>NW_004567103.1:62538898-62540420 GCF_000260355.1 Condylura cristata | reverse complement strand
AAAAAAAAAAACTTACATTTTAGCTTCTTGATTCATCAACTTTAACCAGTACTTTTTAACCTTTGTTATTTAAGATATGCAAATAGAATCTCCCAGTTTAACAAAAAAAAAAAAAAATGTGCCATCTGTATATGCACTTTGAATAAGTTGCTCATTTTTCAGTTGTGTTGTTTGTATTTTTGTTGTTGAATTATATGAGTTCTTTATATGTTCTGGAAATTACCCCCTTGCCAGTCATGTGATGTGCAGGTATTTTCTCCCAGTCCATAGGTGCCGCCTTTTGGTTTTGTAATGTCTTCATTCATCGTCTGAAAGTTTTTATGCTTGATCTGTTTTTTTTTTCCATTTATATTTTGTCTACGATTTCTTTTGGTGTTTGAGAAAGTGGCTTTTTTATTCTTATCCCATTTTCGTTGAATTATTTCTACTTAATGTGCAGCTTTTTACATATAGGTCTTCTAACCTTTCCCATGTGTTTGAGATGTTTCATATATTGAAGTGCTTTATGTGTTTGCTTTATGTCTTTTTAAAGTTATTAATGTGTAATAATATGTAGTATTATTACTGTTATCTGGAGGCCTTGAGAAGTTTTTAATTACATTTGAAATGGTTTTATTTAAATATATTTCACAGTTGGTTGTGCTGAGTTACTTGGTTGAATATCACCTTCACTTTTCTTCTTTCTCCCAGAACCGAAATTCCACTTTCTGGTTCTAAGAATTTGACTACTTTAGACCACATGTAAGTGAAATCGTATTGTAGGTGTCTCTCTGTGGCTGGTTTATATTAGTATCAAGTTCGCAAGGTTTATCCATGTTGTAGCATGTATGAAAATGTCCTTTTAAAATTTCCTTTTTATACTTTACTTCATTTTTAAGACTATAGTATATTACAAATGTTTACCACATTTAGTTTATCCATTATTAATCTTTCAATAAATACTTGGACTGTTTCTATCATTTGGTATTGGGCATAATGCTGCAATGACCCTGGGAGTGGTGACGTCGCTTTGAGATCTTATTTTCAGTTCTGCATATATACTCACCAGTGGAATTGCTGGATCATATAGTTCTAGTTTTATGTCTTCCAATCCATGAGCATAGGGTATCTTTACATTGCTGATTTCTTTCAATACTGTTTTGTACAAGACTTTCATATTTTATTCTTTTTCATACTGTTATAAATGGTATTCATATTTTATTTTTTATACTATTATAAATGGTATTTATTTGTTAATTTCCTTTTCAGATTGTTAATTGTCATTGTATAGAAACAACTGATTTTCATGCATTGCTTTATATCATTCAACTTTGTTGAATTTACTAGTTTTGATAGGCTTTTGGGGGAAATCTTTAGGTTTTTTTCCTGTCTTGTTCTCTTTGTCAGATATAAATATAGCCCATTCCTGGTCTCTTCTGGTTACTATTAGCATAGAATATCACCTTGTTTTCTTCTTTTCCAGGGTATTGATGTCCTTATATATGAGTTATAGACAACATATACTTAGATTTTTTTTTTTTTT
>NW_004567103.1:62530314-62538623 GCF_000260355.1 Condylura cristata | reverse complement strand
AAAAAAAAATTAGCTCTCACACACTATGGGGAATGTTGTATGGGGGGGGGGAGTCAGTCCATTATTGTTTGATTACTGATAATGAGGGACCTGTTAACCATTTTGTTACTTGTTTCTGTGTCTTGATCTCATTTTGTCCCTTTTCCTATTCTGCCTTTGTTTCATTTTTTTTTCTTTTGGTAGTGACAGAAGTTGAATACTTCCTTATTCTGTCAATTTTCTATATGTAGATGCATGTATATGTTCATATAGGTATATGTCTGTATTTTATTTTTGGTTACTATAATAGGATTGCATAAGGCTGATGAATTTAAATTCACTCTTATGCAAAAGCCCAAATCCTATACATCGCCAATTTGTACTAAAAATGAACAAATTATTGTTTTATATTTTGTATGCATTAACAATTAACATAGTTTGATAATTGTTACTTTTTAAAAAGATTTATACATACAGAACTGGGGTACAGAGGTGTCAAGGGTGAGAACTTTCACCAGAGACAGAGTGGGGAACAGAAGAAGCAGACTGACTAAAACACACTGCTGAGGGGAGCAGCTGGCGGGTCGGTAGTGGTCTGCAGTGCCATGTGGGTCACCTAGATGGCCAGGGATGGAACTGGTGCTGTAGTGGCTGCAACAGCTTCACATAGTGCTGTGCTTTGACCCATTGGGACACCAGGGAGAGCCCAGATAATTGTTATTTTCATGCTTTTATCTTTAAATTTTGTAACAATTTAGAGACACTTATGCATCACCAGGACAGTTTTACAAATTTCTGTATTTATCTATCTGCTTACCATAGAGCTTTGTGTTTTTGTGTTGCTGTCTAATGGGTTGATTTTTGTTGTTTTTCATTTGTTTCAACTTTTAGAATTCCCTTTTGAAATTCTTATATGGTAGGTCTGGTAGTGGCCAACTCCTTCAGCTTTGGTTTATTTGGTTAGAACTTTTTTCTCATTCATTCTTTAATAGCGGTTTTTCTAGTTTACAGTATAAACTTGAGCAGCTATTTACTCTCTCAGCGCTTTCACTATAGCCCACTCCTTTCTAACCAAAGAAATAATTTTTTTCGTATGATATAATACCTATTTTTTTATTACAAAAGTTTATTTTTACATCATTTTGTACATTTTTTTCCCATCTCTATTGTAATCCCCGCGGGTTTCCCATCACCAAATCACCCATGTGCCATCACCATAATCCCGTGCATTTCTCTCCCCTCCCCCCTGTTTTTGATCCCATTCCCCACTCCTTCCCCACAACATGTCTCTGGTATATGGTTGTTCATTATTTTTGTTATTTTCTCGCCTGGTCCATTATACTCCTGCTATGAGTGAAACCATCCAGTATTTTTCTTTCTCTTTCTGGCTTATCTCACTAAGCATGATCTTTTCCAGCTCCATCCAAGTTGCTGCAAAAGACATGTGTTTCTCACAAAGAAATAATTTTTATGTATATTTCCTTTTATACATGATGGTTCAATTTTTTTTAATCATGCAGATTTCAAGATTCCCTCATTGTCTTTCACTTTTGACAGTTTATAATGTAGACATCTTACTTACTATGGACACATTATCTTTGTTGAGGTGCCTTGAAATTTTTGAATTTAGATGTTTCCTTTTCAAATTTGGGGGACTTGGGGAGTATTCTTTTCTTCAAACCATCTCTTTGCTCCTTTCTCCTCTATTTATGACTGACTTAATGCTGTATTGGTCTATTGGTTGTTATAAGTACCTTAGACTTATTTTTCTCCATCTCAGTATCAAATGACCTCTCTTTGAATTCACTGATTAGTTCTTCTACTTAAGCAAGTTAATGTTGCATATTTACCTTTGGATTTTTCAAATAAGTAGTATTCAGCTCCAGTTTTTTTTTTTTTTTTATATTTTCTCTCAGTTGATATTTCTTTTTTGTTTACTCATCATTTCCATAGTTTTATTTATCTTATTTGTGTTCTCTTGTAGTTCATTCATCCTTATTAAGGTGATTATTTTAAATATTGTTGGCAGATAATTTAATTTACAATTCTCTATCTCTTTATGATCTGTTTTTGGAGATTTCTGTTTTGTTGATTGAACCATTCCTCCCTGACTCTTCTCTTGTCGTATGTGTGTGTGTGTGTGTGTGTGTGTGTGTGTGTGTTGATTCATACATTTGAAAAACGTTTCGTGTTTTCATTTTTTACAAATTGACTTCATGCAGGGTAAGATGACCAATTAGCTCAGCTAGGAAGCCTGGGGGCTTCTCAGTTTTTTCCTGAAGATACATGTTTTCTGTATGTTGTTCATTCTCCACATATTAATTTCCTGTTTTTATAGTTGATTTCTAGTTCTGTACACTTATGGTTAGAACAGATACTTGCTGTGACTTCAGTCTTCATGAATTTATTGATGCTTGTCTTATAACCCACTATATGGTCAATCCTGGAGACTCACCCATGTTCATTTTGGAAAAATGTGTATAAACCTTGTTTGTGCATATGGTACCTTACGTATGTCCACTAGATCTGTGTGGTCTAGTTCTTTGTTTAGAGCAATTATGTCCTTAATTATTTTCTGTCTCATTTGCTATGTCCATTAAGGAGAGTGGAGTGTTAAAATCTCTAGCCTCATATCTATTTTCTTCAGTGTCTATTTTCTGAATTTGATAGTAACTGATGTATTTTGGTGAGTTTTCCTTTGGGCTCCACTTGCCTGTCAAGTTGTTTTCCATCCCGTTACTTTCAGTCTGTGTTTATCCTTGGAAGTTACATAGTTCAACAGATAATTGGACAAATCCAGTTTATTGGTGAACTCAGTCTTTAAACATTAAGAATAATTACTGATACATGAAGGTCTGCTGCTGCAATTTTCCTTTGTTTTGTGGTTCTGTTGTTTGTATATTTCTTTGTTTTTATTTCTCTCTGGTTTAAGTTCTAGATCTCCTTTTAATATTTCTTAGAAGGGGTTTAGCAGCAGCAAACTCCCAAAATTTCTATTTGTCTGAGAAATACCTTTATTTCTTCATTTTATGTGGAGAGCTTTGCAGGGTATTCTTGATTGAAAGTTTTTACCGTGGAGTATTTTGAATATGTTTCTCCTTGCCCATGGTGTTTCTTCAGAGAAGATCTATGTTATCCTAATCAAAGTTCCTTTATAGGTGGTTTTTTCCCCTTGTCAGTTTCACTATTTATCTTATCTCAAACTCTTGGAAGTTTTGCTACTAAATCTTACTATGAGTCTCCTTTTGTTTAAGTAATTTAATGTTCTTTTAGCTTCCTGTATTTGTATGTTCTTTTCCTTAAGTTTGGTAAGTTTCTTCCATTGTTTCTTTAAATAATTTATTCAGTTCTTTTCTCTCTTCTTTGGTATACCTATGATTCTTTTTTTTTTTAATTTTATAACAGTTTATTTTTACATCGTTTTGTACATTTTTTTTCCATCTCAATTATAATCCCCGTGGGTTTCCCATCACCAAGTCACCCGTGTGCCATCACCATAATCCTGTGCACATTTCCTTCCCCACTCCACCCCTACAAAATGTCTCTGGTATATGGCTGTTCATTATTCTTGTTATTTTCTCGCCTGGTCCATTATACTCCTGCTTGGTCCATTATACTCCTGCTATGAGTGAGATATACCTATGATTCTTAATTACCTTTCCTCCTTGTCTCATATAATTTTCAGTATTGCTACATTTTATTTTTCCTTTGTAGCAGTCTTTTTCTATTTTGATTCTTTTCCATTTGCATCTTGGAACTCATTGAATTAATTTTCCATTTTGGTTTATTCTACTTCCTTGACTCTCTAAAATTTTTCATATTTTCCATTGATCTCTTTACATCCAGCAATTCAGTTATTTAACTTTTCAGTTTTGATCTGTTCCTTGTTTGTGTTTCTCATAGTATACTCATTTGCTTTTCGAACTTTTCTTGTATGTCTCTGAACTGTTTTTCTACATTTTCTTTGTATCATTACAATCCTTTATTTTTCTTAATCACAACAATGTTGAATTCTGTGTCTGATAGGCATAAAAGTTCTTCATCTTTGTGGTTATATATATTGTTACCCTGAGGACTTGTTTGGCGATTTGTGCTTTTCTTTCTCCCTATTGTTTGCTTTAGGTTTGCTCTTCTGAAGTTGGTTGGGGCTTTTGGTGTGTGTAGGTCCACTGTTACGGGCACTATACTGGTTGGGGGCATGGCTGCAGGGACCTTGTGCAATTTGGGTGGTTCTGGAATCTGTCCAGTAGCTCTCTTCTGGGCAATCTTCTGCTTACTGATCTATCCAGGGATGGGTGGGCAAGCAATCATAGTGGCTGGTTAGGGTTCTTCAAGGAAGCTCACCTGATGCCACTTGGGATATACTAAGTAGTTTTATCTTTAATCTAAAAAATTTGCTTATTAAAATTGCAGTTATCTAAAGTGGTGTCAGTATGAGCACAAGTATTAAGGAAGAACTATGGCATTGTTTCCATGGCAAAGAAAATCATTTTCAAAGCACCTTTTAATTATTAAGGTACTATTTAAATAGAATTATGCATTGAATTAACATTATTAAAACAACTTATTTTGCTTACTTTACATTTTTCAGGAACATCATTTACAGCGAGCTATTTCAGCACAGCAAGTATTTAGAGAAAAAAAAGAGAGCATGGTCATTCCAGTTCCTGAGGCAGAGAGCAACGTCAACTATTACAATCGCTTGTACAAAGGAGAGTTTAAACAGCCAAAACAGTTCATTCATATTCAGCGTAAGTTTGTTTATTCATTGTTTTCTGTTTGTAATTTAATAGAAATCCTATTTATTAAAGATATTTTAATTTTTCACTTCTTACTGTTTTAATAGATTTATAAAATAAAATTCCTCTGAGTATATATGAACTTTGAGATCATTTTGAATATTAGTTTCATCTGGAATATTTGATATTAATGTAGTATAGACTTTTATGTAAGATTTCAACTTTACTGTGTAGCTGAAAGGATTACTGTACCCAAATAAAATTTATTTTTAAAGGCATAGTGACTAGATTACTAAGTAGGACCAAGTTTTCTGAAAATTTTGAGAATTGGATCCTACCTCTTAAGCTGGTTTTTACAGAAATATTTCCCTTCTGTACTCTCATATTTTTCTCCCCATTATTGCTTTTAAACAAACTGTCACTATTTCTTGCCATAATGCTATTTCAATAACTCCTGTTTACTGTCTTTCATCACTTCCTCTACCACCTTTTTATATATTCTTCACAAAGTCTGTGGACCTGAGAGTGGTTTTCTTAAAGTGTCAGTACAATAAATTATGCTCTGGCTTAAAATTCCTGCTGTTTTTATTTTCTACGGTAGGAGATTTTAGCTGACTTTTCAGACAAGTGCTAGAGTATCTTGTCAGGTTGTATTAAAAAAAGAAACGAAACACTTGGGTTGCCTGTTAAAATTGATTCTAGGACTCTGCTTCATGCCTACCTGTCAGAGAATCTCTGGTATGTATCCTGGTAATAATTTTTTTAAATGTTTCCCAGGTAATAGTGAAACATTACCAGTTTTAAGACTGACTGTAGCATGTACTGTTTCATTGATTTTAAGATGCACAATTTTAATTTGTCATCTTTGAAATGAGATTGCATCCTAAACTGCTGTTTTCCTGGATCAATGTATTTATCTAAAGTTAATCAGCACTTACTTCTGCCAGACATCTGACAGCACTGCTCATTTGAGATTATTATGCTTTGTTTTAGTTGTGTGAAATTTGACCATAATGATAGCATTTAAGTTCAAGTTGGTTTGATTTCAGTTCTCAGAAGGAGATTTTTTTCCTCTCCCCTTACACCTACGGGCAAATTGAGAAATAGAAAGTTCCTTTCTAGAGAGCTGATTTATTTCTTTATCTTACACTAAGGTGGCTGCCCTTTGGTAGGTAGTATAACCTTTTGCAGGAGTATTCTGTTAAACTTCTTCATATACCCTGACATAACATTTGATTTCTTTTTGGGTGGTACATAAAGTAATGGGACTTATTATAATTGATGTCATTTTAGGTTTGACAAATTTCAATAATACCCGTATTCCCCAGTTTAAACACAAGGCTCCTTGTGATTTTTCCCTGCCTACTCCTTTAACCTCGTTTCCTGTTGCTTTTCTTCTTATTCTCTGTATGGTAGAAGTAAATTAAAGTTATCCTTATTTTGCTCGTTTTCACAGTTCACACTTCCTTGCAATGTGCTATTCAAGTTTTCCTTCTTTTCCTGTAACACATTTAAGACTTAAGAAGCTTCCCCAGACTTTCTCATTACTTCTCTCAGAATCTTGTACATACTTCTATTAGAGAAGATTCATTTTACCTCATTACAAATATTTGTAGTCTTTCTCTTCTTTTAGACTGTGAGCTCCTTGAGGGCAGAAATTGTTTTCTCTTTGTAAATTAAAAAAAAAAAAGTATTTAGCTTATACATACTCAATAAATGGGATATTTGTTGACTGACTGAATTGTTTTTAAATGACCTTTAAAAAAATCCTTAAATGTCAGAACTATTTTCCAGATGACTTTAAAGCCTTCAAGAGAAACATTCACAGAAATTATTCATGTGATTTGTTTTTTCCTTTGAACCCCGTTTAACTTACTGAATTTGCCTTGTTTTTATATCAGGAATAGCTATTAATTATTGGAAACTTAAGAATTTTTTAGTGAAATTACCTTCCTTCCCACCCCCCATTTTAATAGCAGTGTAGCTGGGTAAAAGGACGAACTGTAAAGACCATTCCAATTCCAGACAACCAAGAATCAAAAAGTATGGAGGGTCTTCTAGACTGTAAGCTTCTCAGAAGCAGGAGCTTCATTCCATTCACCATACATTCTCAGCCTATGGTTTCAATACATTCTCCATTGATACTTTTAACAGAAATGATGTTAATTGACTCTTCACCCTAGTAGGATAAACATTACCAGAAAAGAGTTAGAAAAGATTCTAAATGAAGAACATTGTTCTGTTTTGCAGTAAAATTTCTTGGTGAAAAACTTGCATTCTAGAAACATTGTTTTCTTGTTAAAAATAATCAGTGATGCATTAAGAAATCAAACAGCACAAGTCTCATAAGGTGATAGTACAAATATATGTAGCTACAGTGCCATAAATAGAAAAATAGTGCCATAAATACAAAGGATAGTGTATGAGGTTATGGCAAGCACATTCCCTGTAAAGCTAGATACTATGCTGTGAAGATTAGATACTATGCTGGGAGATATTCACATATCTCCCTCTCAGCTGAAGATTATGCTATGCCTCCCATCCTGGGATAAACTGTGTGAGCAGTAGGACTGAAGTGGTAGAACAAATTCTGGGTAGTCACTAATCCAGGAAGGAGGAGCAACTATGAAAATATTAAAATAATGACATATGTGTTGGAGAAAAAGAAAAATAATCATGTGGCAGTGTGGGAAGAGAGTTTAAATAGAAGCCTGAATATTAGGAGTGTGCTCCATGTGTCTTTATGTATTTATTTGCTATTGAAAAAGTGCAGAGGTGACTTTGAGTAAAATATGGCACAATAGATTAAAGGCCATAGATAAAGAAAATAGGAAGAAAAGGAAGATAATATTAAGAGAGAAATTTGATCGTAGTGGTATATATTTCAGACATGATGCAATTTATAGAGCAGAAAAGTAATATTTTTTTTTAAAGATTTTATTTACTTGTTCATAAAGAACTGAGCCAGAGGCTCAGGGGCGGGGAGAGTCTTCACCAGAAACAGAGTGGGGAGCAGGACAGGCAGATCTACGAAGTAACACTGCTAAGAGGAGCAGTGGGCAGGTCAGGAGAGGTCTGCCTTGCCATGTGGATTTCCTCCGGGGCAGGCGGGGATCGAACCCATGCAGAAATGGCTTAAGCTTCTTAGTGCAGTGCTTTAACCCGCTGTGCCACCAGGGAGGGCCCAAAGGGGGAACTTTTGAAAGTAATAAAGGGCCCTCCATGGTGGCACAATGGGTTGAAGCACAGCACTACACAGCTAGTCACAGCCACTTCAGCACAAGTTAGATCCCTGGCCAGGGTGGTGACCCACAAGGCACAGCAGACTTATGTCTCACCCGCCGTTTCCCTCAGCAGTGTACTTTGTCAGTTTGCCTATCCTACTCCCCACTCTGTTTCTGGTGAGTTTTCACACCCCCCTGCACCTCTGCTGTATGTGTAAGTAAATAAATCTTTAAAAAAAGAGAGAAAGGACATAAACACACAGTTTACATTTGTTTTAAACGAATGAAGAACTCTGGTGAAAGAGGATGAATTTTTTTTTATTATTAAAAAGTTTATTTTTACATCATTTTGCACATTTTTTTTTTC
>NW_004567103.1:62450722-62529839 GCF_000260355.1 Condylura cristata | reverse complement strand
TGTGTCTTTTGGGTAGATACCTAGGAGTGGGATTGCTGGGTCATAGGGAAGCTCCATGTTTAGCAGTTTGAGGAACCTTCAAACAGTTTTCCATAGTGGTTGTACTAGTTTGCATTCCCACCAGCAATGTAGGAGAGTTCCTTTTTCTCCACATCCGAAAGAGGATGAATTTTTAGCATTTGGTAAGGCCAGTTTTTCAAAGAGCCTTCTAAAATTTATAAGTCAAAGACATTTGGGGAGGAAAGCCACCAGGGGGAAAAAATGGGCCAAACTTTTAACAAAACCTTCCTATTCTTATACACTTAAATTAGAGGATTAGTCAGAACCTTTGGGCTCTGGGAAGTAAATGGGCAGAGCCAGTGTCTGTCTCCAGCTGTTCTGGAGCCAAGTTGACCTACCCTTGGTACAGTCCTATTATCTGAATAGAGGCAGGCTCAGGTTGGGACAGGGTTATATGACAGTTGCTCATTTCTAAACTTCTAAGTGCTGTATTTGGTAAACAAGTTAGCTGGGTCCCTTGATCATGTAGGCTTTACCTTTTTCATCTGTTTAAAGAAAAGAAAATCACAGTTACAGTATTTCTCATGGTTAATCAGAAAAGGACAAAATGGATTCAATGAAAAAGTGATGTAAAAAATGAATAAGAAGTATGCACCATGGTAATGGTTTTATACATTTTTCAGTTATTCCAAGATAGCATTTTTGTGACTAAAATAATCATCTCACTAACATTCCGCAATAAATTCATGGAAATTACAGGAATATAAGACCCATTCTCCCACGTAATGTTAGATAAAACCACCTCTCTCTTTTCTCCCATCTCTTAATTTGGCCTAGCTTAAAAATGCTTTCTCATCACTGGCTTAAGACTATTTTGTGTCTCTTCTGGAAACTAAGAAAATAATGATGTTTGGTTCCTTTTTCTGAGAAGTTAATATTTATACTCAAACAAGTAAAATGTTAATTGCAAAAACATCTCAAGTAGGAAAGATAGTTAACAGATAAAAACTGTATTTTCTTTTTTCCCCAAAATTTGCATTATGCTGCATGTATGTGTGTTTGTGACTTTGTTGGTTTTGTTTTTTTTTTAAGAGTAAGCATTTTTCCCATTATGAAAAAAATTCTGAAAACTGAAGTAGTAAAGGGAATTAGTTTTGTATCTTCAATTTATCTATAGGTATCTGTAAGATAGAAGCCAGTACTGAAGGTTTTGTTTACATTTGATAAGAATGTTTAGACCAAGATTGTTTGTGATTTTGTTGTATTAGTAAAACTTGTACACTGACTTGTACACTGGTAAATATTAGTAAATTGTTAATTAAAATACAAATTTGCATTTCAAGGAAAAACATGGTATTGGGTTAAAAAAACTGGTAGTAATTTTTTAAGTTTTAGATTCATAAAAATTTGAGCAGCTGGTCTAGAAAGCTCTTATGCTATACCCCAAACACATACAAAGTTTTCCTTACTAGTATTTCACATTAGTGTGGTACCTTTGTTACAATTAATTTTATCAGTATCTTATTAACTAAAGTCCACAGTTTTCATTTCTGCTCATTCATTCTTTGTGCTGTAGGTTTATGAATTTAAATTAAGACCCATGTCTTGGATCCATTACATTGTTTTAAGAATAGTTTCACTAGCCAACATATCTCTGTATTTTACCTGTTCATCCTTCCAAATCCCTGGCATCCTCTGAAATTTTGCTGTGCCTGTATCCTTTTTCAGTTGTCCTAGAGATGGAGTTACACTTTTCAGGCTTCTTTTCACCTGGTAATAATGCAACTAAGTTGGGCAATGTCTTTTTGTGACTTTGTATCTCATTTTTATCCGTGAGGTAATATCCATTGTGTGGGGATACCACCTTTATTCATAGTGTAGTATCTTTCAGTTGTCTGCAGGAATCTGTCAGAAGATAGCTTGTGCTTATTTCCAATTTTAAGTGGTATGCAAAATTGCTATAAACATTTGTGTGCTGCTTAATGTGTGGAGATGAGTGCTGCTTAATGTGTGGAGATTTTTTCAACCTTTGTAAATACCTTTGTGCTGTTGTTATATTGTGTGGTAAGACAGTGCTTAGCTTTGTAAGAAACTGCCAAATTGATTTCTAAAATGGGTATGCCATTTTGCATTCCTATCAGAAGTGAGAATTCCTGTTTGGCATTTAGTGTTGTCATTTTATTTGGATCTTGACCATTTTAATTGCTACTTAGTAGTATCTCTTTGTTTTAACATATAACTCCTTAGTAACTTAATTCCCTAGGATGTTCAAAATCTTTTTCTATGATCAATTGCAATTTGTTATCTTCCTTGGTGAGGTGTCTTTAGTGAGATTCTGCCAGTAAGTTGTGATTCTGTCTTCACTATCTTTTCTTCAATTTTGTGGGAAGAAGTTGTTTCTCACCACTTGTTTCATGAATATAGGAATTGTTGGTTTTTCAACAATTTCAGCTTTTTATTTGCTACTGGTTAATTTACTACTGCAGAGTCTTAAGTTTTAACCTCCTCACATCTGACCAGAAACTAGAAGTCCTTTAAGTGATATTTAGGCTCTCCCCCTCTTCCCACCCTGTTATTGTTTCCATAATTTTCTACTGTTTGTGCATATTTTGAAGTTGAAACATAACAAATTTCTCATTGAAGCTATTCTGGTTTGGGTGTAAGGGATACTTTGATAGCACTACTTGTATCGTGGCTTTGTCTTTAATTCTTAGAAATTAAAAAATGAAAAAATATTTAGTATGTCTTCTACAGTAACATTTGCCTTTTCATAAAATTAATTTTAGAAAATAATTCAGCCATATATGACCAATAACTTAGTAATTTTGCTTAAAATAAATTTTTGACAAAGTATTTGTTTTTATATCATTTATAATGTTGATTTGAAGAAGAAAGAGTTCTCCAGATATTTTCATTACTATTAGAATATATGTTCCTTAAGGATTAAAATCATGGCTTATTCATTATGAATCACCAAAATGCTTTTTGTAGAAATGTCTTTTTTCCTTAATCACTACGAAGGCAAATGATCTGAGCCACTTTTATATTTTGTTTTGTTTTATATTTTGTTCAGAAATGTTGGGCCTTCGAGTCCCCCACCAGGGAGTGACCCACATGGCGCAGCAGAGCTTTCCTGTCTCACCTGACTGTTCCCCTCAGCAGTATATTTCAGTAGATCCACCTATTCTGTTCCCCACTCTGTCTCTGATGAATCCTCTCACCCCCCCATATTTCAGGCCAACACTTGAGGTCTTATAATAAAAAAATGCTACATAAATAAATTTTTAAAAATCAATATTTAAAAAGTGTTAGAATGTTAATATAATATGAAAACTTAGAAAATATTATATCATAGTTTATTTGTTCATGCATTTTCTAGTGTTATTTCGCTCACTATGTTTAGAACCAGGTTAAGAATTCCCTTCCTATGTAGTAAAGGGTGATTATTTGACTGCTCTTTCTAGAGACATCGCTAGTGAACTTTTACGCATTAAAAATACTGGTTAATTGTTACCCAATGTATTATATTCCGAATCCAGGAATCTTACCACAAAAGACCAGCAATTAATGTCAAATGAGGCCTTGTTTGGCACTGGAGGAATAAGATTATAGTTAATGAATGAGACTAACTGCATATTCACTCCTTCCTGAGGTACTTAATCACTTTATAATTATTTTACTTTCTTTGCAGTTAGGAGAAAGAAAATATTTTTATCATTTTGATTACTGTCTCATCTTTTTGACCTTGTCCTAGTAGTACTTGATATATATTGTTTAAAAAGACAAATTGAAGTATTTATGAATTTTATATTTTCTGGACCATGTATTTTAATCCTTCATAATGTCTTCACTAGTCACTATATCTTAGAACTGACTTGGATTAATATTAGAATATAGGAGGTAGGTTCCAAGATAGTTGTGCTTCAGTACATGTTATTTCTACCTTTTGTTTTAATATAATTTTAATTAAATTGTTTAAGTTTGGCCAAATTTCCAGTTTATAGAGAAGTTCCTAGAATATTACAAAGAATTACATATATTCTTCTCTATGATTCACTTAGATGTTAACATTTAGTAATACTTGCTTTCTCTCTCACTCTTTCTTTCTCTCTTCTTATGCCCACACACTCAGCCATTCACCCTGTCTCTCCTACCATGATATTTCTGTGCCGAATCTTTTTAGAGTAAGTTGTAGTTGTCATGCTCCTTTATCTTTTACAACTTCAAGGTGTATTTCTTAAAAACATATTTTCTCGGCCCTCCCTGATGGCACAGTGGGTTAAAGCACAGCACTAAGAAGCTTAAGCCACTTCCGCATGAGTTTGATTCCCTCCTGCCCCGGAGGTGACCACATGGTGTGGCAGACCTTTCCTGACCCATCTGCTGCTCCCCTCAGCAGTGTACTTCATCGATCTGCCTGTTCTGCTCCCTACTCTGTTTCTGGTGAAACCTCTCGCCGTCCCTAAGCCTCTGGCCTGTATCCCAGTTCTGTATGCACAAATAAATACATCTTTAAAAAAAAAATACTTTCTCATAATTACCAAGACGGTTAATGAACATTGATATACTATAATTATGTAACTTGTTCACCTTATTCATATTTTAATAAAAATATCCCAGTAATATCCTTTATAGTGAAGGAAAACCCCAAAAGAGGCTTTGTATTTATTTGTCACATCTCTTCGGACTGTTCCTAAGTCTTTTTGTGCCACTGATGTTTTTGAGTACATATATAGAATGTTCCCCAATTTGGAGTTCCCAGTCTTAAGCTGGATTGAGGTTAAAATTGTTGTTTTATTGTGATGACAGATTTTCTCTTAAGAATTTTTGAGTTTGAAGTACATTATTAACTGTGACACACTGTTGTACAACATACCTCTAGAGCTTTACCATTTCGTGTAGCCAAAACTGCATACCTATTGAACAAACTCTCTTGTACTCTCCCCCAGCAGACTCTAGCAACAACCACTCTACTTTTCATTTCTGTGAATTTGACTTTTTAGATAACCTCATAGAAGTGGAATAATGTTGGTTTTTGTACTTTTGTGGCTGGTGTATTTCACCTAATATAATGCCCTTAAGGTGCATTCATGTTGTAACACATTACAGATTTCCTTGTTTCCATTGTGTGCTATATATACTAAATTTTGTTTAACCATTCTGTTGATGGACATTTAAATTGTTTCCACATCTTGGCTATTGTGAATAATACTGCATTTAACATTGGTATGTATCTGTCTCTTCAAGATTCCATTTTCAGTTCTTTCAGTTATGTATTTAGATGCATGAATGCTGGATAACATGGAAGCTCTATTTTTAATTTTTAAAGCAACAGCCATATACTTTTTCCTCAGTGGCTGCACAATTTTACCATTCTTCCATAGTCAATAAGGTTTGTAATTTCTCTACATTCACACCAAAGTATGTGTGGTGTGGCTCTCTGAGGTGAAATCTAATTGTAGTTTTGATATTTTTACGTGCTACTTGCATATTTGTCTATCATCTTTGGAGAAATGTCTATTCATATGTGTTTTACCTGCTTTCTAGTCATTATTTCTTTGTTCTTGATTTGTATTACAGTTGTTTATCTACTTTGAATTTTAACAAAACCCTTAATAGACATATAGTTTGCAAGTATTTTCTCTCGTGTGCCTTGATTGTCTTTTCTTTTTGTTGGTCATTTACTTTGCTCTGCATGTATTTTTAAATTTGATGCAGTACCATTTGTCTTATTTCTCTCTTTTTGTCTCTGCTTTTGGTATCAGATCTAACAAATCACAGCTAAACCCAGTGTTTTGAAGGGTTTATTTTCTCTTTGTATTCTCCTGAGAATTTTTTATAGTTACAGGCCTAAGTGTTCATCTTTATTACTTTCTATGTGAACTCTAGTTTTTTCAACACCTTTCCTTTGTCTATTGTGTAGTCTTCATACTATTTTTGATCATTTGATCATTGTTCAAAATTATTTTTTTAATAGAAAATAACAAGGGAGGAAGAATCTGAGGACAGAGCAGACTTAAGAAAAAGCATAACTAGAAGGAGAACAAAAAAGATCATTATCTTTATATACACCTGACTTTGTAAAGCTATTGTAATATTTCTTAGGTCCTGTTAAATCTTGTTAAGCTCTGTCCCCTCTCTAATGGTGAAAATTTCTACCTGAAAGATTCAAAGAACCTATTTTCATGGTATCTGGTTTCCATAGTTGTCATTCATCATTGCCACTAATTTTAGCCAGTAATACTTGTTATTTGTATAAAATTTGATTTCTTCAAAGTGGAAGAGGAATATATGTATTTTTAAGATTTATTTTTTGTGCATACAGAACTGGGGTACAGGCCAGAGGCGCAGGGGCAGTGAGAGGCTTCACCAGAGACAGAGCGGGGAGCAGAACAGGCAGATTGACGAAGTACACTGCTGAGGGGAGTAGCAGGCAGGTCAGGAAAGGTCTCCCTCGCCAGGTGATCACCTGGGCAGGGATCGAACTCATACTTAAGTGGCTTTAGCTTCTTAGTGCTGTGCTTTAATCCGCACAGGACCCGGAACATAATTCTATAGTCACCAAAAAGACTAAGACTAATATTGCTTTGGTATAAACCTGGAGTTTTAGAACAAATTAGCCAATCAATTGAAGGGCTTGGATCATTTTGTGATCTTTAGAAAGTGGCTTTGGATTCTTCTACCCTTGCTTTCCCTTTTTTTTTTGGTCTTTAAGGAAGGAGTTTAAGTAAGATCTCTAGCCAAGTTTTATGATTCTAGGAAATCTAAGAGAATCAAAGTCAAGAAAGAGTCCTTGAGTATTTAAAATAAATATTCCTCATCTTTGACACATCTATGAGAACTGCTAGGCTTGCAGGATTTCAGAACCTTGGAGAGCTCCAAGCAGAGTTATTGCTTGGGTTGCCTCTGAACTTGTCATTAGCTGTCTTTGAAAGTACTTGAAGCCTAAGCACTTTAAACATTTTTTTTAAAGATTTATTTACTTATTCATAGAGAACTGGGGTACAGGCCAGAGATGCGGAGGGTAAGAGGATTCACCAGAGACAGAGTGGGGAGCAGAACAGGCAGATCGACGAAGTACACTGCTGAGAGAAGCAGCGGGCGGTTCAGGAGAGGCCTGCCAGCCATGTGGATCTCCTCCAGGCTAGGCGGGGATCGAACTCATGTGGAAGTGGCTTAAGCTTTTTAGTGTAGTGCTTTAACCTGCTGCGCCACCAGGGAGGGCCCACTTCAAACATTTATAAATTTTGAAAGTTCAGGGCCCTCCCTGGTGGCGCAGCAGGTTAAAGCACAGCACTATAAAGCTAAAACCACTTCAGCATGAGTTCAATCCCCGCCCCTGAGGTGACCCACATGTCGTGGCAGACCTCTCCTGACTCGCCCACTGCTCCCCTTAAGGCAGTGTTCTTCATCTGTCTACCTCTTTCTGCTCCCCACTCTGTCTCTGATGAATCCTCTCACCACCCCTGTGCCTCTGGCCTGTACCCAGTTCTGGATGCATAAATAAATAAATCTTAAAAAAAAATTTTTAAAGTTCAGTGTAGTTAATAAGTAAAGTTTATACATGTGAAGGATATAGACTTGGGTTTAAAGTAAAGGTTCTCAAATCATAGTCCAACATCATGTGGGATTTTGTGAGAAGTGTAAATTCACAAGCCCCACTCCAGAACTGATTATCAACCTATGTAGCATGTGTTTTTAACATGCTGGCCAAATGATTCGGGTAAATGCTAAAATCGGAGAAGCTATGATTTATTCTTGGATGGTCTTTATGTAAGGAAACTTCTGGGCCTTTGACCCCTCAACTTCCTTTGTGTTAAATATATGAGCGCTTAATGATGGTGTTTTATTCTACCTAGTCAGAGCCCACTTTAGTGTTTGCTCTGTTCTGTTTAAACCAAAATCAAGATATCCAGTAATAGTGCTGATGTTAGAGTGTAAACTGCTCAATTCTGCTTATTAAAAAAGTAGTATGCTGGCCCTCCCTGGTGGCGCAGCAGGTTAAAGCACAGCACTAAGAAGCTTAAGCCATTTCCGCCTGAGTTTGATCCCTGCCTGCCCCGGAGGAGATTCCCATGGCATGGCAGACCTCTCCTGACTGGCCTGCTGCTTCCCTCAGCAGTGTACTTTGTCCATCTGCCTATTCTGCTCCCCACTCTGTCCCTGGTGAATCCTCTCACCCTCTGCATCTCTGGCCTGTACTCCAGTTCTGTAAGAATAAATAAATCTTTAAAAAAAAAAACAGTATGCTTTATATTTATATGTACAGCTGTTGTGAACATATGGATCTGCTTTCTTACTATGTTTGAAGATGTATTTGGCCATGTAATCTGTCTATACAGACACATTACTGTTAATTTCTGTCTCCTGTAAGCATAATACCTGTCCCTGCTGCTTTTTTCAGAATGCCTTTGTAACCATTTCTTCTTTTTTTAATTGTGTACTGGGGTAATATTGGTTTACAGCACTGTGTACTTTTTTAGAGATTAGGTTCACACCTTTAGTGATCTCATTTCTACCACCAAAGCCCCAGTAATCTTCAGTATAATTCATTGATAATCCCCACTCTCTTTGCATCCATTTCCACACCATCCCCTTCTGGTAGCTTCAGTTCTGCATTCATATTTCAAGGGTTTGTTTGGGTTTTGTGTCTCTTCCCTATTTTTCCCACATGAGTAAAAATCATCCATTATTTGTGTTTTTCTTTATTTTGCTTATAAACACCTCTATTTTGATCTATATTGTTGCAAATGGCAACATTTCATTTTTTTTTAATGAATGAGTAGTATTCCATTGTGTATATATACTGCATTCTTTATCCACTCATCTGTGGTTGGTTACCTACATTGTTTCCATAACCTGACTATTTTAAATAGTTTTGCATTGAACATAGGAGTGCATCTGTCCCTTCATACTGGTATTGTATTTCTTTGTATTTGTGTTGCTGGGTCATATGGTAGATAGAGTTTTAGTGTTTTGAGGATTCCTTTTTCTCCACATGCTTACCATTTGTTTCTGATCTTGATACTGGATATTCTCAGGTACCAGGTGGTATCTCATTGCGGCTTTGATTTTCATTTCCCTCATAATAAATGATAGTGAGCATTTTATCATGCACCTTATGGCCATCTTTATGTCTGCTTTAGAGATGTCTGTGTAGCTCTGTGCCTCTAGTTTATGCCTAAGCAAATTGATATATAGCCTAACTTCAGAAGGAGCATGATATACTTGTACTTATACAATGTCAGTATGGACTGTTGTGAGGTTCATTAAATTAGTAAAGATAGTTAGAGAAAGTTGATGAAGAAAGGAAATGCCGACTTGAAAGAGGAAATGGACCAATGAATGTTTAAGTGTCTGATAGTCATAGAAGATGCTGCTGTTAATACTTCATAGAAAAAGCTTTACAAAAAGGTATACTTGTTCATTTGTCTTACTTTATTGCCTGCAGTCAGGGGTTGTATATTAGCAAATCCTGAAATAAACATTTAGGAAATTTAAAAATGTAGGGACTTTGTATTAAGATCTTTGTAGCTTTTTATGTTAAAAAAAAAATTATCTGGCCCTCCCTGGTGGCACAGTGGGTTAAAGCACTGCACTGAGAATCTAAAGCCACTTCCGCATGAGTTCGATTCCCGCCTGCCCCGAAGGTGACCACATGGCACAGCAGACCTCCTGACCCGCCCGCTGCTCCCCTCAGCAGTGTACTTCATCGATCTGCCTGTTCTGCTCCCCACTCTGTCTCTGGTGAAGCCTCTCACCGCCCCTGTACCTCTGGTCTGTACCCCAATTCTGTATGTATAAATAAATAAATCTTTAAAAAAAAAATTATCTTTGGGGCTCTCCCTGTTGGCATGGTGGGTTAAAGCACAGCACTAAGAAGCTAAAGTCACTTCAGCATGAGTTCAATCCCCACACCAGGGGTGACCCACATGGCCTGGCAGGCCTCTCCTGACCCCACTCTCTGTTTCCCTCCATCTGCCTGTTCTGTTCTCCACTCTGTCTCTGGTGAATCCTCTCACCACCCAGTACTTCTGGCCGTACCCCCGTTCTGTATGCATAAATAAATCTTTAAAAGAATTATCTTTGATAATTCATAGGTAAATTCTGGAAATTGTGTTCACTTGGAACTACTTTAAATGGTAAACTATTGGGTTTTGTCTTTTTAATTTTATAATAATTTAGTTTTACATATTTTTGTGCATTTTTCCATCTCAGTTGCAATCTCCTTGGTTTTCCCATCACCTGATCACCCATTGTCTTTTTAATTTTTAATGTTTAGTTTTAACAAATTCTTGAGTGCTGATGCAGTAGGTTCTTGATTATAAGTCAAGAACTTATTTATATGCATTTTAGTTAACTGAGAATATTCTTATTATAGGTTCATTTTTTTATGATCTTGTGTTATTAAATTTGTTAATTTAAGCATTTAAGTCTCAATTTGAACAAAACTAAATTTTTGACTTCTCTGTTTTTGCTCCTTTGATATTCAAAAAGATTTCATTATTGCTGTTATGATTAGGTTGTTGTATTAGGGATTGTTGGTGTCATGGAGGAAATAATGAGCTCCGTGAGTCAAAACTGAAGCCTGTGCCCAACAAACCAATATTCTTTACCTCTCTCAGCTTTCTGACGTTTAAAATATGATATTCTCAGCTCTGAATTATGTAGCTTTTATTGTTTGTATTAATATTTAAATTGGCTAGTGCACCTGATCTTTCCCTTACTTTACTTTTTGATTTATTTTTTAATTTGACCTCAGTAATGGTATATTAGAAAAAACAGTGTCAAGGAAGAGGAGAGAGGATTTGAATGAGGGATAATGTTCAAAACGTATTCCAGGAATAAGGAAAACTGTCTAAGAATGAAAACTATCCAAATTTTGTTATATAACACAGATTTTTACTGTATTAAATATTGCTTATCATATTTAGTTACCAAATCCCCCCCTCCCCACGCACACACACCTGGTGTTTTTCCACCAACACAAGGAAAAAGAATTATAGAGAATTATGTGATGAATTGAATGTTTGGGTTCTGGTCTGTGACTATCCTCAGGAACTATTACCTTCTTTTTACTAGACAAGAGTAATTGCTATATAATTTGGGTAAAACTAATTGGAGTTTGGATCTCCCAGCATATCTTTGTTTTAGTTTTCCTCTTGACAAATTATATATAAATTTAGAGCTTTTTTTCTAAGGTTCAGGAAATACTTATTCTGGGGCACCTCATTCTCTTTTCTACTTTTAGTACCTAGCACAATATAGACTCCCTCCCCTCAATAATATTTGAGAGAAAAATCAGCTTGTTAAAAGAGGACTGTCAAAATGTAGTGAGAAATAGTGTCCATTTTACTATATACCCTTTCGTGTCTTGTCACTGCTTTAAATTATTTTATTCTGTCCAGAATGTAACTGTTACTCCCTAATAAAAATGGATTTTTATGATTTAAAAAAATTCAAAATTATGAATTGATATCCCTTTTTATGCCATTTTATCCATATGTAAAACTCAAATGTGAGTTTTACTTACATGTTTATTGCTATTTCAAATTGGGAAAATGTATGAAGGTGGATTTTTAGGTGAAAACTTATTAATTTCAACGTCAGTGCAGTTTTTAGAGGTATAAATGAAGAAAGCATACAAGATAGATTTTTGACTCAGTGTTAGAAATAGCTGTCAAGTAACACTTCTGTTTGCCACTTTACTGAAAGGATTCAAACTATTTGACAGCTGTTTTTCTTGTTTCATAACTTTGTTATGATTAAAACAGTTTGTTTTTATCTTAATAAAATAATTTAAAATAATTTAAAGCAGGGACAAGTTTGCTTTTATCTTATTAACTATTGTTCTGTTTGTTTGCTTAAATAGAATACTTGAACTAAAATGAGAGGCAGGAAATGCTACCTCTTGGACCTTGATCTTCCTTGAATGGAATTCCAATTTTGTGCTCTGGGATGTACCCACCTGCTTTGCCACACTAGCTAATAATGCTCTCAAAAAGCTTTCCTTGCTCTTAAGAAAGAACTTCTTTATTCAGATTTTTTTTTTTTTTTTTTACTACTTTTGCTTAAATGTTTTTTCTACTTCAGAAGTCAGGTTTGCCCTTTAACCTCAGGACATTGTGTGGAAGAACTTGTACCATTGCTAGGTATCATGTTGTATTGGTTAGCATAATGCACTTTCTCATTGTGGCCTTTGTGTATACCTGATTATTACTAGATGCATTGGTAAACTATACTGATGACTTTTGTTTTACCCATTGTTTTAAAGGATGCCCATTACTACTCTGGTGGAACGATGAAATGCAAAGCTTCATGGTCTTCAGATTGTATTCCTATGAAGGTTTTTGAAAGTAGACATATATACAAAGGTGTCTAATGTATAGAACTTTTTGGACAAATCTTCACATTTTTGTTTTCTTAAGAAACAACGAGATAGGGTGCATTCCTATTCCTTTAGTATAGACAACTTTGTTGAGCCTTTTAGTAGAATCAACATTTGGTGTTTCCAAATTTTTCATGGTGGAATTTTCAGATCTCTTGATATTTGAGGTACGTATTCAGTGAGTGTTTTTGTGAATATTGATAGTTTTAACTATGATTACCCTCTTTTTGTTGGCAGGATGGTCTTTATTTTTTACTTTCTTCTTATAACCATTCTTCATTAGACTTGGGAGAAAAGGAAGAACATGAGGCATTTGTTACCAGGCTTATTTTAGAAGTTTTTGTTCTTTTTGAAAGGGAAATTGCATTGTTCTTATTAATACCACATAATATACGGGAGTGGTGTGAGATCCCTCCCAAAGAACTAAAATTTAGAAATATGTAACCTGATTAAACACTTTATTGCAAATAACCAAAAGAAGGGTAACGTAGCCGAATCATTGCTTTAAATCAGGGCAGAAAAAAAAAAGCTAGATACGATCAAATATTTCAAAGGAAACAGGTTGGAAGATTTGGAAAATTGTGTATGTGTTACTGCTTAGACAAGGAAGTTCTTATCTAGGAATATTTTCAAGTAAATATTCATGGAGTACGAATGTTTAATTCCATGCACATCTGGAATATGTCATCTTCAAAATGAAGGGACTGAGAGACCCATAAGGCAGAGATTCATTTACACTGACTTGCTTTCTACCCATGCCATCAAGTAAACAAAGATGAATTGGTGTTAACTCAGACATTGTCTGTTTTTCACAGACATCTTTTGATTCATTCTGTAAACGTGTTCCTGTGATATATGTAGGAGATAGGCATTGACAGTACTCAGTATCTCATATTTTTGGCAGCATAACAAATGGTAGGTAGTATGAAGTTAAAGAATAAAATCATTTGGGTGCTTTTACTTAACATTTCTCTTGTCTTTACTATTTATTGTTTGGTGAGCTACATAGCCTATACCTTATGTATTCACAAAAAGAGCAACCAAAGTGGAAATGGTGTTACTTCCACATGGAAGTTGTTATGGTTCTTTTTTGGTATTTATTTCTAGCCCCCAAAGAGGGAGGAGCAAACAAAGGCTTTAGTTTACACCTTTTTTTACACTCCAAATGTGAGTGCCCCTGAGCTCTATCTTTAAAAGGTGTAAAAGGTAGTCAGTTGCCTATGTGCAGGAGGGTTCTTTTTCCATATCCAGCTTTAAACAGCCCCTAATTAGTGGCAAGTTGCATTTCCTGCTAGAATCAGAAGTGGGACTCCATTACAATCGGTGTTGTTTGAGCACCCACAGGCCAGCAATTTCTATTTTGTGAATTCTTAGTTACCCTTGAGGTAGTAGTGAGCCACTCGAGTAGCTTACATTTACTATATCATTTATGGTGTGTTTGGACTTGATAACAAAACACAAATTTTCCATACTTTGGTACACAATTTTTCATGGAGGGGATATTTTAAATACATAACACAAATGTCTGTTAATAATTTAATTAATTTGTAGTGCACTTTAAAAAATTGTAGTGTATTATTCTAAGTATTTGTGAATCTAGTTTTTCAGTTCGTAAAAATAAACATTTTAGAAATAATGTTATAAAAATTGTAAGTTTATAGTACAAGCAACTGAATGTTGATTTTTATTAGCTTACTTAAAATTAACTGGAAATGTTTAGGTCTGCAGATAAAGCAAAGGAAAAGATAAAGTTCTTCTTTAATGCAAAGGGCAAAGTGTTTTTAAGTAAATACTTCTTGATTGAACAGTTGTGACTTAGATCATTAAAATTTAAAAAAATTCAAATTAGTGTAAGTAGTCTTAATACCTATAAAATGAAACTGGAATTTTACCTTTTTCTTTCCTACTTTCTATTACTTCACAACTTTTTTCTTTTGTGACTTCTTGTAAATATTCTATTTTCACCATTAATAACATTCTTACTGTGGGAGATGGAGGAAAGGGGTTACTTTTTTTTTTTTTAAAGATTTATTTATTTGTACATACAGACTGGGGTACAGGACAGAGGCTCAGGGGCGGTGAGAGGATTCACCAGAGACAGTGGGGAGCAGAACAGGCAGATCGATGAAGTACACTGCTGAAGGGAGCAGCGGGTGGATCAGGAGAGGTCTGCTGTGCCATGTGGTCACCTCCGGGGCAGGTGGGAATCGAACTCATGCGGAAGTGGCTTTAGCTTCTCAGTGCAGTGCTTTAACCCGCTGTGCCACCAGGGAGGGCCGGAAAGGGTTACTTTTTAACTTTACATCTATTGTATGGTTGGACTTAATTGAAACTTTTTCCTTAAAGAGCTGTCCCTCATCACTCTTATAGATAGCAATCTTCAAACTCTTGTTTATTGTACTTCATAATTCTAATTAGTAGAATATAATCATCTTTGTAAATTGTTATAAAAACTTTATCTCTTGTGACCTTTTTAAATGAATATTTACTTTTTCACTTCTCTACTCAGCATGGTTTCCCTGGGTCCATGTCTTTTTTTTAGCTGTAATTACATTATTAACTCAGCATTCAGTGTGTATAGTGTAACAACTCTGCAACTATTAATAGCTGAGACAGATATTTATTCAGCAGCTTTTAATACTCCCCCTTCTTTTTTTCCTTTCTGTGCCAGGCAGGGAATATACAAATATGACGAAAATAATCCTACTTTTAAAGAATTTGTCTTTCTGTCTTGTAGAGTGGTAATCAATATAATAATGGATTATGAGAGGTACACATAAACACTTTGTGTGTTTAGTACCAACAGAATACCTCATGATATTCCTTAGAGATTTTGAATGAAAAAAGAAATAATAATAGGAAACTTAATGATCAAATATTTGCCCTGGTGTTGATAGAACATATTGTCATACCTCCTATCAATTTTTACCATTAATTTTTCTAAACTATTTCCTGGATTCTCCTGCTTCCTTCCCTGCCTCACAAGCTGGGGCGCTTGAGTAAGAATGAAATACAAAGACAAAGCAGATATGAAATGGAGGAACTAGGAATAAGGTTAGAAGGTGTATAAAAATAGGCATGCCAAATTTGCCCTTAAACTTTTCAAAACTTGGCTTTCATGTGGAAATTCAGTATGTTGACTTCATGCTGCTTGACACTTTTTAAAACTGATGTACCTCTAAAATGTCTGGTAGTTATATCAGATAGCTGATTTTATCGACTATTTATTACTACTCCCCAGACTAACGCAGATCATTGCCTGTCACTACATGTATTCACAAATACAGCATCACTTATGAAAGGAAGAGTAATTTTAATTGACTATGTAGTCTTCCCCACCTGTCATTGCCTTTTATGCAGATTGGATTGACTTTTCATTTTTATTTTGTCATTTTTTAAAAGACTTATTTATGTGTGCATGCAAGAGCTGGAGTGTAGGCCAAAGGTGTGGGAGAACGAGAGGATTCATCAGAGACAGCATATGGAGTATAATAGATCCACTGAAATATACTGCTGAGGGGAGCAGCAGGGCAGATAGGAGAAGTCTGCTGCTCTGTGTGAGTCAGCGTCTGGTTTGAGGAATGAGCTTGTGCTGCGTGACTGTGGATTGCCTCGTAGTGCTGAGATTAGCCCTTTGTGTGATTAGGGTTGACTTTTTAAAAGCATTCTACCAAAAGAAATATACAGACTTAATGCTATTCCCATAAAAATCTCAATGACATTCTTCAAAGAAATAGACTAAATATTGATGAGATTTATATAGAACCACAAAAAGCCTCAAATAGCCAAAACTCTCCTGACCAAAATGAAAGAGACTGGAGACATCACAATCCCAGACTTCAAGCTATACTACAAAGCCATAGTAATCAAAACTGCATGGAACTGGAACAAGAACAGACATACAAGTGGAAAACCCAGATGTAAATCCACAGGTGTATGGACAGCTAATTTTCTACAAAGGAGCAAAGAATATGCTATGGAACAAAGAAAGTTTGTTCAGCAAATGGTGCTGGGAAAACTGGACTGCTACGTGCAAAAAAAAAAGAAGCTAGACTACTACCTCGCACGATGTACAAAAACCAACTGGAAATGGATTAAAGAACTAGACATAAGACCAAAACCATAAAATATCTAAAAGGAAAGGTAAGCAAAACTCTGCTTGACATACACCTCAATAATATCTTTAAAGATACATCACCTAAAACAAGGCTAGTGAAGGAAAAGATAAACAGCTAGGGCTACATCAAGTTAAAAAGGTTCTGTACCGCAAGAGAGACACTACACAAAACGAAGAGACACCCCATTGATCGGGAGAAAATTTTTGCATACTGACAAAATTTTGCATAATGACAAAGGACTGATCAGAAGGTATACAAAGAGCTGATGAAATGCAATAAAAAATAAAGTGAATAACTCCATCAAAAAGTGGGCGAAAGAGCTTCAAAGACACTTCTCCAAAGAATAAATGCAGCTGACCAGCAGGCATATAAAAAAAAATGCTCATAATAGGGAATACTTATAATAGGGAAAATACAAATTAAAACCACAATGAGATACCATTTCACACCAGAAAGAATGTCACATTAAAACAACTAGAAACAGTAGATATTAGTGAGCATGTGGTGAAAAAGGAACTCTACTGCACTGATGGTGGGAATGCAAACTGATACAACCACTATGGAAAGCAAACTGATACAACCGGACACAAAAATATTGATTCAAAAGGACACCTGCACCCCCATGTTTATTGATGCTCTATTTACAATAGGGAAAATGTGGAATCAACCAAAATGCCCAAAAATAGATGACTGGATTAAGAAGATGTGGTATACATACACAATAGAATATTACTCAGCAATCAAAAAAGATAAACTCAGCCCTCCCTGGTGGTGCAGTGGGTTAAACACAGCACTAAGAAACTGAAGCCACTTCAGTATGAGTTCAATACCCACATGTCCCAGAGGTGACCACATGGCACAGCAGACCTCTCCTGACCCACCTGTGCTTCCCACTCTGTCCGGTGAATCCTCTCACCACCCCTGCACCTCTGGCCTGTACCCCAGTTCTGTATGTAAAAATAAATGATCTTTTTTAAAAAAGGATAAACTTGTGCAACATGGATGGAGCTGGAATGGATCATGCTTAGTGAAGTAACTCAGAAAGAGAAAGCAAAATACTGGCTGGTTTCACTCATAGTAGGAGCATAAGGGATTAGGGGAGAAAAAGAGAGAGACTAACAAATGTAATAGAGTAAAAATGAAAACAATGAGCAACTATAAACCACAGACATAGGGGCAGAAGGGGGAATGAGATCGGAACTGGGGTGGGAAGAGTGCACTGGACTGTGGTGATGACACATGGGTGAATTGGTGATGGGAGGTCCATGGGGATTACAACTGAGATGGGAAAAGTGCACAAAATGAAGAATGATGTTAAAAAATTAATTTTAAAATAAAAACATTGATAACCTTATAATAAAACAGTACACAAGGAATAAATAAAATTTATTTTCAGGAATATTTTAAATGAATCATTCTTACAAAATAACTTGTGTCCTTAGGTCATAAATAGCTGTAATGTATCTGACATTAACTTTATTGTGTACTTTGATATAAGTTAAACAATAAAAATTTTACAAAATTTTGGATTTAATACTCATTTTAATATAAAACCTCTTAGGGCAGTTGTAGCAATTTAGTATGTATAAAGCATTAAGGACATTTCCTGTCCTATAGTAAGTGCAATGTAAGGTTTTAAGTATTGACTAGTACTTATTTTTGGCTTTGTTTTGATTGTAGAGTGGTATCATTTAAAAAAAATAGTTTATCTGTAGTAGAGGCTGATGTCACTAAAATTTTCGTAAATGGATACATCTGTTACTGTTACTGTGTTACAATCAGTCTTTAAGAATGTGTTCCATGTCTGACAGTGGTGGGCCATTTCATACAGTGTGTAGGATTCATGCATATGATGATATATTGGCAGTCTTTAATAAAACCAGCATGTTGATGATTGGTATCTCTTTCCTTGCCAGATCTTCAGTCTTGACATGTGATTATAAGACATAATTTTGTGTTGAACACTAATTTTGGGTTTTTTCCCCAGCTTTGTTTTAAGAATTAATAGATATAATATGCTTACAATCTCAAATAATAAAAAAGAGAACAAAGAGAAATTTATACTTTACCCTGGATCTTTAAAACCTTGCTCCGTTGAGCTGGAAAAGATCATGCTTAGTGAGATAAGCCAGAAAGAGAAAAAAATACCGGATGGTTTCACTCATAGCAGGAGTATAATGGACCAGGCGAGAAAATAACAAAAATAACGAACAACCATATACCAGAGACATTTTGCATGGGAGGAGTGGGGAATGGGATCAAAAACGGGGCGGGGGGAAGGAAGTGCACGGGACTATGGTGATGGCACACGGGTGACTTGGTGATGGGAAACCTGTGGGGATTACAATTGAGATGGCAAAAAAAAAAAAAGTACAAAATGATGTAAAAATAAACTGTTATAAAATAAAAACAACAACAACAACAAAATCTTGCTCCATTGTTTCCCTCCTAGAAGTGGACAGCTGTTTATCCTTTCAAAAATATTCTGGTTATAGATCATATTCACTTTAGTCTTTTAAAAACATCTTAGTTTTCTATATACACTGTTCTGTGCTTTAGCCTTGTTTGCTTAACGTTTTTGAAGATTCTATTCTATATCATTATACATACGTCTTTGGCATTCATTCTAAGCACTTTAGTCTATTCCATGTATATACAAAGCATTTATTTATTATGTAATCTCTCATACTTGTTTTATGAGTCATAATTCTTACCATGTCACAATCCATACTCCTTTGTATCTTTCTCTCTGTAAGTTTATCTCTAGAATAGATTTCTAGGAAAGGAATCACCAAGTTCAAGTTCTCATTAAACTAAATGGTAGTTTGCAGTTTCTTCCTTAGAGTATTTGAGGGTTAAATTCCCATTCGTTCCATAATAATGTATTAACAATCTTTAAATCTTAGTCTGACAAGTACATTGGCTCATTACTCTTTTTGTATTTAATCAGTTTTGTGCATCTGAGTTTACACCTGCCTATACCCCCCCCCACACACACACAGATTTTCTCTTAGTACTTTGTATACGTGTGTGTTTTACTATAAAGTTTCATTGGTTTTAGGAGTGAGGCAGCATTAACTTCATTATTCTTAAAGACAACTTGTCTGTCGAGCCTTTTTAAAAAGAATCTGTTTTACTGTCGATGATTTGATATTGCTACTCCATCATATACTTTGCATTTGAGTTTATTTCTGGGTTATTAATTTTGTTCTCTAGCTTTTCATTATGCTGCCAAGCTACTATGTTAATGATTATGTATTATTTTTCATATTTGTTACTTTATATTTTAGCACATATTGTGGTCTTCTAAAAAATAAACTTGTTTTTATTAATCTAAATCATATAAATTAAATTTTTTTCACTGTAGTTTCTGAAACCAATTTTTAGATATCTATTCATGAACCCCTCTTTTATTGTTGCATTGTAATTAAGAGTACTCTATAGTCAAATATAAACCCTGTTTAACTCCATAATTTCTTCTCTGTTTAAAGAACTTTGCTTTTCTTTTGTAGCCTTTAATCTAGACAACGAGCAACCAGATTATGATATGGATTCAGAAGACGAGACCTTATTAAATCGACTTAATAGAAAGATGGAAATTAAGCCACTGCAATTTGAAATTATGATTGACCGACTTGAAAAAGCCAGTTCTAATCAGGTACTGTACCTTGTAAAATCGTCTGTCTCACATTTAATCCATTTAGCAGCTTTATTTAGCATTTTCTTGGACCTAAGTATAATTTGCATTTTACTGTCTCTTGAATTTGTTTTCCTGATATTCTAGAATATCTATTTGCAATACCCCTTGTACTGAAAGCTGAAGCATTATATATTTAATGGGAGTATGAAAAGTTCTATTGTGACTTTTTTGCTTCTATATAAAAATAATACTTGTATAAATATTGTAATGTTTTCTTGAGCCTTTTTATAAGGTGGTTGGTGCTTCAGGAACTAAGATTGCTTGATTATGTCACTGAGGCCAATTTTTTCTTTAAAGATTTATTTACCTATATGCATACAGAGCTCGGGTATAGGCCAGAGGTGCAGAGATGAAAGGATTCACCAGCAACAGAGTGGGGAGCAAAACAGACCGATGTACTAAAATATACTGCTGAGGGGAGCAGCAGGCAGGTCAGGAGAGGTCTGCCACACCATGTGGGTCAGCTCTCTGGCTGGGGAGCAAACTTGTGCTACAGTGGCTGCAGATTAACTTCATATTGCTATGCTTTAACCCGTTATGCCACCATACAAGACCCATTTTTTTCCTTCAATTTTGATACAAAATAATACTTAGTATCATTTCCACAGTAGTACAGTGAAAAATGAATTTTCTGAAAAGTCAATGTAATTGGACTTGAAGATTGTCTTGTTTTTTATTGGAAATTTTTTATTACCAAAAATATTCATTATAATTAGTGCTCACAGTTTTCCTAGGACTTTGATCATTGGCATTAGATAGTTTGTTTTCTCTCTGTATATGTAACCTAGCCATCTTAGGTGCCTTTTGTCTTTTGGTACTTCCCCTATTTTTCATCATGACCTAGAAATCAATCATGGTCACTGTAACTGTATCATTAGTAATGGTTAGTACTGAAGTGAACAAGATGGATAGCAGAAATTCTACCCTTAATGGGGCCAGGGTAAGTAAAAAGCATACTAACAAAAGTTAACTCTCCACATACAATCAACAGCATCCTATTTTAGTTCTCTTTGCTTAGTGGCAAACTTTTAGGCACTGATACAACTGGCTGGACTCAAGAGAATGATAGCAACTACTTTTAGTAGTAGAAATGAAGGTGGAGGTTTTGTCATAGGAGCAAGATAATAGTTTTCTTATTGGAACCAAGTACTAACAATTCCAAAAGATTGCTCATGTGAAGTTCATGATCTATGGATTTCATGAATATATTTTTCCTTTTTATGGGCTAACATATTAATAGGGCAAGAAATTAAGTTAAACTAGTATTTATTAGACTGCCAGAGAAAGACAAAAGTTAGGCTAGGAAAACCACTGCCTGTAGTATGTGGCGATGACTGCAATGAAGTCATTGAAAACTTGTTGCCAAAAGCTGTGATTATTGTCATTTCCCATTAGTTTTTGTTATTTGAGTTCTTATTCTTTAACTTGCCATCACCTTTGGTCTTCTGAATATAAATCATTCTTTCTGGTTTTCTTATCTTCCATGGCCCTTCTAATTTTTTTCCCCTGACTCCTCTTCATTCAGCTCTTGCAAACATCAGGGTTTGTTGAAATTCTGTTCTTATAATTCTTATCCCCTGTATTTTGTGGTAATACTACATTAATGAGTGAGCATATTTATGAGTATAATATTCGTGTGCTTTTCACTTCTTTCTCAAGCTCCAGAATTTTCTTTTTTCATGCTGCTTCTTGGCCTCTACTTGGAAGCTCCTTAGACCTTTCAAGTTTAACCTTTCCAAAATTACTCTCTCTTCATTCCATATTATTTTGTACTGTTTCTTATTTCTCTAGTGACTCCCAAAACTCAGAATCAAGTGGTTTTTATTCACTTTCTTCCAGTCCCTAGATTTCTAATTCTCTACCTTGAGAACCTATATATTCCTTGAATATTTCATCTTTATCTCTTCACTCATTTTGTCAATCTTTCTCTCTTTTCCCAAAAATGTACCAACAGGACAGGCCCTGTGTCCAAGAGAACCCTTTTATTCTCTATAAACTACCACTCTTGTTTTCTTTTTTGCATCACAGCTGGATTTTTAAACAATCACGATTCATGTGATCTATCTTGATTTTACTGAAATTACAGTGTAGGATTACCATAGGCCTCCTGATTATCATCTAGGAGCTTCCTTTCTTCATGAATTTGAGAAATAAAATAGGATAATTTTTCTCTTTCCCTAAGTCCCAAAATAGGTAAATCAAATAAATACCTTTAAATCTTAGAACTATTAAGTTTACACAGACCTTTTTTCAGTTAAATGGTGCTTTTCTTCTGTTTTTTAGTAGATGAAGTAGTAGAACTTTTTTTCTTAGCATATAAAGGTAGTAAGATTCTGATTATGTGGGCTTTTAATCCTGCCAATACCATTTGTCATAAATCTGTCTGTAAATAGGGATTGTTCTCTCAAATTGATGCTGTCACTATGATGATAGAACTGTAGTGATACTACAAAGTTGTCTTTGTAAGGGTCATTTTTATAGAATGATTAAAATCAAGGTCATTCGGTAAAATAAAAAGCTGTGCATATATAACAACATTAAAAGCCTTATATTACTGAGAAAATACACTTAACACTGCAAAGAAATGTCAGGATTTAACTGTAAATTTTGTATTCTTACTACCTGAGATGTAAAGAGGGTACTTAACAAATAGGCAGAAGGATATTTCTAATAGCAGCAAGAAGTGCCAGAGAAGGAAATCCTGAATTTCAGTTCTCACCCCCTGACACTTCCTGTGGTAGGATAGGAAGCAGTATTATTTTGATTAGTAGTAGTATGCAGGAAACAAACTTACTGCTCTACTGATTGATGAAAGAAACCTGTCTTTCCCCACTTCCAAGTTAGGTATTCAGACTTTGATTTAGGCCCTCCCTGGTGATGCAGCGGGTTAAAGCATAGCACTGAGAAGCTAAAGCCACTTCCGCATGAGTTCAATTCCCACCTGCCCTGGGGGTGACCACATGGCGTGGCAGACCTCTCCTGACCTGCCCGCTGCTCCCCTCAGCAGTGTACTTTATCGATCTGCCTGTTCTGCGCCCCACTCTGTCTCTGGTGAAGCCTCTCGCCACCCCTGAGCCTCTGGCCTGTACCCCAGTTCTGTATGAACAAATAAATAAATCTTTAAAAAATAAAAAAGACTTTGATTTCACTAGAGAAGGCTTTGAAATTTTTTGGAAAGACCAAACATCTAAATCATCTATAGCTGCTCACAGCAATTTCCCTTTATCCCCAGAGCACGAGAGCCACCAATGAAGCTGTCATTCTCTGAGCATAAGGTAGAATTGATTAGATTGAAAGGCTTGATTTTTAATCTGCTGTTGTTCTAGACTTTGGAGTTTATACATCACAATTCAATATAATTTTAACTATCAGTGGAAAGATGTTCATTTAAAGTTGATGTTTGAGATCACACACAATGAAATACTACTCAAAAAAGATAGACTTGGACCTCCCTGGTAGTGCAGGAGTTGGAGTGTCAGGGCTGTCAACAAGCCACTGCAGCACAAGTTCAATTCCTGGCCAGGGAGCTGGCCCACATGGCGCGGCAGACCTCTCCTGTCTAGCTCATTGCTCCCCTCGGCATTGTATTTTGGACAGTCTGCCTGTTCTACTCCCCACTATGTCTCTGGTGAATTTTCTCACCCCCTGTACCTCTGTCCTTCCCCCTAGTTCTTACATGCATTAAAGAAAAAAAATGTATAGACTTAATGCCATTTGCAACAACAAGGATGGAGCTGGAAGGGATTATACTAAGTGAAATAAGTTTCAAAAGGAAAAGAGAAATGTGGGATGGTTTCACTTATGGGTGCAATATAGGGAACTGAACAAAGGATGAGGAAAAAGACCGAAGTTGCAAACTCACCATAGATCTGAGGCATACAACTGAGGGGACTGTGTAGGGAGAGGGTAAAAGAAGGGTCAAGAACAGGGGAGGGAAGAGTACAAGGGACTAGAGTGATGATTCATGGGTGCTATGGTGGTGGGAAAACTACCAGACGTATACCTGAAGGGAAAAATCAAGTATTGTACAAAAATGAACAGTGTAAGAAAAAAAAATTTTTTTAAAGATTTATTTACTTATGCATACAGAACTGGGGTACAGGCTAGAGGTGCAGGGCCAGTGAGAGGATTCACCAGAGACAGCAGGGAGCAGAACAGGCAGACTGATGAAGTACACTGCTGAGAGGAGCAGCAGGCAGGTCAGGAGAGGTCTGCCGCCATGCTCCGGGGCAGGGATTGAACTCATGCTGAAGTGGCTTTAGTTTCTCAGTGCTGTGCTTTAAACCATTGCGCCACTAGGGAGGGCCCAGAAAATACATTTTTAAAGCAAGCTTTGTTTGAAAATATTTATTTTAGTTTGAGTTCGTATTTCAGACTTTTCCTCCTCTTAAAGACCACAATTTTATAGAGGGTCATATAAATCTATGATAAACTAAAATTTTTATCACATAATTTTAGCAAGAAAATTTTTTATTTGCAAGTTCTAGGGAAATATTTCTCAAGAGCTGTCTCAACTTGTGTTGAAAGTGAATCTTCTCTAAAATGATGTAACAATTGTTAAAATATCACTTTAGGGCCCTCACTAGTGATGCAGCCCCTTAAAGCACAGCACTAAGAAGCTAAAGCCATGTCAGCATGAGTTCAGTCCCCACTCTGGGAGGTGACCACATGGCATAGCAGACCTCCCCTGGCCCGTCAATTGTTCCCCTCAGCAGTATACTTTGTTGATCTGCCTGTTCTGCTCCCCACTCTGTCTCTGGTGAAGCCTCTTATCGCCCCTGCTCCTCTGGCCTGCTACCCCAGTTCTGTATGCACAAATAAATAAATCTTTAAAAAAAAAAAAAACTTTAACAATGCTTTCCAGCCCTTTATCTCTATAATCTTTTCCTAAAAATTCACTCAAGTGAATTTGTACAACCACTCTGTTAAGTCTGCCTGCTAAAACTGACTGACCTATTTGATCTTCACAATGATCTTCAAAGTGACCAAGCAATTTTTTATGAAACTTTAATTTGAGATATATCAGCATTATACTGGCTGTATTGTTTGAGAAGTAGATCCCTGAGAAATCAAAACCAGACTTCCTAAAGGAAACATCCTACAAACAAAAGCCCAGACATTACAATGTCATTAATTGAATGAATGTTGAGAAGGAGGATTCAATTCTAGTGTTTTAACTAGCCTGGGTACAGGAATTGGTTTTACATATAATATTTAAAGTTGCATAGTCTGGAAACATGCTAAGTGTCCTTTCACAATTTCAAAAGAGGTACACTCTATATAATTACATGATATTAAAGAATATTCATCTTTTATTTTTTAAAGGTGGTTAAAAGAAACCCATTTTCTAGTTCCTGTTGAAAAGTAGCACAGAAAGTAGTAGACTAGTGAAGCTTATAGATCCTCAGATGTGTGGAATCAGAGTAACAGAATTTTGAAAGACAGCATGTCTTCTAATATAAGACTTGTTTGAGGAACTATCAAATCTTCCCAACTATAACTAATCCAGGCTCTTAAATATTTTAGGTATTGCAACTTAACTATTTCTCAATACTGATAAGTTCTTTGTTAGAGTGAATATTATTGTTGGACCAGTTGTTGTTGTTTCCTGTTCATATAGCTGTTTATTTCTCTTTCAAACATTGCAGTTGATGACATTTTGTATTTTTCATTTTAGCTTGTAACACTTCAAGAAGCAAAACTGCTGTTAAATGAAGACGATTACCTTATTAAAGCTGTATATGACTACTGGGTGAGAAAACGTAAAAACTGCAGGGGACCATCCCTCATCCCTCAGATAAAACAAGAGAAAAGAGATGGCTCTACCAACAATGACCCATATGTTGCCTTTCGGAGGAGAACAGAGAAAATGCAAACTCGAAAGGTAATATACAGATTAGTTATAATTGAGTGTAACTTCATAGCATTTAAGACCAATTTTTTTCTGCCTACTTCAATAATTTGAATACAAATGGGAGCAAATGACATTGTTGAACTTTATCTTATAAATTTTTCTCTTCAGGCTGAAACTAGTATGTTTTATGTTAGTTATACCTCAATTTTAAAAAGTGGGATTAAAAAAGTCTTGCTTTTCGGCACAGGGGTGATTTGGTGATGGGAAACCCGTGGGGATTACAATTGAGATGAAAAAAAATGTGCAAAATGATGTAAAAATAGACTTTTTAATAATAAAAAAAATTATTTTGAAAAAAAAACTAAAAAAAAAAGTCTTGCTTTTCAGTAGCTTCTATTGGCCAGTTGTTTACAATGTTTACAATGCCCTTTATAAATATACTGATAACACTTTTTTAGATTTGCAGTTGAAAGTAATAATAGGAAATATCTTGATGCACCTTGAAAGTTTTGAGTGCTTCAGTAAACCATTTATATACATTATTTACATATGTGTATATATTTTTGATAAAGATATATATATTCTTTGATATACATTTTCTTAGGGAAGCGTATGCACTTAACAGTTCCTTCAGCTATAATTCCTACAAATACAAATGGGCTTTTCTGCCTCTAGCTACTGTGGAAAGTAGGCAGAGGTTTGTTTGTAAGCCTTTTCTGCCAGTAGTCAAGTAACAGTGAAATCTTTGTCTCCTTTTCTGAGTTGCCAGTTATGTCTGATTTCAAATAGATGAACTTATTCCCATCTGGTTTTCAGAAGCAGTGTGAGCCAGATTTTTAAATAAAAGAAATAGTATCTCATGCTGTGGAATAATGATATAGAGGAATGCATTATTTCAGAGGAGTATTCGTTCCCTTCCATTTCTCATAATTAACAGTAATCCTTATAAATAATAACACAGTCTCTAACATTGCAGAATGTTAGAAACATAAAAATATAAAGCCATGAGGGATTATAATTGCAGGCAAAACATTTTCTATGGATTTCTGTTTCTCCTAACATTGAAAACTTGTCCTTGTCAGCTGTTAACATAACAGCTGTGAAGCATAACAGCTGCCAAAGAGAGTGTATTTAGGAAAACCTTTTCTACTGGTTAACAACTAGAGTTCGTATAACTTTTTCATGTATTCTCCAAGTGTAGGTGACTTTCCCTAGCTCAGGCTTTTTCAGTTAGCATTTTAGTTCTTAAGTAAAACAATCTAAGGAACATTGAAGACTTAACATCATCTTTAGAAAAGACTAGAATGAGAGAAACTTGTAAATATTATAAGTCTTTATAAGTATGGCCCTACCGGATGTGAAAAATGAGAGGTTTTATCTGAACTATTGAGAAATGTTGTTGATTTAGACATATTGCAGAACAGATTTTTAGTAGTGTCTTTTGAAGGAAAAGTACGATTGGACTTTAGTGAGTGGGTCTAACTTTTTCCTGACATTCTGATTCTACCCTTTCTCTTAACTGTTATGTTCATCTTTCTCTGCAGAGTGGTGTATTTTCTTCTTCAGTGGTGTTTTCATTCCTACTCCTTCCTGTACACTATTGCTGCTTAAAAATGTTTGTGTGTTTCAAAATGAGAGAACTGGGAAAGCAGTGAATAATGAACATGTCATAGGTGTTTAGGAGGTGGGCAAGCACTGGGACATGCAAAAATGAGTGTCGCCAACAAAATTTCTCTGCTCCCTTTTCTATTGCTACGTACTTCATAACACCTGTATAGCTGATGCAAAATTTAAAAGAACTTATGAAATATTTGCTAGGCTGTATAGAATTTAATTCACTTTACCAATATTTAATTTGGGAATGTTAAATACTTTCGAATTCTTAAATGAAACAGTCTTAAGACATCAGCATACTTGAATACACTGACTGGGAGGTCCTGAATCAGCATATCTACTTAATGTGTTTTAACTCATAAATACACCTGTTAACCATCTCTTCTTCCTGTGGCTGGCCTAGAAGCAACATTTAGGAGAGAAAACTCCCAAGGTGGTGCTTCTCAATCTGGCTGCACCTAACATTCACCATGTAAATGTATCAAATTGATTATAAAAATATTTATAATTCTAACATGCAGCAGCTTGAGCACCACTTCCCTACAGATTTGGCAGTAGGTATAGAACTACAGTATCTAAATGGGTGAGGAAGAAAAACTTTGACTTCCAGCAGAGGTAGTTGAAGAAGGGTATAAAGGTACTAAGTAGATTTGAATACATAGAAAAAAATATCAGTATAAATTCACACTGTGAATGTTGACTTATGAGTAAAGACTGTAAGTTAGATAAGATTATATGTGTTAATTTCCTGATTTTGGTAATTGTGCTATAGTTATAAAACTACTGTTTTTAGAAAATACACATTGAAGTGTTTCTCAAAAAGGTAAATAATAACTTATTTGTATATGTGTTTATATACATACAGATATATGTTATAGTCTATTTTGGCTGCTGTAACAAAAGCACCACTCACTGGGTGGTTTAAATAAAAATATTTTATTATAGTTCTGGAGGCACTGGCAGATTTGGTGTCTGGTGTAGTCTCAATTCTTGGTTCTTACAAAGACATCGTGCTGTGTCCTCACATAACAGAAGGATCTAGAGAACTCTTTCAGGTCTCTTATAAATAACCCATTGCTGAGAAACTACTCTCATAATCTAATCACCTGCTGAAGTCCCTACTTCTAAATACATAAAGGTGTTATGAATTTTGGGCGTGATAAATTCAGTCCATGACAATATGTGTATGCATGCATATAGAGAGATAAAACAAACGTAAAATATTAACATTTGGGTAAAGGATGAAGATATATGGGAATTCTTTGCTTTTTTTTTTTTTTTTTTTTTTTGGTAACTCTGGAACAAGGTTGGGAAGAAAAAAATCAGTCATTTGGAACTAAAAAGAGCAGGAAATAAATTAATAAATATAAATATTGAGTGAGGGTTAGGGAGCCTAATCTTAAAAGGTGCTGGCATATATATATATATATATATAGTTGTTTTTTTTTAAGACTTATTTATTTATGCATACAGAACTGGGGTACAGGCCAGAGGTGAAGGGGCAGTGAGAGGATTCACCAGAGACAGAATGGAAGTAGAACAGGAAGATTGAGGAAGTACACTGCTGAGGGGAGCAGTGGGCGGGTCAGGAGAGGACTACTGCACCATGTTGGTCACCTTCCTGGCAGGGATCGAACTCACGCTGAAGCAGCTTTGGCTAGCTTTTGTGATGTGCTTTAACCTGTTAGCCACCAGGGAGGGCCTAGTGCTGGCATATTTTTATGTATTGGTCATCTTTTGAATATGTATGTCTGGCGTTCTTTTACAAAACTTAAAGGTTTGTTGAAGACAAGAGGACATGTGCAATTTCCTGTACAGGACTTTAACATTTGTTGTTTGTAATGTTATTTTTTTTATTAGAAGGTTTTATTGAAAGCTGCCTATTTACCAAAAAATATTTCATAAAAGCAAAATCAGGTTTAAATTTTGCCTTTGTTACATAGTACCTAAATTTAAAAAAGGATTACTTTTCTTTTGATTAAAGGATGACTTATTAATAGCAATTTTTAATTTTCTGCATATAGCATCTTAATGGGACTTAGAGTTTAGCTTATCTTTTATGGTTGGTGGCAAATTTTCAATTGCCAGAAAGGAAGAAATGAGTGAAGTTTTGAATCATTCAATTTTTATTTTCTCTATAATAATCTGCCAGTATTAAACCTGGCTCCTTCAGGTTTTTCTTTTTTTAATTCATTCATACAGAACTGGGGTGCAGAGCAGAGGTTGGGGGTTGAGTGGATTCTCCAGAGACAAAATTGGGAAGCAGAACAGGCAGTTATACTGAAATACACTGTGGCGGGGAGCAGTGGGTGGATCAGGAGAGGTCTGCTGTGCCATGTGGGTCACCCCCTTTGCTGGGAATGAACTGGTGCTGCAGTGGCTGCTATAGCTTCACAGTGTTCTCCTTTATCCCCGTGTGCCACCCTAGCCCCCTTCAGGTTTTTTTCTAATGTTGTATTGCATCATTAATTCAAGGATGAAATGGTTATTTTAAGTTCAGCTCTGTCTGGACATGTGTAATGAGGGGTAGTGGTAGTAGTGGTCTATATTTAGACAAGTAGTTCCATGCCTGATATAAAGAGTCTTTTTTTGAACAAAATAATTTGTTTGTAATAACCTTTATATGTAGATTGATGCTGCTCTTACAGTTGAGCCTTTGCTAGTTATTAAATTGTGCTTTCGCATGAGTTGGTTCAAGTTACTTCCTAATGTTGAAAGTGAAAACTTTTTTAATTAAAAATATATTTACTTATGCATACAAGAGCTCAGTGTAGACCAGACGTGGGGAGGGGGAGGTGAAAGGATTCACCCTCTGGTGCAGTGGGAAGCAGAACAGGCAGATGGACTGAAACGCACTGCTGAGGGAGCAGTGGGCAAGACAAGGTCTGCTGAGCCATCTGGGTTAGCTCCTGGCTGGGATCTATACCATGCTGCAGTGGCTGAGTAGCTTGATAGTGCTGAGACTTGCCACTAGGGAGGCCCTGAAAGTGAAAACTTCTTAATCATACGCTGAAATTGTGAATTAATTCGTACTAAATCTGTTACCTACTCTGCAGTGAAGAAAATGCTGTTATGTTAAAGCATATACTATTCATTGAGTTGTTTTATATCCATCCACTTTCAAATTTCTGAGTTTTTGAAGTGAAAAATTGCTTGTATTAATGTTAATAAAGTACTATATTGAACTTCCCTGCACCCAATTTCAGAGTGATATGAATAGATTCCGGTGTTAACTGGTTTTAGGTAACCTTATTTGATAGAACTGTTTGTCATTGCAAACTACCTTTCCTATGGTATGAATGGGCTAGATTTCACAGTACATTGTTTCAGGCAGTTTTTAAAAATTTGTTTATATTAGCTATCAACATATTTTCAATAGCTATCAACATTTTTTCCTGAATATCAGTTGAAAGATGCTTGTATTTATATTTCCCAAGTTAAATACACAGGTTGTCTTAGTCAGCTGCTAAGGTTATATTTAACATTATGCTTGTATAGAATGAATTTGGATTCGATAAGATTTTGTTGAATTAAACGGGAAATGTATATAATTGGATTGTTAATTCTTAAAGATTGTGTTTTTATTTTCCCCAATAGAATCGTAAGAATGATGAAGCCTCTTATGAAAAGATGTTGAAACTGAGACGAGAGTTTAGTAGAGCTATCACAATTTTGGAAATGATTAAGAGGAGAGAGAAAACAAAACGGGAATTATTGCACTTAACCTTAGAAGTTGTTGAAAAAAGGTAACATTGCTACTATTGTATAGTAGTAGCAGTTTTAGCCAAATGATGGGCCAAATATAATGACATTATTTATTTTTTGCTAAGCTTTAAAACACTTAAAATGATACTCTACCAAAATAACTTTTTGGGTGAATAATGTTTACTGGCTTCTGAAAAGTCATATTATCTATTTGAATTGCAATTTTTGAGATTTTTTATGCCTACTATAGATTCTCTAAAACCACTTTTTTCCATAATTGAATTTTACTTAGAAAAGAACTTGGATCGTCTTATACAATTCTATATATTAAGGTCTCTATTAAAAATTAAGGCAAAGGACTGTGTAATTTTATATTCTCACTAGATAAAATATTTTTTTTTGTTTCAATGCATTTTGAAAATGTGTTATATAATCATTTTCCTGCACAATTAAGTAGGCTTACAATAGAATTTTATGTGATCCTGAGGTAAACATTCTAAACATTTCCCAGCGCCTGAAAATATAAAATATATAAGGAATTTGTCATCTATACTATATTTTTTTTTGTTTATTTGTAGTTTTTCACTAAATCTCAAATATGACCTTTATTCTTATACATTTCCCTTTTAAGAATAATCTTATTGGCTATTTTATAGCTTATGGTTCAAATAATTAGGCATTATTGGTTTTTCTGTGTTACTTAATTTTCAACTGTGCAACATTTTTTCAACTGTGCAACATTTTTTTATGTTTCATTACCTTTTGCAGATATCATTTGGGAGACTATGGTGGTGAAATCCTTAATGAAGTGAAAATCAGTAGATCAGAAAAAGAGTTATATGCCACTCCAGCAACTCTTCATAATGGAAATCATCATAAAGTCCAAGAATGTAAAACTAAGGTGAATATCCTCTGGGAAGAAGCATGTATACTAATAGTGAGCAGATAATTAATTGGTTTCTATAGTTGTTTCAATATAATTTAGTTAAGAAAAGAAGTAATTAATATTACTTCATTCTTGCTTCATTTACTTCATTCGGGCTTTCTACACATGTATTCATAATGCTTTACTTTTGATAGCAACCCTTTGAGGTAGAGATTACTTCTATATGATTTCTAGATTATATAGCCAATAAGTGGCAAATTTAAGGTTTTTAAATGCAGATCTGACACCAAAGACCAGGTGCTTTTCACTATGCTGTCTGCTTCCCTACAGAATAAGGGTACAAAGTTAAATGTTAGTTTTTATCACTGGCCTTAGCAAATCCTGCATTGTACTGGCAGTCATCAAATCTGAAATTAAATCTTTCTCCATCAAGACTAGTGAATGTTTTTTGTCATTGTCATTACTGCCAAGATAGCATTTATCAAGTTGCTTTTTACCTTGAGTGATTTGAAAAAGTGTTCTATCTCCTGGATAGAAGGCTAGACTCAGTGATTATTTTAGTCTCTTAAAGAATTTTACTTATTCAGTTTTCATTTGGAACATTAATTAGTTAAGATGTTCAAAATTGATAAAAACACTTAAAGAGCTTAGATTTAAACAGACATTAACTGAAAAATTAGATCATAGAGATTTACTGTTTATCAAGATTTTAAGTTATTTAGGGTGTTTGTGGGAAATTCATCTTTTAAAATGTACACAATCTTCATTTTTTCATGGGTTCATTATTAAAGGTCAAGGAAAGATCTGGAGCAGAAAAACTCCTTTATTCAACTTATGTCAATTCAAATTACAGTTGTTTCTTATTAATCACAGGCATCTAGACACTAACCAGATTACCCTTAAATCATCACTTGCCTCTATAGCCAGAAAAGTTATTAATGCAGTGAATGTCATCTTGTAATTACTTTTACAAATTTATTTATTTGCATCAGTGGTTTTCCTAGGTATATAGCTGGTAGGAATAGAATATGAAAATCACAACCCAAATGTAATTACAGAGTAAGTCTTAATTAAATATTGATTCTAATTTTAGATCATCTCTAAGAAATACACAACCTATTTAAACCCACTTTTAGAGGTATGGCTATGTTCATTATTGCTATGTACCATTATTTGCATAGATAATTATATTTCCTTTGTCATCCATCCATCCTTCTTTCTTAGAAGTTGAGGTTTTCATTCTGATGCCATATCTGTGTACCCATTGTATGAAAAAAGGTTTTGTCTTATTTAAAAATTTGGTATTTAAGCAACATTTTCATTATGTGTGCCATTTTTGATCCTGTTTTAATAACTTCTATGGGGAAATGTACAACTTCCTAAACATTTTTACATTTACATTTTGTTTGTACTTTGGTGCTTAGTATAGTCATTTACAAACTTTTTAAAGTGGTAGATCCTTATTTATGAAAAGGAATGCCAGTATGCTAAAGCAGAAAGAAACAGTGTGCTGCACTGTTGAGGCAAGGATTGGGGGCTAAGGGAGGTTGGGAGGGATTCAGTTCAGTCAGTTTGCCAGATGGCCTCTAAGTACTACACAGAACTCTGAGGTACTTGAGAACAGTTTGACTATTGTTCACTTGAAGCAGATTCTTCACTTTCTAAAAAGTGAAGGGTTTTTTTTTCTATCTAATAAGCTTAACTTTTTGAAAAAGATTACCACACATGGATAGTTTTAAAAACTGAAAATAAACAGAAGTGTTAATGAATTTAGTCTATTTCAAGTAATTTTTAAAATAATGATTAGTTTTCAATATTAGTACAATGAATTGAAATTAACATTGAATTTAAATAATCTTTAAATGCTGGATTGAATGGTAGAGCAGTTTTTAAAAATTACCAACCTTCTTAGTCTAAGTATTAACAATTTAAAAAGCAAATTTAAAGACCGTAATTATTTTGACATAATTTGAGGAAGTAAAATATTTTCAGTTTATGATCACATAATTTTTGCATATTAAAAATAGTCAATAAAATAACCTCCTGAGTCAAAATGTATGTTTTTCAAAGAGCAGTCTAGATTTTCATTATTTCTAAAATGATTTTTATTTCTTCCTTTTGGGGGGAAAATCATCATGTAAACAGCACCCTCATCATTTGTCTTTGAAAGAAGAGGCTTCTGATGTGGTTCGGCAAAAGAAGAAGTACCCAAAGAAGCCTAAGGCAGAGGCTTTGATAACATCTCAGCAGCCCATTCCTGAGACATTGCCTGTGATCAATAAGAGTGACATTAAGCAATATGACTTTCACAGCTCAGATGAAGATGAATTTCCACAGGTGCTTATTTTAAACTATTTTAAAAGATATTTCCTCCTAGTCTTTTATATTGCTTTACTTTAAAACTTAATGACATTTTAAAGTTTTGATTTTTGCTTTCTTCACCTAATTTATAGCATATTTTCCACATTATTTATGTAGACACTGAAGTGGTATTTAATTTCCGTAAATTTCCATCAGTCGGGTGATACTGTTTTATGGAGCAGTGAGAAAGTTTTCACCTTTCCCTTTTATAACAATAAGCATCTCTTTCTTTCCCCTTTGTGTTTAAAGTAGTTTAGGGAAAAAAGTCATACCTGGTGAAAGAAATAATTACTAACAATTTAAAGTATAATTAAGAATATACTCATTATTTCAACATCACTATGGCACTATGTTAAAAGGGAGAAAATGGGGTAATTCATGTCATATTTGGCTAAACATGGCTGTGGCACATCATTACAATAATAGATAAAGGTGTAGTTATGGAGTACTAACAGCTGTTATTGTGAAAAAATCTTGACCACTGAATCTAGAATGTCTGAATCCTAAATCAAAACATCTGGAGGAGCTTTCCAAGAAATTGGTATATGATTCTTCAAAACAAGACACAGTAATACTTTACAAATTTTATTTGGCCCTAATGAAAACAACATCTGATGATTTGGCCTCAGTTTTCTAGAATCAAAGTATAGTGATATGCCCGCATTATTTGTTTCGAGTCCCAAGTATAAGCCTAATTCTGAAGCCATAGCCTTCTGTGGCTTGGGAAAACTAGCCCACATCCTTTAGGAGTGAAAGAAGTAAATAATGGAGTGCTTAGTCTTTGCCTGATTATTTATATACATTCCTCTAAAACATCAATTATTAAATATATGTGGCATAATTATGATGATAAAAAGCTAAATGACATAATTTTCCTCTTTGGGGTAGTATACATGGCTGCTTGGAGATGAAGTAAAGAGGACTAAAGCAAACAAATAGGTAGAATTTAGATATCTGTGAAGATATAAAAAGATATTCTTGGCAAGGTGAATTGCATAAAGAAATAAAATAGATTATCTGAAATGGGAATACTACATCAAAGATTATCAATATTTATGGAATTATTATAGGATTATAAATATTACCTATAATACCCTTTATATCATGTTTCATCAGCATTGTATTTTGCAGATTTCACTGTAAATTTTCCAAATTTGTTTGGTAGTAACTGTTTAATTCTAAAGATTTTAAAAAACTGGTTCAAGTTTTAACTTGTGAAGATAATTCACTGGTTTATGTTCCAACAGTTTTATAGTTAAATGTTTGTAATATAAAAACCTTAATTGTATACAGAGATGTTCATGCAACAAAATTTTTATGTATTAAGGTGTCTGTTTAAAAAATACATGTATTCTTTGGCACCTTATCTAGCAATACCTTCTTTTTTTGTTTTCATTTCTGTATTGTAAAGCTAACTTTACAATAGAGAATACTATTGAGAATAGAGAATAGAAGAGAATACTGTAATAAACTTTGTCATATTTTAACATTTTGGCTTATTGGTTTAAAAGAAGAAATATTTTAAATACCAGCATCACAGATAGGTTTGGAAACAAAACTATAAAACATTTACTGTTGTAAATATATTAAATATAATGTTTACATAAAATTATATTGTCTTTATCCTCTTGTTACTAGTTTATTTGTTCTATCCAGATATTTTAGCATTCTTATGCATTTTAATTTATATGTTTAAATTTCATGTTTAGTGTGTTCTTGAAAACACTTAATGAGATTAGTGTTTGTTGTGGGATCTTCCAGTTAAGACTCAGACGAGCTTGGACTAGCCACAGGACATTAGATGACCATTTTTAAAGAATGAGGAAAACTGTACTAAAAGTTTTCCAAATAGAAAGTGTAGGAAACTTCTCTATGTAAAGAAGACTGTATAGTAGAATAAACTGCTAGAAGTTTCCTGCTTCTAGTAGTAGTTTTGCTGAAACATGAAACACAGAGAGGGAAGGGGAGTAAACAGAATGATGCCTAGAGTATTAGCTGTATGGCAAATGCTTCTATCTACATTTACACTAGGAAATTGTTAAACAGTTTTAAGTGAGATTATGACATGTGTGCAGGTTAGCTTTATATTAGAGGTACTAGTGAGGCTCATAAAGGTTTGCTATACATCCCTGATTCTTTAGGAATGACACCACAAGATATTGGGAACTGTAGAAACTTTCCCTTATTACTGTAATAAGTCATCCAGCCTGATATTTAGGGCACACTTAGCACTAGTGCACACACACTAGTAAGTCATGTGCACATCTCATTCATTTAGAGATCGTCATTGCTATTTTAAAGTTTTCTGTTTACTCAAAATGTCACCAACTCCCAACCCATATGATAGTTGCATTTGAAACTTTTAGGTTTCCATGTGCTTGTATACAGAGTCTCATTAATTTTTACAGTTGTATGCTCATGTTGTTAAGGAATAAGTAAGCATTTAGTTATAGTTGGACATCATTCAGTGAGGCAGTTATTTACGGTCTTAACAAAGTCAAGATTTTATTGCTAAAATGATCATTGAAATAATCATATGCTGGCCTTCCCTGGTGGCGCAGCGGGTTAAAGCACAGCACTAAGAAGCTAAAGCCACTTCCTCATGAGTTGGATCCCTGCCTTACCCAGGACGTGACCACATGGCATGGCAGACCCCTCCTGACCCACCCACTGCTCCCCTCAGCAGTGTACTTCGTCCATCTGCCTGTTCTGCTCCCCACTCTGTCTCTGGTGAATCCTCTCACCATCCGCATATCCGGCCTGTACCCCAGTTCTATACAAATAAATAAATAAATCTTAAAAAAAATAATCATATGCTTAAGGTAACAAATATATATTTTTTTTATTAAAAAGTTTATTTTTACATCATTTTGCACATTTTTTTTTTCATCTCAATTGTAATCCCCACGGGTTTCCAATCACCAAATCACCCCTGTGCCACCACCTTAATCCCATGTATTTCTCTCTTCCCCCCCGTTTTTGATCCCATTCCCCACTCCACCCCCACAGAATGTCTCTGGTCTATGGTTGTTCATTATTTTTGTTATTTTCTCGCCTGGTCCATTATACTCCTGCTATGAGTGAAACCATCCCGTATTTTTCTTTCTCTTTCTGGCTAATCTCACTAAGCATGATCTTTTCCAGCTCCATCCAAGTTGCTGCAAAAGACATGTGGTTCTCTTTTTTGGTTGCTGAGTAATATTCCATTGTATATATGTACCACATCTTTCTAATCCAGTCATCTACTTTTGGGCATTTGGGCTGCTTCCATGTTTTTCCAATTGTAAATAAAGCAGCAATAAACATGGGGATACAAGTATCTTTTTCAATCAGTGTTTTTGTGTCTTTTGGGTAGATACCTAGGAGTGGGATTGCTGGGTCATAGGGAAGCTCCATGTTTAGCAGTTTGAGGAACCTCCAAACAGTTTTCCATAGTGGTTGTACTAGTTTGCATTCCCACCAGCAATGCAGGAGAGTTCCTTTTTCTCCACATCCTCGCCAACATTTGTTGTTGCTAGTTGTTTGAAGATGTGCCATTCTCACTGGGGTGAGGTGGTATCTCATTGTGGCTTTAATTTGCATCTCCCTTATTACGAGTGATGTTAAACATTTTTTCATATGCCTGTTGGCCATCTGCATTTCCTCTTTGGAGAAGTGTCTTTTTAGCTCTACTGCCCATTTTTTGATGGGGTTGTTTACTTCATTTTTGTTGAGTTTCATCAGTTCTCCGTATATTTTTGTGAAGGTAACAAATATTTTAACCAGACTTACCCAACTGATTGCAGCAAAGTAGAACTAAACCCTATGTTTTCTTATTCATGCTTCCAGTTTTCTTAGCAGCAACTCTTTCTTCTTCTGTCTCTGACTAAATCCTGGGAAATGGTAATTAGGAGGAAGGAGTGATGGTCTTTATACAAAAAATTCTGGGACTTTGTTTTGACACTTCCTATGTGTATTATAGAAGAGAAAGACAATTTGCAAAGGAACCAAAGTGTAAAACTTCACATTTGGGATTTCCTTTAAAATTTCAGGCTTGGGGCTTGTTTCCCCAGAAGAATCACCCCCAGGTTGCTGTTTCTGTATCTTCCCCTATAGTGTTGGTGGTGGTATCTTGGAGCCTTAAGCAAATTCCTTTCTCCCCTGTATGACCCTATTCAGTTGTAAATACCATCATTTGGAAATAATTTAGAGAATACATTTTTCCTCTCCAAACAGGAAGGGAGGGAGTTGTGAGATTCAAAATTTGCAAGTAAATACTTGAGTCAGCATTGTCAGAAAAAGAATATATCCCAAAGTGAAATTGCCAGACAACTGAAACTTAAATACCAAAACTTGTTTGGTACTTAACAAAATACATGGATAGAAATTTATCTAAACCATATTATTTCCCTGCCATATCAGAGTTTATTTGTATATTATTTAATCTGTTATGATATATATAACTTGTGTTCTAATGTATCAGTGCTGTCCTAGGGTCCACTCATTTCACATAGGGATATTTGGCCTATTGTTACATGGTTCCAGGCAGAATGTTTTTTAATATGTGACAGCTTTTTTTTTTTTGCATTTTATTTTATTTTTATTATTTTATAACAGTTTATTTTTACATCATTTTGTACATTTTTTTTTCCATCTCAATTGTAATCCCTGCGGGTTTCCCATCACCAAGTCACCCATGTGCCATCACCATAATCCCGTGCACTTCCTTCCCCACTCCCCAGTATTTGATCCCATTCCCCACTCCACCCCCACAACATGTCTCTGGTATATGGTTGTTCATTATTCTTGTTATTTTCTCGCCTGGTTTATTATACTCCTGCTATGAGTGAAACCATCCGGTATTTTTCTTTCTCTTTCTGGCTTATCTCACTAAGCATGATCTTTTCCAGCTCCATCCAAGTTGCTGCAAAAGACATGTGGTTCTCTTTTTTGGTTGCTGAGTAATATTCCACTGTATATATGTACCACATCTTTTTAATCCAGTCATCTACTTTTGGGCATTTGGACTGCTTCCATGTTTTTCCAATTGTAAATAAAGCAGCAATAAACATGGAGGTGCAGGTATCTTTTTGTATCAGTGTTTTTGTGTCTTTTGGGTAGATACCTAGGAGTGGGATTGCTGGGTCGTAAGGAAGCTCCATGTTTAGCAGTTTGAGGAACCTCCAAACAGTTTTCCATAGTGGTTGTACTAGTTTGCATTCCCACCAGCAGTGTAGGAGAGTTCCTTTTTCTCCACATCCTCGCCAACATTTGTTGTTGCTAGTTGTTTGAAGATGTGCCATTCTCACTGGGGTGAGGTGGTATCTCATTGTGGTTTTAGTTTACATCTCCCTTATTACGAATGATGTTGAACATTTTTTCATATGCTTGTTGGCCATCTGCATTTCCTCTTTGGAGAAGTGTCTTTTTAGCTCTTCTGCCCATTTTTTGATGGGGTTGTTTATTTTTGTTGAGTTTCATCAATTCTCCTTATATTCTTGTGATCAGTCCTTTATCACTACTTTTGTGTGAGAAAATGTTTTCCCAATTAGTGGGCTGTCTGTTTGTTTTTTGTAATGTCTCTTTTGCTGTACAGAAGCTCTTTAACTTGATGTAGTCCCATCTATTTATCCTTGCCTTCACTACTACTGTGGTGTTGGGTGCTCTGTCTTTAAAGATGTCGCTGAAGTGTATGTCATGTAATGTTTGACCCATCTTTGCTTCTAGGTATTTTATGGTTTCCATTCTTATGTCTAGGTCTTTAATCCACTTCGAGTTGATTTTTGTGACTGGAGTGAGGCGGTGATCTAGCTTCATTTTTTTGCATGTAGCTTCCCAGTTTTCCCAGCACCACTTGCTGAACAAATTTTCTTTGTTCCATTGTATCTTCTTTGCTCCTTTGTCAAAAATTAGGTGTCCATAAACTCGTGGGTTTATATCTGGGTTTTCTATTCGAATCCTCTGGTCGTATGTCTATTCTTATTCCAGTACCATGCAGTTTTGATTATTATGGCTTTGTAGTACAGCTTGAAGTTTGGGATTGTAATGCCTCCATTTTGATTTTTCTTAGACGTGAGGGTTTTAGCTATTCGAGGTCTTTTGTTGTTCCATATGAATCTCATCAACATTTTTTCTATTTCTTTGAAGAATGTGATTGAGATTTTTATTGAGATGGCATTAAATCTGTATATTGCTTTTGGCAGAATGGCCATTTTGATGATGTTAATTCTCCCGATCCATGAGCAGGGGATGTCTTTCCATTTCATGGTGTCTTCTTGTATTTCTTTTAACAGTGTTTTGTAATTTTCTTTGTAGAGGTCTTTTACCTCTTTTGTTAGGTTGACTCCCAGGTATTTGATTCTTTTTGTTTTAATTGAAAAGGGGATTTTTTTTTTTTAATCTCTGCTTCTTCTGATTGGTTGTTTGTGTATGGGAAAGCCTCTGACTTTTGTGTGTTGATTTTATATCCTGTTACCTTGCTAAACTGGATGGTTTTGATTAGTTCCTCTGTGGAGCTTTTAGGGTTTTCCATATAAATTAACATATCGCCTGCAAATAAGTTTTACTTCTTCTTTCCCTATTTGGATTCCTTGTATTCCTTTTTCCTGTGTGACAGCTTTTTTAAAGTGTTTTTTATTCTTTTTGCTGTTCGGTGGTGAGCGTGTCACTTCTCTCTGTAACCAGTCTGGTTATCATTAACATGTTTTCTGTGTTTTAGTTTTCTGCTTCTAAGTCTAGAAAGTGATCTCAAAAAGTAGGGAAGGGATGATTTTGTGACTATCTTGGAAAGGAGGGCTAGTTATAAGTCATTTTAAACTACTGGTTTCATACTGTATTACAGAAAGATAAAGTTGCTGTGTACTTATGGCCACATACATTACTTAAAAAATGTAAGCAAGATCTATAAAACAGTAGCACACTTTAAGTTTGAAGCCATTTACATGTTCAGGAGAAAGTAAGTCACTCTGTGTGAACTTTCCTCCATTAAAGTTAACAATGATTAGCTACAGAAAGTTTTTCTAGTCTTTGTATGTTTTTGGGAAGTTCACTTCATTTTGTGATTTACTGGGAGTGATTTACAGTTTGTGATCAGATAACAAAGATTTAATTATTGATTTTTGATAATTCTTTTTTTTTTAAGATTTATTTATTTGTGCATACAGAATTGGGGTACAGGCCAGAGGTGCAGGGATGGTGAGAGGCTTCACCAGAGACAGAGTGGGGAGCAGAACAGGCAGATCGAGGAAGTACACCGCTGAAGGGAGCAGCGGGCGGGTCAGGAGAGGTCTGCTGCGCCATGTGGTCACCTCCGGGGCAGGGGGGGGAATCAAACTCATGCGGAAGTGGCTTTAGCTTCCCAGTGCTGTGCTTTAACCCGCTGCACCACCAGGGAGGGCCAATTTTTGATAATTCTTAAGTAGATTGATTCATACCTCTTTTTTTCTAGGTACCATCCCCAGTATCAGAACCCGAAGAAGAAAATGATCCTGATGGTCCCTGTGCTTTCAGGAGGCGGGCAGGATGCCAGTATTATGCTGTAAGAACTTTATTTTTTGTGGTGTTTTTGTGAACTGGAATTCACAGGTAACTCATGCCAAGGTGACTTAGTCTTGATCTAAAAGTGGGAAGCCCATCACATTTTCTTATATTTTCTTGTAGATACCAATAAAGATACTCTAAAGCTGGTCCTTTCAAAAGATATCTTGCGTTCTTTGCTTGGAAATTAATAACTCCTCATATATTAGAAAACTAATTTCATTTTGGACTTTATGGATTCAGTAGTCACTAAAATTAGATGTCATTGCTTTAGTTAGGTACCACTAAAATCCCTAGTTGAACTTTTGTTAGTTCTGGCTGTTTATTGACATTTCCTACTAGGCAAGCTAATCTTGTGCATACATATCCAGTAAGTATCAAATATAAAGGAATCATTTTTAAATTTCCCTCATGTTAATTTTTTTAGAAATATTTTATTTATTTATGTATAGAAGAACTAGGGTGTAGGCCAGAAACATAGGGGTTGGGGGGCTGGGGCCAGGACAGTGAGAGGATTCACCAAGACAGAGTGGGGAGCAGAACAGGCAGATCTACTGAAATATACTGCAGAGAGGGGCAGCAAGTGAGACAGGAGAGGTCTTTTGTGCTAAATGTGGATTAGCTCCCTGGCTGGCGATCAAACTTAGGCCTAAGCTGTAAGGTGGTAAGTGTGATAGCACTGAGACTTACCCCCTATACCACCAGGGAGGCCCCTTAATGTTAATGTTTTATCAAATAACTTTTTGGTACACTTAGAAGTTGCTTAGTACTATTACGTCAGGTTGGTACCACATGGTTTCAGGGAATGACCCTATCTTCCAATTTTTAGAAAAGGTGTAACTATAGAGTAAGGAGGATAGCTTTTCATATAAGCTTTGTGGAGATATTTATCTTGCCTTACAACTCTTCCAACTTCCTCAGGAAGTGGGTGTATTTAATGTAGAACAGTTACAGAGTTAGAAGGAAGGTGAAGTGGTAAAGCACAGACAAAATGATAAAGGGAATGGAAAGACAAAGAAATGTGCTGTTCATTCTTAAAAAAGGATGTTTCAGACTAATCCATGCATACCTTTTAAGTATAACTTTTAGTCCAAGAAAATTTCCTTTTCAATTTATCTCAGTAGGAAGCCTGTAAATTACTATCTACATCATCTTTACTTTTACCTAAATGTTAAAGGCCATGTTATTCTTTAACACAGATGTCTTTTAACCCTAAATGTATTCATCTTTACAAACTAATTTCAGTTTGAATTGCTTTGGTAAGTGAACTTTTGATTCAGTTTTATAGAACTTTTTACCTTGCTAATATCATTTAAGTCCCAATTTTACAGTTTTATATCTAAATTGTAAATGTTCTGCTAATACTGTACACTTTATTTTTGTCATGATTTAAGTTTTTTGCATTTCAGATTTACTCCATAAGTTCTACCTTCTTTTTCTTTCTTTGTAGCCTCGTTTGGACCAAGCTACCCATAATTTTGAAAACTCAGAATTGGCAGATTTCGATAAGCTGAGATACAGGCACTGCCTTACAACACTCACAGTACCAAGAAGATGTATAGGATTTGCAAGGAGACGGATTGGCAGAGGTGGAAGGTAAACTTTTGTTTTGACTTGGGTTTTTGTTAAGCTAAAAGGAAAGGTATAGAGAAAATTAACTTTCAGGTAATATCTGGTTTTGTATTGCCTTTCAGGGTCATAATGGACCGAATAGCCACAGAACATGACCCGATCCTGAAACAGATAGATCCTGAAATGCTGAATGGTTTTTCAAGCTCTTCCCAAACCATAGACTTTTCTTCTAATTTCTCTCGGACCAATGCTTCCAGTAAACATTGTGAAAATAGACTGTCCCTTTCTGAAATATTAAGCAATATCAGATCATGTCGACTACAGTGTTTCCAGCCAAGGCTACTAAATTTACAGGACAGTGATAGTGAAGAATGTACCTCAAGAAAACCAGGGCAGACTGTGAACAATAAAAGAGTTTCTGCAGCATCTGTAGCTTTATTGAACACCAGCAAGAATGGCATATCAGGTAAGCGATCACTATGTTAAAAGCATTTGCTGATACTCTTTTCTTCCTAATTTTCGTTATCTACTAAATAAACTCTCATGGTAAATTCTAAAGGTTTATTTCTTGTAATCCCACTAGGAAAGAAGCTCAGCTTACTACATTTTCTTTTTCCCAACCTAAAAAACTCAGCCATATTATTGTGATTCACATAATTAACAAAATGTCCTAACTGACAGAAACACTGACATATTTTCAATATGTATGCCTGTGTGGTGAATGTGTAGGCAGAATGTGGAGGGTATTCTCTATGGGCAAAGTGGTTTATAAGCTGCTACCAGATAATAATCAGCACAATAGGGTGTGCTTTTGTTAAAGAAATTTTTCAATTTTCTGTGTCAACTTTGCTTAAATGTAAGAAGCATTGCTCCTCGACAGCAACTTCAAAAGCTTCCTTTTTGAAAAATGAGTTTTTAAGAGGTTCCTGATGAATAGTTGTAATTTTTGTCTAGTAATACTATAATTGAGTTGGAATTTTTTTTTAAATTAAGAGACATTGTGCTCAATTTAGTATTTTTATGACCTGTATATTGTAACTAATGTGTGATATTTAGTATATCTAAAATATAATTTGTTTTCTGTAGGTAGGTTTTTCTCTACCACGTACACAAGTATGTGTAATTTATAAATCTGTCTTTATAATGCATACATTGCAAATAATGCATGGTATCCAGTGACAAAATTAGATGTGGCTTAACTCACTAACACTGTTGATACCTTTCTTTCTGTAAAACGTGTATTTCTAAATTATTTCATATGTAAAATTACTGTGTTTTAAAAGTGATTTACAATCCACTTTAGCTTGAAATTTGGGCTCAATAGTGTTCAGCTTTTTTAGCTACTGAACTGCTTATTTTCAAATTTGACTTAGACATTTATCTGTTCAAAGGTTGTAATGGAAAATTGGATTTGTTTGAATGATTGGAAGTTGGCATATCATTTCTCCAAATTAGTTGGTTAATTTTCTCCTAGACGAACTTAGGTAAGGAAAATGGCATCCTGTTATGTAAAGTTCATGAGTCTGTGAAGTTTAATGAGCTTTTGAAGCTGAAATGAATAAATAACTAATATGATTTGGCAGGATTCTTAGAAATCTAAAGATAGTAGGAAGTTGATGAATATTAGGTCAAGTCTTCCTTTTAGCCAACTTTAAGACATTGTTCTGATTATTTGCATAGATTCAAATTATGGAACCCAAATTTACACAAAATATTTTTTGCCAAAAGAGTTTTAAAAAATATCTTATGTAGATAGTTAGAATTGACGTTAGGTTGAGCTTCTTTCTACCATATAAAAAGTGATTTTAATATTTTCCTTTTCCAACATGGCCAGATATTTTCAGCTTTCTACTATATGTTCCCAGTAAACTCTAGATTTGACTGAACTCTTTTGCAGAAAATGTGTAATATATGTTGTATATGTTATTGTATCAATATTATGTATATGTTGGTCCATAATATAGCTCATTGTGACTTGAATAATACCGTAATAATCATCTCTGGAATTAAATAGCACTACCATACATCGACATAAAACTAAGCATTTATAGTATTGTCCAAGACGTGCATGCCCTTCTGAGAGAACTTAAATCACAATTGTATGATGTTAATATAGACAATAACATCTCTTAAATTGTGCTTTTTTTCTCTGCTCCCTTGAACACCAGAAAGCTGTTTTGGTTTGTGGACTTTTTCCTGTCTTAATGTTTTTCAGTACTCTCAGGATAATACAATTTCTTTTTCCCTTGAAAAATTTCAAAACTTAAGCATTGAATTAGAATTGTTATTTTTAAATTGAGTCCTTGAAATATATATTTTTTAGTAGTAAAGAATTTTGTTTGAAACTTTCATTTCTGTGAGGCACAAGACTTGTTTTTAGCAGTATTTTTGCTTCAAAATATTAGGCATGAGTGTATAAATATATGAGAATTATCTTTTAACAGCATTTTTGTAAAAGCCATGGCAATTCCATTATATTCGTTACATAATTAGAAATCTGATTAGATAATTTTAAGTGAAAATCTGATAAGATAATTTTAAGTGAATTTTATTATAATTCAGTCAGTATTGATGGAAAGCACTTCATGTACCTAAAAGTAAGGATGTAGGAGTTTTTACAAAGTTTTATTTAAATTTTTTTTTTTTTTTTTTTTAAAGATTTATTTATTTATTCATACAGAACTGGGGTAAAGGCCAGAGATGCGGAGGGTGAGAGGATTCACCAGAGACAGAGCGGGAAGCAGAACAGGCAGATCATCGAAGTACACTGCTGAGGGGAGCAGCGGGCGGGTCAGGAGAGGTCTGCCACGCCATGTGGTCACCTCCGGGGCAGGCAGGAATCGAACTCATGCGGAAGTGGCTTTAGTTTCTCAGTGCAGTGCCTTAACCCGCTGCGCCTCCAGGGAGGGCCAGTTTTATTTAAATTTTGATTAATGTATACAAAAGAATTGAATCATCACATATTTGGTTCCTTTTAATTTTTGTGTCTTTAACACTTTGGCCTTCTGTTTATTTTTGTGGACTTGATCACAGGAGCAGCAGGTGTACCTTTAATATATTTTAACTGGTGAGAGTATCACTGAACTAGCAGAAATATGAATACTGATTTTCTGTTTCATAGGTGGGAATCCAGCATATAAAGGCAAATTTAATCTGAAATTGAAACCTAATATACTTGACAGTAATACATATTTGTATCAGTTTCCTTAGTTCTTAAAAACTAAGCCTGTGTCCTAAATATACTCAGATTACTATTTTCAGTATTGTACTTAAATGAAAGCAGATTGAAATGTAACCTAGGTATTAGAAGAACTAAGAGTAAAGACTTCATTTTAAAGCAAAGGGACTTAACACTTAACTAAAATAAAGGTTTATTTTCTTAACAGAAAAATTTTTTTCAATAGAATCAGAGAGAAAGGAAATATAAAATGTGTGGAATGTGGCAAGTGAATAATCAAGAAAAATTAATTTCATACGTAGTTAGTGTATATACGTAGTTATATACACAGCATTGGTATATAATTGTGTTAAGTGATTAAGTGTTTTAAATTTTACAAGGCAATAATCCTTACCTTTACCAGAGTTTGCAGCACATGACAAATATAGCACACTTTATATAAATTGTTATGTTTTTAATAACTTGAAAATCTAGTGTTGTTTATTTTCTTTCAAATATGGAGTTCTTAAATCTAGCCCTCTCTCCCCCACAAATATACTTCTCACCTAAAAGTAGCTTTGCTTGTTCAGATTTGAAGAACAGGACAAATTTACATTTAATTTTGGTTTTGACCAGTACATGGTTGCAAATTAACTTTTTTTTTTTTCTCCATTTCTTTTTTGTCTTGCTATGTTGAAAAGATAGATACCAACAGCCTTTTTTGACCAGCTTCAGATAGCTTTACCAATGTCGGTATGTTGGACAGTTTTCCAAGAAAAATACCTGACTTTAAATTTTCTCAGCTGTCATCTCATTCTTTCTTAAACTGCTATAAAATGTTTGCATGCATGAAAGTTTTCAGATAGATAAAATTATGCTTTACTAACTAATGGGAAATACTTAGAAGTATGGGGGGGTGGGTGTCACATAGGGCAGGTGTTTGTGTTGCTTCCAAAGATGAGAATAGTAAGATTTTAGGAATTGAAAGATTTTAGTTTGACTGCTAAGGGAAGTAAAATTTCAGTTATAACTACTTAGCTTGAATATCAGGCATCAAATGCATCTTTAGTCTGTTTTCTTTATCACATCTCCTTTTTTACTTCTTGTCTCTTGCCCTCACTCTCTCACCTTCACATCACCTTTCTCCTCCCCCTCAACCCCAGTATTGTGTGTTTGCTAACCTGCCTTTAGCAGCTATGAGCTTTTATTATATGATGGGTGTAAACCTGGACTGATAATGTCAGCTTTCAAGGTTTGCCACATTTGTCCTCAGAATCACTCCTGTGGTTCATGTGAATTTCCACCTTTCTCCTCAGTGTAACCCGGAAGGCTTAAAATAGGATCTCCCCATCCCAATCAAAACAAAAAATTGCATGTAACTAGCATTGTTACTATAAAATTTTTATAACAAAAGCCTCTCAATGGAGAAATGCTAAATAATATATTCATTTTGGGTTTTAGATAATCTTTACTCTCACATTAGGGTTTCTTCATTGAACTATGAAAAGTTGGTCTAAGCCAGTATTTTCAAATTTCATGATTCCCTAAGTATGTATTGTTTTAGATTACTTGGAGAAACACTGCATTTAAGTTAAAAGATTGTTTTAGAAAAGTACAAGCATACTGTATTGTGAGATGGTCATCTAGAAGGTCAGAATTTATTTTTTAGATTTTTATTTTTAGTTTATGAAATAATACAAATAGATACAGATACTTTAAAAGGTTTATTGCTGTTAAAATATTTCTGTGGCTTGATTATTTAAGAGACTGATGCTCGAGTTTGAGAATTACAATACTAGTGTAAAATCTCGTAGACATATCAGGCCTTAGCCAGCGATAACACTGAGACTTAACCCCTAAACCACCAGGGAGTCCCCAAAGTCAACTTACTTTTTAAAAGATTAAATAACACTAGTCATTAATTTGAATAATCTGGATTAAGTCTTGGGATTTTGATTTCTCTTTGTGTAAAAGGATAGTATCCCTCATCAGTTAGCACTTAGTGGTCTCAACAAGACCAGGTAACAAATAAACATATCTCAAAAACACGTGTAGTTTTATCAGTGTCCATTTTTTTTTTTAAAGATTTATTTATTTGTGCATACAGAACTGGGGTACAGGCCAGAGGCTCAGGGGCGGCGAGAGGCTTCACCAGGAAAAGAGTTGGGAACAGAACAGGCAGATCGATGAAGTACACTGCTGAGGGGAACAGTGGGCAGGTCAGGAGAGGTCTGCCCCGCCATGTGGTCACCTCCGGGGCAGGCGGGAATCGAACTCATGCGGAAGTGGCTTTAGCTTCTCAGTGCTGTGCCACCACGGAGGGCCCTGTCAGTGTCCATTTTTAATAAATACATAAGTATTTCTATTGCCTAACTATCTCTAGTTGGCAAACCTTTGTTAGCCAAGGACTATAAAACAAAACTAACTTATTTAATGAAAAGAAATGTAATTTGTTCTACTGATGAAGATACATACTTCATTATAAATTGGTAAGATTTTATTGACTGACATAAAAGATTTTGGAAAAATTCTCATTCTCATTTCTCTTGATTTTGAGATAGCCACTAAAAGTATCTTCTCTTTACTTGGTTTATTCCTCAAAGTTAGCCACTGTGATTCTCACCTTTTCACACAAGATAAACCTTACGTCTGGAAAAATGTAACACTGGATTTGAGGAAGAAGGCTATGCTAACACTAGGTTCCAGGTTCCATTTCTTTTGAACTTTTTGTACAAGTAGGGCTTAAACAGACTTATTTGGGTTTAACTTAAAGGTTTTTTCCTCCCTGCCTTTGTTTCTAATAAATTATTTTTCATCTCTTTCCCAAGGTTTTCAAACAGCTGGAAACTCATGAATACTTCATATTTTCATTTGATTTTGAAGATTGTAAATTTAGAATTTTTTTTTTTTTAAAAATAGAACACTTGCAATGAATTTAACAGGTTCAAAGAAAGACATTTGATTTTGTTGGTAATTCAGTAAGATAACTAATGTACACTTCAAAAATACAGGTAATAAAATTTTAGAGTGAGCACTGTAATAGGCCCAAGTGTTTTTTGTCTTTTAAAATCAAATTTCTATTTAAGAATTTTCTTTCCCTCATAATCTAATAAAGTTTAATGATAATGTTGCAGAACAGAAATGAAAATATTTTTTTAACACTTTGCCAGTCTCTGTGGCCTAAATCCCTCTTTTCAGCAAATAAACTATCCCATGCATAATTTGCTGTTTATGTCTAACTTACAGTATTTTTTAAAATATCTCATTTTCAAGCCCACTAAATAGAAAACTTTGGAAGGAGTAAGGAATGATTATCATTTTTTAAAACATCCAAACTTTTATATCCATGATTCTAAACCACTGATCAGTGATCAGTGAAATCAGGGAAGAGATTTTTAAGGATATGTTGTCCAGCCTGAACTTTTCTAGGACATATTGATTAGGTTGTTCAGTTGCATGTAAAGGTTGACTCTTATTAGTTAGCATTTATGTGTATCTTTTCTTCCCCACTATCCTGTAGGACTCATATCTGTAGAAGAGACCATCTTATATTTCTCTCTGTATTCACGCTTAACTCATAGTGAAGCACTCTGCATCAGAATACATAGTAAAAAAAATGTTGATTGGGTAAAATAGAAGACAGAAAGCAACAAAGAAAAATGCAGCAAAATTATGTAGTGTAGTGTCTATAGTCATGTAGTTTTAATGTTCTGGACTAATAGTGTACTAACTTCTATGGCAATAACTGACTTAGAAGATAGAAAGCTATCAGTGATCTACTTGCATATCTGTGAATGAAAATTTTGTTTATATCTCTCTACCCCATATTCTACCCCATATTTTTATAGATATAATTTGAGACATTAGCTCTCTTGACTTAATGGTTTATGTTTATGTTAGATGAATATCTTCTACTCTGATTTATAATTAGAGAAAAAAGTATTTTCACTTCATTGTCATAAGTGAAAACCAACAGTAGGCATCATTTACAACCTTGGAAATGGTCCTGCTTGCTTATTGCATAATAAGTTATTATTAATAAGTCAATGTTTCCTCATTATATAGTCACCATGGTGTAAAGAATTATGAGTGATCTCAAGGAAAGTCTGAAAAAAATGGCAGAATACTCAACATTAGTACTGTTACACATATAGAAACTTACTTTAGCTTGTGATATGAGGTCATAAAAATGGCAGAAGCCATTTTTGCTGAAAGATTTGTCATTTTACTAATGGGTGTATATTGTAATTTATATTTGGTTTTCATCTTAATTGTTGAGTACTCTTATGTTGTATTCTACTTATATTATTAAAAATACTTTTAAACATACTTATTTTTTAAATTTATGTCCTTTATCAGTGACAGGGGGTATTACAGAAGAGCAGTTTCAGACACATCAACAGCAGTTAGTTCAAATGCAAAGACAACAACTTGCTCAACTACAGCAGAAACAGCAATCTCAGCATTCCTCACAACAGACACATCCAAAAGCACAGGTAAAGCTGTCTTTTAATCATTATTATATCCTTTCCTTTCTCTCAAACTTGCATAATTTTGTTCAATTTTAGTCACATCAGAAAAGATAAATTTGGTGTTTGGTATTGCAACTTTTTATTTTAAGGATCATACCTAAGTGTGCTCAGTTAATTTATATAATTTTAAGGGACTAGTTTATATTTTCTGAGAAGTGCATTAGAGCCAAATACAATTATTTATAATTTAAGAAAGAAGTGACCACATTTTTAAAAATAGTCTCGAGAACTCAATAGAAGTAACTATAACCATAAATTCTCTCCTCTTCATAACCCCTAAACGAATTTTTTTCCAAGGGTACCTTTCCACATTCCCTCTTAAGTAGTATGTAAGTGAATGTACTCTATGAGCTGAGAAATAATTCCCTTAAGTTGTCCAATAAAGCTAAAGCACCGTAACTGTTTGCCTCTTTGAATCTCACTTCCCCTTCAGAAAAAGAACTGCCCCTAAAGTTGTCCATAAGCACCATTAAATTAAAATACTTGGGATAAGAGTGAAAATAACTCATATGACTGTAATTGCCAGATGAAACCAGTCTTGTAAAACACCTGATAAGGACCCTACACAACTCATTTCAGACTTCCTGTCTACAGAACTATACAAGAATAAAATATTCTTGTTTTGAGGCACTAAAAAGTGGTTCCGAAGTATATTTCAAATATTTCAAAGTGTATGTCATTTGAAAAATGAATTTGTGTTACAGGTCTTGAGTCTTGTTCCTCCTTAATTCTAAAAGTATTCATTAGGTTAACTCTATTTTGCTTTTAGCTCTTGGTGCATGATCTGTCCATAGTATTTCACCACATTCTCAGAGGGTCAGTACACTGATTTTGGCCATCCTTCATGAAGCAACATGAAAACTACAGTGACTAAATGGCTTTCTCTGGTGACACGTGGGTTAAATTGCAGCACTGCGAGCTGGCCACAGCCACTTCAGTGCGAGTTCAATCCCCAATCCCGGAGGTGATCCACATGGTGCAGCAAATCTCTCCTGTCTCGCCCACTGCTTCCCTCAGCAGTGTGCTTCCTCAGTCTGCCTATTCTGCTGCCTACTCTGTCTCTGGTGAATCCTCTCACTGCCTCTCCACCTCAGGCCTGTACCCCAGTTCTGTATGCATAAATAAATAAATCTTTTTTAAAAAAAATTACAGTGACTTAATACGCCTCAACATGCCTGTAACATTCCATATTTTAGGAATATTGGCCATTAATAATAACTAACCAGTTTTATATACAATCAAGAGGAACAGCAATTAATGTTGACTCTGTTTCAGTCCTGTGAGTCTCTTGGGTAACCAGCCTAAAGATACTTGGCTGACTAGAAGTTTAGGGCAAGACCCTTTTTTATATTGATATAAATGACTGTTGGTGATCTCTGTGATTTCATTTTGCCCCTAAGAATCTAGATTATCAAGTGTTTTTAAAGATATTCATTAACACTTACTGGGAAATTTAATAGAACACTAAGGGTTTAGTTTTTTTAATGTACTGGTTCTATTTCAGTAATAGACACTTCTGGCATTCCAAAAATGGTCCAGAGGTTTTTTAATCTAAGAACTTAAAGCTGTTAAAGATTAAAAGCAATCTCTTGGGTTTGGCCCAAGATGTGAAATCCCATCTACAAAATTGATTTTAATTATTTTATAGGGCTCAAGCACCTCTGACTGTATGTCTAAAACACTTGACTCAGCCAGTGCCCACTTTGCTGCATCCGCAGTGGTTAGTGCTCCTGTTCCAAGTCGAAGTGAAGTAACCAAGGAACAGAACACTGGCCACAACAACATAAACGGTGTTGTCCAGCCTTCAGGTAAGGTTTGGTTTCATGTGATACTTAGTATCTCAAAGTTGTAGCTCTCTGACTTAACATGATTTTGATTTTTAAATCCAAATGGAAAATGTTTCAAGAAAACTATCAGAGCTCTTTAGAATTCTCTGAATAGATGGGGTGGAATAGCTGGATGTCTTCTATAAGTCACAGCTTGTTCTCCTTCATCCCATCTTCACTGAATTATCTACATTTGTAATTCCACCCTGCCTAATTTCATCCACATATTGTCAGTTACCTCATATTTTAAGTAACCCATTTAGCTAAGATCACTAACCATCACCATTGAATCATTCATGCATTGCTAAAAAGGCAAAATATAATCCAGACTGATTGGTCATTAAGTTTGAGATCTGGTTTATCGATCCACTCTTACATACTTATAGGCCTATTTCTCTGACTCCCCCCTGTCAAGATACAAATTACTGTGAAAATACTCTCTCAGCTTCTTACTTCACTGAGTCCTTAAAGACTTGCTATTCATGGGCCTTCCCTGGTGACACAGTGGGTTAGGACACACACAGCACTGCAAGCTAGCCATAGCTGTTACAGTGCAAGTTCGATCCCTGGCCCCAGAGGTGATGCACATGGCATGGTAGTCCTCTCCTGACCTGCCCACTGCTCCCTCAGCACTGTACTTTGTCGATCTACTGTTCTGCTCCCTGCTCTGTTTCTCGTGAAGCCTCTAATCACTCCTGCCCACTCTGGCTTGTACACCAGGTCTGTATGCATAAATAAATCTTAAAAAAAAAAAGACTTGCTATTCATGTCATCCTTCAATTTCTGCTGAGATGCTGAGATTTTCTACTTTTACAAATACTGTATTGATCCTTGACACCTCCTTGCAGCTGTGTTCTTACAGCTGTAGATTCTAATGGAAGTCCAACTATTATTTCTACCTGACCTTTACATCCACAAAGGACCTCTTTTTCCTATTATGCAGTTTGCTAATATGGAGGGGGTAGAATATTTTGTAAACACCTTTATATAAGCCAATGAAAAAAGAAGGTATTTCGAGAGTTATTGTAGGTGAGTCTATTGGACTTAATGTCCCAAAGTGCTTTTTGGAGAGGTTGTTATATGTAAAGTTAGTCTGGGTTTTAATTAAAATACAAATGTTTACATTCATGCTTATTTTTGAACTGCTAGTTTTTAAGAGTTTAATATCTCATGAAATGAATTAAATGATTTTTTTCACTCCTTCAGGAACCTCTAAAACATTATACTCCACCAATATGGCTTTATCATCCAGCCCAGGGATTTCAGCTGTACAGCTTGTAAGGACAGTTGGCCACACTACCACAAACCACTTAATCCCAGCATTGTGCACAACCAGTCCTCAAACACTTCCCATGAACAATTCCTGCCTGACAAATGCAGTGCACCTCAATAATGTCAGTGTTGTTTCTCCAGTCAATGTGCATATCAACACACGGACTTCAGCACCATCGCCAACAGCCTTAAAACTTGCCACAGTTGCTGCCAGTATGGACAGAGTGCCAAAGGTTACTCCCAGCAGTGCCATCAGCAGCATAGCAAGGTGTGTGAGTGTGTGTGTGTGTGTGTGTGTTAGTGTGTTCTAAGTATCATTCTGTCTCTTCTGGGTTTTCTATTGGAAGAGAAAGGCTATTTTTTTACTGTTCAAGCAGTAGATATCTGTTGATTGAGTTGCTTTTTCATAAATAATGATTACTGCTTAAAGTTCTGTGACCTGGATTATTTGTTTAAGTCACTAGTAAGATAGTTAAATGCTAACCATCAATTTTGAGATAATAGAGGGTAAGGAACAGTAAATTGGGAGCCATCAGACCAAAATTAATATATCAGAGTCTATTTTAAAAATGTCAGGTACTCTTAAAAGTTTTTGTAGTTTAGACAATCTGGAAGGTGAGAGTTACTACTTTTAACTTCTGTGTCAGGTGTTAAATATCAAAATTTGTGTTTTCTTCAACATCATATATGAATGGAAAGTAAATTATTCTATGTATATATCAAGATTAAGAATATTCTGGAATTAACTAAATCTATACAATGTATTTTTGGAGTGTTTTTTATATTTCTTTGACTATACAGGAGAACAGTTAATCAGAAAATTGATTTTCATGGGGTAATAACTTTATAATCATAAACTTGTAAAATTAGACAATTGTGGAGAGTAGTTTAAGTAATACTGTACTTATTATGATTGTGCTTTTTGTACATCATATGCTTCACCTATTGTAAAATAACTTGTAGTATTTTATATATATCATAAGTAGTTTATCATTGGTTTCTACCTAAATAGTATGTTATCATCTTTCCTACATAACTAGTTACAACTAAGTAAATGGGAATCACTAGGATTTCTGAGGTGAGAAAAAACACTCTTCCTTCCTATATATAAATTATAAAACCTGGAACTGTTTTTGTGAGGTATATGTTTAGCTATAGCTACATAAAAAATAGTATCTGTAAATACTAAGTGAATAACATTCTGGAGAGTATTAATATTTATTTCACTCTGCCTTATTATAGAGAGAACCATGAACCAGAAAGATTGGGTTTAAATGGAATAGCAGAGACAACAGTAGCTATGGAAGTGACATAACCTAAAACGTGTGGCTTTGACCTGTGCTGATGGTGTGCAGTCATTCATATTCCAGCTGAATGCAAAAGGCGACTCTCTGTGGATCACAGAGCGTAACAATGGACCTAAATGGACTACAGTATATCGGATGTTAAATCGATATATGATGTATATTTTGTAAAATTGGGAAAATCACTACCTTGTAAAATAGTTTATTTGTATCATCAATATTATTTCTGTTACTTGAATAGTAGATATTCATCATCATGCTTTTGCACTTGAATTTGCAACTGAATGGATTTTAAAAAATAATTCTTTAATGGGATCATGAGCATGAAATGGGATCCTGCATCACTTGTTTTAACTATTTATTTTGCCATGTTTACATTTTGTATCTTGTAAAAATAAATCCAACTTTGTGTCTAAAAAGTTAAAGATTCATAGCTAGGAAATGAAATTCTTGTAATTTTTTTCTAAAGGAACTGTAAAGTTTTCACTTGGTTCATTTTGTTTCACAATTTGACTAGATGGACTTTTTGGTAAATACTTTAGTGGCATTTCACTGTCAAATATGAAGTTCAAGGCAAAATAGTATTTTCTATTACTGTGCAGGGGAAAGGGATGGATCGATACATGCAAATTTAATGTAGTAACTCACTTTTCCATATATTTTGAATGTATATTTCTATTTATAATACCAGTTTATAAAAAATAATTACACATAAAAAATGGACTAGGAAAAATTATGCATCTAGCACATTTAAACTGTGCAGATAAGGAAATTTTTCAAGGATTGCATTTTATCTGAAGACTGCATATTTTAACTGGCTTTAAAACTGTAACACACCACATAAAGGATATCTTACCAGGTATGTATTGCATTATATCATTGCAATAATTATTGGAAGTCTAGATATCGAGCCATCCCAGGTGTTGGGAGGGGGGAGGGTTGTGGCAAGATTGTCTTTTCAATTTTGGAGAGTTTTCCTGTGGCTACAAGGCAAGTAACGGGTTGGAAAAAGTCTGACTGTAAACGTTGGACACCTTCATAGTGTAGTGTTTTAGTGACTTTTTTTATACGGTTCTTGTAAATTAGATACGTGTAGTGGTGTTTCAGAATGTTTGTTTATGCACTAGTTCAGACAACTTTCCCTGTTACTTGTTCTTGATAAGTGAAAACTGCAGGGAAATAAAAATACATATCAAAACATGGACATTGCTGCATATGTGTTTATTTCACAATGTGCACACAGTATAAGTGAAAATTTAAGGAGATGATAGCACTTAACAGCACTTTTCATTTTCACAGTGCTTTCCAAGCATTAATGAAAAGAATTATAAGAAGCTCATCTGTGGGCATTATTGGATTTCAGATAATCCAATATAAACTACCTTTGATATGAAAAGTTCTTAAACTATTTTACGAAATGTAAGTGATTTGCAGTATAACATTCATTGAAATCTCATAAATGAGCCTCATTTTATATATAAAAGTTTAGAGTAGAATTATATTGCAAAGGGATTTTGTCAAGTAAGTACTGGGAAATGTAAATATTTTTAATGAATATGATTAAAACCATTTCAAACTTACATAATTTTATACTTTACATTTTTTATATCTGCATTCTTGAAAGTTGTAAATTGATGTGTCAGTTGAATTAATGGGCCAAGATTTCTGCTGAGAGTGGTTTTTATTCAGGTCATAAATGTATAAAGCAATTTATGGTCAAAACCATAGAAAAATAAATTTAGTTTCTTCATTGGTTGTGACCTACTAGGATCCATGCTCATTTCTGCCATACTACCTCTGGAGTTAACTCATTGATGATGATATAAAGGAAATAATTTTGATTTGATATGTATTATGACTGTTCATTCTGCTTATAGTTGGATGTATCTCCGTGTTGTTAAGAACTTAAAACAACTCTAGTGCCAATTTCAGCGAAAGCATTTTTTCCCATTTTACTGAAGTAAAGCATGAGTGAGTTTGCTTTATGTGATTTTTCTGTTATAAATCACTTAACTAAAACAAAAGAGCTATCCATTTGTAAAGTTACTGGAGCTGGGGCAAATCCAGAACTTATGAAAGACCGATGACCAATTTATGTGTTCCTTTTAAAGTAAAATAGAAAAATAAGCCTTCCTTATTTTGATGGTCTTAACTTTATGATGGCATTTCAGTTACTCTCACACACGTTTTTTCCAGTGCTTTTCACAGCTTTAGTGATGGGTCCGTTGTTTTCACCTTACTTAAAGAACATTTCTGTTTTTCTCTGGTCCTCTACTGGGCAGTGAACCATCATCTCCTGGTTTTCTAAGAAAACTAGTGTTGATACCTGTAGTTCTCATTGAGCTTCTAGAATCCTTAGGAGAGTGTATTCTTTGAGGGTGTGAGTAGTAGGTTTTTTTTTAAACAAAAGGGTAACTCATGAACTGGGATATATCTTATAGACTAAGATATTTATAAACTATTTTTATGCCTTTCTAAAGAGAGTAATACTTTGCCAGTAATTCAAGATCATCATTATGCATAATTATTGTGGTATAGTTCTTAAGTATATTTGAGATTGTGTTGTGTTGCATGTCTTTCTTTTGCAAAAGATCAAGAGAAAAATAAAAGTATTTGGAGAGCACATTTTAAAAATACAACACATATATTGTCTTTTTAAAAAATACGGACTATAGTATTTGCAATTACACTTAAGTGTTATCAAGGTTATATTTGGAGGTAGAGTAGTAAGGACGATTAACATTTCAGAAACTTCTGAGTGTTTTGTTGTATTTGTGTATTTTCGAACAAATGGTATACTCCTGAGAAAAATCTGTGTATCACTACTAGTACAATTTTGACTGAGATGTGGTGTCCCTCAACTAATTTGGCAAGCTGCTAAATTTCTAAAAGTTTAAACATATCTTGAGTAATTCACTAGTTACTGTATCTTGTAAGAAAAGGTATTTATTCATCATTAACCACAGCATGATAACAAACATGGAGCATGTAGAGTTTTAAATGACATTTTCATTTAGTCTTAATAATATGTGTAAAATACTATTATTTTTCCCATTTTACAGAACAGAAAAGTGGAATTTAGAGAAGCTAGATAATTGTCCTGTATCACATACATGGTAAGTTACTGAGCCAGGTATTAAGTAGTCACCACACTTCTAACTGCTATTCCCATTTTTTTTTTTTAGGATTATTTATTCATACAGAACTGGGGTACAGGCCAGAGGCTCAGGGGCGGTGAGAGGCTTCACCAGAGACAGAGTGGGGAGCAGAACAGGCAGATCGACGAAGTACACTGCTGAGGGAAGCAGCGGGCGGGTCAGGAGAGGTCTGGCTCGCCATGTGGTCTCCTCTGGGGCAGGCGGGAATCGAACTCATGCGTAAGTGGCTGCAGATTCTCAGTGCTGTGCTTTAACCCCCTGCGCCACCAGGGAGGGCCGCTATTCCCATTTTTAACATGAAGTGTTCTTCACAAAAGTACTTAATGCATTTCTCAGTCCACTCACAGGTGACAGATTATCTTCCCCAGGCTTTGACCACCAGGTAGTTAATGTTTATCTTTCACCTCTCAGACCAAATGCTTTTGATCTAACTAGCATCTAGCTATTTGTGAGGCAAGCCCAAACCAATCAGTTTGTTTTCCGGTGAGTACCAGTGAGTACCAAAGCTTCCAGTCAGCACAAGACAATGGGAACTTGATCTGGATGAAGACTTGGCTCAATTTAGTTCATTTTGGACCGTGGTTTCCACTTCTCTACATGAAGCAAGTTCCTGAAACTCCATAGAGGCCACACAGAGAGGTTAGTGGAGGTGTACATGTGGCCGGTTTGTCGTTGGTTCTCACCAAGGAAGTAAACTATGTGGAGTTTAAGACTGAGCATTCAGTTAGTCTGCAACTACTCCTTTTTTTAAAAAACATGACGTTGTTACTGTCAACAGTACTGAGGAGAATGGCAGTTACAGCTGAGTTTATGCAGAAATAATAATACTGACTTCATTGACAGCCACAAATGGACACAAGAAGTACATATTTTTCAGGGGGGGGGTGGAAATACAGTGCAGAAAAATAGAATTTGTTGAGCTGAGTTTTAGTCCTGTATACCACATTTAACCTACTAGTGATCTTTATCTACATCTCTGAACTTGTCATAGGACAAATGGGTAAAATTAAATAAGATAATCCCTAACAACTTTACATGATTTGATGCTCTAGAAATCAAGTTCCTTTCTCACCTCCCCCAGGTGAGAAAACATTTTCCAGAAAAACCATCTTCCCTGATGTTGTAACGTATTGATACCTACTCCATTAAAAAGTGTGGGTAGGCCCTCCCTGGTGGTGCAACGGGTTAAAGCACAGCACTAAGAAGCTTAAGCCACTTCCACATGAGTTCGATTCCCGCCTGCCGCGGAGGTGACCACATGGCGTGGCAGACCTCTCCTGACCCGCCCGCTGCTCCCCTCAACAGTGTACTTCGTAGATCTGCCTGTTCTCCCCACGCTGTCTCTGGTGAAGCTTCTCGCTGCCCCTGAGCCTCTGACCTGTACCCCAGTTCTGTATGAACAAATAAATCTTTTAAAAAAAAAGTGTGGGTAACAAATCAGACCCTATCTACCTTCCATGGCTTTTTCTGTTGTCTGGAAGAGGGACTTCTTTTTTCAACTTGAACTTTTGGCTGTGGCTAACTGTAAAGCTAGACATCTTAATGTAGAGAAGCCACGTATATCTCCAACACTTAGTATAAAATTTTAGGCTTGGTCAATCTCAGAGTGGGAGGGCCCTGTGAATACTAAAGACATCTTTTTATGAAACCCTGCTTAGAATACACTACAAATTTGAATATAACCCTTGCTTTACTAGTTTAGAGTAAAATTGCTGGTGAAGATGATAAAATACCTCTGAGGATTGACCCTTCAGAGAAATCAACCTAGGATTCTGCAGTTATCTTTCATTGCAGCAAGAGACTCTTCTCACACGCAAAACCATTTCATCTTCAGCATACAAACTACTGATTTGGAAAACAGCACATTGTCATAAAAGCAATGACCTGTTACATTTACCAATGTTAAAAACCTTTCATCTCTAGTGCATGGAAGAACACCGGTTCTCCTAGCAGACCAACACCTTGTCCAGACTACCTGCTCGCTCAAAGGTACCAAGGGTCACAGGCACACAGCTCCTGTCTGCTGTCTCATGTGTTCTCATTGCCATCAGTAAATTTTAGTGACCACATGAACTGAAATTGAGGATAGAGAAGATGTAGGATGTCAGCTTTTAACATCAGTCATTGTTAGTTTTCTACCATTGAATAAGCGCAACTATAAACAAAACCTGTTATGGGCCAGGTATCTAACACAAGGCTGAAGTGAAGGCAGTTGCTCTGTGTTCTCACCTGGACACTGAAGAAGGAAGGGTCTGCTTCTAATCCACTTGTAAGTTCCTCTAGTTGTGGACAAAATTTCTTTGGGTGTAGCATGCCTATCAGTTTCTTCAAAGGAAGCAATGGGAAAGTATGTTCTGCACAAAGTCTTTCAGTTAAGTCAGTCATCTAATTAAGAACCCTAATCACATCTGTAAAATCCTTTCAACTTTTATCAATTTTTGGTATTTAGAAGCAGGTCACAGAACTTGCCCACACTCATGGGGAGGGCATTGCACAAAAGCATAGATAGTAGGAGACAAGTATTGGTTGCCTGGGCATGTCTGTCACATCCCTGTTGTTGGGTTAACTCCATCCCACTATATCTCACCCCAGTCTTCCCCTATCTTGATAGCTTGGATTAATCTCAATAAAATGACATTTGTATAAAACAATTTAAGGTCTTGCTAATGCAAGCATTTTATTACTTTGTAAGTCATAAATGCCACAATCCTGGAGATTTGACTGGCAGTCTGCTCTAGTTTGGAAATAAGCCAGGCTGTTGTCAACACAATATCCCTGTGTTGAGATCAGCTAAAGAAAGAATGCACTGGAAAGGATAGTGGACAGTGTAGTCGGGGAAGGAAGCTGGAGGGCAGAGGGGAGGCTGGTTGCAATCCCAGGAGAAAAGAGTTCTCATTTCCTTTAGAACTATGCAGAGGTAGAATGCAGCTGGGTAGAGATGAGTGGTTGTGTTGCTGTTGCTAAGGCAGTAGAGGTGTTGAGAATTAGAGGTGAGAAGGTAGAAACAGTAACAAGGATATGTGGTCAGAAAGTATCAGTGTAATTCCCATCCAGTACTTATGTCATTCAGAAGCGCCTAGAAGAACTTATAAAATGTAGATGTGTAGTTCTCATCCCAGCCAGTGTGATTCAGGATTTCCAGAAATGAAACAGGAAACCACAATTTTTTTTGAGTCTTTTATTTACTTATGTGGTTGATTGGCTTTTGTTTGTGACTTACCAGATGGTGTTTGTTGGTTGCACTTGAGGTTGAGAATGACTAGTCTAATTTTTCTTATTAGTTGTGATTGCCATCAGAAAATTTTAGTCAATGACCACGTGAACTCAAATCGAGGATACAGAAGATATAGGATGTCAGCTTTTAACGTCAGTCTAAGAAGCTCAATTTATTTCATCTAGAAGGACAGTTTTGTGATTTCCCTAGTCCCGTTAATTCTCTCCAAACAAGCTTCCTGGCCACTAGAAGTAGTGCTTATTATGAAGAATTCCATATAAAGCTTTTCCTTGTTCCTTTAAGGTTGTGAGAGAGTATGCTTAAAAAGCTAATTCTGGCCCTCCCTGGTGGCGCAGCGGGTTAAAGCACAGCACTGAAAATCTAAAGCCGCTTCCGCATGAGTTCGATCCCCGCCTGCCCCGGAGGTGACCACATGGCCTGGCAGACCTCTCCTGACCCGCCCGCTGCTCCCCTCAGCAGTGTACTTCGTGGATCTGCCTGTTCTGCTCCCCACTCTGTCTCTGGTGAATCCTCTCACCTTCCGCATCTCTGACCTGTACCCCAGTTCTGTACTAATAAATAAATAAATCTTTAAAAAAAAAAAAGCTAATTCTATTTTGTATGTAGTTCATGATAGATTAAAACTGTGGTTACTTAAATTCTCTACAGTAATTTTTAAATATAACTCACACCTTCCCATTTCAAGCAATCTCAGTTCCCAAATCACCCCCCAAACATCAACGTGCTCAAAGACAGTTGTTCCCCTTCTGGTAATCTAACTACCCCTTTTCAAATCCCTGTTCTTGGGGGCTATTAGGCTCTAGACCAAGGTCGTCAGTACCCCCTTTCTGTATATTCAGTACTTTGAAATTGAACAAAATTACCATCCCTTAAGAAACTTTGTGGAGATTTTTGCTTGCCTAACGTTTTCACAGCATGTTGGGGCTTCTTTTTTCCTAGGATCCCTAACTCTACTCTGCCCTGCTATAGATTTGAAATAGTCTTTATTCTGATGACTTTCAATCAGTTCTCCCTTTATCCCAGAATTCAGTTCTAGATTCCATTTTCCTACATATAGCCTGTGCTTTCTTTTGAAAGTCTCACACCCAAGTTTACCACATACAAGCAATTTTTGCCTGTATGCTCCCTAACTTGTTAAACTCACTACCTCGCCATCCTACCAAAGTTCACTCCAGTCATTGCCAGTTCAGATATGGCATCCAGTGTGCCTGAGATTCATATGGATTCCTCCCTTTCCTCGCCACCTCTGATAGAATGCATTAACAAGTCTTCTGACATGAGCTCCAACATAAAGTTCATTAAGTTTCATTCTTGTCTAGACCACTACCGTTTCTTTTCCTTTAAAGACTTATTAATGCACACAGGCCATAGGTACAGGGGGTAAAAGGATTTACCAGAGATGGAGGGGAGCAGAACAGGCAAATTGAAATACACTGCTGAAGGGAGCAATGGGGGAGACAGAAGAGGTTTGCTGTTCCATATGGGTTAGTTCCCTGGCCTAGGCTGGGATTTGTGCTGCAGTGACCATAGATAGCTTCACAGTGCTGCGAGTTAGCCCCTTGCACCACCAGGGAGGCCCACCACTACCATTTCTTAACTGCAGCTGCTTCATCACACGTCCCACTTCCAGTTCACGTGATAGTAAATAGGGCTCTTTAAAAGTCAGTTTATTTTGGTCATCTAAAAACCCTCCATTGCTTTTCATTACATTTAAAATCCAAATTCTTCTCATGACTATAAAATAGTTCACATCTTGTTCTCCCTCCCGTTCAAACTCATTCCATAATACTGCTTCACTCACCTCTCTGGCGCTCCACTGGTCTATCTGGGCCTGACTTTAACAAATGATGTCTTACCTCCATGCCTTTGTACATGGATGTTCTTGTGCCATACCTTATTTGCCTGTTAATACCTTGTCTTTTAGACTGTGAGTATCCCCTCCTGAGAAATGTGCCCTCCAGCCATGCTCCTCTGTGATTCTCTGCCAGTACCTTATCTCTTTAAGTGCCACAAAGGAAGTCAGTTTATATTTATCTCTTTACAAGTTCTTTCAGTTGTCCCATGAACCTCACCATGGGATAGAAACTTATTTTTTCCATCCTGTGCTAGGCACAGAGCCGGATAAAGGTAAATTGTTAGAAATATTTGTGGTATAAGGGACATCCCTGGTGGCACAAGGGGTTAAGTCTCAGTACGAGGAAGCTATCCACAGCCACTGCAGCACCAGTTCTATCCCAGCCATAGAAGTGACCCACGTGTTCCACCCACTGCTTCCCCTCAGCAGTGTGTTTCAGTCAGCCCACCTTTTCAGCTCCTCACTTTGTCTCAGATGAATCCTCTCACCCCTCCACATACCTCCAGCCTGTACCCCAGTTGTTGTATATATAAAGAAAGAAATCTTTGAAATATTTGTGGAATAAACTAGTAGACAAACAACAATTAGTGCTGTTAATGTTGAGAGATTTTTTTTTAATTTTTATAATTGATTTAAGCCAAAATATGGTGTTCACTAAACATTGTTTCATGCTCTTGTACTATTATCCTAAAATAATTTATGCAGAAAATTGTTGACCTATAGCTTCAGAAACTGGTTATCCTTGTGAAACATCCTTACGAGGTTGCTGTCATCATCTTTAATTCATAGTCTAGCAGATGGTTGTGGGTGGACAGTGGCAGAAAATAGACTTTGTCTTCAGATTCTGAAAAACTTTTTCTGCTTATATTTATACAGATTAGCAGTAGAGCTCAAATATAAGAAAATCTGGGAGCAGATTGGGTAGCCGTTGCTTTTGTCATTATGTTTGTGAGCTAGAAACACTTCATCAATGATTGCTATAAGATTCATATCTTGGGTTTGCGGCTAATCAATGTTTTCTTAGGGGCATTTTTTTTTTTTTTTTTTTGGTCAGAAGCCATATTTCAACAAAGTTATCAGGAATGTAGTGAATTATCAAAGCTTTCCATTTTTGCCATTTAAAGGGGAGGATGCTTGCTTACACTAAAGCCACATCGGATGTTTGCCAAAAAATACAAATAACATTTGTACCCAGCTATTGCTCTTTCACACAGTTCCCTTACAGATGTAGTGTGACTTGGGGTTAATTTTCATTTGTAAATCATTCTGTGCTGCCTGTTTTCCTTAGTCTTCACGACTGTAGGCTAAATGTGTTTCAGTGATTATCAGTGAAGAACAATACTTTTCTAAAGTACTTTTGCCTTTTTCAATACTGGCTTGAGAAGTAGATTGCATAGACTTTTTATAACTAAAAAGGAGTCTTAGATAGAATCTAAACTAAGATCCTTTCTTGGCATGGGGAGAAACTAGGACCCAGAGAGATGAGGAAACTTAACACAGTCACCACATAGATGGTGATCAATCTAGGACTTACCTTAGAAGGTGGCAAATTCTTGTGTGCTTTCTGAACAAAAATTGGTCCAACAAATACTTGCTTAAGTGGTTTTCAGCTCTTCATTATACGTTTTAAGTTTGAAAGTGTCAGATGGCCATGTTAGTAAAAGACAGATAGTTCAATAGACACACTGTATAGGTTAGGTGCCCTTAAAGACTGCATGCCTTGAAAATAGTATTTTAAACATCCATTTTCATTTTTATAAGATTATAAGTATAAATAATTCATTATGTTACACAACTTTTAATTACAAGGTAGTTTTTTAATACCAATTAAAGATACTTATTTGAGTTAAGGATTCTTATTTGCAGGTAGCTACATTAACTATGCAGATAATCTGCATAGTTGGAAACATTTTTAAAACTTAGGCCACTAAGTTTATAGAAGGAGAGATCTAAAGAGGTTTTCACTTTCATGACAAAAGTAAAAAAACCAAACTAGCATTTAGCATTTGTTTTGCAGCAACTGTAATAGAGGCAGCACCTATCACTGCCTATGGAGAACGGCAACACCAAGCTTCTTACATGGACGAAGGACTCTGTCGGCGTGTGTATTACATCTTTCCTGTTTTTATTATACGTTAGTGTTATGTTAGGTGTTGTGTGTTATTTGATGTTATTTTAGGTCTGGGACCCTCAGAATGTTCCATGTGAATTAATGATAATTGCTTCATTGCTTTTATATCTCTCTTCTGCTTATGAAATGTTTTATAGAAACACTCTACTTTTGGATACAAGGCAAACTTGTATCTTTCAAATTAGCATTTCCACTTGCATGTCATATATTACTGGAGTAGTGAACTCCTGCTATTGATATTCAAGACATTTATAAAGAGATTCTATGGCAGTTTGGATAAGATACCTCCTTTTTTTAATTTACTAATTTTTCAGAATAGCTGAGTTTTTTTAAATTCCACAACTATGGAGCACTTACTGTACTTGGGTGCCATTGAAGATATAAAATTTTAAGAGTTTTGTATCTGGGGGAAAAAGGTATACACACCATTGGCGAGGATGGGAATAAGTCAAACTGCAGGTCCTTCTGCAGGTCCTTCTAACATGGTATCTGGACGTTAGGACTTCACGTTACTTCTACAGTAGAATTCCAACCCACTACCCTCATTTTTAAATTTTATTTTATAGCAGTTTATTTTTACATCATTTTGTACTTTTTTTTTTCATCTCAATTGTAATCCCCGCGGGTTTCCCATTTTGTACTTTTTTTTATTTCATCTCAATTGTAATCCCCGCGGGTTTCCCATCACCAAGTCACCCATGTGCCATCACCATAATCCCATGCACTTCCCTCCCCACTCCACCCACCCCACCCCCGTTTTTGATCCCATTCCCCTGTTCATTATTCTTGTTATTTACTACCCTCATTTTTACAGTCTTTTTAGACCTGCTTCCTACCTACCATTTAATTAATAGAGATCCTCTCCTGTGGCCACAGTGGCCTTCTTGCTCTACGTGGTAGCTACCCAGCGTACTTTTACAAAACACAGCCTTTGCACTCTGCGCCTCTGGAACACTCTTTCTCACATCTTCACATAACTGACTATAGCAACTCCCCACCTAATTCCCCAAACACCTTTTGTAAATACTGCACTTAAACTATCACTTCACCCCACTTTGTATTTTCATCATAGCCTATATTCCATATGACCTTCACTGCTTTATCCACTTCCTTGTTTGTTTCTCCTCCTAGATTGTCAGTATCATTAGAGCTGAAAGAAACAAAGCCTATTTTGATTCTGGCTCTGTCTTCATCATCTCATACAGCAGGTTGAAATAGTTTCTAAGTAAATAAGTGAATGAGTAGTGGTGTTAGGCTGATTGTACGAGGTTTTCTTGAGAAGCTTAAAAAAAAATCCTGACTTCTCAGTTGTACTGCCAAAAGTCTTATTCTTTCTACAATAAGTGCTAGTAACCTGATTTTAAGACCTTCCTCCTCAACCCCCAAAATTTCTTAACATGTAACCAGGTTTAGAAATCACTGTACAAACACCAAGTGATCCTTTGGGATCTCCCACCTCCCAATGCAGTCTATTCCTGTTCTGACTGCTTTATTAGCAAGATCTTCCTTCTGCTGAGCTAGAATCTTCATCTAATTCCCACCCAGCAATCTGAGCTGCTGTTATTTATAGCCATACAAAATAGTTCTCATGCATCCATTCATTCGATATTGAGGACCTTCCATAGGTTGTTTAGATACAGGGATTCAGCAATTAAAAAACTGGGCATGACTGCGTCTAACCACCTCTACAGATACCCATATTTCTGTATTTATTAGTTTCCAGTTTGTTCCATTGTTTCTCATTGCAAATGCAAGTAAACAAATAAGGACCGCAACTCAATATTCTTACTTTCCTTGTTTTTTACACAAAATGGAGCAAACTCGATACATTATTTAAATTTTATATGTAAAAGTATATCTGAGGGATCTTTATCAATGCAATGGAAATTTCATTTTTTATAGTGAGACTGTCATGAATCTCACATCAACACTGCTGAAAATATGGGTTGTTTCCAATTTTTGCTCCTACAAATAATGCTGTAATGATAGGAAACATTCTGTAAAGGGCACGATAGCAAATATTTTAGGCTTTTGAGCCAGTAAGAAAAAATAAAAGGTATTATATCAATACTTACATAAGAGAAAACATTTCAAAAAAATCTCATGGATGAAATTCATAATTCTTTGCTGAAACTTAAATTTTATTTTCATCTGTCATAATGGTGCCTACTCTATAATTTGCATTGAAATCTGGGAGCTATACTTTTGCCAGGTGCTTTATTTGTTATATTTATCATTCACATTGTTTTGGGTATATCTCTTGATCCAGCATAAAGCTGTGTATTGATTTTATTAGGACATCTAACCTCATTACACGTCTTGATGTGAGAGATGTCTCAGTCCTTTTCAGATTACATTTATGCTTACTTATAAAGGTGTTTATTTCATTATGTCATCTGTTTTCTTTGCTCATTGTTATCGTTATAATATTCCTTTCAGTGTTAGGAAGGCTTCAGTTTTTTTGGTTTAGTGGCTGCCTTGCATTTATCTTTATGTAATACCCTAGGTCCTTCTTAAACATCACCTACTAATTTCCTACTGCATGTAATGATTTCATTTGCCTACCTTCCTTGCCCTGTTGCCCCTTGTCTTTTCTAACACCCAATTTTAGTCACTTATAACTTGGCTTTTATACTAAAAATACTCAAGCTTCTATTACAGTAAATGGTGCGCTCTGAGTCCAGCTATTTTACAGGAGACTATCACTGCACTTATTTTACTTCCCACTTCCTCTTCTATTTCTGTTAGTTTTATATTACAACATGGCTAGAATACATAGCATCAACTCCTCACTCCAGCCTTTATTTTAATCATGATAATTCTTAATAACCAGTAGAGTAAGGATAACATTTACTCTTTTCTCCTGATTTTATTTTATTATTATTTTTCATGTCATTCTCCATTCAGGTGTCGTCCCTATGGCCGTCCCACCACCACAGCCCCTTGACCCATCACCATAGTCCTCTGTGCTCTGCCCTTCCCTTTTTTACCCTTTCCCTAGCTATTTGCCTCTAACCTATGATCATCTTGCAAATTTGATCTTTTTTCCTGACCCTTTTTTCAGTTTTTTTTTTTTGCTTCACCTATAAGTGAAACCAAAGTATAACATTTTCTAAGAAGCATACTTTCACAGTTTTTCTTTTCACATGAATTTTAAAATTGGCTTCTTAGATTCCAAAGAAAACTACAGGTGATTTGCTTGAAAGTGTATTAAATAAACGGATAAAAGTGTATTAAATAAGTAGATAAAATTAATGGAATTTATTATAAATATCTTTGAATATTCTTGGTCTTACTGATAGTCATGGTTTTTATTCCTATTGTACTTTATTTGGAAAACCATGATTTTTTTTAGTATTCTTAATCAATTGTGTTTTTTTTTTATCCTTAACACCACTGAATGTCCTTACCTTTACTTCCTTTCCTTTTTCCTCTCTGTACTTAACTTCAAGTGGTCATGAATTCCCTGTATCTCTAGTGCACCTGAGCACAGCTAAAGAAATGCCACAGGCATCATTTGTCTGCTCAGTACTGGCCTGTGATCACACTAGCCAATTTATCATCAGGGCTAAGGTTATACATTTCAGTTCTGAGCTTCATATTTAATAAGTGCCACTATTTTTAATGAGGAGGCTATGACTTTAGCCAGAGAGTAATGAGACCCCAAACTGGCAGTGGGAGAGGAGACAGCTAGACAATGTGGGGGTCAGTACTTCTAGTAACTAGCAGTAAAATGTGAAAAGCAAAGAAAAGAGTGGTTCCATGACTTCCTCCTCTGCCGGGGTCTCATGGTTGTGTGCCAGGCACCTTTTGCTTTCAACTTCTTGCTCTCAAGGAATGCACACCACAAATCTGGACTAAGCACCCTTCCCCTCATTCTGTCCTTTCCGATTCTCTCTCTCGAGTTCTACATCGACAGCCCTGACATCTTTGAGTTCTCTGTTTGCTGCCTTCTAACAAGGAAGTCTTACATGTGATACCCTGTGGTTGCCCACAAATGCTATGTGAATAAATGAGTGAGAGTGGTAGCATATGTTGCTGTCTTTGTAACCTCTGGTGGGGCAGGTCAGGATGGTAGAATGATACCCAAAGCATATTTGGCATTATTAGTATGACTAATAAATTCACACATAGAACTGAATGCATCAAGGCCTTGGTGGATTAGGCCCCTTTTGCCTCTCAGCCTTTCTGTATGCAAATACACAACTAGAAACACTGTCCTCTACCCTCAGCTCCTCTTGGGTTCTCACACTTACACACCTAGAGGAAGCCTCCTCTGACTATCCGTGAGACTCTCTTCTTTTTTATTTCCCTTTCACAACACAGGCACTTTAATTCATTAAAAAGTTACCTCCTCGGGCCCTCCCTGGTGGCGCAGCGGGTTAAAGCACAGCACTGAGAAGCTAAAGCCACTTCCATATGAGTTCGATTCCCGCCTGCCCCGGAGGTGACCACATGGTGTGGCAGACCTCTCCTGACCCGCCCGCTGCTCCCCTCAGCAGTGTACTTTGTTGATCTGCCTGTTCTGTGCCACGCTCTGTCTCTGGTGAATCCTGTCACCCTCCACATCTCTGGCCTGTACCCCAGTTCTATATGCACAAATAAATAAATCTTTAAAAAAAAAAAGTTACCTCCTCAGGGCCTTTCTGGTAGTGTAGGGTTAAGACTCAGTGCTGTCACCACTGGCCTGAGTTCCCTCCCTGGCCAGGGAACGAACCCACATGGCACAGCAGACCTCTTCTATCTCACCTGATGCTCCCCTCAGCAGTGTATTTCAGTTGATCTGTCTGTCCTGCTCCCCACTCTCTCTGGTGAGTCCTTCTCTGGCCTGCACCTAGTTTTTCTACTCACAAAAAAATAAATTTCATTGGCCTCTAAATTATTTGAGGGCAGGGAGGAATCTCAAATGTCCTGTATACCAGTGCTTGGCACCTATAAGGCACAAAGAGTAACCTGTTGGACTAAACGGGTTATTCTAGTAGGAAGGAAGACATTGTTTCCTTCTGGCGATAATCTCTTTCTCAATGATATGAAATATTCTCTTTCCTGACTTAAGTGCCTTCACCAAGGGGTACTACCCTGAGCTCACTTAGGGATGTGACTCAGGATTTCAGAGGATATTTGCATAGAAGCCTGTGTTCCTCACTCCCTTAGCAAGCTTCTTGTATAGATGACTGTGGGTCAGGGGGCCTCATCCATGGAGCTCTGCCAGCCCACCTTCTATCCACAGCCCCAACTTTGCCCCGGGAAATTTACTGAGTTTGATGTAGCTTTACTGAGCTTGATGGCAGTTTGTCTCTGTCCTTGGCACAGAAACTCTGGTCTGTATCCCCACTACCCTCCAGATTAACTGAGCTCTCCTGCAGCTAATAAAGGGCCAGGGGTCTTGGGTCCAGAGCCAAGGAACCTCTTGTACTAGTTCATAACCACAGAAGTCAAAGTTAACCTTGAGGAAGTCTGTGCATCCTGACCCTTCCTGTGTTACCAGCCACACAAGAGCTGTGCCTGGGCATTCAGCATGGTAGGAACTAGGCTTTTTTAAATTCTCCCTGTGGTCCCTCTTCTTGCTACTGTTTGCTATCGCTTGTCTCTCCCACGTCTGGCCATCCAGGAATGCTCAGTACGGGGCTGAGAGCATAAGCTGTGGATTCCAAGTGGAACTGTCAGAGACTGCAGTAGCCAGGAGTGGTGCCAATGGCTTCTGGGCTTTGTGACTGTAGCTGGGCAGCAGCAACTAAGGTAGATTTCTCTCTCTCAAAATATTGAGCTTGAATTTTTTTTTTCAGTCTTGATAATTGTCTCCTAGATCCTCATGAGCATATACCAACCCCCAAAAGTGTTTCTTCTAAAAAAAGAAAGGCACACATTGTGTTTGCTTTGTTAGCACCTCCAGGGGCACCCCATCTTTTTCCTGTTTAGGATTTTAACACTGTTAAGTTTCCAGCACTGCTCAATAAAAATAAAGCAAGCTATACCTGTAATTTTAAATTTCCTAGTAGCTACATTAAAAAAAAACACAGACGGAATCAACCTATTTAATAGTATATATTTTTTACACCCCACCCAATTATAACTTCAACATGTAATCAATACAAAAATAATGAGATATTTAATTTCTTAGTTTGCTTAATGTTTCGGCTTTTAATGTTCATATATATTAAAATCAAATAAAAATGTACCAGTTGGTCCCTCAGTCACATTGGCCACATTTCAAGAGCTCAGTAGCCAAATGTACTCGGGGCCATTGCAGGACAGTGACAGAGACAACTGGGACAAGGTGGTGGGCGCAATGCCGTCGGCCAGTTTTGGACAGTTTCCGGGTCTTCCTCATTAAACTTTCATTTTCTATATTCTGATGCTTTGACCCAATTCGTGGAGACAGCAAGCAAAAATCTTGCCTTCAGCGCCCCTTGCATAAAGAAGCCAACGGATCCTGAGCCCACACCCCTCTCCTTAATGGGACTCACAGACGCTGGCCCTAGTCGCCCAGAACCAGGCACCAGACAGGTTCAGACCGTGCCCCAAGCCACTGAAGTGATGCAGACAAGCCAATCCCAACGTGCTCCTTTGCTTCGCCCACTCCTTGTGGAAGTGAGAGTAAAGGCTCTCGTCTGTCCCCGCCTCTCCTAGTCCTCTCTGCCTCATGCTCCAGTGCTTCCAGGTGCAGCCGCCTCCCATTTCCGGATCACTGTGAGTATAACAAATTTCTTCATGATCGTCGCTCTGTGTCGTAAGATCTTACTGTTCCTAATTAAAACAAGCCCAGGGAACCCTTAAACCACCCTATTCTGGGGCTCACCTTTCCTTTGATCTCTCCCTCCTACCTGGCTGGCATCCTTCTTACCTCTTTGTTCAGAGCCCTAACAAAGCCCTGTTTAAGTTCCTGTATCCTGAGCCCCGCTGCCATAGACAGTTATACAAGGTGTATAGAACAGCAAGTTGGGCCTGCATGGGGAGGGGGGCACCCAAAAAGTCCCCTTTTCTATGGACTGGGGAGACCTCCTCAGATTCTCCTTCCCACCACCCACCTCCCTAGCTCCAACTGCTCCTGGAGCCCTTTCAGATGTGCTTACATACTTTCGCCCCTGAAACAGAAGGCAGGCCCCTACTCTGCAGCTCGTGCTGCAGCGCTGGTGTCCAGCTTTCCTTAGGAAATCCGCAGGAGGGTGGCTCAAACTGCCTCCTCAGCTGCTCTGTTTCTGCTTCTGGGTGGAATTCTCACCTTCACCCCTCCCCCAACCCCCACCTCATTTCTACCAGGGAGGAGCAGGACCCTTCCCCACCTGCCTCTTGTCTGTAATTCAACAGGGCTCAAGTTTTTCTTAAGAGGCTAGACTAGGTCAGCAGTCCTCAGACTTTAAGGTGTCTCAAAAAAACCTGTGGGGCTTGTTAAAGTATACATTGCTGTGTCCCATCCATAGTTTCTGACTCAGGGGAAGCCGATACTGTTGCCCTGGAAGTACACTTGGAAAACCTCTGCTGTAGTTGTAGTGCTCGCGTCTGGGCCAGCCCCTGTGGTAACTATGACCGCAGTTTACCCCCCAAACTCAGGGGTGCCTGCAGTTTACTCCCCAAGCTCAGGGGTGCGTGTTCAGCAAAGCATGACGTCTGAGCATTTTGGGAAGAGATGCTGTTCTGATGTGAATCATTTTGTTTCCCTTCAGCTAGTCTCACAAAGTCTCTTCATTAGCCAAGAACAAATAGCCAATATTGTTTTGCAAACTGTGTGTTTTGACGCCCAGGTGATGGTGGTGATTTTCAAAGCTCCACAGGAGTGATAAATTCCTCCTCTTCCTTACCCTCAGCTGAATAACATCAAGGTTCTGATTCCAGAACAATGGGGATTTTCCCAGCTCATATGAACTATGAACATCACAGGGAGAAAAAAAACAAGAAGGGCTTTATTTTACAGAAATCTATCTCATCCTGGCTCTCTTCCCTTTCCCACTTGATAAAGATGTTGGCTTTTCAGGAACCCCAGCTCAGCCTCTGAAAGCTTATCAGTGATACTGAAAAGAAATACAGAGCCCCTCCCCCACCAAGTACTAGTGTTCCTTAGAGAGCAGGGAAACCATTAAATGACAGCAGGTTGAAAATTGCTAGCAAGAGAGGTGATTTGTATGCAACACTGAAACCCCTATGCAACTATCATTTCCAAGTTAGGATTGCCTGTCTGCAAGGACACATTGGATCGTTCCCCAGATCACTGTAGCCTCCAAACTTGGACCTGGTATTGTGTGCTGACCTCTGGTTAGGCTGCCTCCTGGGGAGGAGGGCTGGAGGAGTGAGCAGATTTTAAAGAGCTTAAATAAAAACCCAAATCATCACCATTCTGCATAGTGGGAACCACGTCAGCCAGGCTGCTTTCTCTGGTCACAGCCCACAGATGAGTCAGAGAGAGGGCCCCAAAGTGGCCTGTCACTTAACTCTTTCTGGGCTGATGGGCAGAGCAATCTTAGAACCAAGTCCTGAGCCAGGGAGCAGGTTTTGAAACAGACGTTCTGAACATTACAATAATTTGGGGAGCATTTTGAAAACCCTTATGCCTGGACAGCTCTGAGACCATTGCAAATATGATTTCTGAGCCTGGGGGCTGGGCTCTAGTCATTGTCATCCCACCTCCACCCAGGAACTCAGTTGTGCAGCCAGCACTGAACAGAGTTGCTCTAAAGCCAGCTAGTCGCTTACCAGCTGGGTGATATTGGAAAGCTGTGCAACTTCAATTTCCCCAGAGATTCAATGTGGTAGATGCTATTTGCCTCCCAGAATTGTGATTAACACAGGAGGCCAGGTAGAGAGAACTCTTCACAGTGGAGGACCAGGTGAGTGCCTGATAAACAGCATGTTCTATTTTGAATTTGAGTTAGTAATTGAGGGGAGGCCCTAGTGTGTAGAAATGAAATAAAAAATAAAATGAAAGCCAAAATTTAAGGGGAAAAAAGAGAAGCCATGGACTAAGGGAAAATACTTAAAATCATTTTTAAGATGAAGGACTTATATTCAGAGTATAGAATGAATCACCACAAATCAATGATAAAAACTTAATCCAATAACAAAAGGTCAAAAGACTTATCTCACAGAAGATCAAAGACCAATAAGTGAATGAAAATATGTTAATATCTAGCAATTAAGGAAATGCAGATTAAAATCACAATGAGACATCACACCCACTACAACAGCTAGACTTCATAAGATTAATATCAAGGAGCAACTGGGAAGTTCATACATTGTGGGGAAGAATGCAAAATAGCCTGATCACTTTGTATCTGCTAATTTCTCAAAGCATAGATTTACAATGTAACTCCAATCCCAGCCCAGGAGAGATGAAAACATTTGTCTACAAAAAGACCTGTGTTTGAAGTTTTGCAGTTACTTCCTTTATAGGAAACAACCTAAGGGTCTGTCAACTGGTGAGAAAATTGGTAAATTTCAGTGTGTTATTCGCATTTAAAATGAACAAAATGGGCCCTTCCTGGTGGCGCAGTGGGTTGGAGCACAGCACTGTGAAGCTGGCCTTGGTCACGTCAGTGCAAGTTCGATCCCCAACCCCAGAGGTGATCCACATGGTGCAGACCTCGCCTGTCTCACCCACTGCTCCCCTCAGCAGTGTACTTTGTTGATCTGCCTGTTCTTTCCCCTATTCTGTATCTGGTGAACCCTCTCACTGCCCCTGCACCTCTGGCCTATCCCAGTTCTGTATGCATAAATAAATAAATAATCTTTAAAAATTAATAAACTGCTATGACAACAACATACATAAAATCACAATAAGTTATGTTGTGAGAAGAAGCCAGACACCAGACACTAAACAATGCATAATTTCACTTATGTATAGTTCAAAAGAAATCTAACCTATGGTGATAGAAATCAAATCAATGTCAATGCCTCAGTGAATAGATGTGACTTATTAGAAAGAGGTGTAGAAATGTTAGGGATAGAAATGTTCATTTCTTACAGGGGAAGATAGCTACATGGGATGTACACTTGTCAAAATCCATTAACCTGTACAACTAAATCTGTATATTTTATTGTGGGTGAACTATACACAATAAGAAAGTGTTCTGGGGAAATTAGTAACAAAATCTCACACTACAAACTGTGGATGGATATTGGGATGAACTCATGTTTGCTAAGCTCACCATCAGCTGTTCTTGCCCTGCTCAGAAGAAGCATCTATCTACAAGAAGTGTCAAGTAAGTTTGTGTGTGGTGTTAATCAAGGATATGTGTTCTCCACTGGGGACTCATGTTTAAACTGATAGTGTGTACAGGAGAATTCACTATACTCTTTGCTGTAATTTTAGCTTTACTTCAAATTCCCCATAATAATTTTTTAAAGGGAGAATAGGAGAAAATACTGATTAATTCTCAATATTAATAGAGAAAACTGTAAATATCTTTTTCAAAATTTGTGACATCAGATAAATAGGAGCAGAATAATAGATTTTCAAATAAGCAAGGAAAGGAAAAGATCTCAGATCACTTAAAGTTTAGTAAGAGGTAGAGGAAATAAAGGAACAACACCAACAGCTTTCTTGGGCTTAGTTACCCAGTGATTCTATTTATGTAAAGAAATCTCTCTCTGTAAATGTAAGAAAAAATAGAAACTCAGAAACTTAACTCCTAGGCGAGAATTAGGAGTTCAATGAGAATAAAGGCAGACTATCTGTTTATTTACTTGACATTATTTGTTTTTTAGATATAAATATAATAGTTTAGGAAATTTTATTAAAATGCTGAAAGAGAGCACTCCCTGGTGGCACAGTGGGTTAAAGCACTGCACTGAGAAGCTAAAGCCACTTCTGCATGAGTTTGATCCCTGCCTGCCCAGGAGGTGACCACATGGCATGGCAGACCTCTCCTGACCCACCCGCTGCTCACCTCAGCAATGTACTTTGTCGATCTGCCTGTTCTGCTCCCGCTCTGTCTCTGGTGAAGCCTCTTGCTGCCCCTGAGCCTCTGAACTGTACCCCAGTTCTGTATGCATAAATAAATAAGTAAATCTTTTAAAAAATAAATAAATAAAATTTTTTTGAAAATTAAAAAAAAAATGCTGAAAGAGTTGACAAGTTTCAGCCATACATATGGACTGATTTAGCTTGAATTTCAAGTTCAATTTCCTGCGGCAGGACTATGTATCCTGACTTTTCCACTCCTGGCCCAGGCAAGCCATGAGGTGACAATCACACTTGGAGGAGCTGGCCTTAGAGCTTGAGGGCTTAGTAAGGCTGAGGGAAAGATTAAGTGGGCATAAGACAGCAGCAAAGGCAGCCAGATGACATGCTGTTGTCATAGGTGAAGAGAAAAATCTAAAGACCTGCTGTGCCAGCCTGGAACTTTATGTGTTCAAAGGATATTTATTATATACACAAACTACAAATGAGTGAATGAATAAACGAACAAATGAGTGGGAATTTGATCAATTAAAAAGAACTGCAATTCTAGGACAAGAACAGGATGGACACAGTATGGAAATCACTGTGGAACACAGAAACCCATTTTTATCACATCAAGGTCACTTATCATTGTGATGTTAAGCTTGATTATCAGAGGTATTTAATACCATAAATGTGTCCAGACTATATTTCTAGAAGTCTAAAAGACGTTTATTAGTAGTATATGGTGTCTTCATTTTTAAATTTTTTTATTTTTATTTTTTTAAAGATTTATTTGTGCAGGGGTGGTGAGAGGATTCACCGGAGACAGAGTGGGGAGCAGAACAGCTGACAAAGTACACTGCTGAGGAGAGCAGCGGGAGGATCAGGAGAGGTCTGCACCATATGGGTCACCTCTGGGGCTGGTGGGGATCTAACTCATGCAGAAGTGGCTTTAGCTTCTTAGTGCTGTGATTTAACCTGCTGAACAACCAGGGAGGGCCCCATTTGTTTACTTTTAAATAAATTACCATTGTTTTACATCCTTCTTGATGCTTTGACAGTATAGGATTTCTCCCCTTAGTGCTGTTACCATTGCTCTCCCACAGGAAAGCACTCAGTCCTCTGTCTGGTTGTTCTCTCCCTGCATACCTCACCACTCACACCCCTCCCTTCTCCTCCTGGGAGGCTCAGATCAAAGTTCAGCTTTTAAGAGTTAAGTTTAAAAGTTTAAAGAGCCTTTAAAAAAAAATAAGTAAATAACAAATATTCCATTAAGCTTGATGTAGTTACAAAGTTTTTATGGCTTCACTGAGCCCTTTCAAAAGATACAGTCACAAGAAGAAAGAACTGACCTGGCAGGAACCCTACCCCTGAATTACCCAGACTGACCCAAGCTGCTTCCTGAAAGTCTATTTTCTTTCCCAGAGTTCTCTAGGACTGGTGTTATGTCTTCAAATTGATTTATCTGACTGCAGTCAGTCCCAAGCCTAAACTGCTTAGCACCCCACAAAGCAGGTGCTAATACCTGCTTGCAAAATAGCAGAGCAGATGCTTAATGCACAGTGAGAAAGGAGCTGGGGTGGGCTGCAGGCATAGGTTGGATTATGGGGGGAGGGGAAAGGATGTGAGGCTTTGCTCTGGTTTGAGCTGATTGGATGTGGGGCTCTTCTGTGACTGAGTATCTCAGTATATCTTATCTCTCAGAAGGGCCAACCTGAGTGATGCTAATTGGGAAAGGAGCAGCAGTGAACTATTTTTTCAAGTGGGAGAGAGAAGTGAGGTAGGAGGAGAGGAGCAGAGAGGAAGAGAGGTTTGCTTCCTGTTCTGTGGATTCACATAGACCTTGTTTTTGTCTCACTTTATCATTGTGCCAGTGTGCCAGTGCCTGTGCCTGACACTAGTGTTCTGAGATATCAACTGTGTCTTCCAGGAAAACAACATGGAAGCTGTCAAGAGAGCTAACAGTACTGAGGACAGAGTGTCAGACAGATCACAGGTATCAGAGGATGCTTTTTTTCTCAGCTACTTGGGTGTCTTTCTTCAAAAGCTTTACACGGA
>NW_004567103.1:62395370-62448337 GCF_000260355.1 Condylura cristata | reverse complement strand
CACAGGGCCCTCCTTGTGCCCCTCCACTGCAGAGCAGCCTGGTTGACACATGCCTGCATCCAGACCTCAAGACCAGGGAACTTTCCCAGACAGGGAAAGGGCCTGCGGCATGTAGGCCTCTGGTCTTCTTGGTTCCTTCATCTCCTTGGTCATCATGATCTGGACTTCCCTCTGTAGAGCCCTTCCCAGGGGAGAAGCTCCCCCTGCATTCCTCACTGCCTGCTGGTCACTCTGTTTTCCAGAGTGGGTAGAGTTTACCAGGTGGCAAGATACAAGCAGCAGGTACAAGTAGAACCTGGGGTCAGGAGATGGAGAGAGCTAGACACTGATGCCCAGCTATGTCCAGAAAGAGTCCTTGCTGATCCTATAGAAGTCAGCTGCCCAGTGTCAGAGCCAAGGCACGTTGATGAGTTCAGCAGTAATAATGGAATTGAAGAGGAAATGGGATCAATGCAAGAAAGTGAAGGGCTGGCATATACACTAGCACCTCTATTAAAACATTTGGGAAAGCCAAAGGGTTGCTGAAGCCATTAAATATTTGTGATTAACATTACAGAAAGGTGAATGGGAAAGCAAAGTTTGTTGGAACTACCCAGGCTAATATGCAGGTTTTGTGTTCAGTTCGTCCTTTCCTGTGGGGGTCTTGTTCCCTTTCCCACCCGCTGTCAGTGACATCAGCACACATGGGTTCAGCACCTGCTGAATGTGTGGCATATAGACCTGCACTGAAGATGCAAAGTGAGAACTTCCCTACCCACAAGAAGCTCACACTATACCTTAACCAGGGGGCTGGGTCAGGGCTGGGTGAGGGGCTGGGATGTGGCGTTTCCCCTCAGTTGCCCTGTGTGGGACAATGCCTTTCAATGTCAGTGTCACTAAGGAACAGCCTCCTGCATGTGGCTGTCTTTTCTGACCACAGCTGCATGTTGGGGCCCTGTGTATGGGCCACAGTGTTGTTAGAATCATTGAGTCAGAACAGAGGGCAACTTACAGGTCCTCTCTGACCCTCAGTTTCTTTTTTCTTTTTTAAAGATTTATTTATTATGCATATAAGAACTGGGGTACAGGCCAGAGGTATGAGGGTTGAGAGAATTCAGCAGACACACAGTGGGGACAGAACAGGCAGACGTACTAAGATACACAGCTGAGGGGAGCAGTGGGTGAGTGACCCTCAGTTTCTTCTTCATCAATAAGGAGGAGCAACTGGACACTTCCAAAAGTCTTTTACCAACTGAGTAGAGCAGTAATTCTCATCCTCCAGTGTCAGTTTGGTCACCTTTGGTTCTGGTTAAAAATGCAGATGTCATCTCAGTAAGTCTGGGTAGGGCCTGAGAGTCTGCACTTTGAACAAGCTGGCAGGTGATGCTGATGCTGTTGGCCCATGGATAGAACTTTGAGTCACACAGAAAGGCTGCACCACACAATGTAATGAGAAGGTGGAGGGCTTCCATCCAGCAGCCCTGTGTTGCAGTCTGACGCTGCCACTGGGCAGTGTTGGACAGATTCCTTAGCTTCACTGAAACAGAATATCCCCATCTATAAAATAGGGGCCACCCTCCTTGTTGGGGCCTCATTTCTTGTGCAAATCTCCCCCACTATCATAGGGTACAATAAAGTAGATCGTTTAGTGCAGTGTGCGACACAGTACATAATGCTTATAAAACAGGGAGCGTGATATTGGCATGAGAAAGTCACAATAACAGACTCCTCCCTCTTAGAAACTTCTCCACACTTACACAACTACCACCATTGCCCAAAATTTAAGTATAGTTACTTAATAGGGGAAATTGCTGAGTTGGGTCCATGGGCATTGGCTGTGCATCACTGGGGCTGCCACAGAGAAGCAGACCCTGCCTAGAGTGCCCTTGAAGTAACACCCCCCCCACCCTGTGGCCAGGGGTCTTCTCATGGGCAAGGCTGACCCATCACCCTAGCACTTGTGCCACAGAGCCTCACTGTGGGCATCCCCTGTCCATCTCACATGCTGACCAACAGTTTTCCAGTGTGACTCTTGAAGGCCTTCAAGACTTGGAGGCCACCTCATGCAGTGATATATTTGAAATTAACTCAGTGGGTTAAATATCCCCCATGCTGACCAGTCTCTCCACACTACTTAATAGAAACAGGCAAACATTTGTAAACTCAACTTGGCCCTACCTTGTTTATTTCATCAAGGGATTCCATTGATTGACCTCTTCCCTTTGAATATAGAAATAGACTTATTGGTCTGGAATTCTTTGCACAATGCTCCTAAAGTGTGTTCATGGTCAACAATTTCTATTCTGCATTTGCCCCCTGAAATGCCCCAGAAAAGCAATTTCTGTCAGCTCTGCTTTCAAAAATATATCAAAAGAGCCAGAGCCTCTCTCACACCCCCTGTCCCAGGAGCTGCTTCTCTTATTTGGCTCTCTGCAGAAACTACCTAATTGGTCTTCTTGAGTGTTAGTTTGCTAGGGCAGCTCTCACAAAGTACTACAGACTGGGTGACTTAGATAACAGAAATTATTCCTTTACAGAGACTAGAAGTCAAAAATTAAGGAGTTAGTCATGTCCTGAAAACTCAAGCGTACTCATGGCATCAGATCCATGTACATCTCCCAAACCCAAAACCAACAGCCCCCTGTAAGGCCTCTGGCACAGTTCAGCCCGGGTCATTGAGGAAGCAATGGGAGAAGCAAGGCATGATGGGTGCTGTAGTTTGCATGCTCTAGCTGCCTATCCCCACTTCAGTAGACTCTAGAGTATTAACATTCACATATCACTCAGATTTCTCAGCCAGCTTTATTTTTTCCAGAGCACTTGTCACTGGTGATGTTACCTATCATTATCTATTTCAGTCTTGTTTATCTTTCACCAGCTCTTCCCCTACTCAAGCAGAATTTCCTTAAGGGCAGCTTCTTAAATACCACTGTGGTCACAGAGCATGGATAGGGGCCCATGCTTCATCATTATTTGCTGACTGAATTAATGAACATGACTCCTCAGTTGCTGGACCTTTTATTCACCAGTCATCTTTTTGTTTTCTTCATAATGCACCACCTTCCTCCAGAACCTAATGGTGCTGTTTGCTATGCAGTGAATTATTTTAAATGCATGTTGTTGTTTTTTTTCCTGGACCCTTGACAGGCATATCTTGTACTTCCAAAACAACTTTTTTTGGAAACAGTTTCTAAGCTTCTTGTAGTTTATTGACCTTCAAAATTCTGCCAGTTAGATTTCTTGTCCTGTGATCAACATTATTTAGTGGTTCATCTTCTATTGCCCAAGGGCCAGCAATTGCTCCTGTTCTAGATTTCTCATTCTTCTCAAGTCTTCAGACTCCTTTCTCAACCATTACCAGTCTTCCTACCTTCAGATTCTCCTGAATCCATCCATTTTTTTCCCCAGTGGATTTAAAGAGAATTGCTTCCTTATTTATCTTCTGTCTGGTTGTTCTATTATTGTCAAATGTTTATTAAAGTCTCAAATTATTATAACAGAGCTGTCCTTTTAATCCTGTGAATTTTTGCTTCATATAGTTTGCCAGTCTGTTACTACGAATATAAAAACTTATAATTTTGTATCTTTGTACTTTATTAAATCTCTTATTAGATATATGATATCCTTAATCTCTTGTAAACTCTTCTGATAAAGTCTATTTTGTCTGAGAGTGGTATAGCCGTCCCTCTTCTCTTTTGGTTATCGTTTTCATGGTGTTTTTTTTTCTAACATTTCACTTCTAATCTATTTGTATCTTTAAATTTAAAATGAGTCTCTTGTAGGCAGCATATAATTGGGTCACAGGTTTTTTTTAAAATCCATTTTGCCAACCTCTGTCTTTTGATTGGAGAGTTTAATTTTTGATATAGAAGGAATTACTTCTGTTACTTCACCTTGAAAATTTTCATTCTTCATTTTCTGCATTATTATCTTCTTTTGTGTTAACTTTCATTGTGAAATGTTTTAATGTGTATTCCTTAGTTATTTCTTTGTGGTTACTGAAGAGATTATATTTAACTTCCTAAAATTATAATATTATAATTTGTAATTACACCAGTTTAATTAGATTAAAAAAAAGATTTATTTATGCATACAAGAGCTGGGGTACAGGCCAGAGCTGCAAGGGTGGGGGCAAAGAAGGTTCACCAGAGACAGTGGGAAACAGAATAGGCTGACTGACTGAAATACACTCCAGCTTAATTTCACTAACATACAAAACCTCTTCTTTAACATCTCAGTCCCACCCCTTTTGTTTATTGATGTTATCAAATTACATCTTTATACCCTGCATGTCCAAAAGCATAAGCTAATACTTTTAAACTGCATTAGTCTCCTAAATGATGCAGAAGTTACAAACCAAAGCTACAGTAATACAAACTTTTAACATACTGGTTTTTAGAAATGTAACAGTCTCTAAGATCATGTACAAAGCAAAAAAATGAAGTTACAAGCCATTGGTATGTTATCATTAGCTTTTATAATTATCACACATTTACCTTTATTGAACACTTTTCTTCTTCATGTGGCTTCAAGTTCCTGTCTAGTGTCCTTCCATTTCAGTCAGCAGAACTCCTTTAAAATTTGTTGATTGGCAGATCTATTGACAACAAACTCCCTTAACCATTTTTTAAAATTTGAAACATCTTAACTTCTCTTTCACTTTTGAAAAATAGTTTGACTGAATATAGGATTCTTAGTTGACTTTTTTTCTGGTAGCACTTTAAATATATCAGCTCACTGCCTGCTGGCCTCCGAAGTTTCTACTGAGAAATCTGCTGACAACCTTACGGAGGATCCCTTAGGTACAAGAAGTCACTTCTCTCTAAAGGCTTTCAGAATGCTCTTTGTATTTGATAGTTTCGATAATAATGTTTTCCATTGTGGGTCTCATCAAGCTCATTTGGAATTCATTAAACTTAGTGGATGTTTATATTCATATGTTTCATCAAATGTGGGAGAGTTTGCTGTAGACTCTTCCCTTTTCTTCAGTCTTTTATATTTTTGCTCATCATATTCAATTAAATCCACTGTCCAGTCTCCAAGTTTGCCGAGTTGTTCTCCTGCTATCTCAAACCTGTCTTTGAATCCCTCTAGTGAATTATTCACTTCAGTTATTGTAGTTTTATTGTAGTTTTCAGTTCCAGAATTTCTTTTGTGTGTCTTTCTAGGTTTTCTATTGTTTATTGTAGTCTCATCTTCTTCATGCATTCTTTTCTTGACTTTCTCTCTCTATGTTTCCTTTAGTTTTTTGAGCATCTTTAAGACAGTTTTTTTAAAGCCCTTTTCTCACATATTGGCCATTGGGTCCCTTTTAGAGAGAATTTCTGTTGGTTTTTATTTTCTCTCTGAATGACCAATACTTTCTGTTTCTTCACATTCATTGTGATTGTTGTTGAAAACTGAACCTTTGAATCTAATGTAGCAATTTTGGCTATGAGACTCCCCTTCCCCCCCCCCCACCCCCGATTTTGTTGGTTTTGTTTTTGTTTCTAGTGTTAGGGTGCTCTATACTGGGGATCAAGCAGAACTATAAATATACAGTCTCTTCAGAGCCTATGCTTTTCCTTGGTCATGTGTAGTGACTTTTTATAATTTCTCCCATATGTAAGTTTGTGTTTGAATGTCCTAATCAATCTCTGCCTCCCAAAAAGATCAAGATCCCAGGGAGGGTAAAAAGAGGAAAATGAAGGAGGGAGGAAAAGCATTGGTCCTTTAAACCACCTGCAAGAAACCTCAGCCAGAAGTGTGAGCCCCTCAGAACAATGGGGGGAGATACAACAATGCCACTGCCCTGTCTGCACTTCTGTGATCAGAAGCAGTAATCAGTGAGCAGAGGGCAGATATTTGGAAGGCAGCATCCGTTTTGTCTACCATGGCTCCTGCAAGCTGTGTGCAAGCTGCTTCAGGATCATGTGCACAGCTGCCTGCCATGGGGTGAGGGGGATGGGTAGCTGTTGCTGTGTGAAGCACTAAAATGGACTAAAATTAACTGCATTTTACCACTCAAGCCTTCTTCTGAAAGTTGTGCACTCTCAATAGGCTCTGAAATCTGAAAGTAGCTACATTAGACCGTTTCTGCCAGCGCAATTGTTGTTGAGGTGGGAAGACAGGCTTCTGGCGCTTCCTATTTACATCTTCTCAGAAACCTCCCAGGGCTAGTTTTTATCTCTGTCATTGGTTTTTTTCTGACTCCATCCAGACTGTTTTTAATAGTCTCTCTGTTCAGTTCTCTCTGGTAAACTAGCCAGCCTATGATTTATCTAACTGCTTTTAATTAAAAGAGCAATCTTGGGCTTGAACACACTGTTTCATATAGTTGTTTCCTTTGGTGAGAGTTGTGGGGCACCTTAGGGATGGTGTCTCCCCTTGGACAAACTCTCTGAGCCCTGGAGCACATGGTAGTCTCCGGCATTTTTGGCTTGCCTCTCCTCTCCAAGGGAGTAAGGGTGATGGAGGCCCCAGTGTTTTGGCTTGTCACCTGTGGGCTAGAACCTTCATCCTCTGGGTTGAGGCTGAATGGCAGAAGAGAACTCACCAGCAAACCAGCTTCTTTAACTCAGAGTTGGAGGGAGGAATAAAGCTAGTGGCCTGCCTCTCGCAGTGAGAGAAGGTACCTGTTGGCTGGGAGATAAGTCTCCTTGATCTCATGTGCTGGGACAGAAGCTTCCATCACACTGAGTTGGCAAGGGAGAGGACGATGAGCATTGGTATAGGTGCTGCTAACACTTGCTCAGGTGCACACTTAACAGGTGTACCTGAATACATGCTTCTTTATTTGTTTTATATGCCCTCAGGGCATATAGAGACTTCAAATAGTGTTGAACTTTAAAAAGGAGTTTTCAGCAGGTTGTCTTGTTTTTCTGGGGAAGGGGTTGGCACAGCCCTTCATGCCACCATCCCAGAATGTCCCCTGATGGGGAGGTTTCCTCCTGGGCATTTGATTGATTTCATTACTTTGTGCAAAAATTTCAAAATTCCTGTGTCGAAGACCACTAGTGGAGATTTAAGATCCATTTCCCCTTTCCTCCAGCATAGATCCCAATACTATTTGAGACAGCCATGCCCCGGATATGAGGCGATAGCAGCCCAGGGGTGAGAGCTTGGTGCTCGGCAAGACGCCTGTCACTCAGAGGAAGCTGCTTTCGGGACACAGCCGAGTCAGGGTTGTGGCCTTTTGCCTTTCTCATCACCCGGAACAAACACTCGTTGTGAAGCAATATGGACAATAGAAATTCCAAAGTGAGAATGACAAAGTAGAAACAGAAAACCTTCTGCTTTGATCGCTGACTCCTTTGTCATCTTCTAGTGCTGCTGTATCAGTGCTGGATTACCTTCTTATACAGAATATAAATCCTTGTGTATGTTTTTTCTCAAATGTCACTTCCCCTATGAAGTCTTGCCTGACCCCTTGGTGATTAGAAGTGTTTTCTTTTTCCTTTGAATTCTCATAACACTTATCTCTAACTCCCTGTGGCACTGATACCTGATATAACATCCTCTCCCTCTGCTGCCCACCTTATATTAAAGCTATTTGGGTTTATGCTGAAAGGAACCAGATGGCTAGCCCAGATTCTAATAAAATCTAGCCCAGATTCTCCAAAGCTGGCTACGGGGGAGGAATCACAAGTGAGGAGTGCTGACTACACCTCACTTCTCTCCTGGGGCTCCCTCTCGGATGGCTTCTACCCCCCAGTACTGGCCTCGTGGGCTTCTGTTTCACATTACAAGGTTCAGCTCCTACATGAGCATATACAACATTCAACTCTTCCCTGAATTCCATTCAGTGCCACTAAGAACAGTTACAGGATCTTTAAAGCTACAGACTTTTTCAAAGGTTATTTAAAGCGCTGGGTAACAATGAATAAATAAAGAGTAAAACAGCATTAGATTGTCTTTACTTTGGAGGCCCTGGTACATGTTTTTCTGTTCACCAGGGCACATATACTTTGGGTCTTGTCATCTTTAGATTCTGGAAGCCAACAATATCCAGATGTAGCCATGACATTATCGCAAACCGTTGGCATATAAAGTAGACATGTGTATCTGGTAGGGCCAAGCTGAGACCTGCATCCTAGTATTATTGTAAACTTGGTAATTAAGAGAATAAAAAGACAAATAAGCAGAGAGTCCCTGTAATTTAAAAGCTGCTTTACAGAGTTAATGCTTTTGGTTCTAGAAAGAGATTCTAGCAATGCAAAAATAAATTTAAAAATCCTCTTATAAATGAAGGTGTTTGAGATTAGTTCCAAGGAGCTAAACTTTCTTAGAATTTTGTTTTCTGAGAAACATTTGTCAAAATTTAATATAAATTTCATATACCTTATTTAGTGCAATTTCATATGTCTTATTTAGTCTTCAGTCATATGAAAATAATTCCTATATTTCTCTTAATTGGAAGCGATGTTTCTATCTACATTGAGTTGCCAACTTGCCAAGAGTATTCTTTTATTTTGTTCTTGCTGGGATTCTTAAATAATTTTTTTTTAATCAAACCTCCATCTGTACTCACACATCTAGCTTTCTCTATACCTGCCGACATCTGTCTATCCCTCCTTTAATCCATCCTCTATCCCTGAATCTAGCTATCTAATATTTCTCCCCTCCCCCAGACCACCTACATCCATGCCCCATCTGTCTCTTTCTACCAGCCTCTCCCACCTTCCCCCTATTCCCTCTGGTAACCATCATCTCCTTTTGGCCCAGTTCAAATTTCACTGCTTTTATTCTCTGCATTTAATTTTTTTTTTGTTTGGTATTTATATTCCACTGTTGAGTGAAACCACCCAAAATCTTTATTACTGACTTCACTCAGCAAAATCACCTCCAGATGATCCATGCTCTGTGTTCATCTTTCTCCCCAGTTGTGTAATAGTCCATTGAGTATCTGTTTCATGGTTTCTCTATCCAGTCATTTATTGAAGGTCAGATGGGTTGGTTCCATAACTTGGCAATTGTGAGCAGTGCTGCTATGTTAATAGGTATATTACAACTTATTAGCACTTTCATGTTATTTGGATAAATATCTGATGAAGGAATTGCTGGGTCATATGGAATTTCCATTGTAATTTTGAGAAATCTCTATACCATTTTCCAGAGGGTCTGCACCAGCCTGCCTGCCCACCAACAGTGTATGAGAATTTCTTTTTCACTTCATTCTCACCAATATTTACCTATTATATTCCTTTTTGTTTTGGCTGTTCTCATAAGGGTGAGGTGATAGCTCAGAGTGGTTTTAATTTGCATTGTTCTTATAATAAATATAGTTAATGTTTTTTATAGGCCCTCTGAATGTCTTCTTTTTTTTTTTTAAGATTTATTTATTTATGCATACAAGAACTGGGGTATAGGCCAGAGGTACGGGGGGGGGGGGAGAGGACTCACCAGAGACAGAGTGGGAGCAGAACAGGCAGATCCACTGAAATACACTGCTGAGGGGAGCAGTGGGTGATATAGGAGAGGTCTGTTGCCCCATGTGGGTCAGCTCCCTGGCCAGGCATGGAACTCATGCCACAGTGGCTGCAGATAGTGCTGAGACTTAACGCCTTGTGCCACGAGGGAGGCCCCCATCTAAATGTCTTCTTTAAAGAAGTGTCCATTCAGTTCCTTTACCCATTTTTTTTGAGTGATTAGTAATGTTTATTTTATTATTACTATTTTTAAATAATATGTTTATTTTTACATCATTTTGTGCATTTTTTCATCTCAGTTGCAATCCCTGTGAACTTCCCATCACCAAATCACCTATGTGCCATCACTATAATCTAGTGCATTTCCCTCTCCCCACTGTTTTTGATCCCATTCCCCACTCCAACCCCATAAAATATCTCTGGTATATAGTTGTTCATCATTATTATTATTTTCTCGACTGGTCTGTTATACTCCTGCTATGAGTGAAACATCTGGTATTTTTCCTTTTCTCTATGGCTTATTTCACTCAGCATGATCTTCTCCAGCTCCATTCATGTTGCTGCAAAAGGCATGTGTTTACTTTTTTTGGTTGCCGAGTAATATTCCATTGTGTATATGTACCACATCTTTTTAAACCAGTCATCTACTTTTGGGCATTTGGGCTGTTTCCATGTCTTTCCAATTGTAAATAAAGCAGCAATAAACATGGGGGTGCAGGTATCTTTTTGAATCAACATCTTTTTGGGTAGATACCTAGGAGTGGGATTGCTAGGTCATATGGAAGCTCCATGCTTAGCAGTTTGAGGAATCTCAAAATAATTTTCCATAGTGGTTGTACTTGTTTGCATTCCCATCAGCAGTGCAGGAGTGTTCTTTTTTCTCCACATCCTCGCCAACATTTGTTGTTGCTAGTTGTTTGAAGATGTGCCATTCTCACTGGGATGAGGTGGTTTCTCATTGTGGTTTTAATTTGCATCTCCCTTATTATGAGTGATGTTGAACATTTTTTCATATGCTTGTTGGTCATCTGCATTTCCCCTTTGCAGAAGTGTCTTTGTAGCTCTCCTGCCCATTTTTGATGGGGTTGTTTATTTTATTTTTGTTGAGTTTCATCAGTTCTTTATATATCTTTGTGATCAATTCTTTATCACTAGTTTTGTGTGAGAAAATTTTTTTCCAGTCAGTGGGATGTCTGTCTTTTGTAATGTATCTTTTTTTTGTACAGAAGCTCTTTAACTTGATGTAGTCCCATCTACTTATCCTTGTTTTCACTATCATTGCATTGGTTGCTGTATCTTCAAAGATGTCGCTGAAGTGTATGTTGTGTAGTGTTTGGCCCATCTTTGCTTCCAGGTATTTTATGGCTTCAATTCTTATGTCTAGGTCTTTAATCCACTTTAAGTTGATTTTTGTGTATGGTGAGAGGTAGTGATCTAGTTTCATTTTTTTTGCATGTAGCTTCCCAGTTTTCCCAGCACCACTTGCTGAACAAACTTTCTTTGTTCCATTGTATCTTCTTTGCTCCTTTATCAAAGATTAGTTGCCCATAAACGTGTGGGTTAATATCTGGGTTTTCTATCCAAATCCACTGGTCTGTATGTCTGTTCTTGTTCCAGTACCATGCAGTTTTGATTATTATGGCTTTGCAGTATAACTTGAAGTTTGGGAGTGTAATGCCTTCATTCTCTTTCTTCTTAGTCATGAGAGTTTCGACTTTTCGAGGTCTTTTGTTGTTCCATATGAATCTCATCAACATTTTTTCTATTTCTTTGAAGAATGTCATTGAGACTTTTATTGGAATGGCATTAAATCTATATATCACTTTTGGCAGGATGGCCATTTTGATGATGTCAATTTTCCTGATCCATGAGCAGGGGATGTCTTTCCATTTCATGGTGTCTTCTTGAATTTCTTTTAACAGTGCTTTGTAATTTTCTTTGTAGAGTTCTTTTACCTCTTTTGTTAGGTTGACTCCCAGGTATTTGATTCTTTTTGTTTTAATTAAAAAGGGGACTTTGCCCATTTTTTAATAGGGTCTTCATTTCTTTGTTGTTGGATTGTATAAATACTTTGTAAATTTTGGAGATTAACCCCTTGTCAAGTGTATGGTTGGCAAATATTTTTTCTTGTTCTGAAGGTTGCTTTTTGGTTTTGTGATGCTTTCTTTTGAGGTATAAAAACTTTTAAGTTTGGTAGAGTCCTATTTGTTTATGTCTGCTTTTGTTTCCCTTGTGGTCAAGTCCCCAAATACATTTTTGGGGCAAATGTCTTATCGTGTATCCTCTATATATTTTCTTTCAAATACTTTATATTTTCAATTCTTAAGTCCAGATATTTAATGCATTCTAAATTAATTTTTGTGACTTCCTTAAAAATTAAGATAGTAAAATATTGTTCTTTGTTCAATACTTGGGTGAATTGGCTTTCTGCAGATTTTGATAACTTGTAGAACATGCCCTAAAATGAGAAGGGGACAATAATGGCTGGAGAACTATCATAGTGCCTGGGTCTTGGCCTTATAAGGAACACTTCTATTAACTAAAGAATAGAGCTTAGCAGATAATGGAAATATTTTCATGGACAGGTGACAAAGTATGGTTAAGAGTTAATAATAGTAATACAAATAATAATATAAACATTTTCACAGTGTGTATTCTATGCAAAGGGCTACTCTAACACTTCATGTGCATTAGTTCATTAATTCTCATGGTAACCCTTGTAGTAGTGTTATTATCATCCCCACTTTACAGATGAAAAACCGGAGGCACAGAGAAGTTAAGTGACTTGCCCAGAGTCATTCTGCTATGGAGAAGTAGAGTTGAGATTGAAATCCGTGTCACCTCAGACTGTAGGTGCTTCCTCTCCCTGTTGTCCACTTAAGGAGAGTGTCCACTTCTCTCAATTGGCACCTGAAACCCTGAGCTCTTGTCAACAGTGTTTTACTCCTTTAAGAAGTTAAATAGTTCTGATGAACAGAGAAGTGAGTATTTTTATTTATTTGATTTTCATCTGGCCACTGTATTGAACTTGAATTAGGTCTGTTTACTTTTTCACTCATGTTTTCAGGGAGCGGTAATCATCTTTCCTGCAATTATGCACAATTTTGCTTCCATTTGTCTACAGCTATGCTTTCTATTTCTGTCTGTTCCCTTACCATATTGACTATGGCTTATGCGATATCAAAATGGGATGAAGTTTTAGAGTGGCTATGAGAAGGGTAAATATGAGGTCAGAGAATATAAAGGCAAATTGTATAGTTAGCTCTGGCAGCAATTTAGGTGTGATGTCATGTGGCTGGATTGTTAAGAGCAAAATGGGAAGAGATATGTGGGAAAGATATTTCAACAACAAAAAGTACTGAATGATCAATAAAATAGATACATCCTACCTGAAGCAGTGCTCTGCCTGATGGTGCTAATTCATAACTTGTTAGAATCAATGAAAAACATATGTCAGGTTATCTAAAGGGAGGTAAGAGGAAGGACAGATTCACAAATTTCAGTTTATGATAGTATTAACAAATATATAGATAAACTTTATCAAACCATCTATCCATCTATTAATTAATTGATCTAATTTTAAAAAATATATTCTTAAGGCTGTCTTTGATCTTTGAACTATCCAGCCTCACTGCTTGTCAATCTGCCCCAAATTTTCTTTTTCCCTAAAAACCACCAGCATCCATCCCCCTCAAGGATTTCATGCATTCGGTTCTCTCTTCTTAGTTGAAATAGCACTTTTTAAACTAAGCCCTCCAAATGATACCAACAGGAGTACTGAGCTTTTATTTCCAAAGTACTTGCATGGGTATAATTCATTAGGTATTTTTGTGCTTGAAATGTCTGTTTTGCTCACTAGACCTTAAGAGCCACAAGACAAGACTGAAATATGTGAATCTGTCCTTCCTCTTACCTCCCCTTAGATAACCGGACATATGTTTTTCATTGATTCTAACAAGTTATGAACTAGGCAGAGCACTATGTTTCAGGTAGGATATATCTATTTTTTTTATCACTCAGTATTTTTTGTTGTTGTTGAAATATCTTTCCCACATATCTCTTCCCATTTTGCTCTTAACAATCCAGCCACGTGACATCACACCTAAATTGCTGCCAGAGCTAACTATACAATTTGCCTTTATATTCTCTGACCTCATATTTTCCCTTCTCATAGCCACTCTAAAACTTCATCCCATTTTGATATCGCATAAGCCATAGTCAATATGGTAAGGGAACAGACAGAAATAGAAAGCATAGCTGTAGACAAATGGAAGCAAAATTGTGCATAATTGCAGGAAAGATGATTACCACTCCCTGAAAACATGAGTGAAAAAATAAACAGACCTAATTCAAGTTCAATACAGTGACCTGATGAAAAACAAATAGATGGAAGTACTCACTTCTCTGTTCATCAGGACTACTTAACTTCTTATATATATATATATATATATATATATATATTATTTATTTATTTATTCATATATAGCTGGGGTACAAGCCAGAAGTGCAGGTGTGGTGAGAGGCTTCACCAGAGAGAGAGAGGGGAGGAGAACAGGCAGATTGAAGATGTACACTGCTGAGGGGAGCAGTGGGCGGGTCAGGAGAGGCCGGCCCCACCACGTAGGTCATCCCCGGACGGGGGATCGAACTGGCACTGCTTGCAGTGTTGTGTGTATTCTAACCCGTTGTGCCATCAGGGAGGGCCTATTTAACTTCTGAAGGGAGTAAAATGCTGTTGACAAGAGCTCAGGGTTTCAGGTGCCAATTGAGAGAAGTGGACACTCTCCTTAAGTGGACAACAGGGAGAGGAAGCACCTACAGTCTGAGGTGACACAGGTTTCAATCTCAACTCTACTTCTCCACAGCAGAATGACTTTGGGCAAGTCACTTAACTTCTCTGTGCCTCCGGTTTTTCATCTGTAAAGTGGGGATGATAATTTCTTGGATGTGGTAAGACTAGTGAGTGTATATGTGTCCCTCAAAGAGGAGGCCAGGTGGTCCAGCAGGCCAGCAGGGGTGGTGTGTCTCTACAGAGTGGTCATTATGGAAATCACTCAGCCTGTGCCTGGGGATGAAAAAGCCAGGAAATGACCATTCCTGAGTCACTAAGTCCTGTGTCTTCTTCCTTAGTAAGTAGGCCTACCTCGTGGGAAGAGAAGTGATTTTCCCAAAACTTCTTTGTCCCACTTGTGGTGCCTGAGCACAGAGGAAGGTGGGTCTTTGAGTTAACCACACCAGAATGAGCATCCTCAATACCTGAAGTACCACTGCTGCTGGAACCCACTGATGTCCAACCTCTGAAGCAGAGAAGCCCAGTGAGAACTCAACACCTTCTTGCAACTGCACGAGGCATGTTCTTACATAGGTACTGAGAGTGTGCCTGTCTGCCTACTCCCCTAAAAGGGGCCCCACCTCTCCTCTCTCCCTTAAGAATATGGCCTTATCCTGTGAAAGCCTCAGGTCCCTTCTCTGAAAGTACAGAGGTAAGCCCCAAATCCGTGTGATTATTATCTTAGTTCCTCCACTAGAGTTAAACTCAGGAAAGCAGAAACCCTATCTTGCTTATTTTAGTAGCTCCTGAAGTAATAAGAATATACATTAATGTACATTAATGCATTGAGTCTTCAGAGCTGTGTGCTGTAATTTCCTCAGTCAGCCTTATGATCAAGCTCATTAAATGAGTAAACAAATTCTTTTGATAAGCATCTTGTAGGAGCTCAGCCCATATTGAGGTGGGTTTTCTAGATAGAGTTACTTGTCTTTGTATTTTAGCACAGGGAGACCTATAGGAGTCATCAAACTCAATTAAATATGAAAACATCTTTTTCTTTTAAAATCTATTAATACGGCTTACCTGACATTTTGAAAAAAGAAGAGTAGGCTGTGAGGAAAGTCCTCCAGCACGACCAGAACCTTTTCCACTAGCTTGTTTTGCCCTCCGCATGGAAAATCCCCAACCTTTCCCCTTTGTTTTTAGAATTAAAATGAGGCTGCCCCAGTCCCCTTCTCTCTCTCTGGCCCCATCCCCCTCAGAGTTCTGACGCCTTCTGCACACAGATGGAGACTGCAGAGAGTCACGGGGCACAGGGCCCACTTTCAGATGAAGGAGAGTAGGATTTACTTATTTTTTTCTACTACACACAATTTAATTGAAGTATAATTGACATATAGCATCATTTTAGTTTCAGATGTACTGCATAATTCTACCTTTTGTATTGTGTGACATGATCATCACAATAAATCTACCATATTTTCTTAGCAGCTTTCAAAATTGTAATACTATATTATCAAGTATACACCTTTTTAAATATAAGTAAACCACCCTGGCCCTTACTGTCCTTCCCTCCTTCCCTCCTTTCATTTCCTCCCTGCCTTATTCCCTCCTTGTGATAGGAAATGACTTCTGTGTGTTTGTCGATCTTAGTTTGGAGTGCCATAATAAATTACCACCGACTGCACACGTCTTACACAACAGAAATTTATTTTCTCATAGTTCTGGAAGCTGGAATTCCCAGATGAGGGTAGGAACAGGGTCGGGTTCCAGTGAGCATTCTCCTCCTGCCTGGAGATGTTTGCCTTCTCATTGTGTCCTCACATGGTGGAGAGAGCCTCATCTTATCAGACGACAGTCCTGTAGGTCACACTCTCATGACTTATTTAACTACAGTTACCTCTTAACAACCCTCTCTCCTAAGTTAGTTTTTCAGCATACAAATTTGAGGGGGATATGATTCAGGCCTTATTTACACATTTTGTCCTATGACTTGGAAATTCCCTCTCTGTCTCTGGCTATGAGAATGCATATTCTAGACTCCTGGAATCATGAGAGAGACTCATGGAGTGTGCAGACGAGGTACAGCCATTTAAGAACAGCAGAATACGAGCTAATCCCCTGGTCTGTGAGGGAGTCTAGCCCAGCTCCCCACAGCCTGGTTTCGCTCAGCAGAAATGCCCAGTAACCCATAGAGAAAGAATACTTGGTAGCTGTTTTAGGCCACTACATGTTGGAGTGATTTGTTACACAGAAATAGCTAACTAATATCTTCCTTCTGTTCCTTCCTCCTTCCCTCCCTTCTTTTTTCTTTTTAATTTCTCATGTTAGTATGTATATTTTCCCCTGATAGAGTACAAGGATTGAAGTATGTTTTCCAAATTTCTTTTAGTTCCTCATCACCAGAACAAGAATATTACAAACTATCTTTCTCTAACTGTTATCCTTCCTTACTTTTCTTCATTGCACTTACTACTGTGTACACAGTATAGCCAGAGTTGTTTGTTGTCTGCATTCTCTGGAATGTGAACCAGTGAAGATTTGGGCCTTAACTGCCTATCACTATCATATATATGTAACCATGTAATCTGCCACACACATATAACTCAGTGCTTATAGTATGGATTAAATAGACTAAGACTGACCCTTGGATTTAATTTTCAAGACTGGTGCTAATATTTGCTGAAAAGACAAGATGAATGTCAGTAAAAATGGACAAAGAAATCACATAAACGATGAATATCAGTAAAAATGGACAAAGAAATCACATAAACTATTAGTTTTCATTAATCAGAATTAAAAGGGTAGATGTTGCCAATATGTGTATTGTAGGAGTAAGAAGGCCTTCAAATATGGTTGGGGAATTGTTTGCCAAGTAGGTTCAAGCTGTCACCCTGCTTACAACCACTTGCTTATACTAACAGAGCCTGGAAGCTTCACTGGTGTTGGCAGAATTGTTTTTATTTTTTTAAGTGCTATACCAAATTCATCTCTTTTCTGGGTCAGTTTAGAGTTTTTTTATCCAGTTAAGTCCTTGATAATTCTGTTAGTCTCTCTCCTCTCAAAAGGAAATGGGTCACTTGAGGAAAGAAAATAAAATCACCTCCAGATTTCTAAGATACTGGGCACCTGGACTAAGTCAGTAAGCTAGCTGATTTTCCAAAGCAGAGGCTGTGGGTGGCAGGCTGAATACTTCATGTTAGATCTGGACTGTATTTACTGTCATGAGGTTGTGTGTGTGTGTGTGTGTGTGTGTGTGTGTAATTTGTAGAGAAAAGCAGAAATGGGGTACTTGTCTCTGGTAGAACCAAATCTGAAATGAGTGATGTTATGGAGGACACATAATATTGAATGTGGCTGAGTCAGAATTCTGCAAGGGAAAGGGTAGGTCTTTTTCATGGCCTCTCTTATTTGAAGTTTCATCAATATCAACACCATGGTGTTTTCCCAGTACTGCCCTCTTCCTGGAACTGCCAGAGGGAGGTCTGCACCCAACCACTTGGTTAAGGTATTACTTCTAATAACTATGACGGTTTAGCATGGTGTTGCCCTTGGTCATAATTGATTTGTCTAGCAGAGACAACTTACCTAAGCTGAGTCTATCAGAGTCCTTCTCTGGAAGCTGAAATAAGGATGAGAGAGCTAGAGCATTTGTAAATCTCCAGTTTCTTGGACACACAGACTTTTGAGATGCTAGGGATGAGTAGTCTGTGAAACACACTGGAGATGCTAAAGATGTAAGATACAGAGAGAAAAAAAAAGACAATATGTCTAGAAAGGAGGAAAGACAAGGCGGAGAGAAACTTACAATGTTCAAGTCCCTGATTCCGGTTTGTTTCTGAGCCTAGTTGTAGTCCAGACTTAGTTCTTCAGGAATTATAATTATCACTCTTTCTGCTTTTTCAAGAGCTGTCTCAAGTAGATTCCGTTGCTTTCAACCACAAGAATCCTAAGATTATGTAACTCCTTTGCAGTCATACTGAATATGTTCCAGTCTCTGGGAGAGGCAATAGACTCTCAGGCCAATACCCTTAAGTATCGAAGATAAAAGGAGCCCAAAAGGCTGGAGAGATTTATCCAAGTCTTCATTCAGTAAAGTCTAGTTGTTTGACTTGGACAGTGAAGTCAGAGGAGGAAGATCTGTGATCCCATGGAGAGAATGACGAGTCTCCACTTCCACCCTTAAATTCAAAACATCTAACTGGAATTTCTAACTGGGCTCTCAACACTTCTTTCATCTCATTACTCCCATTCTTAAAGTCTTCAGTGAATTCCCACCCATTTTTTTCTCTATAACTTTGCGGAGACCAAAATTGAAAAAGTGGGTGGAATTCACTGCTGAGGGGAGCAGTGGGCTAGACGGGAGAGGCCTGTTATGCCATGTGGATCACCTACAGGGAGGGGATTGAACTGCACCAAAGTGACCTTGGCCAGCTTCACGGTGCTGTGCTTTAACCCGCTGCACCACAAGGGAGGGGCTAGAGGATTTTTTTTTTCTATGAAGTTTAAAATGCCTTTCTCATTTAATGGTTGATAACTTTGGTTTTTAGCTTAGCGTGGCTATTATTTCTTTTATAATTTCCATATATCATATCTCCCAAATGGCCCGAAGTTCTCTGACAAAGGGTCTGTTTGCAAAGTTGTACATCCTGCTCTACGTCAATGTAAGTGATCATTAAGTAACATTTAGTGCATTTATTGTTTTATTGTCACAGGGCACCTCTACAATGGCTCCAATAATCCACGCCTCCTAATATTTAAGTGAGTGTAAGCTCCTCCATTGGGATGTGAACCTATGGACATGTTCAAATCAATGGCATATGGCAACATAGACTAGGCTTCTAATGATGCCTAGTGCTCTTGGGAGACCTATGTGAGAAAGACTATGGTTGTCCTCTGGTCAACAGCCAGTGAGGAATGGAAGCCTGTCAACACCAAGAGCGAGCTGGGAGGTGGATTCTTCTTCAGTTGACTCTTGAGATGGTTTCAGCCTGGGCCTCACTAGGGAGGGAACCTGGGCCACAGGATGCAGTAACTGGTGATGGATTCCTGACCCACTGCGAGATAACTATGTTGTTATAAAACACTAGGTATGCAGTAATTTGTTACACAGCAATAGCTAAGTAACGATTATTGGAACAAAGACTGCTAGTCTTTGAGTACCTTCGACTTCTGTTAAAGAAAACCCCCATTTTGTTTACTACTTCAAAAATAAAGGAAAATCTCTATAGGGAACCACATCAACCTTGGAAGTCACAGTGTTTTCATTTAGCATATAGTCAAGGAGACCATTTGCTGAGGATGCTGCTGTATTTCTCCATTGTGAGTAATAAAAATATGTTTATTCTTGTTTCCCACAGTGTCTGAGGAGGGTCGAGCTGCTGACTCGAGGAGTCCCTGATTTTGCTGAGCACAGCGATGAGCTCTGGGCTGCTGGCCTGTGACACAGCTGGGACACCAGTAATTGGCTCTGTGTCAGGGACCAAGGAAGGTCAGGAGTCATGTAGCATGTCGGGAGGGCGGGAAGGAGACTCTCTGTGGTTGCATGATGGCAATGCATGGGATCTATTTGGAGACATGAAATATATGTAGCGATTTTTAAGTAGCTCACTGTGGGGTATGAAATGGAAATCTCTCATTGTGATTCCAGGCACATTTTTAGTAAAGCTTTCATTATTTCTTAATGCTTTTCTGTAAATGGAGTTTTAGAGGAATTACCAATGCTGGATTCTGTCTCCAGAGCCCAAATGAATTTAGATGTAGTTGTTGTGAGATGAAGGAATCACTGACATCCAGGTTACACTGGGATTGCGCCAACTCAGTCCCTAGATGAGCAGGGCTCTCTAGGGCCCTCAATTCCTACACTCTGACTCCTTACCCAGACTGGCCAGTGCCCACATGCAACCCTGTGGTATCATTTACAGGCACCACCTTGGCCCTCACTTGCAGTCCTTCCCATCCAAGACTCAGTTTGGCTTGGCTCTACTCTCTCCTTTATTCTTCCTCAGTGTTTTCCAATTTTTTTTTCACTCAGAGCCCTGAATTTTTTCCTGTAATACTAATTAATACTAAAGGTCTAATCTGGTAAAATGAATCTCAGTCTCTGTGACAGCTCTCCTGGAAATAAAAAGGCTTTTACCTTCAGATCAGCTAATGTCATGATAAAGGGAAGCAATAGTCTTTACTTCCTTCTCAATGAGCTGGTTTATTTGGACAACTTTTTTTTTTTTAAGATTTATTTATGCATACAAGAGCTGGAGTGCAGTCCAGAAGTGTGGGTGTGTGTGTGTAGAGACAGAGTGTGGAGCAGAACAGGCAGATTGGCTGAAATACACTGCTGAGCGGAGCAGTGGCTGGGACAGAAGTGTGCTGCACCATGTTTGTCAGTTCCCTGGCCGGGGATCAAACTAGTGCTGCAGTGGCTGCCAATAGTTTCATAGTGCTGAGACTTAACCCCATGCACCACCAGGGAGACCCTTATCTGGACATCTTGAAAGAGATCTAGACTTACAATTCCGTGGCAATAATTTTTGCAAGCTTTAAAGGAAATTTTCAGCATCTTTGAAACATTTCCATCTGTTCATTTGGCTTTTAATCTTCACTAGGGCAGTCTTTTTGTATTTATAGGAATGGAACTGGGCCTGGGCAATCAGAAACGATTAAACCCACACAAGAACCTGCAGACCCCAGGGTCTGAGTTAAATGGTTATACTAGTGACTGCTGAAGATGAGGAGCTGATGTGAAAATTGAAGCAATTACCTAGGTCACTCAGGCAGAAGAATTTTTGAGGCTTTTTTCCCTTGAACAATCTAGATAATTACTTCAATTTACACTTCCTACTGCCAGTAGTGACTGGGACAGAAACCGCTCTCTAGGAGCTGGCTGAGTAGAGAGAAGCAGAATGCTCAGGAAATGACTGAGAATTCAGGAGATAAAAAGGGGGTTGGAGGGAATTCACATATTTTGGCTTTGCTTTCTACGAGGCTCAATCAAGTCAAAGTTTATTGTTGCCTGAACAATACAGATACATCCCCAACTGAAACCCAAAGGGTCTCATCTCTACAGTGAAGCTGTAGGACCATGGAAGTATGACTGGTAGGTGTATCAGTAGAAATGGTAGCTGGGGATGCTCTTAACCTGTGCTAGCTGGTGAATTCCTCTTCTCAGTAATTCCTCAAAGGCTTGTAAATCTCTGCCTGGAAAAGGCTTTTCAGGGTTAGGAAGGAAGGGAATTGAGTAGGTACTGTCCTGGAAGAGTGCACCATCCCTGTTAATTTGTCTATAAGCAGAAATCAGGGCAGCCTCTTCATTGCCTCAAGTGAATGACTGATTTGCTAGGAATCTTGAAGATTCATTTATATAACAACGACAACAACAAAATCCACATTTGTTGAATGAATGAATGAGAGATGCTTACTGAGTTACTATTTTAGGCTTGGTATTATGCCAGGCCTTGTAATAATGAGCTTTTATGAAAGAAAGACACATACTAAGTTGCTGCTTTGTGCCTTAGTACTATTCTAGAATAATTAACTTTATATTAAGATATGCCCTTTTTTTCTCTTTCTTATATCATTCCCCCTATCATTTCACAACTTCTCCCAGATTTTATTTCCAAAGCACTTTATCACATATTTCTCTCTTATTACTTATCTAGAATGGATAATATTTTCAGCACCAGTATCAACTGATAGGGCAAAAAAAAGGAGTAATTCAGAGAAGTTAAATATATTTTCCAAAGACAATATTTGCTAGCATCAGCTATGGAAGGAAAAGTGTGGAATCCTCAGCTCCAAGCTCCATCTACAATGTAACATCATCATTTCAAGGTTCATGTTTTCTTCCTTTACCCTTGTCATTATTATCATGACAGACATGGATTGATCATTCAGAAGATATTTATACGACATGTAAGTAATATAAAATCCCTGCAACATAAAGGAACAAGACATATTCATAAGACATTTAACACAAAGGAAAATAACTCAAAACAGAAAGAACTAGAGGACAGAACCAGACAAAACCAGCAACCTCACTGCCAGGAAGCAATTACCTAGGGACCAAGTCTGCAGGACCAGTGACTAGAGAAGGCAAAGAAATGTTCAGGAAGGTCTTTAAAGATCATATTCTATTAGCTGTAAAGCATAATACATAACTGTTAGCATATTAGTCACCTTGAGGCATATAATTCAGCAACATTAACTATATTCTCGGTGTGCAATAACCACCATGCCCTAGTTCCATAACTTTTCCATCACCCCAAATGGAAATTCAATATAAGGGAGGTCTTAAAGAAAATCCTACAGATTCCGGGAGGACAGGTAGGACTTAGTGAGGCAGAGGGCCATAGAGAATCCATTGTGTGTAACAAGTCAGAGCTGACAAGATGGATGCCAAATCTGGAGAATGGTGAGGAGTGAAGGTCCGAGAAGGAAAGTAAATATGGGTGGTCCAGCTGGATCTTCTGTGACTTACAGCAGGATTTGAACGCATCCTTTCCATTTAGGGGCCAACTTCTTCTATCCTGGCTTGTGGCAGAGGTATCAGTTCCACATATTTCACTGAGGGAAGAACACAGTTCCTTAGTGGATGCATTTCTAAGCCTCTCAAATCTGCAGTGAAGTCTCCACTATTTGCTCTGCTTGTGCCCTCATAGCCAAGATACGGAGACAGCCCTTCTGCAAGAAGCTGCTGCCACAACTTCTGCCAGATGGGCCTCGGCCAGGACCTGACACAGCAACTGAGATTCATTTTAATAACTTAGACCTTTAGTGTTAATTCTTACAGTAAAAAAATCAGGGCTCTGGGTGAAAAGAGTAGAAAAACACTGAGTTTGGGGATAGGTTCTTGCTACACAATGAGAGGTAGATGGATACCAGGGAATTAACTCCAAATGACAAAAACATCTCTCTTTCCCCTTTTAAAATGTCTTCTCCCCTTCATCATTTATTTGTATCTTTCAGACTTTATTATAATTGATATATATAGTATTGTGCAAATTGATGTGTATACATGGTTGACTGGATACACATAAGTATTGCAGTATGATATCTGCTATGGCAATAGCTCCACCACATCACATAATATAAGATCTATTTTCTTAGCTGTTAGTGTTGTAGCTAATTGTAATCACCATGTTGTATATCGCACAGTTGGACTGACAGTTGTTCCCTTTGACCAAAATCTCCCCTTTTTGCCCAGCTCCTGACTCCTGATAGCTACATTATAGTCTACTCTTTTTTCTTTCTTGTTTTTTTAAACTTGAGTTATAGCTGACACCTAACACAATAATTATATATATATATATATATATATATATACACACACACATAAATACATATATAGTGAAGGGATTACCATGATTATATATATACATAAATATATACATAGTGAAGTGATTACCAAACTCCTTAGTTAAGAGTTAATGTTTATTGTTAGTTTTAAAATGAAAAAATAAAATATTGTTTTAAATTGAAAACATAGTTAATATTTGTCAACTTATATACATTTTTTTCCTTTGAAAAAAACCTTTTTGATTCACTTTCTTAACAACTTTCAAAAATATAATACAGTATTGTGAGTATAGTAACCATTCTGTATGTTACATTCTTCAGACTTACTTAGCTTAAAACTGATAGTTTTTATATTGTGAAGACCCATTTCATCTACTCCCTAGCTCTCACTTTGGCAACCAACAATCTGTCTGCTTCATCTATGATCTCTTTTTATTTTTTTGACTCCACAGAGAGTGACATCATATAGTATCTTTATTTATCTGACTCATTTCACTTAGCATAATCCTCTCACACTCTATCCACATTGTCAAAAAAGGCAGAAATTCCTTCTTTTTAGTGACTGAATAATGTTCCATTCATATATCTCTATATGAACAGACAGCTACTGTTTCATGCATATATCACCAATCATAGAAGACATGTAGGTTATTTCCATTTCTTTGTAAATAATGCTGCAATGAACATGGGGGTAAAGATGGTGGTTTCATTTCCTTCAGTTAAATGACCAAAGTGTAATTGCTGGATCATACACTAATTTTAGTGTTTTAAGGAATCCACACATTGTTTTTCATAGTGGTGGCACCAATTTACAAAGCCAACACCCATGCACGAGGGGTCCTATGCATTTCGAGTTACGGTAAAGTATAGCACAATAGCATCATATTGACCATCTTAAGCATTTTTACATGTACAGTCCATATTGTTAAGTCCATTCACATTGTTATGCAATCATCACCAACACCTATTTCAAGAATATTTTTCATCTTCCTAATAATGCCCTCCTCCACCTTTCCCTACCTTCTATCAGCCACTATTCTTTCTGACTCTGAATTTTGTACTCTAGATGCCTCATGTAAGTAAAGCGATACATACAGTAGTGGTACTTTTGTGCCTGTTTATTTTACTTAGCATAATACCCTCAAGGTTCACCATGTTCTAAAACGTGTCACTTCTTTCCTTTAAGGGCTAAACAATACCCATTGTAGGTGTTTACTACATTTTATTTATATATTCAGCTACATATGGATGCTAGTACTGTTTTCATATTTGAGCTATTGAAAATAATGCTGCTATGAATATGGGTATACAAGTTAACTGCTTGAGTTCCTGAAGTAGAACATGGTAATCTACTTTTAATTTCTTAGGAACTGCTCTACTGTTTTCTATAGCAGCTATACTATTTTACATTCCTACAACAGTGCACAAGCGTTTTAACTTCTCATATCTCATCTCCTTAGTTTTTGGTGTCTTTTTAAAATTATTTATTTATGCATATAAGAGCTGGAGTACAGGCCAGAGTTGCAGGTATGGAAAGAGGTTTTACCAGAGACAGAGTGGGGAACAGAACAGGCAGATCTAGTGAATTCTACTGTTGAGGGGTGCAGCAGATGAGACAGTAGAGGTCTCCTGTGGCAGGTGGCCGGGGATCGAACCTGTGCTGCAGTGGCTGCAGATAGTTTCATATTGCTTTGGCTTAACCTATTATGCCACCAAGGAGGCCTTTTTTTTGGTATTTTTGATAATAACCTCCTCATGGATGTGTGAAGTGGTATCTCATGTGGTTTTGACTTTCATTTCTTAATAGTGATGTAGGACAGCTTTTCATGTACTAATAGTTTTCTGTATATATATATATACCTTACTTGGAGTAATGTCTATTTAAGTCCTTTGCTTATTTTTTTTTAATGTCAAGAGAGACACTGACTTAAAAAAAAAAAGATATACTTATTTGTTTATGCATACAGAACTGGGGTACAGGCCAGAGGTGCAGGGGTGATGAGAGGATTCACCAGAGACAGAACAGGGAGTAGTACCGGCAGGTTGATGAAGTACACTGCTGAAGAAAGAAGAGGGCAACACAGGAGAGGTCTGCCATGGCATGTGGATCACCTCCTGGCAGGGAATCGAACTGTGCTGAAGCATCTGTGGCTAGCCTCATAGTTCTGTGCTTTAACCCACTATGCTACCAGGGAGGGCCAAGTCCTTTTTTATTTTCAAGTTATATTGTTCTGTGATTGATTTGTTGAAGATCTTTATATATTTGTCATATCAATCCCTTACCAGATATATGATTTGTCATTATTTTTTCCATTCAGTGAATTGTCTTTTACCCTTTTGACCATAGCCTCTGAGGCATAAAAGTTTATTATTTTGATGTTGTTAATTTGATTTCTCCTTTGTTCTCTGTGCTTTTGTACCCCCCCTCTTTTTTTAAAACCTACCTAGCTCATATTCTCAAATGAGCTTTCTCAGCTACTGCTGAGCAGCTCTTCTCTGTACACTCATTTGTTTCTAAATTGCCTGAGGGAAATGACTCATTTTGAACCTCAAGTAGGGAGGGCAGGAGCTATATTAGTCCCCTTGAAGAGAGTTCACTTAATGAACTTAAGATTATGCAGTGGCAGCAAATATCACTGCTCAGCTAGTAGTTGATGGATGGATAAATGAACAACTAAATGAAGTGCGAACCCAGGGACATGAAGACCAGTCCCCGCATACCCCAGGGTATCCATGGTCTGACCTCCTTAGACAAGCCAGCACTATGAGGTTCTGGATATGTCCTGATGGGCTCAGAAATTGGATTGGCCTCTTCAGTATGTAATGAAATTGACCACTACAGATGATGGGTAGCTGAGTCAGAGCCCAAGAACTACTAGTGTGAAAACAGGTGAAAAAGTAGCACTTGGGCTTTATTTAACCTACTTTCACTACATCAAGGGCAGAAAATCAATTTGGTACTGTTCACAATGGTTTATAAAAGTTGATTTTAGTAGGTCTGTCTCCTCAGCTAGACAGAGAGCTTGTATAACAGAATGCAAACTACAAATATGTTCCTAAAATTACCTAAAGGACATTGCTATACAATAATTTGTTCAACATTTAATAATAATAATAATATCTGATATACAATGTCAGGCACCAATGCTAGGCACTTCATTTCTTCTTTAAATTTAATTGCTTCTTTAAATGCCCTCAAACATTATATAAGACATTATTTTGATGATAGAGATGAGGAAAACAAGTCTTGCCATGGCTCCTATATTAGGAAGTGACTGTGTTGTGATTCTCACTCAGCTGGAGCTCCCTCCTACTAGGATTTCTTATATAGTATGGTGCCAACTATGCCCAAAGATGCTAGAGATACAAAGATGAAGTAGACGTCATTGCTCATGGAAGTGTAGTACTTGTGCAGAGGAGACAGCGAGGACAGGAAGACTGCTGACCCAATGTGAGAATCAAGCAAGTTTTCCTGAGGAGGGAGAGTTGAACTGAGGCTTCAAGGACAAGGTAGCAATGGAAAGGGAGCATGGACAACTAACTGTTCTGCCAGCCCAGTATCTCATCCTTCTGGGAATTACATCCCTCTTCTCTTAGGAAACTTCTCACAGTGAGATTTTCCATGATCTTACTAAGTCCTGATTCTGGTTGAGTGTTTTAGGAGTAGATCCCAACCCAAACCCAGGTCAACTGTAAATGTTACATAGATTTTTTCAAAGAAAAACTCTCATTAGGGCCTCCCTGGTGGTTGTGGGTGGCTTTAAAGTGCTGAAACTTAACCCCAGCCACTGTAGCATAAGTTCAAATCCCGGCCAGGGAGCTGACCCACATGACACAGCAGACCCCTCCTCTCTTGTCCACTGCTCCGCTCAGCAATGTAATTCAGTAGACCCACCTGTTCTGCTGCTCATTCTCTCTGGTAAATCCTTTCACCTTCCTACACCCTAGCTCTTGTATGCAGAAATAAATAAATCTTAAACAAAAAAAGAAAGGAAACTCTCAACAAACATCTGTCCTTATTTAATGTGAAGAGTGACACATTAGACATTATTTGGCAGCTTTACTTTCTGACATTAGGAGGGATGGTCTTGAATGATAAAGAGTGAGGCTAACACAGGGACCAGAAGCAACCTACCTGTTACCTGGTCCATTGTTTCATCATTTCTTGATTAAAGTAAGATAAACCTATATTCTCCTGATAAATCTTTTGCTTCAGTGCCTCAAGATTGATAGCTACATTTCCCACCGTAACAGTCCTAACATACTTAGTAACAAGGCATGAATGGCCTTAAACAAAGTATCAGAAACAAAAAGCAAGTTGTCGCTGCATGAAGCCATAGATAGTATAATATTTGCAACATATAAACTTTTAGAGAAGAAGTGGGAAAAGATAAGACTAATAAGTAGGAAGGAATCTAATCACTGTGGCCTGGTGAATTTTAATAAGGACTTTTGAACTTGATCCTGTATGTATTCTGTTCATATTACAGGATTTTTAGAAGGCATTAGAGTCAGGTTATCTATTAACTGTATTAAATAGTTACAAGAGGTTCTAACCTGGGAGTCCCAGGAGTGCTTAAGTTGTTCCCAACTCTGAAATGGCATGCAAAATCTGTGGGTGTGTACTGATTTGAATTAGGGCTCTAGCTTTCATCACCTATAAAAGGAATTTCTGACCTAAAATATGTTATGAACTACTATCTATGTACAGGCACCTTGAAGTATAACTGGCTTCATATATTCATACAAAGCTCATCCACGCTCAGCTTCCTAATTTCTTCACAATTTTATTAAGCTGCTTAACACAGAGAAAATGCTCAGTAACTGCTCAGTGGGACACAGTCTCAACAAGTGTTTCTCTCTGGGATCATGAAAAGATGTAAAGAGATAAGGAATCAGACCTGGTTACTGGTACATAATTCTGAATATGACTTCCATCATCTTCTTGGCTTAGACACTCACACAAAGCCTGCAGACTCGCGGAGGTGAGTCACCTCGAGGGTATCACCATTCCAACAATCCGTGCCCTACCTGTAGGTGGAGCGACTACAAGTCCCGGGATGCGCCGCGCTCAGAACCGGAGCAGGGGCGGGGCGTCCTCCGCAGTGACGTCACCGTCCCGGGGCTGGCCGGGGTGGGCGGGGCGGAGGAGCGGAGGGGCGGGGCGGGGCGGGGAGGCGGCCTGGCGCGCTGGTGCTGATGCAGGATGGCTGAACGCACGGGAACCCGGGAGGTCTGAGCCCCGCGAGGCTCGCTCCCTGCGCATCGCCTTGTCCGCCCGCCGCGTGGTCGCGGGCCGGTGCGCCGGGGGCGCCGCGCGGGGCCGGGGAAGGCAGGTCTGCAGCCCGTCGGCCCGAAGGCTAATAGGCTACCCTCATACTGGGTCTCGGCAGCGACGGGTGCTGCCCAGCCCGCCGAGTTTGCGATGACCTGCTGAGCAGCGCTGCCGGAGGCTGCGGGAGGTGGCTTCGCAGCGGTCGGTGCAGTTCGCGGCCTCCTCTTTCTTGGTGCACAGCCCCGACCCCCCACCCATTCCCGCGCCCCCTCCCTGCTGCGGGTGGAGATGGCGGATCCAGCTGAATGCAGCATCAAAGTGATGTGCCGGTTTCGGCCTCTCAATGAAGCGGAGATCCTCCGCGGGGACAAATTCATCCCCAAATTTAAAGGCGATGAGACCGTGGTGATTGGGGTAAGTGGCGGGGCTTCTGACCTCCTCTTTCGCGCTGCAGCTGGCGCCCCGACAACCCAGACCGAGCACCTCTGCTCCGGCCGCCCCTTCGGACATCCACGCGGGGCTGCCCTATTGGGTGGACTTGTCGAGGGGCCCGTTCCCCCACCTCCACTTTACAGTTTTCTCCCAGGGGCGGTTAGGGTTGACTGGGGGCGGCAGGGCGGGCCCTGATGGCGAGGGTGGGGGTTGGGGTCGAAGAAGGGTTTGGCGCCGCCATTGTTCGCGGGGTGGGGGCCCGGGTGGGCCTATTGTTCCCCGCCCTGGCCACGTCGCGTGGGTAGTGTGTTCTGGTTGTCCTCAAGTTGGGATGCCCATTCTCTGCTTGTAGTGTGAGCCCTGCAATCCGCAAATGATTCCAATCTTCGGTTCGATTTTTTGAACACTTTGCCACTTCTCAACGACCTTCCTCTTAGTAAAACAGGAAGAAAAAAGGTACTGGAAAATTCCTAGTGTCGGCTCGGACCCCCACGGCAGTGTAGAAGAGGCTTCCCTAGGGGTTCACCTTGCTTTGCTTGTGGAAGGCGGGGGTGGGGTGGGGAGGAATACTGGTGGCCTTGGTGACCCCAGGAGACCTGGTGAGTCTCCTTCTGTATACTCATCCTTTCAACTCTATCTGCCCAGTGGGGTGACACCCTCCACCCAGCCCCTCCTGGTGTCAGCAACCCCTAGGATGTTTCACGTTGAGTGAGAGAGGGCTGGGTGCCCCTATCTGTGAGACTAGGAGGTTCAGAGAGCAACCACATAGGGCTCTCTGTGCCATGAGTAGAAGTTACTTTGTGTGTCCAGGGTCCTCCTCCCTCTTGATCTTCCTTTCCACCTTTACCCCTCCTCCCATTCTGCAGGGAGAGCAGCAGTCAGGGCTGCTGGTGGAGGCAGGGAATATTGGATTTTAGTTCGTAAAGACATTATGTCAAATGAAATAAACCAGTCTTGCCACCGTCCCTTCCCCCACCACAGTCCCCCGCGTGTGTAACTGATGGGGCCCTTTTTGTATGCGAATCGCGTGGGGAGGGACCAAGTTAATGGGAGCCTCCCGATCCCCCGCTAACACGTTCCTGGCAGCTCGCTGGTGGCTGCTAATGCAGCCTTCCCGTCCCCGGGATTGATTAAGTGATGTCATCTCCATCACTGAGCATGCTCCAACTAACCCCCTCCCTCCCATTTCCCCAGTGGCTAGTGTATTTAGGTCAAGTGATTGACAGGTGACAATATATTGAGGGTCTCCTGGAGTTCTGAAGCACCGTAGGCCGAGGTTTGCCAGCCTAAGCTGTTCCCTGCCTTTTCGCCAAGATTGTGCTGCAGTCCTTGGAAGGGCCCCAGGGACTAGCAGGTGCTGGCTGTACCGGTAGGCGGGTACTCTGGGCTTGAGTGGAATCAAAACAAGGCTGTGGCCTCGGGACTTCATTTTGTACTTCCTTTCAGAAGGCAGCTCTCCATTGGGACCCTCCCTCCCCTCTCCATTTTCACTGGCCACCAGGAAGTCTTGACCTTCCAAAGCTGTGTGAATGAGTGTTCATTTTGAGAGTTGAACTGTGAGAACAAGAGAGGGTTTTTCTCTCTGGTTAGTGTTAACTTGCAGAAATGTATGCTACAGATACTGATAAGAAGGGAAATGATATTGCTAATGACAGGTAATGCATAGTGACATAAGTATTGCAGGTGGTATCTAGTTTGGGTTACACCTCTCAACGGGGATCAGCCTACCATCTGATTTGCCATTTCTCAGGAAATGGCCTGATGATTGAAATAGAGTGGAAGTTGCTGGGGACCTTTAGTCTCTGCCCCTTGTCTTGCAACAATTTTAAACAAATAGTTGTACAGCACTAGCACATGTTCTGTTGACCCCATTCCCACCTCATCCCTCCCCCCAAAAAAAGGTTTTGAAGAAGAACCCTCTCCCTTCCTCTTCTTTCTCTTCCTCTTCCTTCTCTTTTCCCCTCTTCTAAGAGTGCTATACCAGGATTAATGTGGTGGAGTAACAAATAATTCCCTTTGATCTGTGTGAAAGTGAGATCCTTAATTTTAGGGTAACCCTCCTTTAATATTGTGATTTTCCTGTAACTATATAGTTCTCATCTAAATATGCATGTTATTGCTCAAATAAGACAAGTTCAGCATAGAAAAGAAACAATTTAAACAAAGACCTGTGAACCGGAAATCACATGTAGCTCTTCTACTGGAGAGTAAAATTTTTATTATACCATAATCATCTAATACAACAGTTTTCAGTTTTAAGATGAAATTTTCAGATGGAAAAGTGTTATCATAAATGTACAACTTGATGAGTTTTTATAAAATAAATATTTTTCTGGATCCCAGAAGTCCTCCGTAGTGTACCTCCTCTGGTTAACTTCCCCTGCCTCAGTGTAACTACTTCTGGCTTATGGCATAGCTTAGATTTCCTTGTTTTGTTTTGCTAGTTTGTTTTAATAAAACCCTATATACCTACAATCATACACCACATTCCCTTTGTGTATGGCTTCTGGTGTTCAGCATTCTGCTCATCAGATTCATCCATACTGTGTTGTGCGGCAGTAGTTTGTTCTTTCTCATTGTTCTGTGGTTTCCCATTATCTGCACATACCACGGTTTATTTATTCATTAACTGTAGTATGTATTTGGGTAGTTTCTGCTTTGGGGCTGTGAGTATTCTTTTACACATCTGCTGAGTGTGCCTACAGACAATTGCCAGATGCTGGGACATGGGTTGGCTTGTGCTTGGGCCCTTCCCAGTCCTAGTTAATAACTAATGGAAATCATAGTTCTCACAGTTTTGTGTATCCTCAAAACTCCAGAACTCTTCCATAACGTCAGTCACTTTCATTCCCAAGAGATAAAAGAGTGAATTTTGATGGAGTTAGCTGTTAGTCTGAATATAGAATCCCAGACAGTTTTTGTGTTTTTGAAACTGGGGTCATTTTTGCTCCTTTAAAGTTCTGTTCAATTCTTATGGAGATATAAAGAGGAAGATTTTGCAGATGGACTTTCCAGATTTCTCTATTTAAGAAAATGTCCCATCTTGGAGGAATCATCCTCATCCTTCTTTCTTTTTTTCTTTTTTTAAGATTTATTTATTTATGTATACAGGCCAGAGGTGTAGGGGTGAGAGAATTCACCAGAGACAGAGTGGGGAGCAGAACAGGCAGATCGATGAAGTACACTGCTGCATCCTCATCATTCTTGCATCCTTTTCAGCTCTTGAGCAAGCTTTCCTTCCCTGTCCATCCCAGCCTGAATGGAACTCTTGTAGTATTTATTTCATATATTTTTGAAATGTTTGCTGTACATCACTAGTGGTTTTGCTCTTTTGTTTAATGGTATTGTAAGTCCTGTGTTAAGACAGGATCTTCTTTGTGTTTCCCAGGGCGTTGCCTGTAGGAGGTATGTAGTAAATATTTATTCATCTCAGTTGAGTCTAGAAATCTTTCCTTTGGCACATTTAACGTATTTTTATAGATTTTTAAGTGGCCAAAGACTATAGGGAGTAATTAAAAGACAATTTTAAAGAAAAGAGTTATTCCTTTGAGCAGGCCTTTGAAGAACTCATATGGTATACTTACTGCTGTAAGAAAACTGGGAAAGATGTACACTCAACTTTGTTTAAAATCAGAACTGGGGAAGCCCATGGAGATTACAACTGAGAGGGGGAAAAAGCACAAAATGAAGAATGATGTAAAAATAAATAAAATGCATGTGAAACACCAAAAACAAACAAAAAGAAAGAAAGAAAGAAAAGGAAACTGAAAGTAATAAAACAAACAAAAAATCAGGAGTACTGATGAACCGGGGGTGAACAAAATTGGAGGGTGGGAGTTTATAAGTCACTAGAAAAGGGACTTGCCATTAATTCTTCAGAGGAAAATTATGGATTTACAGCATTTCTTGTACTCCTCCATTAGCTTCAACAAATGCTCATGAGTCATCCATCACCTGTTGGTTTTGATGCCTCTGTTTTGATGGAAACTCTGTTTTCAGGAAGTTGTCAGTGAGGTTCTTTAGAATGAGCTTTCACACATTGTTTCCCATCTACTGCTTTCCTCTTGTGTGCAGTCCTGGGAAAGCTGGTCTTGTATCCTCCTGAGGCAACATAAGTCTGACCTATTAGAGAACCCAAACAAAACATCAGCGACAACATGCGTGTGCACTGATCAGTGAGTGGCATGGGAGGTGGCCTTAAAGTTCCCTGGAACTGAGATTAGTTCTGGAAAGTGAGAGGGGAAGCAGGGCTAGGATGAGACCAAATCCCAAACCTAAATTGGCAGGTTGAGATACAGTTTCAACTTTTCTTTTTGTCCAGAGTCATGTTCTTTAAAAGAAATTATTTTTTTCCTTCTAAAGTTTATTTGCAGTAAAATCACCTTTTTGGTGTAGAGTGCTGTCATCAAGCACTTGACAAATACATCAAATTGTGTAGCTTTGCTGTGTAATTTTCCATTGCTGTTCTAGCAAATTACCACACATTTAGTGGCTTAAAACAATATATGTTTCTACTGCAGTGTCCAAAGATCAGAAATCTTTCTCTGCTTAGAGTTTCATTAGGTCAAAACAAGGTATTGATGAGCAGTGTTCTTTTCTGAAGGATGTAGGAAACAATCTTTATCTCACTCCTTTACGTTGGTAACAGATTTCATTTCTTGTGGTTGTAAAACTGAGGCCTCGCTTTTCTTGCTGGCTGTCAGCCCAGGCTATTCTCAATTTATAGGGAAGACTCTCAGGTCCTAGACGTTAAAGGCTCTTGTTTTGAGCCTCTCTTGCTTCTTCAATGGCAGGCCTCTGTTATTGACTCTTCTGCCTCTCTCTTCATTTCTAAGGGCCCACATGATAATAATGGGTCCACTGGATAATCCAGGATATAACCTTCCGATTAGAAAGTCATCTAACTAGCAGACTTAATTCTGTCTGCAAAGTCCCTTTAACTTGTAATGGAAGCATAGTCACAGGTTATAGATTGGAGTGTGGACATCTTTTGGGCTCATTCTGTTTTCTACATACCATCATAACCAAGAATGCAGCTTCATTTTTCTCCTCCCCCTCCCACACGCGTACCCCCTGCCCCCCAAAAAGAAAGCCTATCAAGTCACCTCTTGTTGTCAAACCTCCCCTCTCTTAATCCCTGGCTAACCCATCTATCTGTTCTTCCTCTCTGTCATTTCACCTTTTCCATGTTGTCAATAAAATGAAATATTAAGTATCCTTTTAAGTCTATGTTCTGTTACTTAATAATCTTTCACATTTTGGTTGTTGCTCCTTCTAGCAATAGTTCATTTTTTTTGCTCAGTGCTTTCCTATTATGGGTTATATCACAGTTTGTCCATGTACTTGCTGAAGGACATTGGGTTGTTCCCAGTTTAGGATCATTATGAATAAAGCTGCTATACACCTTTCGTATAAGTACAATACACCTTTCTGTATGAATACAAACTTTCTTCCTCTAGGGTAAATATCCCTAAGTGGGATTGCTAGTTCATACTGTAATTCTGACTTTTGTTTAACAAACTACTAAACAGTTTTTCCAAAGTGGTTTTGTCATTTTCCACTTCCACTTACAAGTGATGAGATTTTAGCCAAGATGTTAAAGAGTTTATTTAGTCACTTTAAGTGAGTACTGATGATATTGTCTATATACATCAATCCTCTCAACGCTTAATTCAGAGATGTTTATGTCTCCTGAAAATGGGAGCGGTGGCTTGCTGTAAATGTGTCCTGTGACACCCCAGGATGAGTGAACATAAGAGAGTAGCCTTCGCCTGGCACGAGTCCCTGGTGGCCATTTGCTGTGGGAGGTGAGCACACTTAGTGCTACATGAATGAATGGGTTAGTAGAAGCCACGGGGAGTCAAGACTGAGTGAACTCACTGGCTCACTGTGGGGCTTTTTCAATTTACTTAGATTTTCTGGGCTTCTGCTCATATTTAAAGGCGGAATACTTATCTCATGGGGTCTTTAGGATGAAATGAAGTGGTTGAAACAGCATCTGGCACAGAGAAAATGCTCAATAAATGCTAATTAACTCCCATGTTTCCTATTTCCTTTGTAATTGTCCTCCTTTTCAGAATTAACGTTGCTTCCCCCAATTACTATCCTTACTCTTGCCCTTTTTCACTTTCACATTTCTTAGGCATTTATTCACCCCATTCTCCTTTCTTGGAATTGCTACTCATTTCATCTTATTTGTGGGATTCCTAATAACATTCTTGAAAACAGAATGTTTAGATGGAAATAGATAGCAAATATTCTGTTAACTTAAAGACTATTAGCTGTTCTTTTTTTTTTTTTTTGCAGTAATCACACATAGGAGTGTGTGTGTCTCTGTGTGTTTTCCATTATAATAATAAGCCCAAGGGGTGCAACTTTTTTTTCTTTCTTTCAACAATTCTTTGTCTCCTTAATGGGGGTCCTTCTTCCCTGTTCTCTGCTGGACTCAAATCTCCATAAATGACAATTTTTGTCTTTCTTTAAATAACTTGGTGTCACTGGGGATTCCTCTCTGCCTCCACCTGGTGTGTTTGGCTCCTCTCCTCTATTTAATGACAGAGTTTTCCATTCTCTATTCTCCTCAATCCAAATAGGGAAACTCCCCCACCTTTGGGTTCCCTGTGGTCCCTACCTCATATTTCTCACCTGCGCCTACTTGTTAAATAAGCAAAAACAAAACTACCTACTCCCTAAAGGTTTCTTTGGAGTTAAGAAAAAATAGTCCCTTGACAGATCTAATTTCTCCCAGATTTTTCATGGAGTCTTAATTTTGTGGCTGCCAAAACATCTCTCATCCCATTGACTGCACATGAACCAAATTCCTCATATTGGGAAATCAGTTTGTGGCTATGTACAAGTATGAGAGACAGTTTGGAAGAAAATGAGTTTTAGATTCACCGTATCTATAGTATTCCTCAGACAGCCCAGAGAACTCTCAGCTCTGTGACTTCTTAACTGTATGAACAGGCAGATGGCTGAGCCACACTAAGCTTTAGTTGCCTGACTGATAAAACAAAGATAATACCATTCTCCACCTTCGAGGTTCACTGTGATGTTTACACATGCCAATGTAGGCAGCGTGCTGAGTACAGTGACTGGTATGCAGCAGGCATTCGGAAAGTGTTTGCTAATATAAGACCTGCTTGTGGTCATCTTTCCGCACTCCTGCAAACTGCTTGACAGGAGTGCAGAAAGGTTCCCTGGTGCCTTCAGATTGTATTAAAGAAAAAATTACTCTTGACACTTGTAAAAACAGTAGGGGAGAATATTATGATAGGTCTTTAAGTATAAGGCAAGAACTCAGACTTGACTCCAGATATATGTGCAAGTGGGGCATGGTTGTAGGGGGAGGTTGATGGATGGAAATGTACTAAGAGGTGATGCTACCAGGTAAGGAAGATAGACTCCTGCTAAATTGACCTCCTGGGATTCTTGCTGAAGTTTGGCCAGATAGGAAGGAATCAAGCACTGGTATGGAGGTATTGAGGGTGGGAGGATGCACTCTAAACTGCCTTATTAGCATGATATTTGCTCAAACTGGACTCTGAAAGGATGGACATGAAGTCAAGGTCTGGGTAAGAAGAGAGTCAACCAGGAGAAGCCTGACAGAAGTTTGGTCAAGGAGAGTCTTTGTCAACTGGAATTTAGATGATTCAGTAGGGCATTAGAGGCTCTTCATACACAGGGTCTGCTCACCTGATAACCCACCTTACCCCCTTAATCCATGTTCTAGCTGTTCTTCTGTCCCCCGCCCCCCCCCACAAAAGATTAGGCTGCACAACACCTGTCTTTCATCCCACCCACTCTACAGCCCCAGCAAATTTCATATGGCTGAGATGATCATTCTCAAAACATGGAAGCATCCATTTGCTTTTAGGTTCTCATCCCACTGGGACTCCCTTGAAACATTTTCTGACTACTCCCTCACTTCTTCCCTCTTGGTCAGGTGGTACTTCCTCCTATGTACCTCTGTACCAACTCCCATTTGGCCTCCCTGAGTACTGCATTTCATTTATTGGGGAGTGTATGTTCTTTGTTGCAGTTGAACTGAAAGCCCTTTGAGGACAGGACATGTGTGTTGTCTACTTTCTTCTCCAAGTCCTGGAACAGTGCTTGGAACAGAGTTGTTATTTAGTATAGGTGTTTTAAAAGAAATAAAAAATTATAATGCTCCTACAGTGTCTGATTTTGAAGTTGTTTACTTGGCTTGTTTGACACTGTTTGAACCCTGGTAACTTATTTTCCTACTTTGGACTTTTCTTGCTTCTATTGTTATTGCTTTAAACACTTTTTAAGGGTCCTAAATATACTCCATGCTATTGGTAAAAACCTCAGACCATGCAGAACATTATCTGAGGAGGGTAAAAATCCCTTTTAGTTTTATGAATCAGAAAACTCTGTTGCCAAAATTTTATTATTAAGCTCCTTTTTGTAAAACAACACATTTGTTTTAATATAAAGATATGAGTTTATAAAATCTGTTTGGGACTCATCATCTAACTTCATGGTAAACATCAGACATCAGCATTTTCAAAGTTTGCATATAATTGCATTATATGTCAAATCAGTACTTTAACCACTTCCTACTAATAGATTGAGTTTTTTGGGGTCCCTGTTATAAACAAAGTTCTGGTAAACATAGACACACACATCTCTTTGTGCATTTGCCCAATTATTTAGTTATAATACATTCCTAGAACTGGAATTGCAGGGTAAAGGATTTATAGGTGGACTTTAAAGTAGCCACAGCTTTATGAGGGAGAATTTAGAGGTGGCGAACTGTCTTTTGATTTCTAATCTCAATTCTCTACTTACCCTTTGGAATCACTGCCTTTTTGTTTCAGATGTCATCTCTTCATACCTGAGCTAAGCTGAATTCTTACCATGAAAAAGATGGTGCTTTGTCATGTGCTGTTAGCCCAGGATATGACCATGCTTCTGACTATAATGTAAACCACAGGATTCTGTAGACTGTTTCCTGTCACTGTCATTGTCCTAGGATGTTGTTTCTTGGAGGTGATCAAAAGTTAAATCTCTCTTTTGAGGAAAAGAGAGATACAGGCCAAGATTGTAACCTTAAATAAAAATAGGATGGATGTTCCCACTCTTGGTGCTAACTTTGAATGGCCACTGATAGTGTCTAGGTGATGGTAAATTGAAGAGGGTTTTAAAAATCCTCCCCCCAAAGGAAGAACACTTTTCCCCCTTTTCCTTCCTGATCACCAGAACTCTTTTTTTTTTTTTTTTTTAAGATTTATTTACTTATTCATATAGGACTGGAGTACAGGCCAGAGATGCAGAGGGTGAGAGGATTCACCAGAGACAGAATGGGGAGGCAGAACAGGCAGATCGAGGAAGGGAAGCAGCAGGCGGGTCAGGAGGGGTCTGCCACGCCTTGTGGATCTCCTCTGGGGCAGGAGGGAATCGAACTCACGCGGAAGTGGCTTTAGCTTCTCAGTGCTGTGCTTTAACCAGCTGTACCACCAGGGAGGGCCCAACACCAGAACTCTTTTTTTTTAATTTTTTTTATTTTTATTTTTTTAATTATTACAAAAGTTCATTTTTACATCATTTTGCACATTTTTTTTCCCATCTCGATTGTAATCCCCGCGGGTTTCCCATCACCAAATCACCCATGTGCCACCACCATAGTCCCGTGCATTTCTCTACCTCCCCCACCCATTTTTGATCCCATTCCCCACTCCACCCCCACAACATGTCTCTGGTATATGGTTGATCATTATTTTTGTTATTTTCTCGCCAGGTCCATTATACTCCTGCTATGAGTGAAACCATCCGGTATTTTTCTTTCTCTTTCTGGCTTATCTCACTAAGCATGATCTTTTCCAGCTCCATCCAAGTTGCTGCAAAAGACATGCCAACACCAGAACTCTTAAAAAAGAATATATAAAATTTTAAATGTAATACCCAAGTAGAACGAATAACAAAATACACCAACATTTTTAACTTTCAAGTAACTCATCTTATTTTGCATGCTCTCCTAAACTTTGCCAAAATCACTGAAATGTTTTAAAGTGAAATCCTATAGTAGGGTTCCCTCTATATCATCCCAGTCTCATATCCTGTATCAGTTTATCTCTCATTTTTAATAGATGTATCTAAAAGGTCAGAACTCTTAAAACTATAATAATGTTATCATAATTAAAATATGAGCAATTCCTTAATGTTAAATAACGATACTCCCCCACCTAAATTTCTTCTACAGTTGGTTTGCTCAAATCAGAATTCTAGCTGCTATTGATGTCAAGCAAGGAAAAAACTGCTGGTAGCGTAGCAACCTTGAAAGAAGAGGCAGCCTTTAGACATAGCGTCGTATGTGGCAGTAGAAACACACCCGGAGCAATCAGGGCTAATCAAGATTCCCTGCCCATCTCCCTTAACAATGGTCATGTCCTCATTATCCTTTTTAATGAACCAATGCTGGCATTGCAACGTTATCCAGGAAAGCTATTTAAAGAACTTCATGCTTTATAGCTTTTCCACTGCTGCTGCTCCCCCTTACTTTAGCTGGTTTGCTTAAATGTCAGGAAAGCAGCAGACACACCGCTGTTTGTCTTTGAGGCACAATCCTATCCTTACTAGGTGGCACACTGCAACTCTTTCAGGTGTGTGTAGATGTATTAGTGCTTACTGCCCTTTCAGTCAGTGAGTGCCCTTCCTTGATCTGAGTTGAATTATGAGAAGTCAGTCCACAGAGCTGAAGGGAAACAGGTGAGAATAAAATTCAGAGCCACATAATACTTTAAGCCTCATAGTTCTTTTTATATTTCTTCCTCCCCCCCCTTTTTTTTAAAATTTATTTATTTGTGCATACAGAACTGGGGTACAGGCCAGAGGCTCAGGGGCGCTGAGAGTCTTCACCATAGACAGAGCGGGGAGCAGAACAGGCAGACTGAGGAAGTGCACTGCTGAGGGAAGCAGTGGAAGAGACAGGAGAGGTCTGCCACGCCATGTGCGTCACCTCCAGGGTGGGGGCCAAACTCCCACTGAAGTGGCCGTGGCCAGCTCACAGTGCTGCGTCCCAACCTGTTATGCCAGCAGGGAGGGCCTCTTTTCCCTTTTTTCATTAAAATAAATCCTTTGAAGGCAGATGTTGTTGGAGAAAAAGGGCCAATCAAAAAATCCCAGTAATTTATGCTTTAACTTCCTAGACTGCTGGATAGAGCTGCCGATCAATATTATTATTTTAGGAACATTTTATTTCAAGGTTGTGGTTGCATAATTCTGGATTGACAAAACTCAAGAAGTCTTCCTTTTTCAGGCGCTCTCAGAAAATATTCTCTCCCATTTCCAGATTTCGTTTGCCTTCTGAGATAATGAAGAACAGTCTGCTTCAATTCTCTGAGGAGGCTGTAGAGTAGTTTTTTCTGAACAACTTTCTGGCACCTGCTCCTTGGAGATTGTTGGTTTTCATCTGGGAGGCTGGCTACACAACTGCATCTGACATCAGGAGCTTTTAGGGGAAGGGACTTTTCTGTTCCCCTTTCATAGCTGACCCTCGCCCCATTCAGTGGAACAAATGCCAATCTGATGGGTCAGTGTCCAAACTTTGGTCAGCCCTGATGACTGGTGGGCAGGATCACATGGGTGGTCGGTTCCTCCTTGCATCCGGCCTTTGGTAAGCTGACTTTGGCAGGGACTGGTTTCCCAAGCTGGTTATTTGCCCACCATTTCTAATGCTATTGCGTGGATGAGCTTAGTCTGGGATCTCAGATTCAGGTCCATGTTGGCTGGTATCAAGTTAAGAGCAGAATTGGCTGTGGGATGGTGGGTGGCAAGGTGATAAGAATAGGAAGTCCATGTAAGCCCCTGTTGACAAGACTTTGGCCAGGTTTGGTATCGGGATGATGGCACTGACGCTGACCCAGGTGATGCCCAGGTACCTGCTGTGTGACTATTCCAGTGTAGAGCAGACTTGCTCAGCTGCAGAAGGAGATGGCTGAATGTGAGGGGAAGCTTCTGGCATTCCTGGGCTCTTGGTACTCATGCCATCATAGCATCAGAGCCTACTCTTAACTACTAATCGTTTGTTTATGTAATATTCATGAAAAGTAGACTTTAGTAGTAAGTGTTTAGCTCTTCGGTAATAATTACTAAACAACACAACCTACTAATTATCTGCTCAAACAAGTGGGAGAAAGCCACCCTAAGTACTATATTCTAGAGCAGTGCTTGCTTGCTCATGTATTTGTTAAATTTTCCTTAATAAATACAGCTCTTGGTAAAGATTTGACTTGACGATCTAGTTAAAGCACTGTTTTCAGGGACTCTCCCTGGTGGCACAGTGGGTTAAAGCACAGCACTATGAAGCTATCACAGCCACTGCAGCAGGAGTTCAATCCCCAACCAGGGGGGTGACCCACATGGTGTGCCCACTGCTCCCCTCAGCAATGTATTTTAGTCTGTCTGTTCTGCTCCCCACTCTGTTGCTGGTGAATCCTATCACTCCCCCACCAACCCAACCCCACCAACTGGGCCTTACCCCAGTTCTGTATGTATAAATAAATAAAAAGAAATCTCTAAAAAAAAGTGTTTTCAGATCTAGACATTTATCCAAATAAACTTGTAAAAGGGGAAAAGATATTTCTTTAGCTCTGTGAAAACAAATATAAAGTGGTAGCGTGTAGGCTAATAGAAAACTGGAAATCAATCTTCTTTGTTACTAGGAAAATGTTCCTTTTATAAAGCGGTGTCTTTGTGTCCTGTAGAGTTTGTGCAATGTCAGCATACTACTCTGCTGTACACAATGGTAGTGTTCCCCTCACATGACTGTGGTCCTCAAGGGCAGGCTAATGTGGGGTGTTCAGTAGATGTACAGTGTACAGGGCTTTCAAAGACAGTAAAAAAAAAAAGAACGTAAATAATGTCGCTGACATTATGGCATTACTACATATTAAAATGATAATATTTTGGACATGTTGGTTCAAATAACCTAAATAGAGTGAATTTCTCTTCATTTTACTTTCTTGAATGTGTTCTCTATATTCAGTTGGCACTGCTTGCATTTTGGTTGGCATTATATTTCTATTGGATGCCACTATACTGTTTAGATGCTGATATTCTGATTGTTTTTGTACTTATTTATTTCAGTTCTACTCTGGTATATTCAGGATCTACAGTGTGCCAAGCTCACTGTAAAACATTATGGACTGGCCCTCCCTGGTGGCGCAGCGGGTTAAAGCACTGCACTAAGAAGCAAAAGCCACTTGCGCATGAGTTCGATCCCCGCCTGCCCCGGAGGTGACCACATGGCGTGGCAGACCTCTCCTGACCCGCCCGCTGCTCCCCTCAGCAGTGTACTTTGTAGATCTGCCTGTTCTGCTCCCTACTCTGTCTCTGGTGAAGCCTCTCGCTGCCCCTGAGCCTCTGACCTGTACCCCACTTCTGTATGTGCAAAATAAATAAATCTTTTTTTTTATTTATTTTTATTTATTTATTTTTAAAGATTTATTTATTTGTACATACAGAACTGGGGTACAGGTCAGAGGCTCAGGGGCGGTGAGAGGCTCCACCAGAGACAGAGTGGGGAGCAGAACAGGCAGATTGATGAAGTACACTGCTGAGGGGAGCAGCGGGCGAGACAGGAGAGGTCTGCCGCGCCATGTGGTCTCCTCCGGGGCAGGTGGGATTTGAACTCATGCGTAAGTGGCTTCAGCTTCTCAGTGCAGCGCTCTAACCCGCTGCACCACCAAGGAGGGCCAAAATAAATAAATCTTTAAAAAAAAAACAAAAAACATTATGGACTTATGTTAACTAAGACACAGTCCCTGCCATCAGTAATCGTACAGTTGTATGGGAGAAAGCAAGTTAAAAACGAGCATGGTATGAGTGTGCAAAGAAAGGAAACCAAGCGTTGCTGGAGTTGAGGGAGTTAACATTCATCCAGAGCTGTGGTGTCCATGTTTTGCGAAGGGAAACTTCAGCCACAGGGACGTTTACACCTTGTCTTGGAGCTGGAGTAGTGTGCCTGCTTTAGCTTCAATAATTTTGCATTTCTGCAAAATTGCAAATTTCCATTTTAAGTAGTGTTAAGAAAATAACGGAGAAGGGATGTATTCCATTAAACTGCGCTATATCCTGTGCTCTCTGCTCCCCCCACAAATCTGACTGAGGATTGCTGCTTGGGTCTCCTGGGAGGGGCTGTCCACCCACATCTTGTAATTAAGTACCGGTAGTGGGTTTGTGCTGCATTTGCAGTGGATGACAATGAGAACACTAAGAGGTGACATGGTACATGGTTTTAAAAATGCCATCGTGCTGCCTGGCTCCAGCCACGGTCAGCCTGGGGAAAGGACAGTCCACCCGGGGCCTCAACCCTGCGCCCTGCGGCTGGCTGGTGCTCCAGGTTAGCTGCGCCAGCCGGCTGCTAGCTTCCGCGTGGTCCTCCCAGAACTTAAAATATTTAATTTCCAGGCCAGGAGTACCTGTCTCCATTCTGTTACTCATGCTAGGAATGACAAAATCTCTTGTTCGGGAAATGTATTTACCATAGCATGGGCGCCTTCATCCTGTCATACCAAAACAGAAGCGCCCATTAGAGAAACTGATGGGGGGGAGAGGCCACGCGGTGCTAGGAAACCATGGCAACGCCGCCTTTGTAACTCCCAGGTGCCTCTTATTAAGTCCTGGCATCCGTGCGTGGGGAGAGATCACCTTGCAGGTGAAGGCCGCAGGAATTGATTTTGTGCTGAAAAATCTCCTTCCCACCCCCATTCATGTCCCTCTTTGTCTAGGTTGACACAGAATTGATTATTTTTTCCTCCTTTGTAAATGGCAAAAAAACACTGTGATGGTAACATGAAAGCCCAGCAACAATAAAATTAGCTGTAATCTCCCTACCCTACATCATCCATTTAAATTTTTATATCCTTCCCCCCCCCTTGGTTAGTGCTTAGCATTTAAAAAATTGTATTTCCAATCATAAAAACACTGTTCTGCTTTTGTTTTTTGGCTGCTATTTACTCCATAAATGTTTTTCCATGTGTAATATCATCCTGGCTGTAATACACAGTGATGACATATCTGCTGGATTGATGGGTCCCAATTTGCTAACCCATCTCCTGTGGTTGATCATTCAGGTCTGGATGAAGGTGTAGTGAACATCTGCATGCACAGATCTGTTTTCTTTTGTTGAATTACATCTGCAGGATACATTGTCAGAATTAGATATATTGGATCCAAGCTGTGAACATTTTAATTGATCCAGTTAAATAGATCCTCTTGTTTGCTTTCTTTCTTTCTTTCTTTTTTTTTTTTTTTAAAGATTTATTTATTTATGCATTCAGAGCTGGGCTTTAGGGCAGAGGTGGAAGGATGGTGACAGGATGCACCAGAGACGGAGTGGGGAGCAGAACAGACAGATGGAGGAAGTACACTACTGAGGGGAGCAGCCGGTGAGACAGGAGAGGTCTATTGCTCCATGAGGGTCAGTTCCCTGGCTGGGGATCATACTTGTACTGCAGCAGCTGTTTCGCAGTGCTGTGCTTGAACCCATTGAGCCACCATGGAGGGCTCTCCTGTTGCTTTCTGTAGGATTTATCAATTCCTGTAGCCCTTGGGGGTTATATGAGAACCCCATTCATGCCCAAATGAATTCACTTATGAGGCAAAGGAGGTAAAGACAAGGTGATTTGTAATTTGTAGAGCAGTATACTGGGATTCATGTATTTAGAGTTTTGTTCCAGGCATTTATTTCCTTTGATTTATATAAATTTTAAACTAATAGTGTAAGTATTTAGTAATGGTTTAATAATAGATATTGCTGGCAATGGTTACTTCCAGAGTCAGATTGGTGGATGGCAAGTCTCGGACTATATAGAGGAAGGAAGCAGTTGGAAGGGTTGCTGCACTCTGCCCCCAACATCCATTAGAGAAATTGATTGAAGGATGTGATTTGCACTTCAGTTTAACTCAGGATTCTTCTCACATGGTCACAGATGAGATTTACTTCTGTTTCTGTATCTAATGAACTTCAGACTTTCTCTGTCCTAACAGTAGCACATACAGGGATGCATTTGGGGCATCTCTTGGGGATCCACCCTACTTTTAGGAGGTGTGGGGATACCTCTCAGCAGGCATGACCTCATGCATTGAGGGTCATAAATACTACAGGGATCAGCTTACTCTTTAATTAAGGGCTAGCACTAACCTGCTCACCATCCTGTGGGCATCCCTGGCAAGCCCAGGGCTGGGACAGAAGAACCTGGCAGGGTAAACGAAAAGAAAGGCAAAATGAAGAATTCATCTCTGGGTGGAAGCGAGGAAAGAAGTGCTGCGGGCCCTTTCTCAGTGTTTCTGTTGTCTTAATTTACCTAGAGGACAGATTCCCTTTCTTATAAAATTTACTTTGAATTACAAAGTACTACTCTATTGCACAGGCTTAGTCACTCTTTTTTTGGTGCCTTAATTGTCATATTGAACATTAAGAAATGAATTGGTTTGTGAATAATTTACCTATAACTTTGGTTAAATCATAGGCTCTAAAAATGATAAATTAAGATACATGTAGGTTTTAAATTTTAAAGAACACAGAAGGAGATAAAGAGGCAGGAAGGATGGGATAAGAACCTTACATGGGAGAAAAGCTGTTCAAGGTGACCCTGTGCTTCAGGGAGTGAGGAAATGAACAGGTGTGTGAGCCATGTTCAGGAAACGTTAGAAGAGAGGAAATGTAAGATTACACTAGACAGGAAGTTATCAGCTGTGAAGGGTCTTGAAACTGGACTAGAGGAGTTGAAATTCAATACAGTTGATTTATTAGTCTGCTAGCCTGTAGCTAGTTCAAAATATTCCCGTGAAGTATTTTCCCTTAAATGCATATGTCTCTTGGCCTCAAACATTTTTTTTTAAAATTAGGTTACCATTTAAGCAGGTAATGTTGAAGTTTCATTTTTAGTTTTATGCTTGGTAATATAACACAAAACCCTCAGTTCTCATCTATCCCAAATGGGTTTCAAATGATTTGGGTCCTTATCATGCCAAACATTAATATATATTGTTAAGACCCAATAGGCTGGTGGATAAATTTCTTCAGCTGCTGGCTATCATATATGATTTTCCCCCAGTATCCACCAGCCCCGGTCAGCCATCCTAATGCTTAGCTTTCACTTGATGTCTCCCATGAAAGCCATTGTGCTGAGACATTCATTTGGGAACTGCTGCAGGAGTTGAAAATGGAGATTTTTGCTCCTTGGTTGCTTTACATTTATAGCAAATTATACATGAAGGCCAGAATCAGCTTCTATGTTATTGTTGTGATTTCCATCTGGAAGGCTGTGTAGAGCATTCCAAAGAATACAATTACAGTGTTCTCAGGATGAGAAGACTTCTAGAGTACACTTTTGAATGTTTTAGTATGTTTCTCATTTACATGGGTTGTCCCACAAAGGGATTATGATGCTTTTCTTATGAAAATGTGTTCACCATGGTTTTTGTTTTAATAGTCAACTTATACTATTCAGTCAACTAAATTTATGTGTAGATTCAACCATCTTACAAAACTTTTTTTAAAGATTTTATTTATTTATGCATTCCAAAACTGGGGTGCAGGCCAGAGGTACAGGGGGAGGGGTGTGAGAGGATTCACCAGAGACAGAGTGGGAGCAGAACAGGCGGTTTGACTGAAATACACTGCTGAGGGGAGCAGTGGGTGGACAGGGAGAGGTCTGCTGCGCCATGTGGGTCATCTGTCCAGCTGGGGAACAAATCCATGCAGCAAGTGGCTGTGATAGCTTCATAGTACTGTGCTTTAACCTGTTGCACCACCAGGAGGTCCCACAAAACAGTCTTTTAAAGAGCTATTGCCATCTTTTCAAAACATATACTTTTTGTTTCTCTTTTCTTATTCTACTGCATTGGCCAGGACATCCAGGACATCCAGGACAATGTAAATGACATGTAATAATAGTGGAGTCCTGATCGGTTTCTTGATTTTGAAACAAAGTTTGATGTAAGTTTTAATAGGTGGTTATTGTAAAGGTAAAGAAGTACCATTCTAGTCTATTTTGTTTTGTTTTTAAATCATGAAACAGGTCTTGAAGATACTGATTGCTTCTCACTTGAATTGTAATGATCTTGGAAAACAATTCCCTACTTGCTCTCCAATCTCTAGTTTCTCTTGAACACTGTAGATGAAATCTTTCTGAAGTAGCACTCAGAATATGTCAGATCTTTGCTCAGAAACATTTAAGGACTCTCCATTGCACACTAAAATAAATCTGAACTCTTCAACTTAGTTCTTGTGATACAGCAAATCCCTCTACAACATGTTTCCTTCAACCTTTTGCCATGAACACTCCATTCCACTTAAGGACTCTGCCATTCCCAGCCAACTGTACACTGTACCCCAAGTTCAGCCTGCCAACACCCCGGAAGCTTGTTAGGAGGCATTTCCTTTTGTTTCAATTACCTCCTTTCACAGAATTACCCCACTTAGACTGTGAGCCCCTTGTAGTGGGGGGTTTGGGTGATTACTATTTTTCTTTTAAATGCATCTTTATTGAGGTATAATTTGATATACATAATTTAATTTATTTTCACATTCAGCATATGATTCATGATGGGTTTGTAATACGTGAAGAATGAGTAACAGAAATTCTTGTGGTACTTCTTGTCTCCCATTTGAAATTATTTTTGCTATGATTATTCCTCCCTTCCTCCCTCCTTCAGTCAAAATGGAGGAGTAAAAGAACTGCCCATATATTTCTTTTGTGAAATTTACCGTAATTTGACCCAACTTCATTCAAGCATTTCTTAGGTAGCACAATTCATTTACCACACCTCAGCCAACTTACTATCTAAAGAGATAGACTGACATACACACACCCAAACAATGACAGTAAAACTCATAAGTAATTGAGTTTTATTCAGGATATATTGAGCATGAAACACCTTAAGTTTAGGCCAAATTTTGCAAAGTGGTTCCATTTTCCAAAGAAAAAAATTGTATTGTATTGAATATCCAAACTCCATCAGGTTTTATTCAGCTATTCAGTTGGCAGACCAAAAAGGAAGGAAATTAGAGATTCATTAAGTGTAGAAAATGATTGCTTTCAAATAATTTCCTCTTCTATTAAAATGTAGAAGCTACACACAGAACTTCTTTTGATTTGCAACTTACTAGTTTTACAAAATTATTTCAATTTGAACTGAAAACTGCCATCATACAGAAAGAAAGGTTCAAGAATTCTAAATTGAAGACATTAATATAAATGAACTATACTTGAAATTCTCTTGATAGCCTTCAGTTCTGAAAGGGAAATGTCTGTAATTTGCCTAAATTGCCTAAAAGGAAAGGAAATAAGAGATTTCCTTTCTTGGATATCTGTTTCCTAGAGGTTTCCTAATAACTAGACTACAGAGTGATTAAATTATTATTATAACCTCATAGTTATTGTTTTCATTTCAAGAAATGTGGTTTAATCTTAGCTGAAGCCTACATTTCAAATAATTGTATGTATCCTTTATATAACAAATCAATAGTGTGCCATAGAGTCTGAAGATCAAAATGATTTTAGACTAACTGATGTCTTTTTCTTCAAGATTGTCAATTGTTCATCTAACTTTTTCTCAGGAAAATAAAAATAGGGAGGGAAGGTTAAAGAAACTGTGAAGGTAGTTAATCACAGTGGTCAGTGGCTTCTTTTACTCCTTTAAATTTCACAACTTTTTATTCCAAATGTGAATATATATGCATTTGTGACAAGAAGATTTAGTGTGGTAGAGTTTGGAATGTAGACATGTTCCATGTCTCCTATCTCCAGAATGACCACTGCTAACTGATATGTATTATGTTACTCCAGAATCCTTTAAAATTGTAAATATTAAAATAACTACAAAATAGCACAATAAAATTATTTAGTAGATATAAAGCAATATGTGTGACACAAATAAATTACTCAATTAAGTGAACACCCATGGAGTCTCCATCCTTGCTTTTCCAAGGTGGGATTTTTCGTTAGTTCCAGCTGTTGTCCCCTTATCCCAGAAGCAACCACTTTCTTGAATTTTGTTTTTATCTCTTCCCTTGCATTCTCTATGGTTTTATTGCAGATATTTTTAGCCCTAAATGATATATTGCTTAATTTTGCTTGGTCCTGGATCTAGAAAACATTTATAAAAATACTGTGAATATTCTCCACTGACCTCTTCTTTTAATATTATGTTTCAAAATAGCTTCTCAAAGTCACTGTACCGTCTGTTGGCATAATAGTATAGCCTGTTCCAATCCAAGACAGTAGGGATGGAGTGTTAGTCTACGCTGGCTGCCCTAACTAAATCACAGATTGGATGACTGAAACAACAGAAATCTATTTTCTTACAGTTTTGGAGACTGGAAGTCCAAGATCAAGGTGCCAGCAGAGTTGGTTTCTGATGAGACATCTCTTCATGATTTGTAAATGACATTTTCTTTGTCTTTCCCCACATGACCTCTTCTTAATACATGGCTTACAAGAGAGAAGTCTCCTATATTGCGCTGCTTCTTCTTTTTAAAAAAAAGATTTATTTACTTATGCAGCAAGAACTGCAGTATAGACCAGAGGTGCATGGTAGTGATAGGCTTCACCAGAGACAGAGTGGGGAGCAGAACAGGCAGATTGATGAAATACACTGCTGAGGGGAGCAGTGGAAGAGACAGGAGAGGTCTGCTGCACCATGTGAGTCATCTCCCTGGCCTGGCTGGGGTTGAACTCACACTGATGCAGCTGCAGCTAGCTTGCACTGCCATATTTTAACCCGTTGCATCACCAGGGAGGGCTGCACATCTTCTCCAAAGGACACCAGTCCTATTGTTCAGGCCTCATTCTTGTGACTTCATTTAACCTTAATTATTTCCTTGAGGCTCTGTCTCTGAATAAAGTCACAGTGAGGTTAGGGCCTCACTGTATGGATTTTGTGGGGATATAGTTTTATCCACTGTAGGTGGTTTGCATGTGACTTCATTTAACCTTAATCATTTCCTGAGGCTCTGTCTCTGAATAAAGTCACAGTGAGATTAGGGCCTTAGTGTATGAATTTTGTGGGGATATAGTTTTATCACTGTGCACCATGGTGGTGCACACCATATGGTGTGTGTGCACCATAGCTCTGCTACATGGGGGCTCAGAGATAACAAAACAAAAACATTTCTGTAGGTGAGAGCCCACAGCCTATTTGCTTTTTCTTAATAAGAAGGCTCAACTTCCCCAGAGGACAGCTCCTGGGGAGCTCTTCCAGAGAGTGACTTTGTGAGCAGGAGAAGCATGCTGAGCTGAGCGTCCAACCAAGGGAGCAGAGAGGCCAAGTAGGAGGCAGCCAGAACTCCCCAGTAGGCTGCATTGGATTTTGCATGTGGAGTCTTGAAAGTGGCTTCTCTGAAAGTCAGATGTTGTTGTCACAGTAGGGAGGTGCAGAATGAAAAGAAGAGCACTACAAGGGTCAGGCCATTTTTGTAGACTTCCTCCCTTTTGGAGCTTATTTTGGTCCTGTTTTATTTAATGAGAAAAGGGAATTCCAATCAAATGTTTTGGGAATGGATTAGGAAAGCTCTGTAGGTGAGAACAGGGAGGTGATTCTTACTATCACTTACCTTGTCTTGCTGGAACTGACTGGCTTCTTCAGTGTCATTAGAAAAGACATTGGGAACATGTGAAGCTAAAAAGTTAACAGCCGGGGGCCTTTCCTGGTGATGCAGCGGGTTAAAGCACAGAACTCAAAAGCTAAAGCCACTTCAGCATGAGTCTGATCTCCGCCCCGAGGTGATCCCGGCTAACCTCTCATGACCAGCCTGCTGCCCCCCTCAGCATTGTACTTTGTCAATATTAAATATTTTTCAGAATTATTTACCTATATAATTCTTTTGGCAGAGGAGATGTTTTAATCTTTTTTAAAAAGATTCAACGATGAAACATATATAGCTACATCCTACTGTTTCCTTTTATTTTTCAATACAGGTTGCTGCTTTTATTGTTAAAAGCTCTTGGCAATCTCAGCATTTGGATAATCAGGAATAGAAACCAGGTGAAGTAAAGCATATTATGGGGATTTGTTTCATTCTTTTCAATGAGAACATCCTAGCTATGCCTGTGCTTTGTGTGAGGGAAAAACACAAACCCATATAGTCAAAAGTCCTCATTTACACTAGGCTTCTAAAAACAGATTCAGCACATTTCCTCAGCCAAGTAATGGGAAGTCTTCCTCATGAATTCCATAGGTGGGGTCTTCGCTTCTCCCCTGTACCCTTATATACTGCTCCTGCTTTCGTGGCAAAATGGAGGGTGGTCCTGGGGCACTGAGTGAGCAAGGTAATAACAGTGGGGTGGCAGCTGTTTCCCCCTGCTCTAATTTAAGCTCAGCTCAAACTACGACAGAGATAATTTAGTGGTGAGCTGCCCCAGAATCTGACTGCTCAGTCAGCTTTATCTACGCTTTTCTACTGCTTTATCTATGTTTTCTAGCTTATTTGATTTTCCCTTGGAAGCTGTTCTGCTGATTTTGTGATTTTGCCTGTTTGCCTTCACTGCAGTTCAATTTTCAGTATTCTCCATTGATGTCTCTATTTTGACTATACTGCCTACTTCTTAGACCTCAAAGCAGAGATTTTCTCGATAATGTATCTCCCCTGAATCTTAAGCCCACAGCATTGTGGACACACTTTGTCTGATAATAACATCCCCCTTTTCTGTTGAAAGCTTCAGGCCCAGTGATCTGGGCAGGAGCATCTTATCTGTGCATGTTTCATGCTAAACCAAGATGGGCCTCAGATTTGCTTTCAAAACCTCAGACATCAATTCTTAAAATGTCCCTCATTCTTTCTCTTAAGCCAATGCACACAGCTCACACAGAGGCTGCTCCCCATCTGCAAACAGCCCTGTGAGTGCCTCTTCCCCATCATAGGGCTGACCCGCTTTTGCCTCTTGACAAGATTCTCTCGCCGCCTTTCTGATAGTTAATGTTAATTGTGAAGTGAAGTTTGCTTTTAGTCACTTCCATGGCAACATAGATCAGGGAATTGATACTTTTATTTTCTAATTACAAACCTCCTTGGGAAAGAGTTTAATATTTGCTTTCAATAGGCACTTAGAGTGGTGACAAAGAACAGAGCTCCAGCTTAAAGGCTCTAGGAAAAAGAGATCAGTGTTGCAGGCCAGGCCACCACGGGGCCTGCAGGAGGACCTGTAGGAGGGCTAGAATGGCGCATGTGGTGTGGGCAGGAGTTGTGTTGCAGGAGATACCAGAAGGGTGAAATAACTCAGCAAATTCATGACTGGTTTCTAATGGGAACTGGGTATATCTAATGATGTAGTCATGAAAAATGAATTAAAAAGCAGTGTACTATAGTGACAGAACTCAAAGGTGGCGGTGCTGAGGTGGGGCTGACTAGAAAGGAACATGATACAGATGTCCTACATCTTGTTTTAGGAAACGATTACATAAGGGTACAAATCACCTGGCGGAGTACTTCAGATCTATGTTAGCTGTACATTAAACTTTAAGTTTATTGTGAAATGCTTTCTAAACACCAATATGTAGAAAGATCCCCAAGATATGTTAAGTGAAAGAAGCAAGATGGAGACAGATCTCCATCTGCACAAAGCCCATGGCTGGGTTGCCCTGGGAAAAGGTGAGCAGCTGGCAGTGGAGATTTTGTTGCTGGAACCATAAAAACATTTTTCTTGTTCAAAAAATTGAAAAGAAAACATGTCGAGGGCCCTCCCTGGTGGTGCAGCGGGTTAAAGCACTGCACTGAGAAGCTAAAGCCACTCTCGCATGAGTTCGATTCGCACCTGCCCCGGAGGTGACCACATGGCAC
>NW_004567103.1:62318988-62394090 GCF_000260355.1 Condylura cristata | reverse complement strand
TGGGATTGCTGGGTCATAGGGAAGCTCCATCAACATAGTTTTTAAGAAAGGTTTTTGACTTGAATTAAATAGAGTCTGTTATTTCTTGCTTTTCCTGCTAGTGGGCGGTGCATTGACTTGGGGGTGGATTGGGAGCAGAGGATGGGGGCACAGTAGCACACAGGATTGGGCCCTTATGTAACAGAAATCCTGGCTTGCTTTCCCTTCTTTTCAGTAGCTCCTTTCTATGTCCAGATACTGGCAACACTTTCTGGTGTCAGTAGACCAGCAGAAATGCCTCTCACAGTTCTGGACCTCCTTCCTCTGTTTTCATTTCTCTGAGTCCTAGTTCTCTGCCCATTGTTCTGATAGGGGGCAAAGTTGAGATGGCCCAAACTACCAGGGCATCTTTAAAAATACCACACAGCTTCTTTGCCTTCAAATAGTTCTGTCTTCTCCCCTTCATACTGTTTACCTCTCAAATGAAGATGCTGTTATATTTTTCTCCTGGGGGACTGGGAAGAGTGAGCATTTTGGGAAACATCTTAAATGTTCCAGTAAAGAGACATAAAAAAAGCACCTCCATTGCTTCTGTATATTGTTTTTCAGGTGCTTTGCACCCTTTCCTTGTCAAAATGCAAAGATGTGTTTGTATTATTTTTTAAAAAAAAAACAAACTTATTTATTTATGCATACAGAACTGGGGTACAGGCCAGAGATACAGAGGTGGTGAGAGGATTCACTAGAAACAGAATGGTGAGCAGAACAGGTAGCTAGACAACGTACACTGCCGAGGGGAGCAGCATGTAAGGAGGGACCCTTGCATTGTGCTATTAGCTGATGTAAATGCAAACATTCTATCAAGGTAATTAACTATAGGTCCCTGTCGAGTTTTAGTCCCATGCCTCATTCTTGGGTTGCCTACTTATAACCTCTTCCCCTAAAGCTTGACACTTAGGGTCTGGCAATAGCTTCATTGAGCACTGGATTGAGAAGAGGAACAAGGCTGTACATGACTGTACTTATGCTCTGTGGGCAGTGTACTATGACTGATTACTTATGTCAGTCAAGGGAAAGAAGTGGGGTCTTAATTCTAGGTTTTTGCCAAACTTTCCTTGGTCATTCCTACTCTAAATTTCCTTAGTTACCACATAGTACCTAGAGGGTTGTTTTTTTGTTTGTTTGTTTGGTTTTTTTTTTGAGTTTGCTCTTCTGGAAACACAATTTTTCAAACAAGTAAATCTACCTTTACAAGGCATTTGACATGAGGCTTATTTCTGCTTAAGAGTTGGCACTGAGGTCTGATTCCTGTTCCTTTCTCCTCCTTTGAAAGAACCCTGGCTTAGCTCCTTTGCTTCATAGATTGTGCAGCAGATTTTAGAGATCTCCTTTCACAGTTCCTCAGCAGATAAGGACACATTCTTACAGCTGTTCTTTGCAGCCCTGATGAGAATCTTCAAGTATTTCCAATACTCATCATTCATGTGTAGCTTACTGTTTAAAACAGTATTAGTGGGTAAACAATTCAACCAGATGCCATGTGCCCAGGTCATGTTCCTAGTGTTTATATATATTATTTCATTAAACCCTGTGAAATAGTTATCATTATTAACTTTCCTTCAGGCTCAGAAAGATTAAGTAAATTGACCAAGTACCCACTGCTGCTAAGTGGAAAGCCAGGTTTCCAGATGTAGGTTGTTGGGTGTGAGGTGTGTTAAGAACTGTATAGGAGACCAAGAGCTGCATGTTCTTGAGAAGTTACTTCTCTGAGCTGATTTCCCCATCTTTAAAATGCAGGGTTGGATGGGCTGTTTAAGATCCTTTCAAGCTCTAGCTTATTCAATTCTAAGTTACATAGTTAAGAAAGCTTTGAGCTACCCTAGATCTCACTAGGAAATTTGATCAGTAAGCTATGCTTGTGCTGGAAATGTAGACTGAGGACGTGAACATTTTCTTAGCACACCCCAGAATTGTAGCTTATCAAGTAAGAGGAGCTTATTTTCCCAAACAATTAGAGGACACCAGTAATTATGTTTAATTACATATTGAACGGTTTTCCTGTTGTGCCAACCCATTGTCTTAATTGTGCTTAAGAACAGCAGGCTATTAATTTGAGGTCTGTGAGGTTTAAAATTGCCGTGTGTCTCAGTCAAGGGGGAAAGCAAGAGTTAAGAGATGAGGGTCTGGCATTCAAGAAACTTGGTACAAACTCTGGATCTGCCATTTACTGAAAATCCTGGGCCTGTTCCATAACTTATTTAAACATCGGTTTCCTCGTATTGGGCGTTACAGTGAACTCAAGCCCATGGGGTATTGTGAAGACTGAGGAGCATTAATATGAGATGTGTGGTGCAGCACTTGGCTTGTAAACCTTTCCGATGTTGGCTAGCCTGATGAGAGGTTGATGATGGGCAGGCTCTGGCCTCATTCCAGGCTCTAGCTCTGATGAAAGCCCTGCCTGGGACCGATCTGTGGTCTAATCTTGATGGATTACTGCTGTTCAAAATGACTTCTGACACTTCTAGTGTTGTTGTCTATCTTGTTTCAGTTTTATGTCTCTAATCTCACTTTTAAAAAAGGTGTACAATAGAACTAAGACATATGATCTGCCACTGAGGAAATAACAATTGTTAAGTCCCCTCAAGAGAACCATGGGGGAATAAGAGCTAATCCTAGTATTCGGTTGGAAAATTATCTTGGTAGTTGGTAATTTTAGTCAGTACCCAGACATGATCATATTGAATCACATGGTGAAAATTTATTTTCTTTTAATTCCTTTTCCAGTCCTTCTGATTCTATCAAAGAGAGTGCCCCAGCTTGGGGCTAGTCTTTAATCTTCTAATACTTTGGAATTTCCTTTTTAACAAAAGGAAAGAGCAGATTTTAGGCTCAGAGCCCATGGTGGGCCTTGGTATATAGCTAGCATTCATAAATATTGCCTTGGTTTCATTGTATTTATTTCTATTGCTTATCTATTTAAAGCATGCACTACTGTCTTTTCACTATGGCAAAACTAATGCAAAGGCATATTTAGGGAAAAATGAATTGATTTAAAGAAGGATGCTGAATTTAAAGTAATGGATAGAATGTGATGATGGCAAAGTTGGTGGTGGGAGCATAATGAAGCAGTGGGTTAGAGAAGGGTGACAAAAACCTCATGCTGGGGAGGGCCAGTGATTAGAAAGGAGAAATGAGAGATGCTGAAAAAGAGATAAGAGTATGCAGAGCTACTCTTGCCTTCACAGAAGGAATCTTCACAGAAGGGAGAGGCTGGCAGGTGCTGTGGAGAGTGCAATCAGCAGTGGCTGAGAAGCAGCTGCATTTGCTGATGGGACCAACTGACTGTGGCCCTTTGCTGGTGGCTGGTAGCCAGAGGGCTGGCATAGACTGAGAATGAGTTAGAGGAGGCAAGCAGGGGGTAAAGAATAAGACTGTCCCCACTGCCCCCCACTCTGCCCCAGCCAGAGGAGAGTGGAAAGTCACCTACCTCATCTGCTACCAGTAAATCATAAAAATAAATTTCAGCCAATTCTTAGTGTTTAAATATTTCAACAGGAAAAGAGGGGAGAGAGCAAGTATGGGTGTGTAGAGGAGAGCAAATGGCTGTGAAAAATGGAGACTGAGGGAATCTGGGTAAAAACTGACTTATTGATCTGTTGGAAGTCCCAGGGAAGAGAGGTACCCTGTTCTACCACACTTTACCTCAGGAGGGGTTTGAGGCACTGGGTGTCATATTTCAAGAATGCTAAGAAAAAACAATGATGGTAGCAGCTGCTGGGCAGACCCATTAAAGGGGGTTTAGTCTAAAATTAACTATGTTGGGCCCACTGGTGCTGTGTTGTGAGCATTTTTAAAGTAAGGCAGCATGGCTGAAAGCCATTCCTTTAACTGGCTACTTGAGAAGTGGGAAATCTCCGCCTGCCTCATAGAGACTACATTCTCCTCAAAGATACAGCCAGTGAGGGAGGATGACCTGCTATTGCCTGATTGAAGTTTTCCGCTATTTCTGGTGATGTGCTGGTGCTGGGCATCAGACACAATGGTACTTAAGTGCCAGGTGCTAAATTATGGGCAAGGAAAGGGCCCGGCTGCTCAGTAACCCTGAGGTCTCTTCTTGTCTGGACTGCTGTACCCACGTGTTTATGTCTCTTGCATCTTCTTCCTGCGTGAATTGGAGTGTAGAGCATGTGGGAATAGAATGACTGGGCCTGAACGTCATCTGGAACAAATCTAATCTAGAAAGAGAAGGGAAGTCATTTTCTCTGTGTGGCAGTAAGCCCAGAGCTCCCTAGCCTCATGGCTGAGCCGGTGGGCAGCAGTGGAAGAACAGGAAGAGGAAGGTGGGAGCTGGCTGATGTGGAGCTGGGTTTGTGGCTGCAGTGGCCCTGAAGAGGGAAAGTAAGGAGGTAGGGAACAAAGAGTGCCTCTCGATCCTATCTTACTGTGGCCCACAGGCAGTTGAAGTGGTTAGAGACCTGTGCCATGAGTGTCAAAGGGGTCTCTCAGCAGATTCCTCTAGGGTTAAAGCCAGTTTCCTGTCATTTGGTTCATATAGAGATCCAGCCCCAGCTTCCAGGTTGAAAGTCCCTGTGGGAGACTTGTAGCCACTTCAGCCCTCTTCCCCCCATTTCAAATCTTTCAGCCTACTCTGTTGCTATTGCTGCCATTTACATAAAACATTTTGGCTGACCTGGCTTTTCTCTTATTTCAGTATTGCCCACAAACACAGATATCCTTTTGATCTGGAAAAGGCACCTTAGTGTGGACCAGCGTAGACTGTAGACACCCAGGCAGCTCTGATGCTTGCTGTCAGGATCGCTATCTACAAGCATTTTCCATAGAAATGGTCTGGAGTCAGAGTCTGTAAGCCTGGCCTTTTCCCTCTAGAAAGCTGCCATTTGTCTCGGGGAAGACATGTCTCCAAAAGGAGAAAATAACCAAAGTGAGGTGGGGGGGGGAAGACTCCTCAGCAGGTGAGATTTGAAATGGTTCTGGAAGAAGGATAGGTTAAGAGGAGTCATTTGTGGTTTGGCAAACCACAGTCACAGTGGCTGCTCAAGCTCCCTGAATCCAGCCAGCTCCTCTTCCTTTAAATGTTCCTCATCTTGTTTTTATCTTCACTTACCAGGCTGAAGGTGACAGTCTTTCTATCCTCAAGGGAGAGGGAGAACACTGACTCAATTTATTTAAAAAATAGCATAATATGCCTTAATGAATCACCTCCGAAATTCCTCTCCACCAGACAAAATACAGCTAGGTCCATCAATTTAGTTTCTTATCTCTAATCCTTTAGTCATCTTGAAGACCCACCCTGGCCTCAACAGAACAGAAGAGCCCTCTTTGTTTCCTCCCATCCTCACTGGGTAACCTCCTGCAAGTTCTTCAGCCACCCTCAGCTTCCGTGTCTGTGAAACAGACACCCTAATATTTCCTACCCCGTGGGGTTGTTGGAGGAGTCAGCGGCTTCTGCAGCACTCTGCTCACCGTTCCTGGCCTGTGCTGTTGATAAACACTGTTACTATCATTCCCCACATTGCACTTAGAACGGTCATAACTTCTAGGAAGGTGCTGATTAGACTGCTAACATTCGGAAGACTTGCTTAATATAGAGGAGTTACTTCGCCTGACACTTTTTTTTAAATTAGACACTATTCTTATCGAATAATAAAATGGGAATGAATCTGTGGCATTATACAAAATGAATGAAACCAGTGTAGCACAGAAACACTGAAGTTCCTGAAACTAGCCAAATTTCCAGTGTCAGTTTAGCTTTAGCATTTATAGAACTTTAAAGAGTCTAGGAGAGAAAACCACCCTCCTTTCCTGCTTCTTTACCCTGTTATCCCCACTCTGGACTCTTGGCACTTGGGGATGGTGTTCTTACTGTTGGCTTCCTAAGATCTACTAGGTCACCTCACACTAGGGAACATTAATAGTTATGTTATATAAATGACAGAATTTTCCCTAGAAAATTTCAAAGAAGTGGGGAAAACTGAAGTTAAAAACTAGAACTCAGGACCCTCCCAGATAGCACAGTAGGTTAAAGCACAGCACTATGCAGTGATCACCAGCCCCTGCAGCATGAGTTCGGTCCCTGGCCAGGGAGCTGACCCACATGGCAGCAGCAGGCCTCTCTTGTCTTGCCCACTGCTCCCCTCACCGGTGTGTTTCAGTCGATCCGCCTGTTCTGCTCCCACTCTGTCTCTGGTGAATCCCCTCTCACACAGCCCTCTCCACACCTCTGGCCTGTACCTTGGTTCTTGTATGTATGAATAAATAAATCTTTAAAAAAAATAAAGAGTAGAATTCAGAATAGCCTCAGGAGTAGGTGTGATCAACTCATAGTCACTCCAGTGACTTGGGCACTCACACTCCCCGCTGTGAAGTCTCTGGATTTCGTGGATGGGATGGGTGAAGTGGCATGGGCATTGGGGTTACACAGAACTGGGCTCAATTGGACATTTGCAACCTATCAATGTAGTGATGGGGGTGGTGGTACGGTGGGTGTTAAAGCATCTGTTCCTTGGGTTTGTTGAGATGAAAGATGTTGGTGTGAAGTACTCTGTGCATCTGGACTTTCACTTCACCTTGAATTCTGAACAATCTCTGGAGAGTCTTTTGAGAATAAGGTTGAGTAGGCCTTCCTGGTCTGGTCAGCCTTGATGCTGGGTGATGTGTGGCCTGTGAGTCTGGCATTGAGTCCAGCCTACCAGACTCATGGAGAGTCACATGTTTCTTTGTCAACTCAGAATCCAAACTGTGTCATGTCTTTCTGAATATTTAAATATTCCCCTAAGTACTGTTCATGTTTGCCTCACTTAACATTCCCTCCCCCAAAACCAAGTTCTCACAGTGACTTGGGGAGACTAAAATGAGAAGCCAGGTAACATGATTGCTTTGTTTAAATGTACATTTATAAGAATGCATCAACACTGGACTCCTGCCTGAGTCTACCCCCATCATCTCCAAATACACCATCCTAATTCCAAAGCACACATTGAATATTTCCTAGCTCCAGGCGGCACTATTTTTTTTTTTTTGAAGTTTATTTTTACATCATTTTGCACATTTTTTTTTCATCTCCATTGTAATCCCCACGGGTTTCCCATCACCAAATCACCCCTGTGCCACCACCATAGTCCCGTGCATTTCCCTCCCTCCCATCCCCCCGTTTTTGATCCCATTCTCCACTCCACCCCCACAGAATGTCTCTGGTCTATGGTTGTTCATTATTTTTGTTATTTTCTCGCCAGGCGGCACTATTTTGAGTTATGCTTCCTGCATCCTGCTCCCATTCTTTCCATGGCTGGTAAGCCTATGCCCAGCACCATCCTCCCTGAGCCTCTTTATTGCTGCCATATCACATCTCTGTTATGATTTGATTGTTTATTGCTTGCCTCCTTCTACTCAGAGTGAAAGCTCCGTCATCTTGCTACATTCTCAGTGTCTACAACAGTACACAAAGAAACCTATCCGTTTTTGTTGAAGAGGGCAGTGAGGAGAGAACTCTCAAATCTGTAGGAACATGTGAAATGTGTGCAGCCATGCCAAGGCTGCATTGTGCTGATTGTGCCACATCACGGGGCTGTGGCAATAGTGAGTGGAATCTGAATGCAAATTCTGTGCGCTTGTGGAGGTAATAAAGAAAATAAATTTCCAGTTCTCATAGGGAACAGGATCGTCGCTCGTGCAGTTATACTGTTACGGGCCGACTGTGCCCAGGCAAGTTGGGTATTTATGGCCAGGCTTCTGGAATGGGAGGACTCAGGGATTCTGAAAGATGACCCTCCCACCTTTGCTACGACTGGTGACATGACTGCTACTATCTCTAAGCCGCGTTTTCCCACCTGTAAAGTGTTGTTATATTCCACTGTTGCTTTAGAGATTAGATAGTGTGTGCCTGGCTCACACTCAATAAACAGCAACTTTGTTTTGGGTGAAAAATCTTATTAATCCTATTAGCTTCAAAATCATGGATTAATTAATCCTATTAATTCAAGTCATGGCATCAGAAATCCAATTTAATTAAACAGCTACTTAAGTACTTTTAATGATTGTCATAAATACTGTACAGAATCCAAAGATGGGTGAGACAGAAAACGCGTTATTAAGCAGCTAAAAATCTATAAAAGTAGAGATGTGATGTTATAACACTGATAACAAATATGTGTAAAGCACTTTAGAAATTGTAAAGTGATTTTATATACCTTTTGTAGGTTTTCACTACCACCGTGTAAAATAAATAGAATGTGCACTTTGTGTCCAAGTCAGGGACCTCTTTGATACTGACATTAGAGAGTAGCTGTGAGGAATCTGTGGGATGACTCAGGCAAAGTGTATTGTTGCTGTAGGGCCTGGGGAGTGAGGATCACAGGGTATTCCTCTCTTACCCCAGTTCTGATGCTGGGTCTTTTTTCCTTGATGTGGTGCTGCCATATGGTTATCATGCAAAGTAGTTTGTGACTAGAGTCCTGTAAGAGCCTCAGAGTGCTATGGAAGTGTGAAGAAGAGGAGGGAGGGAGACAGTGGGAAAAAAGGAGAGCAGAAAAGCAAAAAGTCAGGGAGGGAGGAAGAGAAAGAATCTCAGAGACTCAAGAAAAGGCTTAAACATGGAAGAGAGAGCACTAGTATGAGTCTTAGGAGAAAGAGGCTCAGTGGGAGAACTGGGGACCTTGGTTGTTTGGAGTTGGCAGCAAGGAGAACTAGTGGCTGAAGAGAAGTGGAGGGATCCCAAGAGAAGGAGGTGGAGTGGAGAGTGTAGTGTGCAGGGAGAGAGCAGATCAGTTCCTACAGGCTGGGCGGATGCTTTGTTCTAAACTGTTTGCAAGTTTTTGTTTTTTTTTTTAAAGGTTTATTTACTTATTCATACAGAACTGGGGCACAGGCCAGACATGCAGAGGGTGAGAGGATTCACCAGGGACAGAGAGTGGGGAGCAGAACAGGCAGATCAACGAAGTACACTGCTGAAGGGAGCAGCGGGGGGTCAGGAGAGGTCTGCCTCGCCATGTGGTCACCTCCGGGGCAGGTGGGGATTGAACTCATGTGGAAGTGGCTTAAGCTTCTTAGTGCAGTGCTTTAACCTGCTGCACCACCAGGGAGGGCCAACTGTTTGCAAGTTTTAAGGACATTGCAGGTTCTCAAGGGGGCTTAACTCTGATGAATAGGCGGGCATGGAATCCTTTAAGAAAGCAGCTGAGCCCCACCCCTTGTGGTGCAGCAGGTTAAAGCATAGGACTAAGACACTAAAGCCACTTCAGCATGAGTTCGATCTCCACCCTGAAGGTGACCCACGTGGTGTCGCAGACCTCTCCTGACCTGCCTGCTGCTCCCCTCAGCAGTGTTCTTCATTGATCTGCTTGTTCTGCTCCCCACTGTCTCTGGTGAATTCTCTCACTGCCCCTGCATCTCTGGCCTGTACCCCAATTCTGTATGCATAAATAAATAGATCTTAAAAAAAAAAGAAAGCAGTTGAGTGAGGGCAAAAATAAGATGGTAGGATGAGATGTAGTCATGAAGACATAGTGGTGAGAGAAGATCACCTGCCAAAGTAGTTTGACAGTGGAAGAGGGCAAAGGTTGAGCAGTAGTTTGTGAAAGGAATAAGAAAAATTAATAGAAAGACATAAAAGAATCTATAAAGAGGGAAAAGAAAGAATAGTCAAAATGAGAATTAATAAACAGGTCTATGGTGATGGCACACAGGTGAAGTGGTGGTGGGAAGTCCATGTGGATTACAATGGAAAAAAGTACAGAATAAAGATGTAATATATATATAACACTGGGTCCCCTTTTCAAAGGAGAAGATGTAAACAACCCTTTAAATAACTGAATATGGGTATCTATTAAGCCAATATTACTTTAAATAGTTGAAAACAAAAAAAACTACTTGAAATAATAGGTTTAAACATTTACCTGCTGGACCATCCTAGGCTGGCTGTGTCAGAGGCCTTTGCCTTTGGTACCTTCTCCCCGTTGCCCTGATTTTTCTTGTTTGGCATGTGAAACTAACTCCCTCCCCCTCCCCTTCACTGTCTACATGAACAATTGGTTTAACTCAGTTCTATTAACTAATGAATCTGATAAACTAATTGCTACTCCTGGCAGGCATCTAGAGCGCTATTTCTGATAGTGAGCCTTCTGGAACTGCAGTCTATTGTTGTCTAGTCCGGTAATTGCTCATTTGGTAGAACTTCAAGTCAGGGAGGAAGGGCAAGGGCCGGCAGAAGGAAATGCTGGGAGATGTTGCTCTTCAAATCTCACCTTCCTGTGGCCACCTAGCCCTTCCAGTACTGGTTACACTCAGAAATGCGGTGTCCCATGTGCCATGTGAAATGAAGAACTTTAAAAAGACACAAAACTTTGTGTCAGCTGTCATTAAAGCAGCAGCTTTTAGAAATTTTGGTTACACCAAATCATAAACAATGCTCTTTTGGTGAGCCCCACTTACTTCCTCTGCCAGTTGGCTAATCCACCTCTCCCTGTGGGTTACTCTCCTGGTTGAGGACAGAGTCTCACTGGACTGGGATGCAGGAGCCTGGCCGAGCCCCAGCCCCAGCCCCAGCCCATCCAGCCCAGACTTAGCTGCGTCGGAGGGACAGACCCATACAGAGCTTGTAAGGAGCAGTTTTCCTTGCGTAGTGCTAATACCTGTCTGTTGTGGGGCGAGGGGTAGTGATGGTTACTCTGAATTGGACCACCGCTGCTGGTTTTGGGTAAGGCAATTATTCTGCCCTATGGGGCAGTTTCCCATAATTCCTGGATGTTATTTTACTGGCAATATGGTGCAGCAAGCCATTGTACTCTGGGTTATACTGCATCACGCTTTACAGTCAGATGCGGAGCCTATGTGGAGAAACGTCTCTGTTACAGCCACAGCCGCTTAGCAGGACTCAGGAAAATCTCCCCCAGGAGCATGCTGCCCTATTTCATGGGTAAAGGAGACCCCAATAAACTGAGGGTGGGACGTTCTTGTCCTCGTACGCTTTCTTCCTGCAGGCCTGCAGGGAGGGCACCAGAGGAAGCCCCTGAGTCTTCTGTCTACTTTGCCAAATTCTCTAAGACATGGAAGGCCATGTCTGCTAAGGGAAAATCAAAGTTTAAAGACCTGGCAAAAAAAGTGACAGCTTGCTAGTTCAGGGAGATGAAAATTATGTTTCCCTCAAGGGTGATGAGAAAGGAGAGAAACAGGATCTCAGTGTGCCTCCATCTACCTGTCCTCTTTCTGTTTGCTCTGAACATCGCCCAGCCATCAGGGGTGGCCTCGCCACTGGCTAAAATGTGGCAAACTACCCCATGAACAGACAGTAGTTAAGTTAAAGAAGACATAGGAAAGGGGCAAAAGTGGAGCAGAAAAGAAGGGCCCCGGCAGGCCAGCAGGCTCGAGGAAGAGCCGACTGGAGGAGGAGAAGAGTAGGTGGTCTGTCACGGAGTCTGTGGGGCAAGAGTGAGCTCAGGCAGCTACTGTATGGTGTGAAACGTGAATTCAAGTGCAGCTCAGTATTCGCTTCAGCATAAAAACTATAGATTTTTGTAGAGTTGATAAGATTCTATATAGAGAGGCTTTTTAAAAGATGCAGCTTGTAGCTTTTTGAAAGTCTGCTACAAAAGATTTTAAAGTTTCTGGTGTTGAATATTTCAGCATCAGAATGGTTTCTTTAATTTCCTTTTTATTTATTCATACAAGAACTGGGGTACAGGCCAGATGTGGGGGGGGGTGAGAGGACTCACCAGAATCATAGTGGGGAGAAGAACAGGCAGATCTACTGAAATACACTGCTGAGGGAACAGCAGGCGAGACAGAGGAGAGGTCTGCTGTGCCATGTGGGTCAGCTCCCTGGCCAGGGATCAAATTCATGCTGTAGTGGCTGGCTATAGCTTGAGAGTACTGAGATTTAACCCCTGTGCCACCAGGGAAGCCTGGTTTCTTTAGTTCCTTGACTTGGGTATGGTAGCACAGAAACTTGTAGCAATAGAAAATATTGGAAGTTTTAGATGCTACATTTTGTTTTTTTTTTTAAATTATAATGAAATTATGTATATTTATAAAGGACAAATGCAAGGAATTCTTAGAAAAATCTATAGTTGGTGCTTAAATATGTTCTTGGAGGAACAATGAAAGGATACAACGACAGATGCAATTATCTGTTATGGGTAGAAGGCTTGGCTGGGAACAGAAATTCTGCATCCTGTCTCAGCTCAGATTGTTGTCTTCCACATGGCATGGGGAGTTATTCTTCATTGCCAGACAGGAAAATGAATATGCCTGCCCTCCTTTGAAATCATGAGGAACAATTGGAGACGGGGGACCTGAACATACCATAAAAGTAAAATTGCAGTCCAATCCATGTGATAATTATATCAGCTATTTCTGAAGCATTAAAAAAAAAGTAGCATATTCTATTTGTTCATGTTTATCAGAAACTTCTGTGCCTACCATACCTAGTACAGTGAAGGTCTGGGGAAAAGGTATACATTGCATTTTTATAACTAAAGGGAAGAAGCATTCCATGTGTCACCATGTGTCTTCCATATTGGAGGTGCCTCTGTGAGTCTTGGCATATCTGGGAGAGGTTTGCAGACCGGCAGTTGACAGGATCGCACTGGCTGTTCCAGGAAGTTGCCACCAGAACGACATGCCCCAGAGAGAAGACTCGGAGTTGGCTTTGCTATCTTCCACTTGGCAAAATAAATCCTACTTTCTACCTTCAGTGAAACAGCTTTTCACCTCTTCTCCTGAGAGGAAGATTTGATTTTTTTTCAGACTTGGCAGAAAAACAGATTTGCTGAAATAACCATCGCAGCAATTTTTATTCATTTATGTACAAGATCCAACTCACTTCAGTTTGAAGTTTACCTTCTCACATGCTGTATGCGGTCAAGATAGAAACCATTGGCTTGGAGAGAATCCCAGAACATGATGTTCCTTACTAATATGTTAGGGTCAGAAAGATCCTTCTTGCACTTTACAGAGGAGACCCAGAGAATGTAGGTGAGTTAAGTATGTGTGGGTGAGGTACTGAACTAGAACTAGTCCCCCTGGCTCTAGGTTCTGCTGATTTCCTGTGTCTTGGAAGATGAGGGTCCAGAACAGTTAAAGGATAAGGAGTGGGGGGAATGCATTGTATTCTGATACCCAAATGAAAATCATGTACAAATAAGAACTTTTTTTTTTTGCAACACTGTGTCCTCGGCATCCCATACCTGGAGGTGACTCTTTCCCCTCACCTTTTACATCCTCCCCCTGGTCCACCCATCTGGAAATGGAGCCTCGCAAGGAGACCCTCAGGTCATGCTGGCTGATTGCTCCACTCTGGCTCCATGTTCTTCTCTCCATGCCACTGTTCTCTATGCTGGAATGACTCTGTGGTTATATTAATTTCTTTAATAGAAATAATACTTGTGTCTTCAGAAGTATACCTGTTAGCCAGGCAGTGATTCTGAATTTCTTCATTATCACTTGGGCAGTTTGCCTTTCTAGAGTGTTTTCTTCATAGCTGTCTTCGAGCTTGACAGGTCTTGTGTGTCCACTCAGCAGAACTTTTGGCAGAAAGGAGAGAATTCCAGCTTGGTTTCCTGCAGGAAGAAGTCTTACGAAATTCATTCTTGTGTTGTCTTTGTTCATTCTTGAGCTGTGAAGTGGTTGGCAGTGCCTTGGCAACTACTGGAAGCCAATTGCTCCTTTGTGCACTGGTTTTGTCTCGGCCTCTCCTGGGAGCCACTCTGGCTTTGGCTGGAGCTGGCACCAGCCACCTTTCTTGGGGCACAGAGCCAGTGTGGGGAGGGGACGGGGGAGCCAGGGGCCAGCTCTGGCTTAGCATTCACTTTCCCAGTTGCAGAGCGATCCCAACATAGAAGGGGGTGGTGGCGTGGAGAGGAGCCGTAGTGGAGAGCTCAGCAGATCAGAAAGTCAGGCCACTTAGGCTGAGTGTCTCCTTGTGAGGCGCCATTTGCAGATAGGTAGACCTGGGGAGGATGTAACAGTGGTACCAGGTATGGGATGCTTTGTCCCAAGACTCAAAGTATTTTTTCCCCCATGTTTTGCGAATTTGTAGGCCAGATCCAGATAAATGGGAAGGTAGATAAAGGGGTAAATAATAGTCAAGGGATACAGAAAGGGACAAGGAAACTCTATAGCTGCTAAAATCCTGGAGGTGGGGGTGATAAGTAATGTGTAACAGTGGGGAAATACAATGACACACTGGAGAGACACAAAGAGTATGGAGAACCTGTCTACCTCCTGAACCCCAATACCTTTTCCTGGTGTCCTGGCACTTTATGCTCACGGGTAGGCATTAGCCATCGTCATTACTCTGTACTGTGCAAAGGCCTTCTACTCTGTACTGTGCAAAGGCCTTCTACTCTGTACTGTGCAAAGACCTTCTACTAGACCAGGGCCTCCAGGAACCTATAATAGAAATTGGAAAACCTCTGAGTAGATGTGGCCCAGTGGAACCAACACTTACTAGGACCTTTTTATGAAGAGGCTCCCTAGAGGAATGTCCCAAGTTCATAGCTTGTTTGAATTTTAATAAGGATTTCAATTTCTACTCACCTGCTTGTCTGGACACCACCAAATGTTGATGGCTCCATATTTGACAGCAATTCAATAAATCTGAACTCTCTTAGGGCCTATTGAATGAAAGAGCAAAATGTCTCAGATTTTTGCCTTCCTTGGGGTTTTCCCAGAAGTAGACGCTGCTATAGGAATTCCACTGCAATTTTCTTTGGGACATGAACCCAGGAAACGCTGATGAGGAGAGGAGATGTGGAGGGAAGTGAAGACACAATGTAAAGTGTGTCACCACACAAGCTACTTTTAGGGCAGTTGCAGTTTCATCCCAGTGAAGGGGTCTGAGAGCCAGTTTGGGATCCCTGCCACAGTGGTACCCCTCCACCTCACTAGGGTGAGGGAACAACAGTGTTTATAACAGTTCCTATTATCATTGGTTGAAAGGCACTGAGTTGGTGCTGAGAAGGTCCTGGTGACCAGCTATAGTGACAGAGGCTCTAGCAGTCAGGGAAGCCGTTGGGCAGAGAGATGCAGGTGCTAGAGGTCAGGACAGCGGTGTGAGATAAGGACATGGTCATGAAGAAAAACAAGAGAATATTGTCAGGACCCTAGACGCCTCTGCTTCAGGTTTGCAGTTGGTATTATCACAGAAGTTTCTGGAAGATTCCAAAGCAAGTGTTGATTATGAGTGCCGTACCAGACATAGTTCCTCACCTTTCTTAAACATTCTCTATTGACTACTGAGGTTTTATTTTGAGGGATGTAGAGATTGGCTTAGGAACAGAGTAATTTTGCAAGGATCTTTGGAAATTAAATGAAATCTGTGTTCTGTGGAGCTGGGGACCTGAAGACGCCCTAAGATTCAAGTGTATCCTTGCTTATTGTAAGGACATCAGTAAGCCACGTCTCTGAGCTAGTTCACTACCATTGCTCATAAGTTTGGTGTCTTACAATCCTAGTATAAATTACTTCAAATTTTACATAATAGAAAACCACTGATTACATCTTGAGTAATTTCTTTTACACCAGGCACTGCAGCAGGTACCTTATTCATATGATCTTATCTACTCCTCACAGGAGACCTGAATTGTGGAAAGTATTGACTCCATTTTATAACTGAAGATACTTAGTTTCAAAGACATGGGACTTAAGCTTAGATTTATTTGAATTCATTCCCACCGTGCAGTGGTAGGTTGACTTCCTGCTGGCTGCTGACCTATAGGATGCATAAGTACTCTATCATAAGTCCCTTTCTTCCATTCAACGGTCCTCTTTCTTAAAGCATGTTGTGTGTATAGTTTATACTTCATATAAACCAACTGTTACGGTTTTTTCATTCTGGGCCACTATAAATGTTAAGATAACCATAGCAATAATATGTTGTAACACCCAAAATATCTCTATGTACATAACAGTGTTGAAATAAATTCTATAAATGTCAATTTAAAAAACTTCTGCTGAGGTGCAGATCAAATCACATAGAAAATTGCAAACCTGCTAGGAGGGCTATAAGAACGAAAATGGAAACAACAAATATTGATGAGGTTGTAGAACAGTTAGAGTCCTCAAACACTACTGGTGAGAATATTAAATGGTACAGTCACTTTGGAAAATAATTTACCAGTTATTCAAAATTTAAACAGTTACTACATGACCTAGAAAACTGACTCCTAGATATATACTAAGATAAATGAAATCATATCCATATAAAAATTCCTACATGAATGTTCATACCAAAAGTAGAAACAGCTCAAATATCCATCAAATGATGGATACATAATATGATAAATCCATGCAGGGAAATATTATTTAGTCATGAAAGTGAGAGAAGTACTCATTCATACTATAATAGGGTGACTATGGAAACATCCTATTAAGAGACTGATTGCAAAAAACTACATATATGATTCTATTTATATGAAATATCCAGAAGAGAATCTGTAAAGAAAGAAACTGAAATAGTAGTTGCTTTGGGCTTGCAGTTGGGAGGATGGGAAATCACTGCTTGTGGGTAGAGTTTCTTTTTGAAGTGATTCTGGAACCTGACAGTGGTGGTGATTACACAACCTTGTGAGTATTCTTACAATCAGTGGATTCTACACTTTTATTAAAGAAATAAATTTTATGGTCTGTGAACTATAGTTCAGTATACATGACAAGATAGATCATCTTCTGGAAGACTATTTGTGTGGATAAAAAATGAGTATCAACATTCCAAGGACTTACCGCTTTTTTACTTAATGTTTTAGAAACATTCTTTCAGGTTTACCAAAGCCCTTCACAGTCTATGATTTTATTTATCTTTTAATTTCTTCTATGTAAACTAACATAATGCTTAACTTTACAGTATTTCAAGAAAAGACAAATCCATACATTTTAGGAAAGAAGCATATCTCTCTTTCTCTTTCATCTCAGATAAGAGAAAAGAGATCCTGACATTGAACACTTAATTGCCAGAGTGAAATAAAATTTCCTCACTTCCAGGGCTGGGGATAGAACTGGCACTGAAGCATCTGCGGCTAGCTTGCAGTGCTGCGTCCTAACTGTTTACACCACCAGGGAGGGCCACAAGGGCACAACTTTCTAACTGAGTTATGAGCAGGTTTGCTGTTGCCTGTTAGAACTTATAGAGACATGTGCCTTGAGAGGAGCTTGGACTGAGTGTGATTCAAATTCTGCTGTATTACTAGCCGCAACTCTTTGTTCATTGAACTTATTGTCTCTTTGGAAATAATTAGAACTGATTGGGAGGAAAGTGGGAGAAAAAGAACCAGAGGGGTATACTTGTTCCACTGATGTTCTGAGAGTGCATTTGGTTTTGAGGAGAGAAATGTTAGAAAAGCAGACAGGGATCCAGGAAGGGTACTCCAGGCATAGGCCTGCTACCTACCAATTGGTTTGCTGACTTTCTGCAAGTAATCCACCTCTTCTGATCTCAAGCTTTTTTTTTTTTTTGGAGTCAAAAAATTGTTGTGTGGGCCCTCCCTGGTGGCGCGGCGGGTTAAAGCACAGCACTGAGAATCTAAAGCCACTTCCGCATGAGTTCAATTCCTGCCTGCCTCGGAGGTGACCACATGGTGTGGCAGACCTCTCCTGACCCGCCCGCTGCTCCCCTCAGCAGTGTACTTCGTCGATCTGCCTGTTCTGCTCCCCACTCTGTCTCTGGTGAAGCCTCTCACCCTCCGCATCTCTGGCCTGTACCCCAGTTCTGTATGCATAAATAAATAAATCTTTAAAAACAAAAACAAACAAAAAAATTGTTGTGTGTGGGGGATCTTGAAGGACCTTTTGTCTTTGAAAAGTTCTAGAAGTTTTCTTAAATGACTTCAGCTTTTCAGATCAAGCCCTACATCCATCTCTTCCTAGTCTCTGATCAGCCTTTGTAGATTCTGTTGAAGAATTACCATTTGCCTGCCCACATTTGCCTTGCTGGTCTTGCCCTCCCCAGATTGCAAGCCCCTGTTTCCTCATGTCAGTCTCATCTTCATAGTTTCTTGACCAATGTAGGCAGTGTTATGTGTGTGTGTGTGTGGGGTGGGGTGTCTCTTTCTTTTGTTACCTCATTCAACTCTTTGCTCTAGTCTTTCATCTTAGTCTTAATGTCTGCTGTTTCATGTGTTTCCACATAATTTTAAACCACATAGGACAACAACATAGGGTAAAGGAAGGTTACTTGAAATCAGATCCTTGAAGTGAGAGAGCTGATAATGTGACTGGGTCTTCTTAGTTTTCCAGTTTGTGAAGTGGGGGAGTTGGTTTACTGTGAGAGTTAAGTGAGATAAAACATAAAAGCACTTGGATCATAGTGGTTGGTGATGGTGTTGGTGGACAGTGGTGAGAGGGTATCAACATAAGCTGAAAGAACTCTGTGCCTTTGGACTTTCAGTAATGAAGTGACAGTCATTGATTGTCTACCTATACCCCTCAGCATCTGAAGAAAATTCCACAGAGTGAGTTTAAATACCATTATGAGAATCTGACTTTTTCCTTTAGTAACAGAAGATCATTCAAATCATTGGCCGTTTTGATCACAACTTTTGGTTGGTCTTAGAGATTTTATTAGTTTATTTTTTGATTATCTCTTCATGGTGATAATTAATTTCACTTCCTTAACATCTCTCCTGATGCTCATCTTCTAAACCTTTAAGTAGATCTTTTGCTTTCCTCTCTCTCCCAAAGTAATACTTCTTCCAGGCTGGGGAACAGTTGTTGGGTAACAGGTCAAATGTATTAATAGGCAGGCCATATGGTTCACAGACACTTTGCTCTCAACAACTTGATAGGAATTCTGCTGGTTTGATTTTTTTTTTTTAATTTTAACTGTAGAAATGTAAGTACCATCTGCCGTTATTTTTTGGTAGATGATCCTGGTAAGTTATTTAGTTACACTCTCCAAAGCAATTAGCACTGCTCTCCACAGCTTCCAGGGCAAAGCTGGGTTACTTCACTTTCATTTGTGTGTGGACTGTATGTGTCCCATCCAGATACACTGTATAAATCACAGTGGAATGGTAAAGAATAGTTCTCATACTGCTCTTCGTTATGGAGCAAATCTTGATACAGTGGTTTAGAGATTAATAGGGTAATATAGAGATTGATGCCAGGGTGGGGCTGGGGCACCCTCAAAGGAGTTGGCACTGAAGGGTGATAAAAAGAAAGCTCAGTGAAGATCTGCACTGAGGGAGTTCTGATTGGAAGACGCAGTTAATATTAAAGGCTCTGGATTGAGGAGTGAGCAGAGAGTTCAGAAGGAATTCCAGTGGTCTATGCTATAGTGAGGTGGGAGGCAAATTGAGGGAATCAGGGCTGAAGGGGATCTAGAATAAGTATAATAGGAGCCTTTGGATGTTTTTAAAGGAAAGGGAGATAATAATATCTGATTCAAAGTTTCCTCTGGCTGCAAAGTGGAAATTGCACTGTTGGGGGCAAGAATAGAAGGGAAATTGGGAGGCTATCACTGCTGTCCAGAAGAGAAATGATGGAGGCTTGGTTTAAGGGTGTGTGGATAGAAGATATGAAGAGATAGTATTTAATATATATATATATTTAAGATTTTATTTTATTTGTGCATACAGAACCGGGGTACAGGCCAGAGGCTCAGGGACGGTGAGAGGCTTCACCAGAGACAGAGCGGGGAACAGAACAGGCAGATCGACGAAGTACACTGCTGAGGGGAGCAGCGGGCGGGTCAGGAGAGGTCTGCCACGCCATGTGGTCACCTCCAGGGCAGGCGGGAATTGAACTCATGAGGAAGCGGCTTTAGATTCTCAGTGCTGTGCTTTAACCCACTGCGCCACCAGGGAGGGCCAGTATTTAATATATTTTGGATATGTAACCTACAGTCCATTAGGCATGATTACTGTCTGTGTAAGTGGCTATTTGATGGTGTAATTCTTACTCCAATATGGAGGGCTTGATGGTGCTTTTTTTTGGCCAATTAAGATTGAGATGGCTAATGGATCTCCACGTGGAAATCTCTAGCCAGTGATTTAAGTATGTGAACCAGGAGCCTATTGGGAGATGAAGACTGAAATTTTCATATAAACGATCTGAAGGTCAAGAGTGTAGATGGAGAAGACGCTGCAGTCAGACTTAAGGCATAACATCATTTAGAAGTATAGAAGACAGCAGCAAAGGATGCCAATAGAAAGCAGCCAGAATGATCAGAGAGAACAATATACTAAAAAGGTGCCTGGAAAGGAAGGTGTTTCCAGAAGGAATAAATAGTGACCTCATAATTTAGTGTCAAATGTTAGCACCCAGGATCCATGTTGATTTGTAATTCCAAGTTTATTCCATAGGTGCAAATTTAGTAATAAGTATAGCAGGCTGGGGTCCATGCCTGCCCAGTCCTCAGAAACTCAGCCACAGTGGCATCACAAACAAAGCTAGAAGGCCTTGGGAGACTGCTCTTGACCAAATGTCCATCAGGACTTTTACCAGTGCAGCAGAAAAATGAGTTTGTTGTTGCTGTTTTATTGGCAGTTATCTGCACAGCTCGCAAGACTATATCACAGGTCAGTTCTTTGATAATTACCAGTACCTAAATTCTAATTCTAAATCCTAAAATTTAGAATTCAGCTTCATCTAAAATAAACTTATAGTCAATGCAGTACATGAAAGGATACATAAAAATGCTTACATTTTTAACTGCTAATGTGTTAATCATGATAAGGTAGGTCTCATAACAAATCATTTTCTAAATTGTATCTTTTCTTGAAGGCAGCTTCTGTTTGGGAGTTAACTTCAGGTTATAGAAAATTGTTGTATTATCTGTCACTTGACAGATGAGATGATTTAAATAGAGAGTAGTGATTTCCTGCTACTTCTCTTAAAGCGAGGGTACATGCAATGTACTCCAACAGATATTTAAATCAAAGGGCAAACTTTGGAACTCTTATTTTGTTTGTACTACATATTATAACTTAACAGGTCATTTTTTCTATTGTACTGAGTACATTTTCTCTGAAAACCAAGATGGCTTATTTTGCTAATTATCATCAAGTTTGTAAAAATAACGAATTTTTAAAAATGAAGCAAAGCTGCATTTTCTTTCCAGACATTCCAATAGATGACAAATACTTAGGAAAATTCTGTAAATTGTTTTTCTTTAAGATTTATTTATTTGTGCATACAGAACTGGGGTATAGGCCAGAGGCTCAGGGGCGGCGAGAGGTTTCACCAGAGACAGAGTGGGGAGCAGAACAGGCAGATCGACAAAGTACACTGCTGAGGGGAGCAGCAGGCGGGTCAGGAGATGTCTGTTGCCTCCAGGGCAGGCGGGAATGGAACTCATGTGGAAGTGGCTTTAGCTTCTTAGTGCAGTGCTTTAACCCGCTGTGACACCAGGGAGGGCCCAAATTCTATAAATGTTTATTCTTACCTTTCACCCTCATGACATTTTAGTTGAATTTTACAAACAGATGAAGCTAATAAAGATGAAGTAGGTGGCCTGGTCTTTGGCAGTAGATTGTGGTGAGGAATAGTTTCTTGATTATTCAATCAAACACTTAGTTCACTAATTGAAGGAGACTTACTGGGAACAAAATTTCAGAAAATCACCCCTTTCTAACCTTTTAGCAGAATGACTCTAAAAACAATGCTAATGGTCCCTGAAAATCCTCCATTCTTTGCTATGATCAAATTGGAGGTAGGTCATTTACCCAACTGACTCAAACCTTTTTTCAGAAGCTACAGCTCAGGCCTTCTGCATAAAACCTTCTGTCTATGCAGCTCCAGCGTGGTTGTGTGAGTAAGTAGTAAGCCAGCCTGACAGTTGTGTACTCACTTTTGGGTGACAAGCCTTGTCCTTGGCTCCCTCTATCTTTTTGAGGGGTCAGACTGTCCTTGGGTGGTTCCTGTGGTGTCTAGAACCACGAGGAGGAGGTGCAGGGTCCAGGTGGAGGAGGTGTGGATGCTCCTCGTTACTCCCTTCTCTCCTGTCCTCCCTCTGTCATTTGGGGAAAAGGAAGATGAAGGGCCACTTGGGTGGGTGGGTTGAGGGAAGGGACAGGAGTAGGACCACCCCAAGTGAGGGGTGGTCTTGGTGGCGGATCTCCCAGGGAAGAGGCTGGATCTGTCTTACCCCGCCTTCCCCAGGACTCAGGCCGTGTCTGGCACATAAATGCCAAATAACTCCTTGCTGAGCACTGAGTGTGTGGGGTCAGCACTCTCATAGCACTGTGACCGCACATCTTCTCTTCTTGGACAGCTACTCCCTGAGTCACACCCAGGCCAGCATCAGCCAAATCCCAGAGCCTAAACCTGGGAAATCATTTGATTTGCAATACAAGAGGGTCTTCTTTGTCTCAGAAGCCTTGACCCAATGAAGGCACCATTTCTGCATGCAAGAAATCACAAGATTTCTTTTTTGTGACCAGAACCAGTAATAGCTTGCTAATAAGAGCAGGCCCTTAAATTTGACCATGCTGTCTTCCTACTGAAGGAAATCTAAGCACATACTTGAGCTGACAGGGCTCTGCAAGAACTGGCTCCACACCCCCTTTCCCACTTCTTCTCGTACCATCCATCTGGAATGTTCTCTGCTCTTCATGCACTTCAGTCTTTCTGACCCTGCAAAGCCCCAGAGGTACATGTTGAGTGGGGCTTTCTTTGCACTTTCTCTCATTGTTTTTGTCCCATTATTTCATGCCTAGGCATTTTGCATTTTCCTGTGTGTTTGCTTTCTTGCTTATTAGCTGTCTGCCATATTTGATTAAATGCATCATAGGGGCAGGACTGTTTTCTGATGTGGTCAGCATCTATCCTAGTGCCTGTCTCATTGTAAGCACTCAGAAAGTAAATGTTTGTTCAACTGAAAGAAAAGAATGTTTACCCATCTTCTATCAGGAAAAGTATTTCAAGTTAAAAAAATAAAGCAAACCTTTCTTTGTTCTTCCAGATTCTTGTCATGCAGTATACATACACATACAAAAATGCATGTGTGTTCAGACTTTAAAAATTTCCTGGTCTTGAAAAGATTCTGCCACAAGGAATAGGATTGGTGATTTAGTGCGTATGGCTTAACTACTAATAGTAGTGCTTTTTGTTTCTAAACTTCTAATGTGTTTCCTCCACCTTTTTCTTTCTTTTGTCTTTCTTTTTTAGCAAGGGAAGCCATATGTCTTTGACAGAGTGCTGCCTCCCAGCACAACCCAAGAGCAGGTTTACAATGCGTGTGCAAAGCAAATTGTCAAAGGTGAGTGCTGTTTCTTTATTTCCTCCTGCGTCTTTCAGGGTAATTGAAAACGTTAAGTGATATTTGCAGCCTAGGAATCAATGTGCCTTGACTATAAGCAGAGGCCTGCTAATTGGAAATGCTGAATTATAGTTTGAGTCCTGGTCCTGATTTGCTATGATGCCAAACAAGTTATTTAACCTCTCTATACCTCCTTTCCAAAGAGATTTCTTTATTTCTTTTGCTACCATTTTTGGCAGAGTTATTCTGTCACCTTGAAGCTTAAAAGCCAGGCAAGCTATGGCTCCATTATTTCTGTGGTGGTTTTAAAATACTGCTGCAGGTGTAGGAACTCCTTTTTCCTTTGAAGGAGAAAATACATATTCCCAATGCTTCACTAGTTTATTTTTGGGTGATATGTGTCATGACACTGTTTCTTCAGAAAGAAGTCATGTATTTGGAAAATCCTTGGGCATGAAGGAATTTTATACCACATCATTAAATCACATTACCTTATTACTATTAAATGGCTCTTGTCACACTGGCTTCCTTAACCACCCTTTCACCTAACCCACTTTCAACCACTCCACTCAAATTCTGACAGGTGTTTCTCCATACAGGTAGCCTGAAGCCCACATTGTGCCTTAGAGATCTGTCCTTTTCTCTGAGACTGGCCTCGGCCCTGCAGGATTTGTGTCAAAATAGCAGCAGGGAGATGAAACAATTTACATGATGCTCTACCCTGCCCTTTCAAATCAGGGGCAGGCTGGAGCTTGCCGTGGGGGTGCATGCCATCTGGACAGACTTGAGGGGCAGCACAGGCTACTTTGCTTTTCATCATCAAATCCTTGGCTCCAAATTTGAATGCTGGGCATTGTCCTTTTAAATATCTTAATGCTGCCATCTCGATAGCAGCTCTGGATTGAAAAAGAAAAAAGTGAAAAACAAAACCAAGAAAACCAAAAACCCAAAAGCCCAAAACAAAACCAGAAACACCTTGCCGTGTTAGATTTGCTTGCTTTTAAAAGCTGAGCTGACTAACCTATTTGAAATTCATGAAAATCAGCCCTGGGTACATCTGTTAGATTAATTCTGACCCTGGCCACCTGCGTGGGAGACTCCCGTCAGCATGTGATGTTCCTTGCTGAGATGTATGGTTATTCACATTCTGGTTGCAGACATCAATTAATTTTGAAGGTCTTCACAGTAAGATTATTATAGAAAACTGAAGAGAGAAAAATGTCTGCATTTGAGCTGCTTTTTGAATTAATGGCATGGGCCTCTATCTCCTGGCAATTGTGTTTTCTCTACTTAGGTCCTTTTGCTTCTATATCTAAATGTTTTCCTCCCTGTTTGGCATACACAGTTCTAATTTGCTTGTAGTCAGCCCCCTCCTCCCTTTATTATCAGGCTCCTCCATATTTTTATTAAAGCAAGATTAATCACACAAGGCAGGATTTCCTTTTTTTCCTCTCCCCCTTCATTAACAGAACTAAATAGTATTTGCCACATGCTGTGCGAAGCATGAAAGCCATTTAAATACATCCTACCCTTTCTGAGTTGATGTTGTAATTAGAGATGGGTGCACTCCGTTTTAAAAATTCCTGTGATTAGTAAGCAATAATAATAATAATTTTTGAATCTTTGTTCACTAGAAAGTTGGGGTCTCTTTGAACGTCTGAGTTTTTCTGCAGTATGGAATGTCAGAAACAGGCAGTATACCTGGGCAGATCTCATGCAGATGTGACCTAGTCGTGGCTAAATCCAGGCCTATTATTGATGAGCCACAAAGAAAAGCAATAAGAACGTAATTAGGCTCTGAAACAATAAACACACATCTTTCAGGCACCATAAAGAGTGTATTCATTTTGTAACAATAAAGAGTACTTCATTGTCCCTTGCCAGTAAATTCTTAGGGGAATGGTGAAAATCTGATCTCTTTTTTTGCCCCCAACCCCTCCTGATCTAACCCTTTAAAATATTCACTGAAGCTACATGAGAGAAAATGACCCTGTAATTCCATGTCAGTAAATGTAGATCGGTAAGGGTATGCCAGGTGTAGCTGAGATAGGGCATGAGGAGATCCCTTGCAGAGGAGTTCTTTGTTAGTCAGGAAACGGAGGTAATGTGCCAGGGGCCATTTTTCCTAGAGGCCAAATATTGAATAAAGTTGAAGGTCAGTGAAGACACTGTGATGTATGGTAATGTGGTGTGTGGGTGAGCTTTCTTATAAAGACCAATTTTTTTTTTGAGAGCAGGAAGATCCCTTTTAAATGGATTGATGGATTGCTTTATTCTCACTGTTTTGTTTTGCTTTTAACTTTACTGGCTGGAAAATTTTTTTTCAAATACTTGATTGTAGAGTCCTATCATCCCTGATACTCCTATCTTTGTCTGGTGTGTGTTTTACAAAATCTTTGAAAATGTAGAATTCTCCTTTTCTTATAGAAGAGGTTATATTCTTAGCATGGTAAACAGGAAGGTTCTTGTAGACACCCTAGGAATTAAAAACCATGGTTACAGCCGGCTTCTGCTGAAATATTGGTAACTGTGTCCCTGTCTCTAGAAGCCAGTCTGGGCATTTGCCTTCTAGATTAACTAGATGTAGACCCTTCAGTACTTGAGAAAGTGGTTTCATGTTTCCCAGTTCTTTTCTGTTTAAAATTCTCACATTTGGTCTCTTCTATCATTTTTTCCTTTTATGCAAGCACTGCTAGGGACTGGTATCACCAAAACGTGTTAGACTCTGCAAGAAGCTTGGTGTCGAGGAGAGAGACAGGTGCCCCTATAATTACCATGTACATGGGCTTTCTGTGCTTAAGGCAGGTGTGTGCGATGCTATTGGAGTACAGGAAAGAGTCACTGGATACTGATGTTGGTGGGTGGGGACAGGTTTCTTGGGAAGGCTGAATCATGATGACTGTAGAATATGGCAGGATTTTACAAGCAGAAATAAAGGCATAAAGATATAAATTATATGGCATGTTGGGGCACTTTTTGTGGTACAGGTTGCATGGGGCAGTCTTCAAGTTAGGCAGCAAGGAAATTCTATAAGCAACACGAGTCCATTGACGAGGTTTAAACTTCAGATTCTTTTAGATATATTTTCTTACTATTTTTCATATGACTTTTAAGACAAAAGTGTTTAGATTCTTTTATATGTCAGGTACCTGCCACATATACTTTCCATTTATATCATTGCATTTGAAATCTTTACTAATGAAATGTGAGTTTTATTCCCATGTATTACGACGGAATTTGAGGTGAAGTAACTTAGCCAAGTCAGTTAATGGGTAGTGAGGGAGACTGAAACTCAAGGCTGAGTTTCTCTGACTGAATTTTTCTGCACTATCATGCTTCCGTTTCTCTGGTGGTCCCATAATGAACATTTAATAGTAATTAAGAGTTCCTTTTCTATAAGGTCATATAGATTATGAGCAAGAAATACAAAAAGACAGGGGTAGGAATGGGCGTGGAAGAGAGGGAGGAGGGAGTGGGATCAAGATTGTGGTTCTAGGACTTTTGGGTTGTCCTGGTTGTCTATATGTAGTGAGACATGTTTGGAAAATGTAGTGTTCTATCTCTCACCTGGGCACAGTCGCCACTGTGGCTACCTTTAAATGGCTGGGCCCAGCGCTCTGGTAGTTAACAGAATTGTCTCTACTGTTTTTAGACATGGTCTATTTGAACAATATGGTCAGCTAGCAACAGCCTTAAGAAGATTTGAAGCCAGGAATGACTAATAGCCTCCATCTCACCTGGAGGTTGGTAGCAGGTGCAGCAGTCGCCTCCAGGACAGGGATATTTAGATCCGATTCTTACCTTACAGTGGAACTAATGCTTCTGTTCTGGCGGGACCTAGACTCAAAACCAGCAAAATTCAGGACAAAACCTGATTTCTGACTTTTGAAGTCTGCAAACCAGACAAGTGGTGTTCTCACTAACTGTCCTCCTCTCGGAAGTGAGAAGGCTCTTTCCACTGGCCGTGGAGTCTGCCACTGGGTTTGCTTGGCGGGCAGCTGGGTGGCTGTGTGCTGTGGGGGGGGGGGCACCACTGATGGTGTGATGTGAGCTGAGATCACATCACGCCAGGCCCTGTCACAAAGAGAGGTTCTGTCTGACTGCGCCTGCTCCCTGCTGCATGGCTGGCATGTTTACATAGTCATTTTGTTACAGCAGAGACTCTGAAACAAATGCTTTGCTCCAGCCCAGGAACTGCCATTCACCGTGATGAAAGTGCCTTTTTGTGGGCTGTTTTTGTCGGAATCAGGATGGGCTGGCGTGTGTTCTGCGCAGTGCGGCCTGTTCTCACATCTTTCCCTGATTTCTTGCGTCCTGCATTGTCCTCTCAATGGCCCAACCTAAGGACTCACAGATTTTACTGCAGGTCCCCTCCTTCCCTTCCCCCCTCCACTGGTTATCAAATGTAGGCTAGTAAACAAAACTAGAAAATTGAGATTGCTGGGTTCCATGAGCTTTTTCTTTTCTTTTAAAATTACCTTCTAATCACAATTGCCTCATGGATAGAGGGCGGCATCTGTTGGAGAGGGGTTCACCAACTGTATTTTAATTATATCATGATTAAAATACTTTAAGCACCTAAAGAAGTTTATTTGATTAGGGTTTTACCTGTTCTCTTTTTCTTGAAAAAAAAAAAAAAAAGTAGTTATATTCAGTGTTGAAACAGCAGCAATAAATAGTCAGAGGTTTTTCCAGTATAGCCCCCTGATCTGCTATATACCACTCCCAGGTCCCTGAGCCCCCAGGAGCTTGATAAGTGGTGGCCAGATAGGAGCTAACTTGGCTTGTGTGTCCTGCTTGTGAGAGTGAATTCAGAGGGATGACTGGTCTTAGGAGCCTCTAAAGCAGCCTAATGCTGAGGATCCGGCCCACTGCTTCCTGGCAGAGTGAGGAGCTTGTGCTGGGTTTCTCACTGTCAGCTGGGCTCCAGCTCTGAGCTGCATTCCCTTTAGGTGTGCAGGGTGGCTTAGACGCCCCGCCCTGGGCATGTGTGCCGTTACAGGGAGCAGAGGTTGCCAGGTGTCCTTACCCCACCCCAGTCCTCATTCCTGGATGTGGTCCCAGTGTGCTTCCTGTGCTAGGGCTGAAGGCAAGGAAGCCCTTCCAGTTTGAGGGGAGATGTTTAAGCTGATAAATAGAAGCATTAGTGCTCTGATGGTGGCCAGGATTTTGGCCATGACTATAGAATCTTAAAAGCACCACGGGGGGTGGGGGTGGGGGTGGGAGTTGTCTTTCTGTGCTTCCTTTAGAGCATGTATCATGTTCACTGTCATGTAGAAGCACTCTTCTCTGGCCACCATTTGCGGCTCAGTGAGTTTTTTCTTCAGGCAAGTTGGCATTTTCATGAACACTGAAGCTTGAACCTCCAACCCCTATAACCATCATCAAGTTTCTGCTTCCCTAGTTGCCTGGGAAACCATTACCAGAAGTCTGATATGTGTGAACATTTTCTCTTTCTCTCTCCCTCTCAGTATAGCTTGATGAAATCTCTTGAGGGCTGCTGGGATTAAAAAAAAAATCCTGTCACTTAGCTTTTCTTTTTATAGCTTTCTAAAGGAAAATCCCACTTTCTTTTCTGATCCCAACTTATACTCTAGCAGCCTCAGATCAGTAGAATATATTTGAAAAATTTGTTTAGAAAACCCATCAAAACAGCAAAAGCTAACCAGCATCGGACAAGCTAGATCCCAAATCAAAGAAACATCAGGGCCTGAAATAGATGGAGCAGATTGCCTGACTTGACATTTTTTGTATGTGGCCCTGGAGGGGATACCTCCGTGTGGGGTCCCTTTCCCAATGCTACCATTTTTAAAATTTATTTATGCATACAGAACTGGGGTACAGACCAGAGATGCAGGGGCAGTGAGAGGATTCACTAGACAGAGTGGGGAGCGGAACAGGCCGACTGACAAAAGTACACTGCTGAGGGGAACAGCGGGCAGGTCAGGAGAGGTCTGCCACGCCATGTGGTCACCTCCTGGGCGGGGGATTGAGCTCGTACTGAGGCAGCTGTGGCTCACTTGCAGTGCTGCATCCTAACCCATTGTGCCACCAGGGAGGGCCCAACTCCACCATTTTTATAAGAATGAAGACTTCCTCTCCTTTTGCAGAGATGGTGGGTCAAAGGTATTAATTATGCATTACTCCTCTTTTGGTGGTATTTCTGTGGATTGAAGGAGGGTCTTGGGAAAGCAGGAGGGAAACAAGTGCTAAATATATTTCAATTACCTTTGCTGCTTTTAAAGAATTCCCACAGCTATTCTCCAGCAAAAGCAGCCTCCGTCCATAAGCCTCCCATCCTACTCTTTCTGTGTGACGTGGGAACAGTGAGGTGTGTACTGTGTGCTTACTGTGCAACTGAAAGAAATCCCAAGGCTGATGGGCCTAGGCCATCTTGCTAGCACAATCACTGAAAAAAACAAAAACAGGCGTTAACTTTCAGTCAAGGCCTCATTGGTTCCTGGGCTGGTTGTGTGGCACAGTATACAGAGTAGAGACCTGTCCGTCCCACCTCTGTCCATCCCACCCCTGTCCATCCCATGGGAGCCCAGTCTGGACATCGTGTGAATCCATCACTGTGCGGCCCCCTAGGCCAGCATTTAAATGGGCCCAAATCAGAGCTTCTGGAAAGGAAGTTTATTGTACTGCTCCCTGTAGAGCTCATAGCCTTCTGCTCTCCTCTCCCTCCCCATTTTACTACCTGGACTGATCTCAAGAGATCACCTTTTAGAAGGAAACAGGTACGTTTATTAAAAGAAAAAAAAGCATACTGTTGGATTTGATCTTGACTTAGGTGTTACAGGGAGAAAGTGTGTTTCCTTCTTCATTAATATTTTCGGTAGGAATGTGAGTCCATTCCTATTTATGGACCTATGGAGGCCCTCACTTCTGTTTTTAATCTCACCATTCTACTTAAAATGCAAATGGGGTTGAAATATATCATTTGTCTGAAAAATGAGATGAACCGCTTGGAAATGTAATTTTAAAATATGCAACCAATGCTAGTACATGATTAAAGTAATGAGTTAATTTCCACCCTTCCTTGCAGATGTCCTTGAAGGCTATAATGGGACAATTTTTGCGTATGGACAGACTTCATCAGGAAAAACGCACACCATGGAGGTAAGATTGCAATGAGCTGTGGCAGTCTTGGATATGAATTGACCTGCTGTTGCCAGTGAAACTTGAACTGTGCGAGGCATTTTTACTGGTGATAAGGGGGTGGTTATGTTTGGCCAATTTATTGCATCCTTGAGGACTTCTAAAATAGAAGCAAGTAATAAAATCTTGGGCGTTTGCATTAAGAAAAAGCCTTTGTTGAGAGCACTATCCAAATAGTGGTAATATATTCAACTAAAAAATTGGCATGGGGGGGCAAGAAGAGAGTGGGGACTGGGCTATGGTGGAAGATTTTGGGTGAGAGTGCTAGCACACTCATGACTATACTTCCAAAATAATACTTAGTAACAGTATTATTTAATACAGCGACCAATGGTATTTCAATAAAGAATTAATTGGAGGATTGTTAATAAAGAGCAAATAAAACAAAAATGACAGGGACATGCAGTTTTTTATGTGACTGTTGGGTGGACGCAGTCCACTCCATGTACACGCTGAGCAATAGGCACCTGTACTCAACATCTTCCCTCTGTCCCCTGTGGGCATTTGAGGGTGTCACCCCAGCTCAAATTACTGGCTGTGGGGCTCTGTGCTCCAGGCTCTCTTCCAGATAAGGCCACTCAACCGACTGAATTGGCCTCCTTTACATATTCTTTTCCTGCCCTTTTAATTTTGGATACCTCTAAGGTCTGCAGGGTTGGCTAATTCTGTCAGGTGAACTCACCTGACAGGTAAGGAGAGGTGTAAGAGTGGTTATAACAAGAAAGTGCACAGAGGACAGCTGGGGAATTTAGCTGAATAAGAGCAGACTAAGACAAATCCTTAATCCCTCCAATTTAGGGTTTTCGTTGATGGTGCTCCCCTGGGACTATGCTTGTGATGGCAGCTGCACACTCACTTTAACTTATGAATCATTCCTATTGAAGAAGAGATTTCAAAGGCACAAGGGTAAAATCTTCAGGGCTCTGACATTCTGCTCACATTGATTTCAAGTGTGGGGTGCCACGCTGGGGGATCTCATTTCTCTTGTGTTGACTCACTCATTTTGTTGGAGACAAAGTAGTTCAGAGACTGCACACCTGACACCAGGTTTATTAGCCACCTCTTCTTCAGCAAAATACTTTTCCCCTGAGAGTGGGTGTCACCGCGCCCGCACCTCACATCCTACTGCATTCACCTTGGAAACCCGGCTGCAGGAGTCCCCACACTCCTGCTCTGGCCACCCACCTGCCTCTCTTATGAGGCTCCAGATCCTTAACCTTCTAGGTGCTAGAAGAGCTGCAGTTATACATTTACTGTATCCCAAGACCTCCACTAGCCATGGACAAAAACTCCTTCATGGGTCATAAGGGACAGACAGAGCATCTCATGAGGCTTTCTGTGAGCCTCTAGGTCTTTGGAAAACTAGCAAGCAATATCTACAACAAGAACAAAAATCGCAGTGTTTAAAATTCTTACAAGAGTGACCTTTCTATCATTGGGATTAATTCATCTTTGAGAATTATAAGGTATTAGTTAAACATCAGATCTTTAAATTGTGAACCATTTGACGAGAGTCTTGTGCCTAGAGTAAAATCTGTTTTAGGTGGATGGGTGGATGTAAGGAGATGACAAAGAGGTATATCAACTTGTGAAAACTAAACCCAGAAGCATTTTATTAAGTGAGATCATCTGGTGCCTCACCGGGTACCCTCCACAACCCCCACAGCAGAACTTCTACCTAGGGGGATTCCTGGCAACCTAAGGGGGACTCAAAATTGCCTAAATTCTGTCATCTCTTCACCCTTATCAGTTTAAAAAAATTGATTGCAATGAGTTTTTCTTTATTGCGACTTTTGAAGATCACACATTTAGGGTAGAGGGAGAGTTTTCCTGGGGTGTTACCCCCTACTTTATCTGGTTCTTTCTTTAGGGTATTTATAGATTGGAGAAAAGGTAGGGGATATTTTAGAGGAAATCAGAGGGAAGGCAGAACCCCAAGCTGAAGTTACAGAGACTGTAGGAGACCAAGAAATACAGGACCCTGGAATGCAATTAAATTTTAAAAACCCTGTGGAGCTTACACCATCTAAAGAGGATTTTATGTATTCAGAATTACACATGGTGATTTTCAAAGGCTTTTAGAAGGGGATGTTAACTCTGAATGGACGGAGCTGTCACATTTTAAAGTTGTTTTTCATTTTAATCCCCCCATTTTTTGTCTGACATCCAGTGGTGATTCCATTACCTTCTATTGAAGGGAACAAACAGATAAGCCTACATAAAATTGGAAAGGTTAGCTTCTGAAGATGGAGTATATAAGGCAGATTTTCAGCAAAAATATGAAACACTCAACAGTGTTGGTGCTAAGCTTGGCAGGACATGGTTGCAACTGGGCTGAGTGTTCATGCAGCTATTGCTTACAGGCCTGGCTTGAGGAAGGATGGTGTGTGTGTGGGGGGGCGGTGGCTGGCCCATTGTTCAGTGTGTGAGGCTGGGCTGGGCTTGCCCACACCCTGTCCTCACTTTGCCTACTATTTCAGCAAATTCATGCAGTTAGATAGAGGGTTGGGGTGGGGGAGAGACACTTGTTTTTCGTCTGTCCAAAGAGACACCTGGACGCCATCTAAAGCATACAGGCTCCCTGTCTTCCAGCCCTTCTCACCCCACTAGCCAAGCCAGCCAACAGATTTTTAATGCATTGGTGCTCCTGTGAGCTGACAGGTCACCTACTTTCCCATCAGGACACAGTACACAGTACTCAGAAGGTAGAGGACACAACTGTGGCTACAGCAGAATGAGTGTTCAGTGATCAGTGGCCTGGTCTGGCTTCTTTTTTCATATGTGCACCCCATTCACAGGCAGGAAAGTTTCTGAAGAGTATTATATAGGATGCAAAGATAAAAGAGGTGATGAAGTGATGCACTCCTTGCTACTTAAGTCCATCTGGCCCTCCAGCCAGCTAGACCTGGCACCATGTTCTGAGTGGGCATTGTTCTTGTCCAGGACCTGCACCTCAATTGCATTACTCTGCTTTCATCTTCTCTGCCTACATCCTGTGTTTAAGCTCATCTTGAGGGAAGAGCTAAATCTTACTCATCCCTCAAGATTTGGTGTTCCTCAAGGAAGCCATCCATGTTTGAAGGGATTTTTCTGTTTTCTGAATTCTGTTATTGTTTCTCTGCTTCTGTTTTATCGCCTGAAGGATTTGTGTAGTGGGTATTATGTACATGTGTGTTTCATTTGCAAAGGTGAGTAACACAGAAGCAGTGAAGACCTTCACATACACTTACATCCCTCCTCCCACTACATTCTCATCAGAAGAATCAACACCTTATATACACCATATGTCACACTCACCTTATCACACATCCCCCATACCACACACACAATAAACCCACCCCACCACACATCTATACCACATCCATACTGCATAACCCATATCACACATTGCAATACCACACACATCCATGTCACAAACCCCATGCCATACACTTCAACACATACACCGTACACAACACCCTTCCAACACCAGACCCATCAATACTATATACACCCACGTAATAGACGACACACACCCCCCACATGTATAGGCACACACACTGTTTTGCAGGCTCAGTTTACTGAGCATAAACACCCTCCTCACTCTTGAGCTTGTGAGCTAGATCAAGGTTGTAGCCCCTCTGGTAGAGTTGGTCCTCACTTTTGTGATTTTTTTCCCTTCCCCAAATGAATATGTCCTTTGCTCTCATATGAAATAGTTGGGGTAGTTGCGGCAGGGAAACAAAACAGGGAGTGCCTAGATTCTCCTCTAGTTGTGCCTTGGGTCCTCTCCTGACAAAGGCAAACAAAGATTGTCAGTGTTTGTGGAAGCCAACGATCAATTGGAAGGTAAATCTGTTGAAATGAGAGCATCTAAGGAACCAAATTTCAGTCAATTATAATGATTTTGGATTACTAGTCATTCTTTGGCCCTGGACTACTGAGGAAGCAAAAGGATTATGATGAATTATTAAAGAACTTTAGGCTTCCCTGGTGGCGTAAGGTTTTAAGTCTCAGCGCTATGAAGCTATCACTAGCCACTGCACAGGAATTTGATCCCTAGTCAGGAAGCTGTCCCATATGGTGCAGCAGACTGCTCCTGTCTTGCCCACTGCTCCCCTCAGCAGTGTATTTCAGTCAACCTGCCTATTCTGCTCCCCACTCTGTCTCTGGTGAATCCTCTCACAATCCCCCTACCTCTGGCCTACACCCCAGCTCTTGTATGCAAACATAAGTAAATCTTAAAAAAAAAAAAAATAAGGCTCTGGAGAGGTGTGCAGGGAACACTAGGGTTTGGATTATCCAGTGGCGTCGCCACAATTGTCTAGACAGAGATTAGTTTTCACTGGGTATCATTTCTGTCAGCAATTTCCACAATCCATAGCACATGGTCAGTGTTTGAGTTGTTGCATGTTTATGTTGGCCCATTGGTTGTAAAGTTGCTAATATTTGAGACTCAGTCTCACTCATTATGGTGCTGTATGTTAATGATCTGAATAGAAATGTGTTTTCAGACTCTTCAGGTCAAATAGACACTCAGCTGCTTAATGAAAACCTGTAATGAACTGAATAACAGAATACTAATTTACTGTGACTAACTACCTTGTTTATACCATTTAACTTATATTCTACAACTTTGTGCAGTAGATAAGACATGAAATGTCATAGACAGTGAACAAAATACATACGTGCTGGCCACTCCTACCTTAGGGAATATGCATTCAAACTAAAACATCAGTATAAACACACATGATGTCTTGAGCTTCATGCACTGGGGCACACCGAGGAGCTACCCACTTTCCCAGGAGAGGGTGTTTTGCTGATGACCAGATTTATCAGAATTCAACTTTTCTCTTGTTTTTAGTAGAATAGAAGTTCAGCAATCAGGTATGTGAAAATGGATTTGTAATGTAAACTGCTTGTGGGCTGTAGTTAACATCAGAGTTCATGTGAATTCTTGCTTTTGATAACTCAAACATTGTCAACTTGTCAGGGAGAAGATTTGCTTTAAAAAGATTTGATTGGGGAAAACAAAGCAGACCTTCCATGGATTGGGGCAGTTAGGAATAAGGACTTGAATCAAAGCCATGAAGTTTGTTGGGCATCCCTGTAGGATTAAAGGATAAACTGAGTTTTCTGTCGTTCTTTCAATTCCATTTGTTCCTAGAGTTTTATAATGTCATGACAAGCTGGAAATTTCTCTGGGAATACATTTGCTGATCCCTTAGGACATGTAGACTTATGTGTGAGTGTGTGTGCATGTGTGTCTGATGGATTGTTTAACATATAACAGAATTTCAGCGTTCATTTGAGTGTGGGTATAAAGAAGGCTCTGGAAATTTTGTACTTAGGTCCATGGGAAGACCTTTGTTTTAAATACTTTCGAAATCTTTGCCTTCCCTGTTGGCACAGTGTGTTAAAGTGCAGCACAGCACTGAGAAGCTGGCCGAGGCCACTTTGGTGAGTGTTCAGTTTCCATCCCAGATTTCCATCCATGGCACAGCAGACCTCTCCTCTTTTGCCTGCTGTTCCTCTCAGCAGTGTACTTCATCGATCTGCCTGTTCTGCTCCCCACTCTGTCTCTGGTGAATCCTCTCACCCCCCTGCACCTCTGGCCTGTACCCCAGTTATGAATGAATAAATAAATCTTAAAACAAAACAAAACAAAACAAAACTGAAATCTTTAGGAATTGTTTTCGGGCCTTATGGCAAGTTTTTGAAAGTCTTAATAGGTGGCAAATTCTGGATATTAAGAATACAGTTAGTAATTTTTTTTTAAAGATTTATTTATTTATGCATACAGAACTAGGGTACAGGCCAGAGGTGCAGGGGTGGTGATAGGATTTACCAGAGACAGAGTGGGGAGCAGAACAGGCCAATTGATGAAGTACACTGCTAAGGGGAGCAGCAAGCAGGTCAGGAGAGATCTCCCACGCCATTTGGGTCACCTCTGGGGTGGGGATCGAACTCATGTTGAAGTGGCTTTAGCTTCTTAGTGCTGTGCTTTAATCTGCTGTGCCACCAGGGAGGGCCCAGTTAGTATTTTTAGGAATTAAACAGAATTCATTTATCCTACCACCTGTAAGTAAGTTGGAAGTAGAGGGATAAATGTGGCTGGGAACAATAAAAGAATATACCAAAAGTGGGTTTAAGTTTTGGAAACAGTCAAAACTCATTCAGGCTGGGAATTACTGATTTTAAAAAGAAATTGACATAACAGATTTTCATGGTTGAATTTTTACAGTGATGCTGAAGGTATTGCTTAGAAATTTTTGAACGATGACACTGCTGAAACTATGGCACTCAGCGCTCAAGGTGATTCTGTTAAAGTCGATGATCTTAGACTTGTTGGTTCTGGTCAGTTTGTGAAAATCAAACCCAGAAACATTTCATATGTTGTAGCGCCCATAACTTCTCTGTCCTCTTGCTTGCCCTGTTCCTGCTTTTCCATCCACATATCCACATTCCACACTGATTTCCTGCCCTGAGTGGTAGCAGCAGGGAAGCCCGTGGAGCTTCAGAACTGCAGAACAGGTGCAGCTTGCTGAGAGCAAGTTGAGTTCCTCTGCTGACTGCTCTGCTGTCCTGTCAGGCGGCTCTCTGAAACTCCCTGGCATGTGAGGTGGCTCTCCAAGGGGGCAGACTGCCACTGTGTGGGCACCCCCGCTGCACGAACCCCAGATGCAGCCCCTCTGTCTCTCACATTTCCCTGCAGCACTCTTGAGCTCCCCTGTGTTTTTCACTCTCTAGGGGAAGCTGCATGACCCTCAGCTCATGGGGATCATCCCCAGGATTGCACACGACATCTTTGACCATATCTATTCCATGGATGAAAACCTGGAGTTTCACATCAAGGTACGTGCTGTGGATTGAGCCCAGGAGAGGAACTGGGCCCCTCATTGCCTTCCTCTTAGTGCACAATGTAAAGCGTGATTTTATCTAATTCAAGGAACATCCCTGAAGTAAGCACAACTACATTTACTATTTAATGATTAAGGAAAAAGTTAGCTAGATTATTTGCTTCTAAGTATGGAGATAAAGTAAAGTCCTTCTTAGCGTGGGAACATGATGGTATATGCCTGTGGGTTTCTGTGGCTATGACTGGAACGTGTAATGAATCAGGTTAGGTCAGCATTTCCCATAGCCTGTTTCATGAAACACAGGCCCCCATATTATCAAAAGGTGGGTGACCAGGGAAAAGGTTTAGGTGGCTAAATGAGAAAAATCTCTGTTGAACAACGATAGATTTATCACCAGCTTACATATACTACTGTGTAATGTAATTCCACAAAAGTGGGTGTACAGTATATTACATCACCCACTTATTTGACTTTGGACATATTATTGCCCTTTGGCGTTTGACAGTCTAGAGTTTTGAGGAGCACATTCAAGAGTCAGGGATAGGAATTCTCCTCATCTTTGTTTTTAAAACCAGAGCTTATGTTCTGGTTTAAATTTGAATTGAAAGAGATTTCTATTCTTTAAACTGCAGCTCTTGATTCATCACTTTTGCTATTAGGGGTACTTTCCTAGGAACTCCTTTGTTTGCTAGTGACTGAAAACCACTTGTTTAGGCAAATAGAGGAAGTTGCTGTAAGATACAGAATCTGATAGCAGGCATGGGGCGGGCTGTGGAGGTGCAGGACGTCTTGCCCTGCTTTCCCTTTTATTTTCTAATTTAAAACAATGAGATGTAATTTACAGACTCTAAAATTCACCAAGAGTATGCAATGGAAAGCTTTTAAATATATTCCCCAAATTGTATTACCATGAGCACTATCCAATTACAGAACATTTTCATCACCCCTCACAAAGAAGCTTCATGCCCTCGACAGCCTGTGTTTCTGCTCTCTCATTTTGTTCCTTATTGCAGACCATCTTTCTCTTTTGGGGAGGGGCAGGGATAGGAGGATAGGGTGGTGAGAAGACAACCCCAGGGCAGCTCCACATCCCCTTGTTTCTAATTATTAATTCCCCAGGAAAGGGGCTGAATGGCCCAGCCCAGAGAATGTGCACACTGGCTCTAGTGTGCACAGAGCTTGCTGGGTCCGCATTTGGGGCTTGGGAAGGGGTTGGCACGGGGTGAGGACAAAGGGGCTGTTCTATAGTAAGACTAAGAGCTGAGCGGGTCAGCTGGGATGCAGATCGGCCTTTGAAGCTGGGACCTTAGTGTTCCTTCATGTGTATCATTTTAGAGAGAAGATGCCAAAGTTCAGAGCCATAACCAGATGGTCAGAGTTCCCTCGCAGTCACTGGCAGAGCTGAGGTTGGACACTTGATCTGACCAGTCCCACAGACAGTACCTTTTTCATTATATTAAACTTCTACTCTTCCTTATTTCTGCTACTCTCCTTTCCTAAATATGAAAAACAAGGCAACAACTCTTAGTCCAATCATAAATTACAACTGGCAAGACATTCTCCTCGCAATTCCCTTTGTCGGCTAAAGCCAGCTTCTGTTCAGTTTAGGAGGCTAAGCCTCCTTGCCCAGGCTTCTTTATATCTGAGGATGCAGAAGCTTGTTGCTTTGATGGAATCAAGATTTAGGAGCTTAGTGCATCTTTAAGGCTGTTTGCATTTAAATACCTTAAAATACTGGTGGGTTCTTATGGGATAATCCTGGAGTAAGATGTTAAACCAATTACTGCCCTCAAAATAGGGTCCTTTATTAGAATCGTGTTAAGATAAAAATGTAGCAGCCTGAAGGGGGAGGAGAGAAGAACTCCCAAGCCTCCAGGGCTGACTCCTACAGTCTGGCTTCCTTTGCATTTGCAGTCTGTGCTCACTTATTTCATAAGTAATAATTGCAACTGGGCATGTTCGCTGTGACTACTTTGTATATTTTAAGGTGAATAATGGCAGGTTTAATCAAGAAAAAGAAGCTTGATTAAGGCAATATGGCAAATCTGTTCCTTAATTGATTCCCATGGTGGCTTTAAACATTATTTCTGAGCATGCTATTTCTTAATGTCAGACAATGCCTATTTATTTCTCTTCCACCTGGCCTCATAAAGAATTCGATGGCAGAACGGTAACAAAACAAAGCCCCTTCCAACCAAGCAGAATGCTATGTGAATAGGATTATAATGACAATTGCTAACACCTAGAGCATGACTGTTTAAGTATAAATACTTTTCGTTGTCATCTATGTTTAAAATCTCAAGGAAAACGGAAAAGTCTTAAAGAAAACTCACAAATAAACAGAATGAGTTGTAACCAGGGCTGCACTGGCTGCAGAAGGTCTGGTTTAGCAACATCTGAGAGGCCAAACACACCCTTAGGATCCTGGTCACTCCGGGGCAGTGGGTCTTTGGAAGGGCAGTCATAGTGTCTGTGGTAGATGAGGCTGAGTGTTGGGGGGCGTCTGACAGGCCTTTGGAGGCAGGGGTTGTGGGAGTGATGGAATCAGATTCCAGGGCTGGAAGCCAGGTCTGAGACTCGGAAGTTCCAGGCTGAGCCAGATAAAAGATAACGAGCCAGGATTGAGCTGAGTTAGGACTATTGTTGGGTTTGATGGTGAGTCTTCACTGCCCCTAGCTAGAGGCAGAACAGCCACAGCTACAATGTAGGGATGTGTTTTCACATACAGTCACACCCAAGCTTGACAATTTTTTTGAAAATTGACAAAAATTTTTTTGAAAAATTTTTTAATTTTACTTTTTTGTCTGTTCAAATTTTTAAAAATCTTATGAACAAAGAGGAAGAGAAAAGTTGATCTGAGAGAAGGCAAGTGTGGACAGAATGCAGATTCCTAGAGTGAACTTGTCACACGATCAAGTCACAACTGAGGCCTAGGGTCTTAGTTACATGTGAATTACTCTCCCCAAGAGCACCTACCTAAAGTTGGCCTCAGGTGTCAGCAAGCATAGAAGTCACCTGGGGAGTTTAGAAGTCAATTCGTAGGTCCTGCACCTGGAGAACCTGATTCAACATACCAGTGCAAGTGTTCAGGGCTTACAGTTTAAACAAAGGCTCTGAGAGATGCTGATACAGATGGTGCTGGGGCCGAGGCTGTTGAGAATAATTTACTGGAAGGTTTCCTTTCTCTCTTAGAGTCTAAATTGTGTTTTACAAAATTATACTTTGTTCAGGTCCTTCCTGGACTCTCCAAGACTTCTTAGACTCGCCAGCACCAGTTCTCTTCTGTTTACCTTTCTGAGTTCTCTGAGTTCCAGGCATTTATACCCTCACCCTCTCCCCACGCTTGCATCATGCTCTTCCCTCATCGCATGAGGCTGTCAGTGGCATGTGTAAGGTGAAGCCGACTGCTCGACTGTTTTTTTACAATTACTTGCACACTTGCACAGGATGTTTTTTGTTGCCGCCGTTGTCACATCTGGAAGTTTGTTTGCTGATCCTGTAAGGGAAAAGCTAGACTTCCCCTCTAAGTGGTAATTTAGCACCTGAGGCACACGTGTTGTAAATAAGAGTTAAATGGAGCCATAGGCAGCTGCGATGTGTGGGGATGGAGGTCGGGACCCACAGAGCAAGCGGATGAGGCAGAAAGCAGGAGAATCCAGGAATGCTGCCTGGAGTCTGCTCCAGGCAGACTCTTCTCATTCTTCTTAGCCGTGCATGCCAAAAGCTTCTGTAAGTTCTAGTAATGACATTTTGGAAATACAGCATGATGTGTCTGTTTCAAACTTGATTTGTTTTTAACCAGGTTTCCTATTTTGAGATCTACTTGGACAAAATCAGGGACCTACTTGATGGTGAGTGACCTGAATGCTGGTCTTCAATTTATTGTTTAACAAAAGTTCAGGGAAGTTGCATGATTTGTAGAACTTCTGCTGAAGGTATTAATGAAGTTTAATAGAGATATTCTGCTGCTTTCATTCTGTCAGCTTATTCTTAGCCAAGACTCAGACTTGCATTTTTAGTTAATCTGTTTATTCTCAGCCAAGACTCAAACCTGGGTTTTTGAAAAATCTAATCTAAGAGATTAGATTTGCCTGTCTCCTGTAACAATTTCTATTTTCCTCCATTACAGGGTCTTTAACTTTTCTTTTCTCTTCTTCTTTGCATGTCATCATTATCAACTCTGTAGTATCTAAGACAAACTTGGCTGTTCATGAAGATAAAAATAGAGTCCCGTATGTAAAGGTATGAGGATACTTGATGGTATGATGTATTTCTCTCCAGCCACTGTCATTGAAATTATTACATAAGATGCCCAGAATATTACCTAGTTATATTAGGTAATACAAAGGTAAACTACCCATTTACCTTTCTGAACTCTCTTAGTTCCAAGCATTACTGCCCTTAGCAATAATATGCCCACAAAGCACTCACAGGTATTTAGTCCTATCTTCTTAAATTTAATATTCATCTGATTAAAAAAAAACCTTTAATTTCTTAAATTGTATCTCCCTATGTAAGTGTGCCAGAGATGCTTGATTACATAAGGTCAGAATTACAGAAATGGGCAGACACTTGTTATTCACACTGAATTGTATTGAATGCAGTTCTGTAGGGGAAACATCCCCATAGCATTATGTTTAGAACTTCGAGTGCTTAATTGAAGTTGGTTTTTAGAGTGGTAAGTAAATAAATAAGTAATGAATACATAAATATGGAAAGTAATGATTTTAATTATTATTTTCTGTGTTCATTGCTGTTGAATATAAATATGTCCTTAAAAATTCCTTTATGGTTTACTTCCAGATTTGATCAGACTTTTTAATACAGAATTTAAGCAGTATGTAGGCAAAGTTGTTGGATCAACATTACAACTTTTTTTCTTGATCTTACTCTAGAAGAAAAATGGTACAGTGTTTAGCTCATTCAAAATATTCTTACTTTTCAGAGGGACATGGGATCAAAAATGGGGTGGGAAGGATGCCTGGAACTATGGTGATGGCACACGAATGAATTGGTGGTGGGAAGTCTACATGCACAAAATGATAATGATGTAAAAATAAATTAATTAGTTAAAAAAATTCTTGCTTTTCAAATTTTTAATATTGAACCTCAACTGATTGTCTTCTAGGGGTGCACCGAGCGGTTTGTGTCGAGCCCTGAGGAAGTCATGGATGTGATAGATGAAGGCAAAGCAAACCGCCATGTGGCTGTAACAAGTAAGCTTGGTGGTGGTGCTGTTTCCTTTTGTCCTATAACTTAGGATAAGTGTCTGCTTATTAACAAGAAGGGTGAGTTGTAGGGTCCAACTGAATTATGCGTAGGAAGGCACTTGGAAAACGGGGGCTTGTGCAATACAGGTGTATGTAGGCAGATCAAGGGAAATAGTGTCTTCTATAGTCAGAGAAATTCTTGGAAATGTTGAGTGAGACATTTAGCCTAATGGTATCAGCTTAAGCCTGAATACTGGGGAAAACAGACAACCAACCAACAAAGGAGGGGGCGGGGGAGTAACCTACTAAGTTTATTTTAATCATGTTATTACTCAGGCTAAAAATTCAACCAGCAAGTTTTATAAGCCAATCTTACGCATGGAAAGACACCATGTTATATTACTGCCCTCTGCAAAGAGGGAACTCAAGAAGCAGTGCTGGGAGCTTTATTATAAACTTTCTAATGCTGTATCAATAAAAGAAAAAACACCTTCAGATCAGCTTGTTTACCTTGCAGTTCCTTCCTCAGCCTGTGCACACTTCTGGGGAAGCACCAGGGTTTGTCTTAGACACAGACAAATGAGAGTGAGTTCATATGAAGGAAGTGTTCACTTGAAAGAGCTAAGGATTTCTAGGTTGGAGGAGAGAACCAGGAAGTTCATGTAGACAATTCAATATTTCTTAAGATGTTCAGAATATCAGCACTGAGAAAGAGGGTTAATTTGCATGGGTAGGCCACAGAGAGTCACTGAATCTGTCAGGAGGTAGATTTTGACCTACTTTGAGAAGAACATTCTAACTCTTGTAGCTGCCCCATGTAAAGTCCGCTACTTGGGGAGGAAGTAAGTTCCCTGTATACTGTAGAGGAAATTCAAGTATTCACTGGTTGATTAGTCATATTTGTTAAATCTCTTCCACCCAAAGTTCTGTGACTCAGTGATTCAGACCTGAAAGTTGAATAGATACTCAACATTTTTTCTATTCCCAAAACCTTGTGTGATGATATTCATTTATGCGGCAAATTTCATAGGTGATATTAAGCTTGTATTAAACTCTTGATTCTTTTTGCTTAAAATAAACATAATTGAAAGGATGTAAGAATCCTCTGATAGTAATATATCATTTTTTTAAAAAATAAGATTTATTTACTTATACATACAGAACTGGGGTACAGGCCAGAGGTGCAGGGGTGGTGAGAGGATTCACCAGAGACAGAGCAGGGTGCAGAACAGGCTGACTGATGAAGTACACTACTGAGGGGAGCAGCAGGTGGGTCAGGAGAGATCTGCCATGCCACTTGGGTCACTCCTGGAGCAGAGATGGAACTCATGCTGAAGTGGCTTTAGCTTCTCAGTGCTGTGCTTTAACCCACTGAGCCACCAGGGAGGGCCCTAAAATGTATCTTTTTATAAAGAGGTTATTCACTTGGTTTCTTAAGCTATTCATTGTCACAAATTCTTCATGGCATACCTGACAACTGTCTTAGTCCCCAAGAACTTTTGGTTCAGAATATTGCTATTTTTCTTACTTTGGTAAGGTACTTTTAAAAATTATTGTGAGAAAATATATATAATATAAATAATATAAAATTGATCTTTTTAACCCTTTTTAAGAGTATTAATTCAATGTCATTGAATACATTCACAGTATTGTACAACCTTAACAAATATTTTCAAATCATCCCGAAGTTCTAATTCCATACCCATTGGACAATAACTTCCTATCCACTTCCTAAATCTTGGCAACCACAGTTCTTTTTTTTTTTTTTTAACTCTAAGAATCTAACAACTTATGCAAGTAGAATAATACTGAGTTTATCCTTTTGTGACTTTTAATTTAACACAACGTCTTCAAAGTTCATTCATTGTTGTAGCATGGTCAAAAGTTTCTTCCTTTTTAAGAAAGGTAGGATATTGCGTTTTGTGGAATTTTGTTTATTCATCCTTATATAGACATTTGGGTTGATTTCACCTTATGGATGTTCTTAATCATGCTGCTATGAACACAGGTTAAATCATCTGTCCATTTCTTCCAGTTCTTGTGTATATGTACCTTGAAGGAAATATTTCTACCTTTAATCTTTTGAGGAAATTCCATACTGTTTCATATAACAAGTACCCCATTTTAGAGTTCTACCAATAATGTGTAGAAAAGTTGTGCTTTCTCCATATCCACCACAACAGTTCTTTTTTTTAAAGATTTACTTTATATTTTTATGCATACAAGAGCTTGGAAGTAGGCCAGAGGTGTAGAGGGGGAGCGAACTCACCAGAGACAGTGGGGGATAGCACAGGCCGAGTGACCAAAATACACTGCTGAAGGGAACAGCAGGCAAGACAAGAAAGGTCTGTTGGGCTCTGTGTATTAGCTCCCTGGCATCGGAGATCCAGCTCATGCTGCAGTGGCTGCTGATGGCTTCATAGTGCTGAGGCTTAACCCCTTGTAGCACCAGAGGGCCCACAGCAGTTTTTTATTTTTTATATTTTTGCAATAGTTATCTTAATGATCATCAAATGGTATCTCACTGTGGTTTTGATTTGCATTTCTTTAGTAATGAGTGATGTTCATCATCTTATTGGCCATTTCATATCTTCTTTGGGGAGATGTCTGTTCAAGTCCTTTGCCCATTTTAAGTTGGGCTATTAAGTTGGTTAGTTCAAAATATCATTTCAGTACCTTTTCAGATCTGTGACTTGTAAATAACCATCACCCTCTCATTGTGTAGGTTGCCTTTTCACTTTGTTGATAGTGTCATTTGATGCATGAAAGTTTGTAATTAGTGTACCTGTTTTTCATTCGGTGCATGTACTTCTGGTGTCTAGTCAAGAAATAACTGCCAATTGTAGTGTCATGAAGTTTTTCTCCTATGTTTTCCTCTTAAGGTTTTGTAGTTTTAGCTTTTACAGTTAGATCATTAGTCCTTTTTGAGTTAAGTTTTGTGTGTGGCCTCTCAACCTTGAAATGAAATAGCAAGGTCTTTTACTAATCAAATTGAGTTTATTTGGAAATAGCAGAAGGATTGCAATCAGCTGTGGCAAAACATGGGCTTGCCCAAGGAAGCAGAGAAGGTTGGCTTTTATTAGGTTTTAGGAGGAAATTGGACAGGGCTGTTTTGAACAAAAGTTAATTGAGAGTTTGAGGCTGTGGCCATTTCTCATTGGCTGCAGGTGGCAGGCAGTTTGTTGTTGCTGGGCTGGGACATCTTGTGAGCTGCAAGGGGTAGGTGCTCGAGAGTCTTCCCTTTATAGCTTCAGGACTCCATTTTGAGTCAGGTTTCCTTTACTTAGCTTCACAGGCCTCCTTCATTTTCTTTTTCTCTTCAGATAACCTGGTAAAACGGTTTTAAGAAATGATAACTAGTGGACAGCCACTCTGCTACTTGGTTAACAAAGACTAATGTTGAAAAATATTTTCATTTTCTGTGCCCCATCCTAATAAAACATATTCAGTCTTTGAGATCTTCTATGCACCTTCTATGTGTTATAGAGCAAGTCTTTCCTTAAGAAAAAACAGTAGTACTGATAATCAAAAGACTTGCATGTGTGAAGAAGGTGAGAAATGCATCAGCTGTTAATCTTGATGATAAAGATGGGGGACTAAGTGAGGCAGGAGAGCATGCTGTGAGCTCCAGAAGGAGAAAGTCAGGCTGCAGTAGGATTTGGGGGCTTGGGTGATATAGGCGGAGCTAGGGAATCTCTTATCTTAAACCAGTGACTAAATTTTTAGAATAATTTCTTTGTATTTAAAGACATTTAAGTCTTTCACTTCTAGAATCAGGGTAGTTTTTAAGATGAAACGGTGGCCTCAATTTTTAAAAATGGCTGGACTGACTTAAAAAATGGAACTATTAGACATGATTTGTTGTGCTTTTTACATAAGGGTTTTGCTACCTAAATTTGTGTTCTCTGCAGAGCAGTAAACTATTTTCCTTTTCAGACATGAATGAGCACAGCTCTAGAAGTCACAGTATCTTCCTGATTAATATTAAACAAGAGAATGTAGAGACTGAAAAAAAACTCAGTGGGAAGCTTTATCTAGTTGATTTGGCTGGAAGCGAAAAGGTAATTGGTTCTTTATTTGTATTATCTATAATTTTCCCCCGTTACTTGCTTCAGTGTGCAATGGTATAATTTTTATGCCTTTCTACTCCCTGCTTTTAAGGAGCTTTTAAAGTTTCTGATGTTGTGCCAAGATGTTATTAAATTTAACCTTCGTTTCCCAGCTCTTTCTTTTCTGGTCCTGAAGTTTCGTATTTGCGTCACAGGAGGTATTTTGAATGTCAATGCTGATTTATACCTAACAGGCAATGATGATGACATTAGGTAAATATAAGTGTGAACAGAGCATGGCGAAAGTAGCTGGGCAAATGTAGAGAGACATCATGAACTTGTGAGAAAAGGAAAGATTCCCATGTTGTACAGACTCCCATGTTGTACAGACACAAACAGGGCTTTGCCGTTGGAATCTGCAGGCTGTTTGCTGATAGAAGATCTGGAGCTGGTCTCTCTCTATATTTCCTATTTGCTTTTATAGTAGGCATCGACTGGTGTGTCTAGTGTGGCTCACCTCTCTTATTTTGGTCTTTGAGGTGAGGCCTATAGTCAGTGTTTTTAGCCACATGTCCTGACCCACCTCTGGCTTTGTCCAGGCAGTGTGTTGGCATCTACTCCCTGTCCTTGCCCTCCCAGCCTCACGGCCATTAGAGGTGCCTGCTGCCACACCCTGGCTGGGTACTGCCTCCTTGGGTGATGTCACAGAGCAAGTCCACTTTTATAATGCCATGTGGCCACCCTTACTGCTGACATCGTGTTGTCTCCATCAGGGTTAACTAGCCCTGAAGCACAATCAGTCTCCCGGACTGTGTCATTGATCCCCACTGGCAGCACCCTACCACTGAGTTGCTGTATGCCAAGTTATGGCCCCCAACGCCTGTGTAAGTAATGACCACTGAGACTGGCCTCCTGTACCCTCTATTGGTAAGGCTATGAGCAGAAGCTCACCTGAGTAGTACTGGATGGGAATCTAAAATTTTACTAGTCCATGTTTGTAACTTTAGTTAGATACCCAAAGACCAGGAATCCAGAGCATTTCTAGACTGACTATTGGCAGCCAGGATTTATTTTGCTGCTCCCCTGCATGGGTTCTGCAAAGAATCCAGTGGCCCTTGGCCTTTCTTAAGTTTGCCACTTGCCCTTGAGAGCCTGGAGATTAGTACCGAGACGTAACTGCACAGAAAACTGTCCCCTGCTGCCTGTTCAGGTGGAGGGCAGCTCTCTGCACAGCGCTGGTGGTTATTACTTAGGCTATTTATGAGGCATTTCACATTGTGGCCCTGCTCAGTGTTCCTCCTACTCATATATTAACTTTGCCTTTAATGTGTCCATGAGACTGGATCGGTGTGGGCTCACAGAATAGAGCTCTGGACTTCAGTCTCCGACTTCTCTGGGACCGGCAATTCAACAGCTCTTGAACTCAAATTTCCCTCGTCTGTAAAAGAAAGGTGACAGTATGCATCGTGACTATTTTATGAAGTTAAGACACCCAAATTTGAAACCACTTTAAGTAGCACCATGTGAGTAGATGGCTACTACAGCTAGGCTATTTATCTATGGTAGGAAAGGCCCCTGACCATAACAATGCCAAGAGAGATGAACATTCATGTTATTGACAAACATCCTCCAGGATGTGCATTCATCTCTATTGCTGGGAGTTTCTCCTTTATTTATATTTGAAATCAGTCGTTGTGTAGTTTAAAGTTGTTTCCCTACTTTTTTCTTCAGAGAGCAGCTGTTCAACCTGCATCATTTGTCCAGTCAGCAGAGCTCTGAATCATGTTGAATTCCTCTTTCTTCTTTGCTCTGTAAATGCTACCTGGTGCAAATGCTGTAAATATGAAATTACCAGTAATAACACAGCCGAGGAGCAACTGTGCATTCTTCCTGTGGCTGAAGAGGATGAAAGACAACTTCCTGCATAATCTACATTCTTGACTTTTTATGCTTCGCCTAGTTTTCTTTTTCTCTTTTGGATAATTGTTCCTTTTCCTTGGCTTTGGGAATCACTAGGGAAGGAACAGAGTCTGACAGCCCTCCCCGCTGCCTCTTGTCCGTTGCCTGAAGTTGGAGCTGCTCACTGGGGCTCCAACTGCGTTTTCTCAGAATGCTTCCCTCAGGTGTGCAGACTGTCTGTCTTGGGGCCCCAACGGCTCCCTTGTGACAGCACTTTAGCAGCCTGGTTTCCCTGGGTGGCTGTCCCCCTGGGATGCATCTGCAGTGCCACCACTTGAGGCATGGCAGTCATTCCCTTAAAACCTAATTGAGAGGAAAATGACAACAAGGGAGAAGAAAACCCAGACTTGGGAATGAGGGAAGGTTTTATCAATGTGATTCTACTTTCTTTTTGCATTTCAGGAAGACCCACACCCACCCACTCCCCTTTTCTCTTCCTGTACATTGGAATTTTCTCCTCTGTGCTTTTGTTGTGAAGCTCGCTGTTTTCTCTCTCCTCTGGTAGGTCAGCAAAACCGGTGCCGAGGGAGCTGTTCTCGACGAAGCTAAAAATATCAATAAGTCTTTGTCTGCTCTTGGAAATGTGATCTCTGCTTTGGCAGAAGGGACAGTAAGTGATCTTGTGTCTATGAAGTGATAATATGGGAAGTCATTTTTTTGGCTCCATGTATACTCTCGGGGCCACATCCCCTGAGATTTCTTTGCTGTAGTTTGGACAGAGACAGAGGGAACGCTGACCGTGGACTCCTCACTGGGAGATCCAGTCCAATAAAATGTGTGGATGGTGATGCTAATTTCCTATGACTCGGGCCTCAGATTGGACATTCTGAACTTTGGCAAGATCTAACGGCTGGGCAGCAGGTTTTTATTTCACACGCGTGTCTAAGCCCCATGTGTCCTGCACTGGCTTGCATCTGCTGCTTCTCTAAATGGGCTGTAACAGGCAACACTCTTTCTTTTCTTAAATAGAAAACACACGTGCCATACCGGGACAGCAAGATGACTCGGATTCTTCAGGACTCTCTGGGTGGGAACTGTAGAACCACCATTGTTATATGTTGTTCTCCGTCTGTCTTCAATGAAGCCGAGACTAAGTCAACGCTGATGTTTGGGCAAAGGTGGGTGAGGCTCTCGTTCCCAAGCGCTGTGCCTTGCTCAGGGGTGGGGAGCCAGTCTCAGAAAGGAACGGAGTGATGAGGGGGCAAGGTGACTAAATTTCAGTTTACAGGGCATCTGTGAACCTGAAGCATTGTTTTTTGAGGCCTAAGGAATAATTATGTGTTGCAGTCATGGGCAGGAATGTGTGAATCAAAGATATGATTGTAAACAAACAAAATTCCCACTTAAACATGCAGATGTAATAGTCATTCCATGGAGTGTAACTTTTGTTTCTCATGGAATCAAGTCTTAGTTCCAGTTAGGTTCACTGGAATTCAAGTGTGTAAACCTCAAGATGGTTAACTAGTTGGATCCATTGTAGAGTTGTAGTAAACACAGCAACAGATGACTGTAAAATAGTGGCATAAATGGAAAACAGAATTGGTGAGAAAACCTAAAATTAACCCCTGGGTGGAAGGTACAGAATCAGGTTGGAGAAAAGGAAAGGGGGCAGCCATCTTACTTTCAAAAAGTCCAAATGAGAGTTCCTAGGTTTTCCAAAGTATTAATATGTAGGCAACAGGGACAACTCTGTAATCTTCAAACAACATTCACATGTAGGATAGTTTAGGCCTTCCTTTCTCACCACCCTCCCCATCACACAAGGCCTAACCTTCAATCGCACCCCCTTAATCTTAAGTGTGTAGCCCCACACCCACAGTGCAGCACCTCAGGGGCCCCTTCTGGAGTGGTCAGGCTGATGTGGCTTTGGGTGCACTGGACATCCTCATAGCTCAATGGACTGAACCGGGACCTGAGGGGGAGATGTGGCTTTGGGTGCACTGGACATCCTCATAGCTCAATGGACTGAACCGGGACCTGAGGGGGAGATGTGGCTTTGGGTGCACTGGACATCCTCATAGCTCAATGGACTGAACCGGGACCTGAGGGGGAGATAGAGACTCTACTGCTATTATTCCCTTCACTTCCCAGTAATCTTTGCGGTCTTTAGATAAGTTACCCATTCTTTGTGGGTTTTGGCTGCTTTGTTTCTAAACAGATGCACAGAATGGTGTTTCTGCTTTCTTCCCTGGATTGTGCTGTGTGGTTATGCCTGACAAATAGTTTAGGTGCTGAGAGAAAGGACAGATGGGTGTGGGCATTCTGTATCAAAAATTGTTATGGCTTGTTTAAATTGTATTAAATCCCAGTCATTTCCTGAGTCCCCAAGAGAACATAGAATTACACAGTCATGGCAGCTGTGGGATGTATAAGTAAATAATACTATGTTGAAATGCTGTAGGACTAATATATCTTTTAAACTGAATTCTAGTTCATTACTTCCTCTCAAATCACTTCCCTGATTAGCCACATGCTTAGGACAGTGGGTGACACTGTATACACCCATTTGTCTCAGGGTCATGGGCTTATCAAGTCTCTGCTTATGGGAAACACAGAGGTCCATAGTGATCATCCTCCTGGCCCTGGCTCCCCATTATGGTCACCCTTGCGTTCTTAAATTTTGGCTTTAGTCCTCTCTGGTGGTGCAGTGGGTTAAAGTGCAGCACTGCAAGCTAGTTATAGCTGCTTCAGTGTGAGTTTGATCCCCAGCCCCAGAGGTGACCCACATGGCACAGCAGACCTCTTCTGTCTCTCTGCTGCTCCCCTCAGCAGTGTACTTTGTTGATCTGCCTGTTCTGCTCCCATTCTGTCTCTGGTGAAGCCTCTCACCCCTCCTACCCCTCTGGCCTGTACCCCAGTTCTATATGCATAAATAAATAAATAAATATTTTTTTAAAATTTCAGCTTTAACAATTTCCTCTGAAGGCAGGTTAGTGTAAACTAACACTAAATGCATTTATAAAGGAAATATTTCTTAAACAAATATTCTTACCTGCAAAGCAAAAATAATCTGAACGTTTGCAGCCAGAGTCATCATTGGGCATTGGGTTTTCCGTGTCAAGATTGCCACTTCAGTGGGTATTTATAGCTGTATATACGGAGAGTTTTAGGTGTAAGACCAAACGGTTATTTATTTCTGATCTTAGCGAGGCCATCAGTTGCAGTGTCATTACCACTAGAACTTTAAGTGCCTAGCATGTGGCAAAATCTTCATAGCAAGTCTACCAGCTAGACATTATTTCCTCTTTGTAAAGAGGATGAAATTGAGGCTTAAGCTTAAAACCATTAGCTACCATATCTGAGACTCCAGAAACCAGTAAGTTACTAAGCCTGTGGGCTGCTATGGGATGGAGAGATTGTATTTGACTTTTGGCATCTTAACATGTGGCTGCTTGTTCAGAAACACAGAGCTCTGTAATCAGTAACTCCAGTTTTTAGGTAAAAGTTCTGCTAGTGACCCATTCTCTCATTTACCTCTCTCTCTCTGACCCTCAGCATCCTCACATGAAGGAAGAGTTATAGTAATGCTGTATTACTATAGGTCCAAGAATTATGGGGGTAAATGAGTGCTTCTGTTTTTACTTCAGATGAGGGCTGGCATGTAATAGGTGGTCAGTAATTCTAAGCTCCCCTTCTGCTTTAACAGTGTTCAACAATCAGACATCTAGAAGCATGAGAAAGTCACATAAATGGGTGGCACTGGACTGAATATAATGTAATTTAAGAAACAGGAGTATAGTATAAAGGACAGGGCCCAGTGAAGTAGAGTTAGAATTAAGTTTCTAGAATGAACAGTAAAGAAATACAGCTGATAATTTGGGATTCCATGAAATAAAATATGTCAATTATATTTTCAAGTGAACTAGGTTGGTCTACTGTCTATCTGTCACCTGGTTACTGGGCTCCATGAGCTCGCGGACTGGGTTCACGACTGGGTTCTCTCAAACACCCAATACAACCCATGAGCATTCGGTGGCCAACAAATAACTGCTTCTCAAGTAAACAAACAGATGTATCTAAAGCTTCATATGTAGGCTTCTTTGGCGCATTAGAACAGCTGCTCAACTGTGACACCGTTATGTACAGAAGTTTGCTTGGTTAGAACAGGTTTGTTTTCCAGTCAATAATTAGGAATATGTGAGGTTTTGTCCCCTTCCCTTTGTCCCTTAGTTAGTTAATGGATTCTTCAAGGACATTTAACCTCTCTACAGGGCCACTACCTACTTTATTGTTAAATATACGCATTGAACCCAATTACACAGCAGACACAAGTCTGAACATCGGATTAGACATGGTATCTGATAGCTAATGAGATTAAGCACTTTGAACTCAGAAAAGACTGCCAGGCACATCCCAAATTCAGTGTAATGAGTGTTCATTATATTCTTGTTGCAGAGGTGGCTGGACCTCAGGGCAGCGTGAGGTTTCTCAGTTATTCCTACGTGATTCTTTCACAGACATGAAGGAAGTCTGTGTTTGTTGCTAGGCTATACTGGATCGATGTGCTGAATAAAATAATAATATGTTCTTTGAAGCAGTAGAAACTTGATAGTCTGCAGGTGCCTGAGGGCAGCCTCCCAAGTCAGCATGCATCAGGATTCTGGATGAGGTACTAGAATTTAAAGGAGAAACATCCCCATGTCTGTTTTTTGGTTTCAGTGAATTTGGGCTTTACTTTTAAGTCAGGCCTGTTTTCCTCAGTCCCCTGAATGCCCAGCATTGTGCTAGCAAAAAAGCCAAAGCCATCTGTAGTGTTCTCAAAGGTCTTTGAATTTAGTGAGGAGGTAACTCCTTCAGACAGCAGAGACAAAAAGCTGAACTCTGGGCAAACAGATACCACTTCCTGCTGTTCAGGCCTAGGCCCTCAAAATTAGAGCTTATTCATTACTTTTTTCCCCTCTTGGCTTTGAGTACTTACCTTTTTTAGTTTTTAATTATTCTATAGCACTCTTCATAAAGGAGTTTTTATAAGTGTTAGAAGTGTGAATTCAAATCACCCAACTATCTTGGAAGCCTGTTTAATGGACCTCGATCTGAGGTGGTAATGGGGAAACGGGAGCACTGAGCACAGACCAGTCAGGTCAGAAGAGGCCTGAATCAGCCCACCTTTGCCACCGAAGGTTTGGGTTGATCCATCAGAAATAATTCGGAGGCTTTATTTGTATGTTGAATGTGGAAGGGAAATTGTCAATTTAGGGAATGTATGTCTTTTCCTGATGTGCACTTGAAAAAAAAAAAACAAACACACCGTCCAGTGGTCAGTTCATGTGGCACCTGGATTAGGCAATGCCTGAGTGCTGAGTCTACAAATTTATGTCACTGGAGTATTTTAACAAGTTACCTGCAAGGTACAAGTGAATGTTTTAGCCAAGGGAGATGCTTGCCTACTCTTCTGAGGAGTCTTCTCACCTTCTGAGGAGAAAGACACAAATCATCCCTGTAGGAAGGCCTGTGACTAGAATACCAAGAGAGTTAATTTTTGCTTTTGGGGGGAGAAATGTACTGTGGTTAACATTTACCATCAGTTGACTTTGAGTTAATTGACATATCTCCATAATAGGAGTAGGCCTCATCCAATCAGTTGAAGGCCTTAAAAGAGCAAAATCTGAGGTCACCTGGAGAAGAAATTCTACCTCAAGATTGCAGCATTAGTTCGTGCTGAGTTTTTAGCCTGCTGTCCTGCTCAAGGTTTCACACTTGCCAGTCCCTGTTCATATAAGCAAATTTCTCTAGATAAATAAATGAAAGAGTGTGCATACATATACATATGTCCGTGTGTGTATACTCTCCATCCATATGTGTATTCTCCATAGACAAGTCCCATCGGTTCTGTTTCCCCTTAGACCCTGTTGAGCAGGACCTTGTTGGGCTGTGTATGCTAGCCCATGGTGGGAGGCCCTGGGTCTCTCCCTTATTCTCACAGCATCTGCAGTACAGAGCACACAGCACAGAAGGTGTGGGACTGGCTTGGCTCTTCGTTCAAAGGCTGGGACAGCAGCCCTCCTCCCTTTCTCCATGGTGTCACTTTTTGTGATTTCAGTTTCCTGTGATCAACTGTGGTCTGAAAATATTATGTCCAATCAGATATTTTGAGAGAGAAAGAAACCACTTTCAGTAACTTTTAGCACGGTGTGTTATAATTGTTCTGTTATTATTGTTGTCTGTGTCTTTTATAAACATTTTCATAGGTAGGAATGCGTAGGAAAAGATGTAGGATTTATAGGTTTTGGTACTATCCATTTGCCAGGCATCTTGGAAAGTGTCCCCCACAGATCAGGGGGTGGGGGACAATGGAACAGGACTATCCTGAACTCCTGGGGAGTATAGGGGGAATGCTGAAAACTAGGGGAAACATGATACCAAGAACAAACAGCTTCCTGTCTCATCCAGAGAGTCCAAAGTAACGAGAAGAATCACCAATGATATACAGCCTGTATCATTTAGGACTGACTGACCAGTAAGTGTGAATATAAGAAATTGCTGAGGAAATAGGAGGGGGTTGAGGTTTATTAGAATGTGGAGTGAAGTGAATTGAGCGGTTGGAGCACTTTTCTTCTTCAACACTGATTTAATTAAAGTGTCAAATTATGAGGCTGCTTATAGAGAATTGCAGCCTCAGTGGAGGTACGCCTGGTGGGCGTCTTAGAAGCCTGCATTTCTGAATGTGTGCACTGTAAATTCAGTGACCTGGACCCAGAGGTGCTGGGGAGGAAATAGTGGAATGCTGGCGGGCAGGGAGAGACTGTCTTCTTTTCTTCAGTGGAATGAATCTAATCAAATCCTCTCCTGACATAACTGTCCCTGTCTGGGCATCTAGTGGGAGATACATCGTGACTTCTGCTCTTTCTGCTGTGCTTGGTCTGTTTCTCGAAGATGGTTAACATTCATTAGCTTTGAAGTCTTTAAAAAGCTTGCCCTTGTTTTCTCCCCTTGGTGAGAAGAGATATAACATCTGGGACAAACCTATATCATATATTATTTAAGTGGTGCTTGGCTCTCTGAAGCAAACCACAACAAAAACCACAAAATAGACACTCTGATAATTGTACCCTCAAGATTTGGCTCATTTGTGTTAAGTGGGTCTTACTGTTAGAGGGAGAATCTTAATTAATCTTAAATTTACCTTAAGTTGCCTTTAATAAGGATTTTGTTCATTGCTATAGATCTAATTTGTGAGATAGGCATTTATTTCTATATACCACTTGCGGGGTTCTTGCTGAAAAACCAGTTGGAAGGTCTTTGGAAATCAAGACCCCAAGACACATCTGATCTCCTTTGTAAGTGATCAGGTCACTGGATTAGTCAACTGTTATCATGATGAATGAGATTGGGCCATGTCAATAAATGAGCAGTAAGTTCACAGTTAGAGGAAGCCTCCTGCGTATGGCTGATTTGGTTTCCTCTATCAGAGATAATGGCCCATGACTGTAAGGCTGAATGATAGCACTATTGCTATACAATTTCAGATTGACACTATTTAAAAACCTGCCTAAATGAGCATTTCTTAACTTCTGCTGTCCTGTTGATTTTGCTTCCTAATAAGCTGCCAGGACGTGTTTTGGAGAGAAGGCTGGGCAGCAGTAAGTGCACATGTCTGTGCATACATGCCTACACAGAACACACAAGCCCTGAATCATGTCCACAGGCAGCTCAGGCTCAGGACCTGTGCCCATTCCTGGTGTTAAACAGAGTCCAGATAGAATGTAATTTCCTTGGTTGCAGCTAGAAAGTATGTGGAAAATACCAAAATAAGGAGTATGAAAGTTGGACAGCATTTGGGTGTGCTCTAAAGTGGACAAGGCAAAAAAAGAGCAGACCGTTACCTGCTCCACAACAGCAACAGACTAAACGTTCCCAAGGAGGGCAGTGAGCACTATGCGGCCAGAGGCAGGCTCACACAGTCTGGCCGTTAGGTTCCTTTATTCTGTTAATTTACAAAGTTCATGGTAAAAAGTAAAGGACCAAAGGTGCCCATATCATTTTATTGTAGTTTTCTTAGGGAAATGAAGGACTGGAAGACTATTTCACTTTGCATGGTTAATTTAAGGATCCTAGTTAGGATTATCTTTGATATATTGAAAAGAAAGCTCTGTGGCTCAGAAATTCAATCTTAGTAGCTCTAGTTTATTTCATGATCTAAAATATATATAGTTACTACTTGTCTCTGACTTGATTTCTTTCTGTGTCACTTTATTTTTCTTGAATATTACATGTTGTGAAGTGCCTACCTTTAAGTGTGCAACAGCAAATTCTTACAATTGTGTATATGTGTATGTATACACACACACACACGTATAACTCTGTGTGTGTAGATGTAAAAATAACTACCTAGCATCTTAGAAACCTTTTTTTTATATCCTGCCAATCAATAACCAACTCTCGAGGGTATCAGCCTGACTTAGCAATATAAATTATTATTGCCATGAAGTAAAATCATACAGGAGTAGTTATATTTGGTTCCATTTATGGAACATTGTGTCTTTGAAATTTATCTGCTTTGTTAGATGTAGTAGTACTTTATTGTTTATGGTTATATAATGTTCTGTTGTATAAATATGGCACTTAATCAACCATTGTTTTGTAATGAATATTTGGATCATTTTAACTAGGGAGCTATCATAAAGAAGTTACTATGACATTGGTTGTCGTAATCTTTTTTAATAGGACTTATTTATTTATGCATATTAGAGCAGAGGTATTGGCAAGAGATGGCAAGGGTCAGTGAGAGGACTCACTAGAGATAGAGTGGGGAACAGTATAGGCAGATTGACAGAAGAGGAGACAGGAGAGTTCTGAATATCAGCTCCCTGGCTGGGATTGAACTCTTGCTGCAGTGGCTACTGACAGCTTCTTAATGCTGAAATTTAACCCCTCGCATACTCAGGGAGGCCCACCTTTTACATCTGTATGTGCAACTCATTTGGAATAGAATATTTTATAAGGTATTGGGGGAGTAGATAATGGTTACCCCCTTGGTACCATGTATTGAAAGGATCTTTTTTCCTACTATACTCTGAGGGCACCTTAGTCATAAATCAGATGGCTATATGATGAAGTGTTGCAGGACAATTTATTCTCTTCTATTCCAACATTTGTGGACTGTCTAAATAGCTTTAATTACTGTGATGCTATATTTAGTGTTGATTCTTTTTTTATAGTTGAGATAACTGGTTAAATAAGTGTCTGTTTCAGGGGTATAAGATTATCTTCTATCTTTGTTATTTAAAACTGTCTTTTTTATTCTTGGCCCTTTTTATTTCTTTTATACATTTTAGAATGAGCTTGTTAATTTCTATACCTGCTTGCAAACTTTGGGGTTTTGATATTGTTTTAAATCTGTAGAACAAGTTGGAGAGAACGAACATCTTTCGCTATCAACATTAAGTGGTTTCTTCATATTCTCCACCTTTAGTGGATGGAGAGGCAAGCTGCTTTGCCTGCTTTCCAATGGAATAAAATCTAGGGTGATGCGATGAGACATGGTTTCCACCATTGTTCCCAGTGCCAAATGTGACCTGGGTCTCAGATCTTCCCCTTGCTCTTCTGGATCCTTTCTGTGCTGTCTCTGCTCTGTGCCCTGATGAGTAACCAGCTTAGAAGACCCCAGTGGGTCCCATTGCCTCCAGCTTCTGGTTAGGTTTGATTGGTAGGGAAGGACCATGAATAAGTGATCAGAAGGAGAAAAGAGAGTGAGGTCAGGGGGTTAGATTTTTGGGGCTCCTTTGGGTCAGCTACATCTCTGGGCTAAAGAATGATGTTAACGGCTGTTAACATCATTAACAGCCGTTAAGGTGGACACCCTTCTTTTTTTCTTTCACAATATAATGGTTTATTTTTACATCATTTTGTGACTTTTTCCATCTCACTTGTAACCCCAGTGCGCCTCCCATCACTCGTGTGCCATCACCATAGTCCAGTGCACTTCCCTCCCCCTACCATTTTTGATCCCATTCTCCATTCCACCTCCATAAAATATCTCTGATATATTATTGTTCATTATTATTATTATTTTCTCCCCTGGTCCTTTATACTCCTGCTATAAGTGAAACCATCTGGTATTTTTCCTTTTCTTTCTGGCTTATTTCACTAAGCATGATCTTCTCTGCTGAAAATAGCAGGCATTTTTTTTTGATTGCTGAATAATATTCTGTTGTGTATAAGTACCACATCTTTTTAATTCAGTCATCTACTTTTGGGCATTTGAGTTGTTTACATGTCTTTCCAATTGTAAATAAAACAGCAATAAACATAGGGGTGCAGGTGTCTTTTTGAATCAGGGTTTTTGGACACTCTTTTTTTTTTTTTAATTTATTTATTTGTGCATACAGAACTGGGTTATAGGCCAGAGGCTCAGGTGCGGCGAGAGGCTTCACCAGAGACAGAGTGGGGAGCAGAACAGGCAGATCAACGAAGTACACTGCTGAGGGGAGCAGTGGGCGGGCCATGAGAGGTCTGCCATATTTTGGACACTCTTTTTAAAGCTCCCTTTCCTCCAGGGTCTCGGCCTGAGGGTGGTAATGGCTGTCTAGTATGGGGTATACCGTGGCCCCGGACTTGCCAGTAGACATCTATTCCTTTGTTAACCTCTTCCCAAATTATGCAAATTTCCTGCCAGGACCCTGATTACCGTATAAGTGGAAGAAAAAGGGTTACCTGAACAGCTTGAGAGAACTTTGAGAAGACCAGTTATACTAGTGAGAACCTTGCTGAGTCTTCTCACAAAGGTACATTCTAGCTGAAGGTGCCCGAGTATATATCACAGAGGCCCTCTCTTTTCCTTGTAGCACTGGAAATCATGAAAGGACTGTTTATGATTTAAAAAGTGACATTAGGAGACTCAAAGTGTAGGCTTACCTGTCCCCAAGCATTTGGCCCTAAGGCTACTTTTCGCTGTCTGACTTGCTCCGTGATCATAGATGCTGCAGTTCTTGTGCATGACATCGCCCGAGGGTACTCGAAAGAAGAGTGAGGACGTGAAGCTGGTGTAGACTTTAAAGGAGAAATAAAATCGTTGATGCTTGAAAAATTAGAGCCAAAACACTTGTGGGGACAGCAGCCTCAAGCTATAGTGAATGAGGGAGAATTATGCTAAGTGGAGTCTGTACAGAAATCTTTCAACTCCTTTTATGACAGTTGAGTTTTTAGTTGTCTGCTTTAGGGGTTAGTTTTTAGAATGACATTCATAATGCTGGTGAGAACTGCTGATTTTTCTTCCACTAACATAGGAATCCTGTTCAAAATAATCATTTGATGACAGCAGTAATGACCCTAAAGCACCCATCAGATAGTGCCTGTAAATATGGCAGTACAAGGCCTGGTAGGAGTTTATGACAAATGGTCAGTAGCAAATAAAGAAAAATACTGCATTTTTTTTACAACAGTTTATTTTTACATCATTTTGTACATTTTTTTTCCCATCTCAATTGTAATCCCTGTCACCAAGTCACCCGTGTGCCATCACCATAATCCCGTGCACTTCCCTCCCTACCCCCCCTCCCGTTTTTGATCCCATTCCCCACTCCACCCCCACAAAATGTCTCTGGTATATGGTTGTTCATTATTTTTGTTATTTTCTCGCCTGGTCCATTATACTCTTGCTATGAGTGAAACCATCCGATAAAAAATACTGCATATTTTTAAAATGATGTTTTTATCTTCTGTAAAACCCAGTTAGGAGTGGACTTTGACTATGGTCAGTTACCTTTTCATTGGACAAGTCTACTTCTATGTTCCATTTCTATTCCCGAGGAGGTAACTCCTTTTGTGTTAGCTAGTGCTGCCATTGCCTTTGCTCCTTTGAATTACTGTTCAAACACCCACTCTGGCATCACCCCCTACTCCTACTCTGGCCCATATACTTCACCTCTTATTTTAGAAGTGGCAAGATGGTAGCTTTCAGATGTGTTTATTCAACACAGTTTGAAAAAAAATTTTTTTAATGAGGGATACCAATGAAAACCTCAATTTCTGATATTCTTGAAAAAAATGGGTTGATTTTTTTTTTTAAAAAAAGATTTATTTATTTATGCATACAGAACTGGGTTATAGGCCAGAGGTACAGGGATGGTGAAAGGATTCACCAGAGACAGAGTGGGGAGCAGAATAGGCAGATCGACGAAGTACACTGCTGAGGGGAGCAGCGGGCGGGTCAGAAGAGGTCTGCTGTGCCTTGTGGGTCACCTCCCCAGCTAGGGGTCAAACTGGCGTGAAGTGACTGTGGCTAGCTTCATAGTGCTCTGCTTTAACCCGTTGTGCCACCAGCCCTAAAATGGGATGATATGAGAACTCTCCACTCCTCCATGGTTGATTTTTGGCTGTGCTGGGGTGGGGGTGTTGGAGAGGATATGTTCAGCAGGGGCCTTGGCCATCCTGGCTCAGGAGACAATGTGTTCAGCATATCAGGGATAGCTCTGGATTCTGACTGTAAAAGAAGCATTTGATTCTGTCACTGCAGTCTATATTGATGGTATGAGGAGCTGCAAGCCCTAGGAAGTCAGAGACCTCATCTCATTTGTCTTTGTATCGCCCCAGTTTTCCGGAGGGGTTAATCAAATTGAATGGGTACTGGCAATGGTTGTGCAAGATGCTTAAAGGAACAGGTTGACTGTTTGAACAGGCTGTCAGCATAAGTCTGAGCAGAGAACATACACTAAGGTGCTAGCAGAGGGACTAGAGAAAGAGGAGACACAGAGAAACAATTCAAGTGAAAATTCATTGAATTTCAGACTTGCAGAAGGTAAAGGAAAAAAGGAAGAGTTAAGTTTAAAACCTTAGGAATAGCAGTACCATTGTTAAAATAGCTAGAGGGTGGTATATAGAAGTTCCAGATTCTTCCTGCTCTCCCATATCCCACAACTTTCCCTAAAAAGAATTCCAGGCTTGATTATATTCTTGATTTTGCTACCACTTATTGCTGCACTCAGAATTTTTTCCTGTGTTTTAAAACCCCAGAGCTAAGACTATCAAGAACACAGTCTCTGTGAACCTGGAACTGACAGCAGAAGAGTGGAAGAAGAAATACGAAAAAGAGAAAGAGAAAAATAAGACTTTGAAGAATGTTATCCAGCATCTGGAGTTGGAGTTAAACAGGTGGAGAAATGGTAAGGAGAGCTGGAGAAGGAGGACTGAGAGCTGAGCGTGAGCTTGCCTTTCCCTGGCTTTGAGAAAGTGGGCGTGATGCTGGCGCTCGGTCCTCTCTGGCAACAGTTCGTGTGAGCAACCACGCGTGTTCTCCTCCCTGGCCTAGCAGCCACACCCCACCTCCCCCCAACCGCTGGGATCACTAGACTGACTGACACACATTCTCAGTGCAGTAAGTGACCATGTGCAAGGTTGCCTTAACCTACTCCCAGTGAAATGTCCCTATATCTATTGCTGTAATTTGCTCTCTGGAAGGCCTATTTGAGGTTGAGAGGACAGTGCCCAAGACTTTGTGACTCAGATTGTGTTTTATTAAATGAGAAATGTCAGCTTCTCCTTTGTGAATTTTTATAATTTCCTTGAGGTTAAAAAAAAAATCACTGCTGGCAAATATTTGCAGTTTATGCCCTATTCATCTTCATGCTCTGCTTCTTTAGAGCCAGAAATAGAGACCTCCTGAGGGGCTTCCTGCTAAATTGGAGTCTTACAGACTTATTTCGTGACTGGTTTTTCTTTTCCCCCAAAATCTTCCTTTGGTTTGTTTTACTAGGAGAAAATACCTCATAAAGCTGACATGCATTGGGTGGGTGGGTTTGAAAGGGCTTTCTAGATCCAAGTGCAGACAGGTGATTTCAGGATTTTAAAATTGTGATAGAGGCTAGAAGTTGGAAGCCTTATATTTGTTACTGTACCAAAACAAGGCAGGTTGGGTAGTGGATAGTTGGAGACTGTTCTTCCAGTTTTTTGCTGCTGTATTCAGCATTTATTTCAGGCGCGCTAGCACACCTGTCTCGGGGAGCGCAGGCCTGGGCTGCTGCAGGGTCAGGAGGCAGCCACCTGTGTGGGACAGCAGAGTCAGCGCATTGTCTTGTGACTACATGTCTGCAGCTGCTTTTTGCTTGGGGGTGGGGTGGCAATGAGCTGTTTAATTGGAAAGCAATTATGTGGTAAGCAAGGATTCCAGTGAGGATCAAAAAATGACCCAGTAGCCTAAATAACAGGATTCTTTTCTTTTTGGACGATTTTCTAGCTGCACATGTGTATGGAAAGCTGCTAGAATAATTGAATAATTCAGCACCTGGGTGGATGATTTCTTGCGATTTGGCAGGAGTAAGAGTGGGGAGGGGTTCTTGGCAAGGCAGGGAGCGGCTGTATGAGATTGTGTTCTATTTCTGGGATCCTCTTGGGTCAGTTCTCTGCTGGGTGACTGGAACATTCAATAAAGCTCTTTGGATGAAGGGAGGAGGGGCTGGCCTGACTGACACTGTGGAGCGGGCAACTATCCTTGCTTTTTTCTGTCTTTTCCTGGTTGTCTAACCTACCAATTTGCAATCACCTTTGTCCCTTAGGATCTTTCCTGTGCCCTGTTGGCCTGACTGACCCTCAGGCCTAGTGTCTCTTTTGTACACTCTCCTCCCCTTGGTCGTTTCATTTGGCATCATTTTAACTATTTGTCCCACTTCATCCACCTTGCAAGTCTACTCAGAAATTTATTATTTTCCATGCCTTTTAAGTGTGATCTGACATAAGCCCTGTATGCTACATAATTTGGGAAAACACACATGGTTTTTTGTGCATGAGAGATTTCCAATACATGTATGTTAAGTAAGCGTGGGCTTAATGAAAGGCTAGAGTTCGCAGGCCCAGCAGACTGACCGACTCGGACTTGGTGTCTGCCCTCTCTTAGTCTGATTGGGGAGGCAGACTCCAGCCACAACCGATAAGCGCAGTGGTGATGGTCAGTGCTGGTTGCAAGATGGAAAGTGTCAGTGCTAAGTGTTACCACAGCAGGGCCCTGGTCTTGACTGAGGCTTCAATAAAGGCTTCCAAACAATAAGTAAGTAAATAAGATCTGAGAGATGCAGATTTGTTAGCCAGATGAACTAAGAGGTGCAAGGTGGAAGGGGGCGGGGTGTACCTCTGGGTGTTAGGCAGCAAGGCCACTGTGGAAAGCTGAGACTGGGAACACTGAGCTGGAGGATTTTCGTCCTTATCTTTGAAGCAGTGAGAAGCCATTCAAGGATCTTAAGCTGCAAGTCATATGGTAAGGTCCATTGGTTATGTTGGAGAATGATCTGGAGTAGAGTGGAATAAGGTCCAGATAAACTGGGGTGATCTCTAAGGATGAGATTATAGTAGTTGAATCAAGAAAGATGACTGTGATAGGGAAAGAAATGGGGAGCCAGAGAGGTATTTAGGAGGTGAAATCTGCAGTGTTTGATAGGAAGTTGGATCTGCTTGCTGAATTGATGGAGGTTGAAAACATTCACTGAAACAGAAAATGCTGGAAAAGAACCAGGCTGTGGGGGAAAGGGCAGTGAGGTGGTGTTTGAGGTGGCTGTGGAACACCCAGGGGAAAGTATCAAATAAGAAGTTAGGGCTGAACTAGAGGGAGAAATTTGAAGGTCGGTAATCTTTAGGAAGTAATGAAAACCATAGGTAGGTTGTGGTTCCTGCTCTGAATGCAAGGGAAGAGGAGATACTCTTGGGGGAGGGACCCCCCCCACTACCATATACAGTTGCCCCCTGTATCCACTGATTCTACATCTGCAGATTCAAACAGCTGTGTTCAGATCCAGATGGCTGGGTCTGCACTGAACACGTATTTTCATGTCTTTATTCTCTAAACAATGTAGTATGACAGTTATTTACATAACATTTACATTATAGTAGGTATTATAAGTAATCTAGAGATGATTTAAAGTATATAGAAGGACATGCACAGGTCATGTGCAAGCACTGCACCGTTTTATATAAAGGACTTGGAGTGCCCTTGGATTGAGGTCGCCACTGGAATCATGGAGCAGGTCCCTCTGGAAGCTGAGGGCAGCTGTAATCACTGAAGTGGCTGTGATGGCAGAAGGGATCTGCAGCTCTCCTTTCTCCCAAGTTAGCACTTGTATTTTACAGATTTTTGTGGAAACAAAAAATGTTTCTGTGTGGAGAACCAGCTCTAGTGATACAGGCAAGAAGGTGGGGGAGGTAGCTTGGGGAATTGGGGAGCATACCTTTGAGTAGCCGTGAGAATAGTCACATTTCAAAGACTAGCTATAGTCACACACACAGCAGTCTCTCCCCCCGCCATGCTTTTTGTCATATTCCTCGGCTGGCATTTCATTCTCCAGTAGCCACTGAGGCTTGGACAGGTTGCAGGGGATAACCTTTCTGGTAGGGCTGGGGGCATGTGACTCTTGTGGTATCTTGTGCTGTCCATACTACCTGCACATTGTTCTAGTGATCTGTGTTGAGGCCAGTTAGGTGAGTGTGAAAAGGGTCATGTCCCCCAAAAAGGACTGGAGCCCTTTAGTGGCTGTGCATGCCTTAGTCCATTTCCTCAGGCCAGGAGGGCCTGGCTGGCTTGTGCCAACTGGAAAGCCAGCCTTCTGGGAGGTGAAGTAGAAGTGTTCACCACTAAAATCTGAGTGGCAAGCCATTTCCAACTTTCTTCTGAAACTTGACACATTCGTGCCTCTAGGTTAGTAGGAAGCAGCACTTAGCACATCTCAGAGCTTCCTGGGTGTTGAGGTTTCCACAGTGCCTTCTGAGAGGCTCAGAGGAGCACTGGCAATTGTATGCACTCTCCCCTGGGAAAGCAAGTTCCAGCCCTGCTTGATGTGTTTATAATGCAAAATTTGACCGATATATTCCTGCAGTGGGGGAGTGGAGAAAATGTGTGTGCGCCTCCTGGTGCTTCCTACTTGCTATCATATAGGAGAAGGGAGGAATATAAAGAAGTAGGAAAGGTAATCTGGTGTCTTAACTGCAACCTGGTTCCAGGCAGCTGATGGAAGGAAAGGGATCGAATAAGGAAGGGAAGTAGGATTCGGTGGCTGGTGGTGGCCAGCAGAGAACCATGCCCTACCCAGATCACTCAGAAGTTATGATACTCAGACTTGTCCGTTATACTCTCTAGGCTGGTTCTCCCTCCAGTGGCCTTACTCCACATCACCTGAACCAACTATCAGCCTCTTATAACTTAATGTGTGAAGCCTGCCAGTTTTCTCCTCTGCACATAGAATATTGAGTCTCAGAATAAGGTCTGTGCTTTGTAATGTCCACCTTATGCCAAACCTTCATTGATTTCTGATATTGCCATTAAGACAGGATGGGCCTGTACATGTGCCTGGTGACTTAGGAGGAGACCACACTTTTTTTTTTTTAAATAAAGACTAAGGAGAGTCACCTGCTTGCCTGGTTCAATTCCCCAGTGTGACAGTTGAATTGCAAGTAACAGGAACTGACCCTGCCTGGCTTATGCTTTCAAAAAGAAAAAAGTGGTAGATGGTTAAGAGTGACTTCTAGAACCAAAAGACTAGCAGAACCAGGCTCAATGAGGGAAGTGGTGGCAGCTGCAGCTTCTTGAGAGACACAGGCAACAGGGATGAATTGTCAGGGCCACATCTGGAGTGACTTCTTGGCCTGGGTTTCCCCCAAGACCAGAAAGGAAATTACGAGCTTAGTGGTGTGCTTTGGCTGGACAAGGACAGAGCTTCATGTTGTCTGACCAAGACTTCATGCACTGGAAGGAGGAAAATTCCCATAAGGAGGCTGAGAGGCTATTCAGAAAAAGGATGGCTAAAAAAGAACACAAGTCTACTACAGTCTTCCAGTGGCTTCTTGGGACTGAATTGATCACCAGTCTTTCCTGAAATCTGGCAGCTCTGCTGGGTATTTAGCTTCATGGAAATTTGTTCAGCCTACTTGTGTAAGGACAGATAGATGGACTGGGCAGTTGTCAGAAATTGAATTTTGCTTTTTCTTAAGTTCTATTGCTTGTTGATGATATGCATGGAAAAGCTTCAACCAATCCCATTGTGGGGGGTGGGGATAGATTTAAATTTGGACTTACACTGAATTACAACTCCCAATGCACCTCTCTGCTGCCTGCCCTAATCCATCAAGAGTAAAGACAGGAGGAAGGGGAGGGAGGGCTGGAGGCCCAGGACATGACATTCAGGCAGGGAGAATCCATAGTTCCCTCTCACTGACAGGTCGGCTGCATAGCTGCTTCTCTGACGTGTTGTCTTTGAATTTTCCCCTTTAAAAAATAACATTTTATGAGGGTTGAAGTCAGAAAATGAATGTCCTGAAAATCCATGTATCAGGAGTACAGAAAAATAACCTGGCAATATGACACATCTGCAGTATCTAGAATAATTAAATATAATGCTAAATAACAGAGTGTATATAGTTCCCATCTGCTGAAGTCACACAAAGAAAATAATTTCATCACTGGCTGAGAAGGTGTGGAAATATCGGCAATCTCCAAAGCAGATTTGTTTCCAAGTGGGAACCTGCCAGATCAGCAGACTTGGTTTCCTAACAAGAAAATCTGTAACCTTGAGTCCAGCCCGGGCTTTTGTGGAATTAATGCAGCCTCCACAGCTAGAACACACTTGACTCTGCTAGTATTAAATATGTAGAAGATGTAGTCTCCCCTCTCTGATTCATGATTACAGTGGAAGCTCAGAAGTTAGCATTTCATTTCAGAAATCAAATTTACTCTTGAGAGCACGGCTAAACACCAGCAGAAATATTGACCCCTAGGAGTATCTTTGTAGCCAAATGGGGTAATTTATCCAGGAGGTAAGGAATGTAATGAGAGTGTAGAGTCCTGGGTGACCAGTTTATTAGAAAATTACTCTGGAAGGCATTACAGAATGTTTTAAGCTGCTTACAATATTTTTAGGACCTAGGCTGAAAGATGTTATTTGTGTACAAAATAATCCCTTATGGGATTATGATTTTATTCTTAAACCTCACGTTTATATAATGACATCTTGTAACCAGCTGCTCTTATCCATCTGGCAACTCAAAGATTTCCTTTTCGTTTCTTTGATATAGAAATTACCTACCATTAGGTCTGCCACTGGGCCTGTTTAATTGGTATTAAAAGAAAGCACCTCCTTTGCCAGATCTGCTGTGGGTTTGGTCAAAACTGTGAGTGACCAGCAAATCTCTTCCCTGAAGTTGCCGAGAGAATGCAATTACCTTTCTGTGTTCTCCAGAGACTTCAGGGACTCAACTTCTGAAAAGGATAACTAGCTCGTTGCTATTTCATGTGTGAAATTTTAATGAATTACTGGCAGTCTAGTGGTTTTCCTTTTAAAAATGAAACAAACCCAAAATCCTGGGTTTAGCATTTTTAGCTAATATTCCTAACAAGAGTTTTTGATTAGTCGGTCATTCTTATTTACTGCAATTGATGGATTTCTGCTTTTTATAGAAATGTTATTTACGCCTTCTGAGAGTTTTCATTTTATAATTAAAATGCACTGTAAACCTTACAGGTATGCTCTAAGTGAATGCTCCTGTGTACACACAAATCTTTTTACTCCTTAAAGTTAATTACATCCGACAATAGGAAATGCCAGGATGCTTATTTAAAAAAGGTTTCTAGTGGGGGGGAGGGGGGAAGGGGGTACTTTTATTCTAGAAAATAAAGTGCTTTACAATATTACAAGCACTTTCCTATAGACAGCAGATATAAGCCTCAGGGGATAAATTAAAATAAATTTAAAAATAGATGGTAATTTACATTTGGTGGTCCTATTCTCATTCTCCCACCACAGATTTTAGGGTGCATTTCTCCAGGGTTTGTTTATAGCTGTCTTTCTTGTTACATCTGTCATTCTGTGATCACCTTATGGGGGTTTCTCTGGAGAATCAGGCCACTGCAGTGCAGGGAATATTCTCGATTAACGTGGTGAGATTGCCATGGAGACAGATTGCTTACTGTCAGGTCTTGCATAGTGTTGGGAATTTATAATCCCCAGACGTGTTTGTGAACTGGACAGTGTAGTTACCAGGGATGCTTCTGGAAGTCATTTTCTCGGTCCTTTGAAGGACAGCGGTTATTTGGAAAACCAGCCCCTGGTTTCCTCTCTGAGCAGGAACGGTGCTCTCTCCAGGTGCCTGCTGCTTCTGTTCCTGCGTGCTGCTGCTTTGGTCTTCTAATCCTAAAGGGCTGCTGCAGAAAATAATCCCAACTGCCTGACCTTTAGAATAGAAACTGGCAAGAACTGGTTGTTTAGATGTCGCTTTGTGGGTGACTTGTTGATGCTTTGATTCAGAATTCTTCAAAAGAAAAATAAGTCTCTTACATGTTTTAAATATTGTTTTAATAATAATAAAACTGAACTTGAAAGGAAATCACACGGTCGGGTGGTGCTTTACATTTTCACTTTTGGAACTGGTTCCAACTATTACACTATTGTGAAGACCCCAGAAACACTAATTTCAGAATAAGTAAAAATGACATTTTTCTGCAGTCTTAAAAAAAAAAAAGACAGTTTGCCAGGGAGAGGCAGGAATAATAGATGGACTTCACATAAGAACATCTCTTATGTTTTTTACATATGCTATTTTAGTTAAGCTGTTAAACAACTGTTAGAGCCATTATTTTTTCCCCTCTCATTTACAAAAAAGAAAATCAAGAGACAATCAGAAAGTGGACTTGTGATTAATGAGATGTTAAAAGTTGCAACATAGCTTGGTGCTGGCCCTGGAGCACTGGAGATGTGTATGCAAGTCTGTGGTCACTTGCAGGATGACACCTAGCAGAGCTGGCTTACTCGCTGGATCTGTAGATTTGTGATGCTATAATTCTGCAATGGGAGGAAAGGGCTTTGTTTCCGGCAGGTCACTTGGCATCTGTTATATGGGGTTCACCCCTGACTGCTCCCTGCCCAGATGAATCCAAGGGTCTTTAGCCCTTGCAGGCTTGTGGTTCTACAGCCTCAGGCCATTTGGAACCAAAGAACACGTGGAACAGGACTTTTTGTATCTTTCCTTTGCACTGGGGTTGAGTTGGCATATGGGCAATAGAATCATATTTAGTTTGAGTTCTGCTGCAGGCCAGTTAGGAATTTCTCCTTTATCATGCTTTAGCTGGAAGATTAAATTCACAATGTATTGAATTGCCCCACTTGGAAATTGAAGAAGCTAGAATTGAAAAATTAGAGACAGTCATGATTCAAGTAGGGGAAGGACCTTACTCAGAGTTAGTGGTGCATTTCTCTGGCAAGGAACTAGAATTGGATCAGGCAAGGAAGGACTTTGAAACTTTAGTGTATAGACTATGGTTAGAGAAGAAAATACATATATATTTTCAATCCTTAGGGTCTGGAACATGGGACTGCTTTTATAACTTGTGAACTTAGAAGGCTGTAGAGAATATAGATTCTTTAGTTGGATGAAATCCAGTTTGCACAGAAAGGTCTTTGATAGATGTTTTAAACCAGGCATTGGAACTGAATGAAACATTGATTTGGTTCAGGTTCAGTTCAGAGGCTACTCTGATATTCTGCTTTTGTTTCAGGTCAGTAATTTTACTAAACGACAGGTATGGTACAGCCTTGCTGAGCTTTAGGAGAAGCAAGCTTGCTTGGTTCTGTTTTGTATTTAGCAAAATAATATTTTTTTTACACATTTTGTTTATTCCAAGTTGCTGTTTCAAAAGGTACAGTAGTACAAAAGTTGTAGTCATCAGGTATTAATTTTATTCGACATGGAGGCCCATCAGCACCATTTTATGATTATCCAGCAAGGTAATGGAATCTTAAGCAGCAAAGTTGACCCATCACAAGTGTTTTGTTTATATTGAGATAATTGTATACAGTGTTTAAGTGAGTTCCCTGAGGCATGAGAGACTCTGTTAAGGAAGCTGTGGATTAGCATCCCAGTTCTGCTTTGTCTTGTTTTGAGAAAAATCCCTTGGTCCAGGGTAGTGTTCCCAGGGAGTTTCCACAAAATGCTTTTTATGGGCTGAAAGCTGGAATGAGCCTTGGAACACTGCAGACACTCACTGATTGTAGCAAACTAAGTGTGAAGTTGATGGTAATGGGGAAGTATGCTGGTTTGGGTTTGCTTTCCAAGAAGATATTTGCGAGACTCCATTGGGCTGCATGGTTCTCATAGAATCCTTTTTGTATGCTTTTTGTTTTTACAAGGTGATTTTCTTGTTGAGGATTGCCTTTGGCCAGCCTAAGAATGTCACTTTCCCCTCCGTTTGCTTTGTCAAGTTTGGTAATTCTCCCTTTGAACGCTCTAAGAAACACTGTTCTGCAGGCTGACAAGGGGCTGTGTAGACTCCAGCCCCTCCAGACTACATTCTGGGTTGGCTGCTTTTGCTTTCCTAGGTCTACTGGACATCGCAGAAAATTACTCTCTTTGAACTTTCCACTGAGCCAGTTAATTCTGATTTCCTGGGGTAGATGGTGTTAGTGAAGCTGGAGTTAGTGTAGATTTCCTGGTCTAGGTTTACCCTGACTTCCTGCTTCAGATCCGGAGAATTTGGGTCCCACAGAGTTCTGTTAAATTGTGCTGAATTGGTTCATTAATTTAACTGTTCCTTATTAATTAATTGGTAACATAATTAATCGGTGATTAGGAGGCCTCAGAGGTTTGCTTCCCTGTGAATCAATCACTAGAGGGACTATGATTCTAATACAGCCCCAGCATATTACTCAACAAAAGGAAAGTGTGTGCAAACAAAATAGGATATTGCTGCAAGCTGGATTAGTTAAGCGCTTTTGTGGTTGACAGAACAGGTCACTTAATGAGAAGGGGAATATTGTAGTCCTCTTATTCCTCAGACTAGCATTAGTCAATTAACTACAACCTTTCTTGTAAAATAGAACATAAACTCTGTGTAATAGCTCTTTGTTATAGCATCCTGTGTGCCATTTTTTAAAAAAGATTTATTTATTTATGCATACAGAACTGGGGTAAGGCCTGAGGTGCAGGGGTAGTGAGAGGCTTCACCGAGAGTGAGGAGCAGAATAAGCAGATTGACAAAGTACACTGCAGAGGGGAGCAGTGGGTGAGACAGGAGAGGTTTGCTACACCATGTGGGTCAGCAACCTGGCAGGGGATCAAACTTGTGCTGAAATGGCTGCATCTAGCTTCTTGGTGCTGCGCTTTAACCTGCTGCACCACCAGGGAGGGCTCCCTGTGTGTCATTTTTACAGGAGTGACTTTTTAGAACCTTCTTTACAGGGATTGCATGCTGAATTTATTCAATACTCAGATCCTCTCCACTGTGCTAATTTACAGGAGAAGCTGTGCCTGAAGAGGAACAAATCAGTGCGAAGGACCAGAAGACCCTGGAGCCCTGTGATAATACCCCCATCATAGACAATATCACTCCTGTTGTTGCTGGCATCTCTGCAGAGGAGAAGGAAAAGTATGATGAGGAGATCTCCAGTCTCTACAGGCAATTGGATGATAAGGTCTGCCAACAGAAATGCATTGTATTCACTCTAGTACAAAGACCAAAGGTGGCTATCCCTATACTTGTAGGCTAGAAGCCATTTTAAACCCACTGGAACTGATGTAGGGCTACTGACGGATGTGTATGTCTGCCTTCCTGTTACCTGCCTTAGCTCTTGATTGGGCAGAATCATGCCAATTTCATGTGGAATTGAACTTCTCATTGGAATTTGATTGGCAGAGTAGAATTTTTGACCTGGATAGATAGCCAGGTGCTATTTAGTCTTTACCATTAGAAGCTGGATTAAGTACGTGTGTGTGCTCATGAGCTTCGTGTTTAATTCTCTCTCTAGTCTGTCTCTCATCTCTTGGAAACTCCAACAATAATCCCAGCTATGTGGGTGAGGGTGGTGACTTCCAGTACTCACGTGTGCTTTAATTATGTAGCTCAGTCTCCGGGACGAGGAACCAGTAGTAGTGGCATATGGTCTATGGTCTGGCAGCGCATATTCTTGAATGGAGTAGTTTGAACATGCTGTGGAGGTTTAATTTTCTGTCAAGCTAGGGACTCAAATAGTCATGTCAACAGACATGTTAGAATAGAAGCAAAAGAGACCTTGGAGAACACTGAATCATTCATTGCCCCATGAAGGTCCAGTTAGGATTCCCACATGCATAGGAAATTAAATTGCTGTTTTACATGATCTTGGCAGTTTGCCCTCAGAATATTTTAAATCCTTTATGTTCATTTTATCAGAGTTGCTGTTGTTTTTAGTCTGATTTAATTTTTTTCTGTTGTTATTCAGCTCAGAGTGCTTGGGGACACTTCTAGCATGGATAAAGCAGCTTTGTTATGTTAACCACCATTAGTTTACTAGCGTCTCTCTTAAGAATAAAACTCAGCCTGGTATCAGCTTTGCAATGTGCCTGCAGGTTGCCTTCATGAAGTTCATTCTATGTTGTTAGTCATAAACTTGAAGACAAATTGCGTTTGTGTTAGTTTGCAATATAACCACAGCATTAACTGGGGTCAACCGACCCCTCTGGTAACATACTTAATAAAATATTCACACTCAGGAAATCTGGGTTAATTGTCCACTAAGTAGTTAACATACAGTAACCCTTCCATTTTATCCAGGTGTTTTATGCAAATTTTCAAACAGAAAAAAAAAGAGTTATAATAACTTAACTGTATCAATTTCACGAGATTTCCAAGGAAATGCTATTTTCTCCCTCCATTTTAGAATCAATGAGTTCATTTTTAGTAATCCCCCTTTTTTAAAGATTTATTTATTTATGCATACAAGAGCCAGGTACAGGCCAGAAGGGTGGGAGGGAAGGTGGTGAGAGGACTCACCAGAGACAGAGTGGGAGCAGAACAGGCAGATGTATTGAAGTATACTGCTGAGGGGAGCAGTGGGTGGGACAGGAGAGTTCTGCTGTGCCTTGTGGGTCAGCTCCCTGCAAGGATTGAACTATTGCTGCAGTGGCTGCAGATAAATTCACAGTGTTGCACTTTAATCTGTTGCACCACCCAATTTTAGTAATCCTTACAGAATCCTGGATGAGGGGCAATAATCTGATACTATACTTCATTATGTGTGAATAGACACCTGTCATGATTGGTTAGGTTTAGGATCATATATCTTGGTGACATGAGGAGCTGTCAATGAGCTGAGACCTTAAAGAGTGTTGAATCACCCATCCTGATGATGACTGAGCTCAAAGTGAAGAAAATAATGTGCCTTGGGGTTTTACTTAGTACCTGACAGAGCTGACCGTAGAGTCTCTGACTCCTGATGATCAGCTTATGACATTTTCTATTATATCATTTCCCCTCAGCATATGCTTTGAAAATCCTATAAAGCACACATTTTGTGGCAAGTATTTGTGGTTTGTCACAGGATGATGCAGAGAGGTCTATGAGAGAACCAGGTCCAAAACTTCCTCCTTAGAGGGCACCAAGGCTGGTAGTTTGACCTTAGCAACTCTACCTGTGGACTGCCTGATAATGTCTTAATAGCTGTCATTCTTATTGTTCCCTCCTCTTCTAAGTTCTGGAAGGTTCTAGCAGGTATTTCATCTTCTGATGTAGATGGAATGATACTTTTGAGAACAGTAAGTTGAGATATGACGGTTTCAAAGACTGAGTGGTCAGAGCTGAAATTGTCTAGTTGTAGCTGAGAAACTAGTCCTGGGAGGTTATATGACTTCCCAAGTTGACACTGCATGCCTATAGTGGCAGCAGAAGTGAGGCTACACGTCTGATTCCCATTCTAGTGTTCACGCAGTTTTGGCCTTAGCCCTGTGAATGAGGAACTCGTCAGCTCTAGTGAGTCTGTTTAGACAGTGGTGGAAGAATACATGGTTTCCACCCAGTTGCCCCTTCTGTCCCTCTGTGTTTCCCTTCAGGAGTCTGTGAATAGGTATGCTCTTGGTGCAGTGCTGTGTGATGGGAAAGCAGGCATTTTAGAGTAAGCCCTATGATTTCAGTATGCTGAGAACTGGCTTGGTGACTCAGCCTCAATTGATAGTTTTTCTCATCTATAATTTGGGGCTCAGGTAATTTGAAATATTAGTTGAATGTTAGGTCAAAAAGTTGCAGTGGAGCTTAATAGTTTCTAGTTCACAGAAGATAATCAGTATTTGTTTCTTTTCTGATTTTTCTCTGGGTTCTGGTTGCTAAAGGAAAAGCCACATGCTATGTGGTCTAAGAGGGGTGATGGTGCATTGGTGGGCTGAATGCAGAATTCTATAAGATAAGCAAATCAGTTCTGGCACAGTCTTTCTCGTCCCCCACCACCTTTCCCATGCTACACTGCTCAAGATAGGTGAGATGAATTTAGTGTAAGTAAAAATATAAGTGGAACCTAAATTTGTTGGTTAACATTGCAGCCAGAACATCTGTACAATCAAAAGTGACCAGCAGCTCTATAAACAATCATCCAATTTCATGTTTTAGGAAATCTGAGTACAAAGATAGTTTCTAAAGTATCTTGAAGACCATTATCCATAGACAAGAACATGACAGTAGAAGCATAAACACACACATATGCTAAGACATGTACTTGGATGTATAATAGATCTAGTCTGCTCAGCAAATTTCTTTCTGAAAGTTTGAACATTTTTTAAAGGTCACCATATACTCTCCTACTTCATTTGCGAAGTCACTTTAGTAAGGACTAAGTGTGGTGTTGGATATGTGTCTGGATGAGTTATTCATGTCCTTACAATGGGATCCTTGTTTTTCATCCTACCCAGATAGGGCTAGGACCCTTTTGTTTCTCACTGTACCTCAAAAACCACTGCCCCCCCAGCTTGTCACCTCTCAGGGAGGAAGCTTGTGT
>NW_004567103.1:62259228-62318732 GCF_000260355.1 Condylura cristata | reverse complement strand
CCAGCTTGTCACCTCTCAGGGAGGAAGCTTGTGTCTTCAGGCTTTGAAATGAACAGAGTATAAGAACAAAGTGCTGGCGCTGTCTCATGATTTATATCGCTTTGAGCCCTTGCTTATGTGTCCCGAGGGAAGAGATGGCAGCTCCTGGATGTTAAAATCCTTGGGCCTTTTATGTCAAGTTGTTTAATATTTATGTGCCAAGGAACAGAAGTTAGAAAGTTGTGCTTGGTAAGTGACATTCTAAATTTACAAAGTAGATAAGAAAATGTGGTCTACAAAATAGTTGTGGAAGACTGTATTTTGGCATTTTCACTCTACTGTAATTTCCCTCATTCTCCTGCCAGAAATCTGACTTGGGAAAGAAAGTCTTGAGTGTTTTGTAGAATCATTCAAGAACTATTGGTGTAAAAGTTCAGTAGAAATGAGATCTCCTTGAGAACAGAAGGCAAGGATTTTCTATACAAAAGAAAAGGAGATAAAGATTCTGTAACCATGATTTAAGAATGTGCCCCATAGAAAACTTTAGTTGTGACACTGGGTTTATCTGATTTAAATGTCTGCATAGACTAAACCGAAGCTGGTGAATATCCCATAAAAAAGCTATAAGTCAGGTCTGTGAGCTTATTTACCCCTCTTACATCATCTCTGGGTAAGGCGCAAGACACAGTGCAGGTTTCTTAGGGCTGCTGCTGAAAACACCTGGGCAGCATGTGGCACCAAGAGGGCCCGAGTGGTACTGGAGAGAAGCCGATTCTGCTTGAGGTTTGGACTCTGGATATATCAGCAGATAGGATTTTCTCATATTTCAAGGCAGAGGCATGTGATGTCAAATTGTCATTCTCACCAGCTCTGCTTCAAAATTGCATTTGAATTCATAGAAACCTTTGTGGTGAAGACTGAGCATTGTCCTTGAGCATTGTCCGCCTGCTGCTTTGCCTGTACTGGGGCAGTGTCTGGGGCTGAGCAGAGGCCTTTACATCGGGCAGTTAGAGGCAAGAGCCCTGGCTATTGTGCCAGCAACACCTAGTGGCAGACGATGAGAGCCACCTTGCCCAGGGAGGGTCCTCTCCCGTTGCAGTGACTGAGAGGAAGCATTAATGTTTCTGCACCCATGGCTTCTTTGAGTTTTTTATTCCTTTTCCAAATTGATCAGGAAATTGACTTCTAATTAAGAGAGAGATCTGCTAATGCCAAAAATTAATTCAGTAGTAAATATTTTCCCAAGCTCTCAAGTCGGAGTTTTGAAGTAGAAAAGCTAGTCTCTGTCTATCTTATGACAACATGCCTGGTCATTGAGGTGTTTGACAAGATTGGGACCTGAATATATGGTGCTGTAGAGTGTTAGAAATTCCCTCCCTTACTTTTCAAACTAGGAAGTCAATGCTAACATCTTTGAATTGGGAAGGCTAGCTCAACATATTTTTTCAATTCCCAAGCCCAAAATGTCTGATTTCCATCTGAATGGAAACTGGGTTGAATGTGTAGGATATTTGTTTCCCAGAATACCCAGATACTTTATCTTCTTAGAAAAGGTGGGTAAAGACTTTAGCCCAGTCAGCATCCCAGAACCAGTCTTGTTTCTGTGGGATAAGATGCCTGATGCATCTTATTAGCAGCACACAGCTGGCATCCTGACTGTATCTGACTGTCATTGGGAAACCAGGACAGCAAGAATGACATAACTAACTAAAAGAAATAAAACATGATGTTTCGTTTCAGGATGATGAAATTAACCAGCAGAGCCAGCTGGCTGAGAAACTAAAGCAACAGATGTTGGATCAGGATGAGGTAAAGAATGTAAAGAAAAATTCTTTTGCAAAATTCTCTTATTACTCTTTGTTGTTGTTTGTTTTAAAAATTTAATTTGGAAAGAATTTTTCCAAAAATCACTGAATCATGTGGAAATTTCTTGGTACGTTTCCTTTTAATGCCTATTGAAAACTGGTTTTAGCTTAACTGAGGAAACAACTCTTTGACTTTGTAGAGCTCTGGGGTTTGGGGAGTGAGTAGCTGGTGGCTGTATTTAGTCTTGTATGAGATAATGGAGGTCTCTACCTGAGCAAGAAGTCGACTTCCTGTCCCAGGCTCAGCTCTCTTGTTTGCTGCCATTTTAGCCTTTTTTGACTTTGCACTTCACCAGGTCTGGCCTTTGATATACGTTATGTTCTTGTGGTATTTTTTCGGGGGAAAACCCAGCAAACAAACAAACAAATAAATAAATAAAAGACAAAAAGCAGAGGAGAGGTAAGCAAAGAGGAAGGAGGTCCAAGGGTTGCATTAGTATATAGAGATACAGTAAAAGGAGGCAAATTGTTTTCAGTCTCATCCCAGATGGCATTCAGTTCCCCAGTAAACGTCTTTAGCGCCTTGAGTTCTGCCAAGTATTTTACAAACAGGAACCTCTAAGCAAAGGACAGACAGCCAGTCTATCAAAAATAGATGATTGGTAATTCTCTTACAGAGGCCCATGTAAGTGTTTTTCCTCTTTCATGCTTTAGGGTGCTTTTTGTTTTGTTGCTAAAATGTGATGGATTGGAGGGCATGATGCAACTGTAGCAGGTGGCCTGGGTTCATGCCCCCCACCCCATGAAGACACTGTAACCATTTCTTTGTCTTTGTTCCCCTTCCTCTCTTCAGGGAAATGACTTTGTCCCCATCCAAACAACCCCCACCCCACCCAGGCGGGATGGTCCTCTGTGCCTTTGCAATCAGATGAACCGTGTTTACTTTCTCTCTCCTTTACACTGGAGTCTTGTATTGTTTGGTGTGTCCTGTCCTCCTCAGTTAGTCTTTTTACATCCTCAAGTGGGTGCAACTCTCTGTGATAGTTAAAAAAGTCAGTTACAACTGAATTTTTCTCTCTGTGTTATCAAGGCAATATGTGTTCATTGTTGGAAAATCAGAAAATAGAACATGCACAAAGAAAATGAAGACATCTGCAAACCCACGTGTTTATTTTTAACTAGTATTGCTGTTTGGGATCTATCTTTCTATAGATACATGATAAATAGAGAGAAAGAGTGAGGACTGTGTTTCATTTGACTATAAAATTGACATGTATATAAGGTGAAACTCAAATATAATGTGAATATTCAAAAGCCACGTAAGTAGTAGTCTGGTCCTTGGAAATGATCTCCCCTATCCTTAGTTCAACATGTGAAATAGCCAGGCAGCTTAAAAATGCCACAATTTTTTGAGTTAAGCCTATGTAACTTTCAATTGCAAAAGAAAAATACTTTTGAAATGATAACTGTCTACTTTAAAATTTAGCATCTGGACCACAGCAGGGTTTAAAGTTATGCTGAGCTTTTCCAGCTTGTTTTACCTATTTATAAAAAGTACTTTACTTAGGCTAGAACACAGGATATTAACCTTGACCTTTCATCCCCAGTTCATGGCATCTCATTTCTCCAGCTTTTAGCTTCTACGAGAAGAGACTATGAGAAGATCCAGGAGGAGCTGACGCGTCTCCAGATTGAAAATGAGGCAGCCAAAGATGAAGTAAAGGAAGTCCTCCAGGCCCTGGAGGAATTGGCTGTCAATTATGATCAGAAGTCACAGGAGGTGGAGGATAAAACCAGGGCCAATGAGCAGCTGACAGATGAACTGGCCCAGAAAACGGTTGGAACATTTGTGTCTAGGGGGTGGGACATTTTTGGCTGCCATTCCTTTACTTACATAATTTTGTTGACAGGCACTATATAGGAAGGCAGTTGACTGAATGGTTTTTCACTGTTAGATGTGAATGCAGTCTCTGAGGTCCCTCCAATAATTGCAGTACTTTGTCTGAGTGACTTATGCCCAACTCATTCTAAAAATATACATCACAACTGTTTATGTCCAGATGTATAACACCAGCAGGCATGCCTTATACATTAGTCAAGAAAGTGAAAACCAGAAAAATCTAGTTAAATATATGACATAACAAGTATAAGACCTTAATTGAGACAATTTATTCTTTGCTTATCTGTAAAAATGGTGATAACAACATGCTCCTTCAGGGGATGAAAATTAGCCAAAACTCTTAGCTCACAGTTGGGGTCTTTGCATGTGCCACGTGCTATGATAGCAATAAATCTTAAAATGTTAATTCAACAGGCAAGATTGGGCAACACATAGAAGGTACGTTTTTCACTTTTACTTCCACTTGCCTGAGTGAAATTAATTTCCTTCACACAGATTTTTGTCTGCACCCGGGACTGAGCTGTCCTCACTGAAACCTGTTGTCATGGTTTAAGCCAATGCTTCAGTTTACCCATTTCCTAGCTTCCCAGAGAAAGATTCTGAGGGCCTCACACAGAGAGTTTGTGGCAGCGGGGCCAGCAAGCATCTGGTGACATGCCTGGTGGTGGGATGTATCCATTTTGTCCTTTTCTACTTGGAAAATGGATGGTAGGAGCTGAGTCTGGAGCTGCCTGCCCTTGGAACCTTGGCCCCATGGCCTGTTGTCATGGGATTATGCCCAGCCTGTTCTGTGGAAAACATCCAGTCCTCCTGGCCAAGGAGAAATAGCAGATGGTACAGGGAAGCTCTGATCTGCTGACCATAGAGCTGATGGGAAATACTCTTCAGTCCACACATTCACTTTCACACCGTGGGGCAGACTTTTTAAATGGCTCCCCAAGCAGGGAACCAGTGTGGGTTTTAGAAGCAAAATGAAATCAGCATCAGTGCCAAAACCCAAAACAAACAAATAAAAAACAAAGCACAAGTCACTTAGAGAAGAGAATTGGATCTTTCTGCTTGCCGTTTCTACAGGATTCTTTTAACTAGTCTTTGGTGTTATTTGCTCCTCAAAACAAGCATTTTCCATAATACAGTTCTTATTTTCTGTCAAACAAAGACATGTTCAGAGTTCCAGTTTTAGTCATACCATTAAAAAGAGCTCTAGTAAAATAGTTGTATATGAAAGAATTGCTTAAATTCTTTGAATTTACTTCCACAGCTCCATAATTGAGGGGGATTATTTTCTTTTGTTGACTTAATACCAGGTCATCAAAAGATGGCTATTCTATTAGTATTGAGGATTGAAGTTAAATATATATGTATGTTATGTGTATGTATACATGCACATGCACACACATGCACATACTATTTGGTGATGATTGTTTTGGTAACACACCAGGGATGGAAATGAAGGTGGTTTGCTAATGCTTGGCAATAAAATGAGCTTTTGCTTTAGACTAAGAAACCATCTCCTCATAAACTTGATTAATTTCGAAGAGATGAATAGTGTCTAATTCAGTTTCACTGTGAAGATTGCAAGACATTTTCTAAGCTCATTAATGTCCCTTTGGACCTTCCAGGCCCATCTATTATTGGGCACTCAGATGGGAATTTGGAAGTTGTCCAGGGAGCAGCTTTGTCTGGGAATGGAGGTGGGGACGCTTGCAGGTATGTTTAGGCCCAGGTGAATGTGGACTGAAATGTAACATCTGGTAAATAGGATGGTGTGATTAAACGTTATAAACTTAAGCACTTCTTTCAGGCTTTATTTATTTCTAATAACATAAACCTGATTTACTGACCTGGAATTTGTCACCTGATATACATACCAGGTCAAGATAAAGTCCTCCTCCTCCTCTTCTCAGAGATTGCTGTGCCATCATTTCGTTTGCCTGAGTAGGACTGCTATGCTGCAATGACACACAACGAATTCCTTACTACATTATGTTGTTGTTCTGTGCAAGACTATAGGTCTAAAATTGATGGTAACCCTTTTAATTTTATTGTTAAAATGTTTTTCAGACAACACTGACAACCACACAGAGAGAGCTGAACCAGCTACAAGAGCTTAGCAACCACCAGAAAAAGAGGGCCACTGAAATCTTGAATTTGCTATTGAAGGATCTGGGGGAGATAGGTGGAATTATTGGCACCAATGACGTGAAGACTGTAAGCCCGCCTTTCTTTATTCCTCTCTGGCATGCCTGAATGATGGTGTGATCATAAGCTTTCAGGGTCTGTGTTTTATTTTCTTAGCTATCCAATGCTTAGCCACAGTTCTTTGCATCTGCCGTGTGCTATCTTTGAATGCCAGAACGAAGGACTGATTGAATGACTTACTGAATGGTTGTTTGGGTAAGGAGCAGGAGAAAACGTTACCTTTCAACATCGAAAATATTTTCAACCCTTGATTGACATTATATAAATTGGTTTATTTCTCAAATTTGTATGCTGTAGGTTAAACACAGTTCCAGACTCAGAAACTGTGTTTATTGCTTTCTGTGAGAATCCAACAGTGTGAAAATTCCCCAACCAATCAGTGTGAATTAGGAAAGCTTTCAGCCGATATTAATAGGATTCTAATAGTGAATTAAAAAATAAAGCCACATTTAATTATTCACAATATAAGAAATTTAGGATCTTGCTATTTATTTTAGGCTGCTATTTGCATCACCTTGGAGCCTCTTGAAAATATCACACTGAGTCAGAATTTGCATTTTAACAGGATTCTCAGGTGAATTGTATCCTTCTGAAGTTTTAGAAGCAAGTTTTAGTTTGGTGCTGTGTGTCAGTAGTGGCAAGGATCCAGGCCTTTTCTCTGCTACCCTTCTGTTTCTCCCTTCCCTTCTCATATGAGCAGAATTTTGCGACATGGTTGCAAGATAGCTTATAGCACTGACCACATCCTTACATAATCATGTCCAAGAGAGGAGGGGCTGAAAAGGCAGCTGTTTTCATTCAGGGGGAAGATATATTCCTGAAGATCCCAGTGGACATCCCTTTGCTAGTCAGAATGGGGTCATTTGGTCACCCCCAGAGTGCAGTGGAAGCTGAGAAAGCAAAGAGAAATAGGATTATTATAATTACCTTAAACCAACCATGAATAATAATCCACTAAAACTGCATATCAGTGCCATTGACAACAAGGCATGGGTAAGAGGGGTAGGGAGAATGAAGGTGGTATAAAGCTGTCCACGAGCCAGGGAGAGAGGAAAAAGACAGAATAAATATTGTTACCTTTACGAACAAGCAATAACTTGCTTGTTTTTTAAAAATTAGATAGTGACTTTTAAAAATAAGATTATGTAATATTATAAATTATTGACAAAATTTCTATATCTCTATTTAAATTATTGTTCACTTTATACAGTGTTTACTTCCCCCCTCCCACTCCCATCCTCACCATAGCCCCCACATTCCTCCCTCCTCCTGATCCCTCTTTGTCCCCTTCCCCTATAGGACCTATCTGGTTTATAATTGTCTGTTTTTGTACTGTGACTTTGAAAGGAAATAGCTTTATGAGGTGTAAGTGACATAACGTAATCTGCACACATTGACAGTGCACGGTTTGAAAAGTTTTGCCTTAAGAATACACTCACGAAAGCATCTCAACAGTAAGCTGAGCACATCCTTCACCTCTGGAAATGCATGGAACGCTTTCTGGTCTCTCTCTTCTGTTGCATTAATGTAATCTTTATGCCAGTATTGCTCCTTTAGTAACGGTAGCTTCATAATAATATTATGAACCATTGACAAGCCATTGATAAACATGTGTTGGTTTTTTCAAACTTGGAAATGGTTTTGTAATGCTCAACTTCCAGCTCAGAAGTCCCTAAAATGAAATTTTTGAGTGTAGCCATTAGATTTACAAAAGGGTGAATTCTATATCAGTCTGCTTTATTGGAGTGCTCAGGCTGGCTGTTGAGATTTTTAAATACCAGAGAAGATTCTTCGAATTGCTTTTGTTTATAGACATTTCTGGAAAACATAGAAGGCCCTTCTTGGATAGTGTAATGGCTTCAGGCTTATACGACCTTTTATAAACCTAATCATTCTTTCATGGGACCTCTATTGTAACTGAATATTTCATGAATCTTTGCGAATGAATCTAATTTTATCATCGAATTCTTGGTTAGTGTAAGATTAACCCTATTATGTTCCAGTTTGATGATTGTACATTTGAGGGTTAAGAATTTAGAAGCATACATTGGTGTTGAGCAGTAAACTTCTGACATTGGTTGATTAGATGACCCTCGCGATATGAAAGTGATGTTGATTTATGGGAGTTGGTGCCTGCTGATAATGATAAAGGAAGATATTTTTATGCTGAGTTCTAAAATAGAACTGATGAAAAATGCTAATGAAATCAAGGAGTGTCTGGGTGCCTGGCATTAAAAGTCTTTTCCTTTGGGAATCTGAAGTATGATTGAGATTATTTTTAAATACTCAACTGGTTGTTTTAAAGGTATTTTTGGATTCCAGACATTGGATGTCATAGTTAACTTCATTGATAACCAGTTAATTTCATTGATAACTCTCACTTCTAGAGCATTTATTCTTAATTGTTTTGTTTTCTTCCTCTTCCCCCCCTCCCCGAATTTATGACTTAATCATTAGGGTGATGAGAGTTAAAGGAGAAATTATGTGACTTTGGACAGTCACTTTTCTGGGTTTCAGTTTCCTGATTTGCAAAGTGACAAAATACACCCAGGATTATCATGACGGTTGTCAACTGAATAATTTCTTAGCTTTGTCATTACGGGCACAAATATCCCCACTTACTCTTCCTTATTGAAATACAACTGACATACCTATTGTGTACATTTAAGTTGTGTTGATTTGGTTCATATCACACATTGCAAAATGATTCCCACCATGCTGTTAACACCCAGCTGTCTCATGTGACATAGTTAATAGTTACCATTTCATTTTTGTGGTGAGAACATTTAAGATGTTTTCTATTAGCAACAAGTATATAATATTTTTGTTATAATCTCTTACGTTCTTCACTAGATCTGCACTTTGTTAATCTTATATATGAAAGTTTCTACCCTTTGATTATCTCCCTATTTACTTACCTCCCCACCCCCTGGTAACCACCTCTGTTTCTGAGTTTATCTCCATTAGCATCTACATATAAGTGACATCATAAAGTGCAATAGCACCTCTTTCCCCCATCTGCTGTTTCATTTTTCAACTACAGTGGAAAACATTAGGGGCAATAAAATATTTTGAGAAAAGGGCAATGGTAGGGCATCCTTTTTGTGGCTGAGTAATATTCCACTGTACATAATACATGTGTTGTATATGTGTGTACATACATGTATGTTTGTGTATAATATTCCATTTTACACACACACACCATTTATTTATCCTTTCATCCACTGACAGACACTTAGGCTAGGTTGCTTTCATGTCTTGAGATCCTGATTAGCTTTGGTTATAATCTCAGAAAAGGAATTCCTGAGCATATAGTAATTCTAGTTTTAATTTTTTTAAAGATTTATTTATTTATGTATACAGAACTGGGGTACAAACCAGAGGTGCAGGGGTGGTGAGACGATTCACCAGAGACAGAGTGGGAAGTAGAACATATTGATGAAGTACACTGCTGAGGGGAGCAGCAGTTGGCTCAGGAGAGGTCTGCCACACCATGTGGGCCACCTCCCTGGCAGGAATCAAACTCATGCTGAAGTGGCTTTAGCTTCTTAGTATTGTGCTCTAACCCACTGTCACCAGGATGGGCCCTCTAGTTTTAATTTTTTTAAGGAGCTTCTGTATTTTCTGTTGTGGTCATCCCAATTTGTATCCCTACTGACAGTATACAGGTTTCCCTTTTCTCCATGTCCTCTCCAGTACTCATCCTCTTTTCTTTTTGAAGATGACCATTGTAGCAGTTGTGAGTTTGTAAAATGTCACCGTGACTATGATGATTAGTGGTTTCAAGTACCTTTTCATGTACCTGTTGGCCATTTCTGTCTTCCTTGGAAAACTATTCAGATCCTCTGCCCATTTTTTAATTTGATTCTTAGTTGTTTTATTTTTCCTTCTATTGAATTCTCTGAGTTCTCTATATATTCTGAACATTAATCAATCCCTTGCAAATATTTTCTCCCATTCCATAGCTTGCCCTTTCATTCTGTGGAATGTTTCTTTTGCTATGTGTAAGTTTTAGTTTGATGTAGTTCTACTTATTATAGATAATTTTCTTTCTGCTCATTATTATTTGATTGGTATCATGCTTGATCTAAGAAAATGAGCAAATCTTGAAAACCTTTCAATTGTTTTATATTTTTGTTCCTAAAACCTTTCAGTTCCCACAAAGTCCTCTTGGTAAAATGGGGTGAGGGATAGAAGTAGCTTTGGAATCTTTCTCAGTTCCAGTTGCTATACAGGCCTGAACAGCAAGGAAACAAGTAAATTCATATTTCTCCAGCTCCATTATGTCTTGAAACATTTTCAACTGTCCAGACAATATTTTGTCAGCAAAACAAGATGAAATCAGCAAATGACACGTTGCAGTTAGTGGGGACTTTATCCGGCACTATTAGTGACCTTTCTCCTCTGTTTTATGTTCCTTAAAACATAGATTTTTCAAGAATCTAGCCACAAAATGAAGAGATTGATATAGAGTAAATGAAATGTATTGGATATGATACCTATTATTTTCCTCCCATTCTTTCTTTGTTCCCATTCTGACTTTAAGGTATTAGATATGAATCACCTATGTGACCTAGAAAAAGCACCTTGCACAGCCACTTCATGCTCTAGGGACTCGAGGATGAGGCCTCTTCTGTGGGCAGGGTGAAGAGGAAGGCAGCCTTTTCTACTGGATTAGTCATTCGTACCGGCTCACACTGTCCAGAGCACTGTTAGAGTCATTATCAGAGCCCAGGGAGAGTTATAAATAACATTTCAGCAACAAGCTCTGATTCTTCTCTTTGAAATAACAGTATACTGGAATTACTGAAAGCTTTGAGTTTAAATGACTAAATATATGAACTTTCAAGTGGTAAAAAGTCTCACAGTTAAACCCATTTAGAGTTTTGTTTTTTTTTTAACCATTATGTGTGGACCCAGAATTCGCTTTTAGAGCTTCTAGAACAAAAATAGGCTTTCAAAGTTATGGTTTTGGTTTTGGGGAGAAACATTCAGCTCTCACTTTGGAGGGAGCCCATTATTACATTTTATTTTCTTTGTCCCCAGCTCATGTGGGATGTGGACATAGATCCCAAAGGGCTCTAGTGCAGGGACAGACCTAGGGAGGGGGTATTTGTCCTTCCCAGGGTGCCCTCCTGCTGGTGATACCGTGGTGTTTGTTGGTGGGGGCTGTGAATTCCACATGGAAGAACTGCATGTTCTCTGCTGGTCAATACAATGTATAGCGTATATCTGTTTAAACTAAAAAGGGAGATTCTCACCTCTGCTTCACGCCAGAGTAATCAACAGTGGTAGAAGAACAAAACTGAACTTAGAGATTGTAGGCTTTTCTCATCTGTCTGCACCATGCTGATGGATTAAAAAAGGAGTGTGATGAAAAGTGGTAAATTGCAAGAAGTCAGAAATATAACTCGCTTAGTGAGAACCTCCATTAAATTAAGATGGAATGCCTGTAGATTTTCTTTCTGTAGATCTTTTTCTGTAGATTCTGTCTTGTTTTGATGGACACTGGGCTGATTTAACAAATACTGTTGTTGAATTCTTTGTGGGAGGTTGATGTGAAGTTACAGTGTCATCTAGTGGGCTTCCTATCTGCTCTCCATTTTCAGGGTTGGTACTCATTTCTTTTAAACTCCCAAGTATTTACTGGAAAAAATAATTCTTTGAACTTAAAATATGATAGCGATAATGTCAAAACTAGGCAGTGTTGAGTATACTGTGAAATATAAAATCATAACAGGAATCATCTTAGAACCAACTGGAACATCTCTATTCACAGGCTGTGTTATGGACAGTGGTCTTGTTTTCTCCCAAGGTGCTAGGGTGACCTCTGGTGGTTAAACAAAATATGCACACAGTTATTTTTGTTCCTTTGGTCAATTGTCCTTCAAGACCGTGTTTGCGTCTTAGCACATGGGTTCCTAGCCTAAGAATCTTACTGTAATTTTTGTTTTCACTAGAGTTCTCGTACATAGAATCCAAGTATGAGGCCATCCAGCAATGCTGATGTCAGAATCTTCTCTTCCAAATATGAATTTAGACTTAGGAGATCTTAAATAATAAGCCAGATTCCCTGCTGGGAAGGAGCAGTCATGTAGAAGCAGGGAGAGTAGGTTGTAGTAAGAATGTAGGAGACCTTTCATCCATAGGGTCTTTTGTAATAGTACATTCTTATTCATTTTTGTTTATTTGAGGGCTATATAGAAAATCCTTTTTGTTTCAGCCCTTGCTTACAGAAACAAATTCACGCTTTTCTTCCCAAATAGTGGACTATAGGGAAGTGACTCCAATTTTGATTTAAATTCTTATAGGCTTTCTGTCACCTTTAAGGAACATTGAACCTCTTTGTGGTTCTAGGGAGATATGACATTGAATGGAACACTCCATCAGTTACCTCTTTTATCAATCTTAAAAGTCTTTTTCTCCTAATAACTTTTTATTATAAAAGTCAAGATCTGGTTAATTGGGGATCATATCTAATGGCGAGATTTATATCAAAATTTCAGAGAATGAATTTGAACATGTAGCATTTTTCAGAGATCACTTTCAATTGCAGTCCTATAATTAGAGCTTTTCAACCAGAAACCCACAGATATCTTAAGGATCCACTGAGAGGTTCAGAAACCCCAAGAACCTCTGGATTGTAGACAGAAGTTGAGGGTGTTTCTTCCTGTGACAGTTGGCAGATGTGAATGGAGTGATCGAAGAGGAATTCACCATGGCCCGCCTGTACATCAGCAAGATGAAGTCGGAGGTCAAGTCCCTGGTAAACCGCAGCAAGCAGCTAGAGAGCGCCCAGATGGACTCCAACAGGAAGATGAACGCCAGTGAGCGGGAGCTGGCGGCCTGCCAGCTGCTCATCTCCCAGGTAGCTCACCCTGTCCTCCTAATTTCACACTATGTTCTCTTGAAACCTGCTGCTCTCTGCTCTTACTGAGCCAGTGGTGCACAGTAGGTGAGAGTTGTCAGACTTTGCTTTACATTGACTTGCCTGTGGTCTCCAGAGAGTGAGAGCCCAGGCTTTACCATATGACTCAGCTTTGTTGTGTGAGGGACCTGAAGTACTATCTTAGTTCCTTTTTGCTGAAAATAATTTTTTAAAAAAGATTTATTTATTTATGCATACAACAACTGGGGTACAATCCAGAGATGCAGGGGGTGAGAGGATTCACCAGAGACAGAGTGGGGAGCAGAACAGGCAGATTGATTGAAATACATTGCAGTGGACAAGACAGGAGAGGTCTGCTGTGCCAAGTGGGTCAGCTCCTTGACTGGGGATCAAATTCAGGCTGCAGTGGTTGCTGATAGCTTCACAGTGCTGCACTTTAACCCCTTGTGCCACCAGGGAGGGCCCATCTACTTAAACGAATTTTTCAGTTTTTTTTTTAAGATTTATTTATTTGTACATACAGAACTGGGACACAGGCCAGAGGCTCAGGGCTGGCAAGAGGTTTCACCAGAGACAGAGTGGGGAGCAGAACAGGCAGATCCACCAAGTACACTGCTGAGGGGAGCAGCTGGCGGGTCAGGAGAGGTCTGCCACACCATGTGGTCACCTCCGGGGCAGGCGGGATCAAACTCATGCGGAAGTGGCTTTAGCTTCTCAGTGCTCTGCTTTAACCCACTGTGCCACCAGGGAGGGCCTTTTCAGGTTTTTTTTTTTTTTTTAATGAAGACCAGTTATATTTGAAGATAAGTACTTTGGCAACTACATTTTAGATTTGGATACATTTAGATACATAAATTCTTTTATTACCTTTTTTTGATGTAACATTGGTTTACAATCCTGTATATGGTACAGTGAAATATGTTCACACCTCCCAGATGAATATCACTGCACTGACGACCAAAGTACCCGAGGTCTTTACCATGGGTCACTGGGTCACCTCTGCCCTGCTTTCTCCCACCTTTTCTTAATCCTTTGTAAAGGATGCATTGATAAATCTCTAGCTAGCTACGTTTGGATAGACAGATAGATAAATGGAGATGTGATGAACAGACAAGATGAAGTGAAATCTATAACACATGTCAGCTAAGGCAACATTCCTTCATCTTTTAATCTCTACCATAGGTCCAATTTAGTATCAGGAAGCAGAAGCCACTACAAGTCGTACTATTACTAATAGTGGTAGCAAGTGACATTTTATTGGGTGTTTACTATATGCCAAACATTGGGCTAAACACATTATCTCAACAGTTGATCTTTAAAAAAAAAAAATTCAGGGCCCTCCCTGGTGGCGCAGTGGGTTTAAAGCTTTGCACTGAGAAGCTTAAGCCACTTCCACATGAGTTCGATCCCCGCCTGCCCCGGAGGAGATCCACATGGTGTGGCAGACCTCTCCTGACCCGCCCGCTGCTCCCCTCAGCAGTGTACTTCGTTGATCTGCTTGTTCTGTTCCCCGCTCTGTCTCTGGTAAATCCTCTCACCCTCCGCATCTATGGCCTGTACCCCAGTTCTATATGAATAAATAAATCTTAAAAAAAAAAAAATTCAGGCGAAGCAGATTTTCTCACTGTTTCTGTTTTTTTGGATCAGGAAATTGAGAATTAGAAATAATATGTTTTGCAAATGCATACAGCCATTGAAAGACAGGTGAAATTCAGACTAAAGTGTGTGTTAACCCTCATTGTTGAAGGTCTTTCTGGCCCTAGGGCACAATTCATTATGAGCAAGTCTGCTCTTCTCCCCTCTGGAATGGCATTTCCACTTTAGTATGGGTGGTTTCAGAAAACAGCCATCTAGTTTCTGGTCTGCCACTGATTCCTGAACTTGGTGTTTGGAATTTCAGGTTTCTGTGAGTGATGCAATATATGCTGCTCACTGCCTTATACCAAACATTACAACAGCTGAAGTCCTTGGGGGAGACAGCATCTGCCATGGAGTAATGTGTCAAATAATACTGAATGACAAAAACATGCTTTGTACAGGTCTACTTTCCCATAGTTAATACACCAATCATAGGAACATCTCTATTCTCCTTGTCTCTAACTATTATGATCTGAGAGGTAATTTCAAAGTAACAAAGTACCATTTAATAACTAACATATCAATAAAAATTAAGATTTTTCATTGTTGGGGTGTTATAGTGAAATTGATATACACTGTTAGAAAAAATACAATGTGATCAGTTCTGTTGGAAAGCACTTTGGAAATCAAAAACCATAGTAATTTATATATACTCTGTTCCAGTAATTTTATGGATAGTATTGTTTTGTCAATAAACCTAAAACATTTTTAATTTACATAGTGTTTCCTGATTAAAAATATTAAAAGCTTATATGCAAAGTATTGAGAGTATTACTTTACATTATAATGAAATAAAGTATCCAGTAAAGTATACCTAGATTAAAAATAAAATTACATGGAGGAATATTATAAGCTCTCACAAAAAAGTTATAGAAAAATCTCTTCATTAAGGCAGTATAGTTACATATGTCAAAAGAACATGCTGAGTTACATTTTTGCTATGTGTGGCAACTATGTAAAATATGCATTCAGTAAAGATGGGGGTGTTGAGGATGGTTAATAAGTTAAAGTGGTTTGCAGATGAAGTGTACACCACTTTTTCTGGAATTGCTTTGCTACTTCACATTGTATAATTTTTCAACATTGAGAAAGGAAGTTGAGAAGAAATATATATACTAGAGTACAGTGTACCTCAGATGTGCTTTCCAAATCACCTGTTACGCTGGCAGCGTGTTCCCTTGGCCTTCCTGCCTCTCAGGTGTGAAGGCCAGGGTGAGTTCACACAGGGACCCTGCGCTCACAGCCCTCTCACTGCGTTCTCATTCGAGCTTTTCATACCAGCCTCCATGTCCAACTTCTTTAAGCACACGCTGTGAACCAATGGAACTGTGTGACTGTGTCAGATGTAATCTGAGTAAATGGATGGTGGCAGCAGTTAGCACCAGGCCTGGTAGTGACTTGGGGTTGTTGTAGATCCCCAGTACTTAGTGTGGTCTGGAAGGGGACATGGGCTTCAGGTGAGTATACTCCCCCAGCTTATGAACCCTTTGTTCAGTGGAGTGAAGTGCAGCCTAAGTTCTAAAGTCTGGGGCCCCAGTCTAGGACCCTACTTGCCTGGATCTTAGAGTGACACTGACTTTGGATGTGTGAGATCAGAGAAAAGAATACTGGTATATTTTGAGATTAAGGAATACCCTGTTAGTGCTCTCTACATTAGCAACAAGTAGCGTTTCCCATTAGGCTATTTTGTACTTTGTTGAGATTTGTGCAAAGCCCAAGATTTAATCATTATTTTATGGGATTCAAAAGGAACAGAAGAGAAAGCTTGGCTCTTTGACTCTTTTTTTATATGACACAATCTAAGGAATATTTAGAAATAGAAATCTGTGTTTTTTGTTTGCACTCATCCTCTTTACCAAAAGCAAGGCTTATAAAATGGCTGTTGCAACTATGTCCCACTTACCAGAGGTTATTTTAGTAGATTAAGAACTCAAGCTCCAGGAATATTCTTACTTACTACTGTCCCTGCTCAGCCAATGAATCCCCATTTATTCACTCATCCTACTAATATTAGTTACACACCTACTCTAAATCCTCATGGAGCTAATAAGTAAGAAAAAAAAATCATGTAGAATTAATTTAGCTGCTATAAGAATTTGAGGCTTGCATGGTAAGGATTTATTCAGAATCATATCTGGGAGGGTGGTGGGGCAGAGAATGTAAAACTCCTTGCAATGAGAATTGGTGTGTGTGAAAGACAGAAGGGAAAAGACATTGTATTTTAGTTACAAAGATGGAATCTAAGGTGCAGCTTCAAAGATTGAGGTCTCCAGCCCTAGGTATTTTTGCTATTCTTTCTCAACAGCCCACTCTTCTGTGAGGAAGAAAACATGCTTGGTTTTTGGGGTCTCAGTGAACTTGTTGGGAGGGAGGTGTGGGAATGTCTGGGGGATGCAGTAGAGAAACACCTACAAGAGGCAGACAGCATGTTAGTTGGGGCTTCTGATTCCCCAGCAAAGGACCGAATATTCCTTTTGGTGTTGGCCTCCAAAACATAACTCAGTGATGCCTCCATTTTTCCCATCAGGTAGTCCCAGGCAAGCCTGGGTGACCACTTACTAGTCACTCACTCCTTTTATCTCTTTGGTGACTTAAAGCATGAAGCCAAGATCAAATCGCTGACAGACTACATGCAGAACATGGAACAAAAGAGGAGGCAGCTGGAAGAGTCCCAGGACTCACTCAGCGAAGAGCTGGCCAAGCTCCGGGCCCAAGGTAAATAACTGACTGCTTTATAGGTGTCAAATTCTTGGCCTCCGTCAGATACTCTAGTTGGCTTGTCTCATGATGTTTTAATTTTGTTCAATTAAAGCATTTTAAGAGCCTCTAAAAACAATGGCATGATGGGGGGAAAGGAAAGAGAAACATGTAGAAAGTCTGCCTGCTCCCTGTATCTGTGCCTCATTTCCCTGCTCCCTGGGGCAGAATGTTCTTCCTTCTTCACTTCCTGCCACAAGTCTGTCACCAAGGCCCATCGGTATGACCCACCAGATGCTCCTTTCTTTCTGCTCCTCATTACCAACTTCATTGTCACTGTCCTTAATCCTAATTAAGAATGGTGGCCACATCCATCCAGCAAAGCCCCATCCCCAGTCTGCTCTAGGTTGGCCACCATGCAACACCCCAAGAAACTGTTTTAAAATCAGATTCTATCTTGTGTCCAGCCCGTGCTGCTGACCTTTTCCCAGTGTCCAGTGCTCTTAACACAAAGTCTGAAAGGGCTTACCTGGCACCACCCACCCTTTAAATAAAACCCTTCCATTTGCCAGTCAGCGGCCTCACCCCTTTTATTTTGGGAAAGTGCCTGACACATAGAAAACACTTGATAAAAGATAAATAACAGTAGACATTCAAGAGAGGTTACTGTAGAAATACAGAAACCAGAACACAGTTAACTGCATTGTGGTGAAATGGCAACACACATATTTTAGGTTGCAGTGAAAATTAATTAAAAGTCATTTTGGAAATATTTTGAAAATAGATAATAACCGTAACACTTTTTCCTTTTGACTCCCCAAATCTCAGCTATTCATTGCAGAATTACTTATGGTAGTGAAAGAAAGCCCACCAGAACTGTTGTTTTCTTGAATTTTCTTTTTGTATTGGAGATGAAGTACATAAGGACTTAAAACGCAGCTTTAGAAATTTACATGTGATCTTGACTGTAGTTTAAAAATCTGCGGATACTTGTATTCTGAGACCTGCAAGTTAACATTTGAAATGAAAATGTTTCTGATAAGGTAGTAGGATTGGAGCTAAAATTCTTTTTTTATTACACACTTATTTCCTCCGTGTATAGATGTGTGTGTGTGTGTGTGTGTGTGTGTGTTTCAAATGCCAAGGCAAATTTAAAAAGAGAACATGCCTACCCCTGCAAACTCTAACGTGGTAATGTTTTCTTTATATAATAACAAGTGAATATTAAGACTACAATGCTCCACCCAGAACTTGAATTGCCAAAGAACTTTTCTCTTTTGCAAATGGTTTTGGCAGTGGTAGCATTGAGCAGAAATAAAGGAGAAGTGAGAAGACCTGAAATTTATTAAAAGCACAGCAGACTAACGGGAAAATGAGATGCTGTGCATGTCACTTCTTAAACTGCTCCCCCTTCCACCCCCAGCTCAGGCTGCCCATTGCACGTGTGTCCAGAGAGCACCGAGACTTCTGAGAATAGGCTGGCCGACCCTCTGGAGGCCACGGTGGCAGCCCTGCCCTGGAACTGGGGCCCTGCTCTGTTTGGTCTGGAGAGCATCCCTTCATATTTCTGTTCTTCTTGTTCTTATCCTTAGAGTTTGTTTTCTTGCTCTTGAATCTTAGAGAATAAACAGCTTACCCACGGGAGGTAAATTAGCTCTTTGTGGAATTCTAATGGTGGTACAAATCCAGGTGCCCATGAAATCCACAGGGTGCTGTATAATGTTCAAAGCACAGGTACACATGTTGCCGCAAGAGCTGCTCACCGGGGCGAGGTGGAGAGCCAATCCCCGAGGTGTGGGGTGACACCGAGCCAGGCTAGTCTCAAGTGGCCCTCACGTAGGCACCTTTCCCCTGGAATCACTTCTAGGACCTAGGTCACCACCGCACAGTGGCTTTACAAGGCCTCCTGCGGGCAGTCGCCTTGATGCTGTGGTTGTGGCTGGTGATAGAAGCTGTTGTTTCACTCCGTTGCCATTTTTCTTTTTTTTTGACTTTTTTTTTGACTTCTGGGTGTGTGTCCTGACTGTCAAATGTTAAATCATCATTTAAAATTTAACAGAAAAAATGCATGAAGTCAGCTTCCAGGATAAGGAGAAGGAACACCTGACGCGACTGCAGGATGCTGAGGAAATGAAGGTGTGTACAGCTGCCCCTTCACCACGCCCAGCATGCATTTGGCTTGGATTTTCTTGTTCTTGGAAAATCTGTCCCCATCGAGGCGTGTGTGGCAGTATGGGAGCAAGGGGGTGGGGGGCAGTGCTGTGCATTTAGAGACCTTCCCAGAGTGTGGCTTGGCTGAGAAATGAGATGAAGACGGAGGTGCTCAGGACCCCCAGAGGTCAGTGAATAATAGTTAGGTTGCATTAGTGCGTTTTCTTCACTGCTGCTGGTGAACAGAGAAGGAGCAGCAGCTGCCGGTCGCTGCGGGGCCACCATGGCATTGGGGCTGGCTACTGAAGACATGCTCACCCCTCCTTTGAGTGGAAGAAAACATTTCCCCTTTTTCCTTTTTTTAAAGAAACACCCTAAATATGAGATTCTATCTTAGTTACCAAAATCTTTATTCTTGACCCCATTTTAAAAACAAGAAGGAACACAAGGAAAGAATAGTTGGGAACTAAGATTTTTTAGGTGAAGAAAAAGAGATATGAGGAAAGGTAGACTCCCGGCTAACCCCATGGTGGAAGCTCCAGTCCACGTGATGCCCCTGGTGCAGTTCTGCTCCCATCAGTGGCATAACCAGGCCTTGCCTGGGGCCCTCCCCTGGTGTCACATTACTTTGATGAGGAATTCTCTTTTATTTATTTTTTTTTTAGAGATTTATTTATTTGGGTACAGGCCAGAGGTGCAGAGGCGGTGAGAGGATTCACCAGAGACAGAGTGGGGAGCAGAACAGGCCGAGTGACAAAGTACACTGCTGAGGGGAGCAGCGGGCAGATCAGGAGAGGTCTGCTGCGCCATGTGGATCATCTCTAGGGCGGGGATCGAACTCATGCTAAAGTGGCTTTAGCTTCTTAGTGCTGTGCTTTAACCTGCTGTGCCACTAGGGAGGGCCGGAAGTCTCTTTTCAATCATGAGTCTGTGCAAAAGCAGAGCAGGGCTAGTTACATCACATTTACAGGTGTGGATGCGTGGCTCACATAGGTTAGAGTCTGCTCTGAGGCTCCCTGGCTCTTAAGGGGTCCGCGCCCTCTGAATGACCTGACTAGAGAAGCCAAGTGGCTCAGGTGAGCTGAGCTGTAGAAAGTTGGGGGAAAATACTTACTGGTGGGCTAATTTGCTTCTGAGTTCCACTCAGTTTTATAACAGATCCTGGGGTTTTGTTGTCCCAGTCGAGCAAGGTAGGTGCTGGACTCTCCAGTTTGGGATCGAACAGCTGAGGGACATGTGGGGTAGGCGGCAGAAGCAGGGGCTCCAGGGCTTGTCACTGAGCGGGCCGGGCGCCAACGAGTAGATGACACATTTCTCTTGGCCTGCGTTGCAGAAGGCACTGGAGCAGCAGATGGAGAGCCACCGGGAAGCTCACCAGAAGCAGCTGTCCAGACTTCGAGATGAAATTGAGGAGAAGCAGAAAATCATTGATGAGATTCGGGAGTGAGCTGGCATGGGGTTCATGGGGCGTGGCGGTGCGGGGAGGGGGGCTGGCTCTTTGGCCAGCCTGGAAGAACACGGATTATGACTGAGCTCCCTGACAGCCTGCCTGGCGGGCTCTGTGCTCTGCCCTTGTGACCAGCAGCAGGATGTGCTGCTTCTGAGGGCTGTTCTCCTTTCTGGAATTGAGCCTTGGAGGCCTCTGATGGAGCAGGTGGCAGGCGGGCCCAGCTGCCCTTCCTGGTCCCTGCAGAGCAGGGCATGTTGGTGACTCAGCTGGGCAGACACAAGCCTCAGTAGGTGGGAACACTGTAAGCATGAAAAAAATCTAAATTGGTCCTGACTTGTTGATAAATACTCCAGAGAAGAACACAGTCAGCTCCTACCACCTCCTCACCTTAACACAAGCAAGCACAAGGCATATAGGCTCTAAGCCACCTGGTCTCAGGGACCCACTGTATTTGTGCACACTGCGGTGGGCCTGTGGCGTTTGCCACGGTGCTATCATCAATTACAGCCTGACTCTGGCGTGCCCCGCATCCAAGGCCATTCCCCTGTCTTGCTCTCCCACTGATGAGTCCCCTGCTCCACAATGACTTCTCCATCAGTGGCACCACAGAAGGCTCCCAGCTGATGTTCCTTCAGGTTCCTCTCCTGAGGGTTCTTAGCATGTTTGCCCAGTGGGTGCCTTGGCAATCTTTCAACCTCTTTGCAGTATAATAATTTTAAAATCACCAAGTAAAAGAGAAGGCTCACTACCCTCCTGCTTTCCGTAGATGAAGGAACAGTTGTCTATAAGGGAGCAAGCTTTCATGGTTTACTTCGGGTGGCCCTGCTAAAGAGGAATCAAACTGGAGTGAGAGTCTAATTCTTCAGACTGCTGATGCAGTCCTCCCATCAGTGGGTGTGAGCTGTTCACACAGTGCATTTGCATTTTAATAGGGGAGAATGGTGACCGAGGCAGAGGTGTAAATGGTGTGATCTGGACTCCATGTATGGTCTGCTGGAAAGCACCTAGCTTTTCCTTGCCTTCTCCCTCTGACCGCTCCCACTGCCAGTGCTATCATTTGTGTTGTGCTTTACCCTTCAAGCATGCCTCATGTTCATTATTCAGATTAATCACCCTTAAAATGCTCAACTGGGGAGGAAAAAGAGAAAGGGAAGGAAGGCAAGAAAGAGGGTGGGTGGATGAGCAAGTTAGCGGGTGGGGAGTGCCCTTGCCTGTGCCTTCCGGACGGACCATGGGTTTTCTTTTTGAGATGTGTGATGTGTTCTTCGGTCAGGGAGGCTTGGGCGCACAGAAAGCCTTCATTGTAAATACTGAGCTCATGTGAAAAATGACCAAATGCCCTAGCCAGATGGTGGGGTTTCTGTTTTGCAGCAGATCTGGATTGTTTTGTATTCCCTCTCTCTGCACCCCTTGAGGGCTTCACATGGAAGGCTCCTGTGTCAGCCAGGAATTTGGATTTGGGAGATGTTTTCAGAACATCACACCAGAGAGAAAGGGAAGGTTGAAATGGCCAAATAAGGCTCCCTGAGTGGGTGCATGACATCTGTAGGGCAGACGGCAGAATTCTTCTGACCAGGCTTGTTCTCTCTGTTTTTATCAGCTCCTTTTCCATCTCACTGTTTTCCTTCCAGAGCTCTTGCACAAGCCAACTAAAAATATATCCTCAAAGTCGGTTTTCATGCCTCTTAGATACTCCCCAGAAATTAGTTTGTACTTGGACAGGGAGGAAGCTGTGAACCCTGTTCTCTGATCCTTCAAAATCCACCAGAATTGCTGCCTTTATTGCACAGAACTAATGGGGTTGGAAGAGAACCAGGTCTTTAGCAGATGACTCGGGATTTCAGACTGATGTGGAATGTATTGCTTTTCCCTCTCAATTTCAGTTTGAATCAGAAACTGCAACTGGAACAGGAGAAGCTCAGTTCTGATTATAACAAGCTGAAAATAGAGGACCAAGAGAGAGAAATGAAACTGGAAAAGCTCTTGTGAGTGCACTTTAAATATTTCCTCTGTTTTCTCTCATCTCTTGAAATCTTAAAAAGTCTACTTTGGTGATTCAGACACTAAAATAGTCTAGCTTGATAAAGCCAATTAAAAACTGACAGCGGCTCTTTGTATGAGCTGGTTTGTCGTATCTGCAGATGCAATGGTACCTGCAGAGATGCTGGGGTGGTTCATGAGTCCCTTTTTTTTTTAGGTTGCTCAATGATAAGAGAGAACAAGCCCGAGAGGACCTCAAAGGGCTGGAGGAGACCGTGGTATGTCAACATGTTTTCTAACTGATGTTAGTCTCAGGGACCAGATTAGTTCATGTTAAATTTGCTTATTCTAAAATTTTCTATGTATATCTTTTTCACATACAATTTTAGATCTAAAACATCCTGTGGAAAAGTGAGGCTTGTAGAATTATCCCCCAGCTTTTCCAGAAGGGCTAACCATCAGTCCATCTGATGAATCCACCCATCGCCTGTCTTTAGTGTTATAACTCTCGAGCCCATAAGTTCTGTACTTAGTGACTTACCTTCATTCAGCAGATATTTATTGAGTCCCCACTTAAGACCAACATTTTTCCAGATGCTGGAGGGCATCAATAAACAGCAGAAATAAGGTCCTGGCCCTTGTGAGGCTTACTTTGAGCTGGGGGAAGGAGCATGAAAAATAATGGGGTAAACATGAATTTCATTAAATGGTTACAGAAGGTGCAGAGGCTGGTGGTTTGGAGAGACAACCGGGGAGGTGACATTTGAGTAGGGCCTTGACACAGATGACAGTGAGGCACAGGGACATCTGGAGAAGGAGACACAGTCAACGGCAACAGCTTGTGCCACAGCCCAGAGGAGGGACAGGTCACAAGTAGGGCCTTGAGATCAACAGGGTTTGGGACAGAGCAATGACAGACCTAGAAAGTCTCATCATTTGAAACCCTTACTCCATCCTGCTTCTGAAATCATTGACTTCGTCTCCTGTGGTGTCTCCCGTTTGAGTGGCCCTGCACGATGGCAGCCTGGCTCCTAAGGCCCCCAAGAACCCTCTGTGGTCCTCACAGAGAGAGTCAAGCCCTACTTAGCCTCACAATTTAGTGAAAACATTTCTCATATGATACTATACCAGAGGGAACCTGTTATTTAGATACAGTCTGCATTTGATTCCATTCCTGTGTCATGTTGTGTATATGTGAGAGTGAGCCAGGAACCAAAACTCAGCGACTGTAGGTGTAGACAAATAGTTGTGCCGAACTGGACCAGGGTCTCATTTGACTCCTGGGCTAGTCTGAACTACTCAGAGCCAGGGAGAGGTGGGAATAGGCAAGGCCATTTTGGACAGGAGAAAGATGACTGTATTCAAAGTTGACCTTTCAAGCCTTGGGAAGATCGCGCAGAGGGATGGGATGCAGGGGAAGCAGAAATGAAGCACTGAGACACCTGGTTTACCCCAGAAGTGATAACCATAATTAGAGATCATCATAAAAATTAAAAAAAAAATATTGTATATGAAAATGTTACTATACCGCCATCACTCAAGGGAGAAAGGGTATTTTCATTTATTTCCTCCTTTCATACCCATGAAGTCTTCCCCACTGCCCCACCCCCAGCCCCTCTGCTCCACTCCCTCACCAACACTTTCGCTCTTTTACTTCCTGCTCTCCCAGTCTCTGGCACATGTGCCCACGCATGTGCAGTCACTCATTCCCTCAGACACATCACACTTCACGCCTCTCACACCTGGACTCACGCCCGCCCCTCCCCCTGCACAAGTGCTCACAGACACCTGCTCTCACACCCACAGGCCCTCACTTTCAAGTCTCCCCCGCTGTCATCCACATGCAAGTACATACTATGGACACACACACTCAGTACACTCCCACTTATATTTACTTTCAATCACACACTTTCTCACTTGCACACTGAGTTGTGCACACACAGTCACTGGTGCTCCCGTTCACTCCCATCTTGCTCACCCTCAGCTCATACCCACAGAGCATTCAGGGACTCTTGCACAGATGCTGTCACATGGCCCTACACATTTTTAGCCATTTACACTTAGCCCTCACACGCACTCTTTGACAGTCACGCATGCATTCATTCACTCACTTTTGCTCACATTATCCGAAGTCCACGCTCACTCTCGTGCTTGCTTTCTCTTTCACACTCTTTTCTTTGGATGTTTGAACACATTTTTAACACATTTTCTCACTAGCTTCTTTAAATCTATCTACTCATTCGCCCTCCCACTCACCTGTTCACTCACATCCCACATTCACACCCCTCCATGCTCACTTACCAAGCCTGCTCCACCTAATTTTCACACTCACCCATCACGCTCTCCCTCACACATGAATAAAGCCACTGACATGGTGGATCTATCACTCCTTCTGACTTCCACCCCCACACATCATGTGCATATATACCTTTTAGACCCCAAATTGGAGTCACACAGAATGTGCCATTTAAATGGAGATGTTTCCACATTAGAATCCTCCTTCATTAAAATCCTCCTCAAACTATCAGTGTTCCTCAGAAATAGGCTTGCTGTCCTTGGCAGACTGGTCTTAAGTCCTCTTTAGCGCCAGGCCTGTTCCGACTTCTCTAGGCTGAAGCCTGCTGTCTAGGCCTTGGCACCTGGGAGCCCCCTCCAGGGATGTCAGTGGGAAGCACAGAGTGGAGGGCGGCTCTGCAGTCCACCCTGCTTCCATAGGACACTCTGGAACCCTCCACTGCCGTTGATGGGCAGGGGGCTTTCACACCTCGCTGGTCTCACCCTCACTGTCTGCTGTGGCAGGAAGCAGAACCCTGAGCTTTAACATTGGGCAGTGCTGCCTGTGGTAGGGAAAACTTGAGGGAAGCAAATGGGGAGTGATAGTGGATATGAAGGAGGGAAATGCCTTGCCATAGGAAGCCGTGATGGCTAAGCTAAACAGAGTGGGCACAGGTATGGCAGACTGCCTTATAAAGGAGCTGCCCGCCGTAGCTGTTGAGTTCACCTAAAACAAACAAAATGAGATGAAGTTGCAAACTCAGAACAAACTCATTTGTACTTAAATCCCATGGAAATGCTTGACCCTTTGGCAGGATACCCATGTCTTCTCATTTCCCTTTGGTGTGGTGGCATTTTTCATGGAAGATATTTACTGTGATTACAGTTCAGTCCATAATAAAATCCCTGAAGTGGGAGGAAGAGTGTTCAGAGCTGAGGTGCAAGAGCTGGGCATTCTCAGATTAGGGTGCGAGGCAGGGTTCTGCACAAGTGTGAGCCCTTATCTGTGCCCCAGTACCGGCCCTGGAGGGTGGCTAAGCCTTGGACAAGTATGGTGCACACAGTATTCATAATAACAGACTATTTGGCTTCCTGCAGAAAAAGCAATATACGTCATCTGAGGAAGCAATTGACTTCAGGTGCTTGGTATTTCTTCCAGTCTTGAGAATTGCAGAATTGAACCCAGTAATAAGACTTTAACATAAGACCTTTATCCTGAGAAACTTGGTGTTTCCAGAGTTTTTTGGTCTAATTTCTTTTTTTCTGTGAGTGTATTCCTTCACATTCTGTATTAGAGTAAGTCAAACGTAGACAAATTGAAAAGTATGAATGTGAATTAATTTCTCTCCTCCTCCCTTATGGAAAAGAAATTCTACACAGAACTAATCACATCTCCTGTTGTAAATACATGGTGATTTGAATGGAAAGGACTGCTCAGATATTCTGATGTTATTAACAGAGGTCACTGGGTTGTGTTATGACTCTTGTCAAAACATAACACCAATTCCTTAAGGTCCTTTTATAGAAAATAATCCCAAATGGAGGGAAAAAAAATGCTCCCGAGAAGTTATTTGCACTGTAATGTATAACAATAGAAGGAATCAATAAAAGTCTAATGAGAAATAACTGTCAAATATGATGCTTAAATAGTAAAACTTAGATGAGTTTGTGTTTCCTGAGCACTTACTTTATGCCAAAAGCTTTTGTAAGCATATTATAAGCATTAGCTCAATCTTGAGAACCAAAACTATGAGGTAGTGACTATTTTTATCCTGTCACAAATAAGAAATCTGAGGCACAGAAAATTAGATTAATTGCCCAGAGTCACCCAGAGAAAACGTTGACGAGCCGTTTCATCCTTACAGTCAGTGATGGAAAGCAAATGAGCCTGTGGACTGATCAGAAGAGAGTGTAGCAACATGAGAAAAGTCAGTCAGTGAGGGTGGGGGAAATTGTGGCTAGTTTTTATTTAAGCTTGTTAGCAGTATAGATGATGTATATGTGACAATTAGAGAGAAAAACTTTTTGGTACAACATTAGAAATTTTGGAGAAAACCTGAATTTTTGTGGTTAAAGAAAAATAAAAAAGAATGCATTTAGAATACAGAAATGAGCAGTCTTTGTTGTAGCTTATTGTTGTTGGGGTCCCAGTCTGCACCTATGTGTGCTCTTGATGAGACATCAGGTTGAAAGATGGATGTGAGCACTGGGCAAGTCAGAGGAAGCAGGGGACACCGTTGCTGTGGCAGTGGAGGCCTCTCAAGCTGATGTGTTATCGATTCAACTTGTCCTTGCACTTAACATGGCATTTTAAAAATCTTCTCTTCCAGTCTCGAGAACTGCAGACTCTGCACAACCTCCGTAAACTCTTCGTTCAGGATCTGACTGCCCGGGTCAAAAAGGTGAGTTCTATCTTATGTGAATGGGACTGAGAAGAAAAGAAAGATGGTCAGGAAGAATCATTTTTCTTAGAAACATCACTTATTTAAGTTGGAACTGGTTATGCTTAAAAGTTAAACACTTTTTTGCCAGAGAATGTTACTAAAAGAATGGGCTGGAGGCAAAACAAAAAAAAAACTTGGGAGTGTATCTCCATCTGATTTTCTTCCTTTTGTAAAAGGAAGTTATAATCCTTCTCCTTCATTTCAAACAAACACATACTTATCTGGCAGCGTGAAATGCAGGGGAAATCCAGAGAGGTCTCATCAGAGAGCCCCAAAGCTTGGTGAGCAGTTCCAGACACTGAGAGAAGTGAGAGGCAGCAACCTTCTCTTTGCCTGTTAGGAGGTGATTGGTCAGAGCTTATGAAGCACATCAACCTCCCACATCTTATATGTTCTTCTCAGCAGCCACTTAAGAGGGTTTCTTAGTGCCTTTGCATATGTGGAAATAGACCCTGTGATTAAATAACTTGCCCAAGATTGCACAGTTGGGGAAAACCTAAGATAGGATCAGAATCAGCTCTGTGTGACTTTTTAGTCTGAGCTGCTTTGGTCCTCTTGCCAAACATAGTGATCTTGGGTTGTCACTTTAAGGTGACATTACAGAGTATTCTGCTAGGGTTTAAGAAAAGGTGAGAGGTAGAGGAAACAATACTGTTACTTTTTATAAATGCTTAGAAGTAATGGGCAAGGAGCAAAGCCCACATGCGGAGGTCTAAAGGGATGGAGGGAAGGTATATCGGAGAGTACTGTGTGTGAGTGGGCATACCAGTGTGTATGTGAAGTTGCAAGGGACAAAAGGTGAACAATTTAAACAGGACAGGTTGGATTGATTCAGATCTGAGAGGAACTGAACTAATAGCTTATATCAATGTATTAGACTTGGTCATGGGGTGGGTCACTGTTCTGCAGCGAGGAGGGATGAAGTCAAGATGGAGTCATTTGCAGGGAAATAAGTAATGGTGGGTAGAAGAAGCATCCAATCACTTTGAGCTTCTTAGTTAATATGGAGACATGGGTCCTTATTGAAAAAGGAGGGGAGATACTGGGGAGCCTGCATACAGGAGGCAGCTGTGGGGGTGTCTGCTAGGGATGAATGAAAGACTCCTGAGCTGTGGCAGTAGTGGCATGTGGCTTTGCTGTAGCTTCTGACAGCATGGTTCTCGTGAGCATGGAGGGCCTGGAAATGAAAATAAAGAAGAAGGTGAAGAATGATGAGAGATTTCAAACCTGCATAGTGTCAGTCAAAAAGATAGATAGTGACCACAGTTGTTAATGTAGAAATGAGGATAGGACCTGGCCGAAGTAGGTGATGGAGAGGAGACTAGGTAGGTCATGACAACGAATGAAAAGGCTCAGGAGGAGGTAGCCCCAGGAGGATGAAGAATTTGAAACCAGATTTCCCTGATTTCTTGATGTAGGTCTTAGAAGGAGCTACTTTTTTTTTTTTTTTTAACTTTTATAGTAGTTTATTTTTGCATCATTTTGTGCATTTTTCCATCTCAGTTGTAATCCTCTTGGGTTTCCCATCACCAAATCATCCATGTGCCATCACCACAGTGCAGTGCATTTCCTTCCCCCCACTGTTTTTGATCCCATTCCCCACTCCGGCCCCACAAAATGTCTCTGGTATATAGCTGTTCATCATTATCATTATTATTTTCTCACCTGTTCTGTTATATTCCTGCTATAAGAGAAACCATCCAGTATTTTTCCTTTTCTTTCTGGCTTATTTCACTAGCATGATCTTTTCCAGCTCCATCCAAGTTGCTGCAAAAGACATGTGTTTCTTTTTCTTGGTGGCCGAGTAATATTCCACTGTGTATATGTACCACATCTCTTTAATCCAGTCATCCATTTTTGGGCATTTGGGCTGTTTCCATATTTTTCCAATTGTGAATAAAGCAGCAATAAACATGGGGGTGCAGGTATCTTTTTGAATCAGTGTTTTTGTTTCTTTTGGGTAGATACCTAAGAGTGGGATTGCTGGGTCGCAGGGAAGCTCCATGTTTAGCAGTTTGAGGAACTTCCAAACAGTTTTCCATAGTGGTTGTACTAGTTTGCATTCCCACCAGCAGTGCAGGAGAGTTCCTTTTTCTCCACATCCTCGCCAACATTTGTTGTTACTATTTGTTTTAAGATGTGCCATTCTCACTGGGGTGAGGTGGTTTCTCATTGTGGTTTTAATTTGCATCTCACTTACAACAAGTGATGTTGAACATTTTTTCATATGCTTGATGACCATCTGCATTTCCTCTTTGGAGAAGTGTCTTTGTAGCTCTTCTGCCCATTTTTTGATGGGGTTGTTTATTTTTGTTGAGTTTCATCAATTCTCCGTATATTTTTGTGATCAATCCTTTATTGCTAGTTTTGTGTGAGAAAACTTTTTCCCAATCAGTGTCCTGTCTGTTTTTTGTAATGTCTCTTTTTTTGTACAAAAGCTCTTTAACTTGATGTAGTCCCATCTATTTATCCTTGCCTTCACTATCGTTGCATTGGGTGCTCTGTCTTTAAAGATGTCGCTGAAGTTTATGTCGTGTAGTGTTTGGCCCATTTTTGCTTTCAGGTATTTTATGGTTTCCGTTTTTTTGTCTAAGTCTTTAATCCACTTCGAGTTGATTTTTGTGTATGGTGAGAGGTAGTGGTCTAGTTTCATTTTTTTGCATGTAGCTTCCCAGTGTTCCCAGCACCACTTGCTGAACAAATTTTCTTTGTTCCATTGTATCTTCTTTGCTAGGAGCTACTTTTAAATCAGGGGTGCTCCAGGTTTGCTCACCTGGCCAGCAGCATTAGGCTCAGCTGGGAATTCGCTAGATATACAGATGCTCAGACTCACACCAGATCCACTGAATTCAGGAGTGGGGTAGGGTCCAGCAATCTGAGTGCTACCTCTGGGTGAAGGTTGAGCACGCCTGGCTTAGAGACATTGCTTATGTCTCTTATAGGTTGTGCCCGTAGCTTCTGCTCCCTCTCAGAAAAATAAGACAATCACCACTACAGTCAGATGATGCAAGCGGGCATTGCCACTTTTGGACTTTAGGCTGTGTTTGCACAAGCATTCCTCATCTTATCTGTACTTCTCAGTTTGGCGGTATTGTGCCAGTTTCAGGATCTGATAACTTTCAAAAGTTGATTTAACATAGCACCCGGATGCTGTAACCAGTTTCAGATGGAGTCTCTAGGGGATTCAGAGAATTAGAAGCTAAAGGGACAAGCAGAGGTCACCAACTCTTTCCCCTGTGTCCATAGATGATTGTGTGACTTACATCTCAGGCGAATGTTGAGGTTATTTTAGGGTTGGGTTTTCACACCAGACTTCTTAGTGAGTTTTGGAACCCTTCCTTTGGAAAAGTCTGTTTACCTACCTACAAGTGAGGTTTTGATCATAAAGAGAAATCATCTATCATTTCAAAAAAGATCTGTTTTTTTTCTAGCACTCTAAAAAGTTACACTTCTAGGCACCAAATAGAAGTAATTGGGAAGGGCATTCTACAGTTTTGGATGCTCTGCTCATTCTTGTTTGCATGATAACAGTAGGACTAAGGATTTTTAAAAAATGCTACTTAGAGCATGTACCACTTACTGTGTTGGGCTGAGGGTGGGCAGTGTGACTGCCTGGCCTCTGACCTCTTGGTTTTGACACAGAGCGTGGAGCTGGACAGTGATGATGGAGGAGGCAGTGCTGCCCAGAAGCAGAAAATTTCTTTCCTGGAGAATAATCTGGAGCAGCTCACTAAAGTTCACAAACAGGTAGGAAAGTCTTGCCAGTTTCCTCCTGCTTTTCTTTCTCTCCTGAAAGAAGTCCCACCAGCTTTAGTCACAATGCGGGGTAAAAGGTGTGAAGGTTAATGGACAACACATCAGTGCTGGAGGGTCCTGGAGATCCTTTAGCATACAGTGACTTTCCTCATCTATAAGACACAGCATGTCCTTAGTTGAATCTTGGAAATTGCAACTCTAAGCAAAAGGATGTATAATAAAACATGTTTTGCCATAGACTAACTGATGACAGGAGTTAAATTCCATGGCATATTTTCTGTTTCCCCAAAATATCACCAATCTTCTAAATAAAGACCTCACACACTAAGCAAGTATTGTTAAGCTAGCATTTGTATTAATTCATTCGTTCATTTTGCTTATTCCAGTTTAGAGTTGCAGGTGATGGAGCCTGTCCTGATAACTGAGGGTGCAAAACAGGAAATGACCATGGGCAGGCGGCTTTTATCGCACAGTGCAGTCATGCTTATGTGTGCGAGTGCACACACCCCCACACAGACACCTCACCACTCACTGACTCAGACTAAGACAACTGAGACATGACAGTCAACTTGATATGCACACTTCTAGGATGTGGGAAGAGGCCCTAGTACCCAGAGAAACTCATATAGACATGAGGAGAATGTCCACACTCCACAGAGACGGGAATCATAGCTGCGAATCAGTTTTTTCCCTTATTAATGTCATCATGAAATGATGTTGAATAAAATTATCATATTTGAGCATTTCTGTGCTTTCTGTTGTTGAAGCTACACAAGGACTTGAGTTTGAGCTCTCTGCGACTAGGAGAGTGGAGTGTTCAGAGTCCCACCTTTTCACTCTGTCTCCAATCCTGCTGTTTCCATACATGGGCCTCGGGGCCTCCCAGGACACCTCTGAGGACCCTGGATGGACCCAGAACTGCACAGAATGCAAAGTGGACACCACTGAACTGGCTCAGGCCCCGTATTTTAATAGACTGGGAAAAGACTGGGAGAAGAAGCAATGTGCTTCATCCCCTACTTGGGAGAACGAGAGCTCGAACTGGTCCCCTTTCTGTTCTGTCACCCTGTTTCTGACATCCCCACAGGTCCTACACTCTGGAGTTTGCCTGGAGAAACTGATAGCTATGTCCAAACCTACTGGTGATTTAGCCATGTCATCTACCTATCTCTCATTTCTGATTAAGTGCTGGACTGGTCGTGACTTTTCCTTAAATCCTAAAGACTTTTTAGGATTTGAGAGAAATGACCCAACTCTCTCTCTAGTTCTCTCTCTCAAGTCATTTAACCCTGATAGCTCAGAGTTTCCTCACCATAAAGTGGAAGAATGAACTTAGCTTTGTGTTGGGGGGACCTAGGGTTCATTCACTTCCTGTGACTTGTTAAGTTCTCTTCAGTATCACCACAGAGAGGATGGCAGATTCACCGCGGTTGAAGTCATCCAAGCAAAAGCCAATGAGACACATTAAAGCAACAGCTGACAAGGAACTTGAAATAGTGCAGTGGGGATAATGAATTATTCATGAATTCTATGAATATTCATTAGAAGTCTACTCTGTCAAGGTGGTGTTGGGGACACAGAGGTAAAGAATGCAGTCCTAGGGATGGTTCAATTTTGTGTAGTACCTCCTGGTTCTCAAAACTTTTTTTATAGCCTTTTAGATCCCCACCATGGTCCTATTTTTTTTTTTTTTGCACTATTACTTTTATATTATTTTGAGAAATATGATAGTTGTTGTGACTCACACCAAGTTAGCTGACCAGAGCTAACACTTGTCTCCATCATCACCTAGAGTAGTTTGGTAGTTTTTGTTTTGAGATGGAGTTGACATACAACACAGTTTTTGTTTCAGGTGTACAACACAATACTTCAACATTTGTCTATATTGCAAAATGATTCTCCTAGCGAGTGTAGTTAATATCCATCACCACACATAGTCACAAACTTTTTTCTTATGATAAGAACTTTTAAGATTTTTTTCTTAGCAACTTTCAAATACACAGCAAAATATCGATGGCTATAATCACCTTCTGTAAATTACACACCAGGAACTTTTCATTTTATATCTGGAAGTTTGTACCATTTGATCCTTCTCTCCATTTCACCCAAACCCTAACCCCCTGCCTCTGGCAACCACCCAGCTGTTCTCTGTATATATGTTTGGTTATGTTTGCTTTGTAGATTCCACATATATGTGAGGTCATAATGCAGTTTTTGTCTTTGACTTATTTTGCCTAGCATAGCTGGTTTCTTCTTAGTTGAGCGTCTTAGGTCATGAAAAAATAAGCAGTACATTTGCCCCTGGATAAGCTAGCTACACAGCGCTGACCTAGGCACGAGCTGGTGTGGACATATGTCCCATTGGCGAGCTCTGGGACATGCCTGCCTTTCACTGAATGCTTTGAACTAGCCTTCAGTTTCTTAGTTTCTTAGCATTCACATGCTCATGTCATGTATCATGTTTTTCATGGTATTTCTATCACTCCAAAAGGCAGTAAATTCTACCCTAAACATTCCCTATGGCTGTGAAGAGCTTCATGTTTATTCTGTGTCCCTTCTCCTTTGCAGCCCTTACGTCAAATCTTATAGGGTATGGAATTGGACTTAGTGTCGGGTTTTTATTTTCCTTTGCTGATTCCAAAGTTTCTGGTATCAGGGACTTTCCAAGCCCGCCTACGAGGCAGTGGCTGCCTACTGCTCTCCTGTCACTTTCATCATCTCCTGCAGTGGGTCTGTTTCTGCTGCTTGCCCATGGGCTCTCTGGTAATTCACCACACTTGCCCTCTCACTGCAGCTGGTCCGGGACAATGCAGACCTGCGCTGTGAGCTGCCCAAGCTTGAGAAGCGGCTGCGTGCCACAGCGGAGAGGGTCAAGGCCCTGGAGAGTGCGCTGAAGGAGGCCAAGGAAAATGCCATGCGGGACCGCAAACGCTACCAGCAGGAGGTGGATCGCATCAAGGAGGCTGTGAGAGCCAAGAACATGGCCAGGAGGGCTCATTCTGCCCAGATCGGTACGTGTGCCTCTCACCCAGGCCCTTGCTGGAAGGCAAGGACTCCAGTGGTCAGAAGCACTGGTGCCCCAACACACACTCTGGGACATTGGGAAGGCTGGCCAGGGCCATTCCAGCACCCTGCACCCATACTGGGAGGTTGGGCGTGTCAGGCACCCACTTCCTTCCTCTGAGCCATTCCAGCATCTGTTATGGTTTCAAAGCTGCTGGGCAGAGCAGAGAAGCCAGTCTATGCTCTAGGAAGGTGTTTGACTATCAACAGAGGTACACGCAGAAACACCAGACCAGAACATGCATGTGTTTCTCAGAAGGCTTGAGAGCCCCTTTTGTGCTATACCAGGAAGAACTTGGAAAAAACTGAACGTAATTAGAAACCTCAAGTGCAGGTTTTGCAATACCTTGGAAGGAGCCAGGCCTGGCATCAGGGATCGGGTTTGGCTCCGAGCTGGGGAGGGGACTTGGGCATCCAGCTCCTGAAGACCTGGGTTTGGGCTCAGAAATGAGAATATGGCTGCTGAGTCAGAGATTCCAAAATAGTCATAGGAATAAAGGGGATTTAGGAATGTTCTCTCTCTTGTTTAAAAAAAAAAATTGAAACATGTCCAATATTATGTAATAAATTTTCCATCAGATACTGCTGTGCAAATGTTTGTAGCCAGCAACTTCATGATTCTTGTTTTAAGATCACGCCTTAGATTGGTGTTTCCTTGCATTAATTGGGTTGTATGCCACTTGAAAGTACTAAAAACAGTGGACACTGTCCTCAGAAAAGTGCATCCAGGCAGAATTCAGCATCCAATATCAGAGGCTGCACAGATAGCTTTGAAACCTAAGGGCGCCCGTGGATCTCCCTCAGATAAAATCGAAAGTCCTTTGTTTCTAATTTTCCTCATTCTGAATTGAAGTTGTTGATATATAAGTCCTCTCTGTCCTCTAACATTGGGTGCCTTGCATTTGCGGACTGTGCTAATTATTATGTAGGCAAAACTTGCATTTTCAGAGAGTGCTGGTGGTGATAAGACTTGTCATAGTGATAAGAATTGTTGCTCTGGTGACATGTGACATGTGGGCTTATGGGAGAGGCTGTGAACCATTTCTGAATGTCTGCTCTCTCCTTTCCTTTGGTTGGATACAGCCAAGCCTATCCGCCCTGGACACTATCCGGCATCATCGCCAACAGCCGTCCACGCCATCCGAGGGGGAGGAGGCAGCTCTTCAAACTCCACTCACTACCAGAAATAAATACAAAGTGAGTCCCTGGTGTGGGGTGGTGTTTCTGGGGCAGGTTCCTATCTCAGCTACACCAGTGTGGCCCTGCAGTCAGAGGAGAGCAACTCAGCTCTACTCCACAACATGTCCTGGGAGTCTAGGTTATGGGGGACCTGAGCCTTTTCTTGACTCAGTTTAGAGGCTGAGCCTTCTAGCCGAGGCCACCAGGCTCAGGGGACCCTTCAGGATTAGGTGAGGGTGTGGTGAATGATTCGCCTGAGCTTGCTTTTGTTTGGGGGACTCCCTTCTGTAGCTGACATCCAAAAGGGCACTACCTGTTTGTCAACTGCTTGTATCCAGAGCAGACAGACGTGGGTGGTTACGTTACGTCTCAGGAACTGAATGTAAAGAGAGAGCCCGCCCAGCCAGATGATCGAAAGTCATCTTTTTATAATTTTACTCTCTGATTTTCAACAAATGGGGTTTTGAAGAATGTGCTCATTTATGTGTAGGCAGGTCCAAGCCACTTTTTTCTTGGAGATAGTGGTCTGTAAACTCTTTCCATAGCCCATATGTCCAGTGTTGCTCTACCAGCAAGAGAAAGAATAGCAATGTGTTGTGGAAGAGAGGAGGAGAAAGTGCCAAGCTCATCCCTCTGAGAGGACAACAGGAGTTACTGGCTGGGCAGGGCAGACAGACAACTGGGTCTGGTCAGAAAATCTCTAACTTTGCACCAGTGACCTGTGGACGGAGAGAGGTGGCTCTCAGTGTTGTGTTGTCCTCGGACTCTCAACCCTCACTAAGGAAGCAGCTTGTGAGATGGGTAAGGTGTAGCAGTCAAGGGCAAGTGGTCCCTCACTGAATTCTTTTGGCATCCAGATAATCAAGGTGATGGGCTGGAGACCCCATTCAGGGAAGGTCCGCACTGTTCATGCTCAACCTGAAACTTCCAAGGAGGAAACCTAGGGGCTGTACCCAGACGGCTTCTACCTCTGTAGCACCAGGCAGAATGCTGAGGGGTGGGGCAGGGCTGGCCAGATTACTGCTGGCCTCAGGGAAGGTTGAGGTAGGAGTGGGCAACTATTTTACCACCTTCTGCCACATCCTAGAAAGGTAGGTGGGACCTGATCTTGGCATTAGGACCCTCATCCAGATCCAGTCTCTGCTTTCAATCAGAAATACAATAGAATACCATACAGCTGCTTTTGTGTGCGTGTTAACCTGTTGGGTTGACACAAAAGGGAATCTTAAGACCAGGTTGGACAGCTTAGGATAGAAAGTTCTGTGGATTCTTGTAAGTTCTCTGGGTGATTTTGTTAGTCACTAAGGTTTGAGAACTATTATCCTATAGTAACTGTGACTTAAACAGAATGGACACTCATTTCTCTGCACATAAAGGAAGTTCGAGAGTGTCTGTGAATGGCAGGTAAAGGAACTCTACATGACAATGGAAACCCGCCCCTCCAGTTTATACCCTGTCATTGTCCTCAGCAACTATCAGCCTTCCTCAAGTCATCTTAAGAGTTTTGCCAAAATGACTTATAATTCTAGCTATCTTACCTACCTTTCAAGCTTAGCAAGCAGAAAGGAAGCTAGGAAGAGGTGAAGCGGCTCTCCTGGCTAAATCACTAACCTGGCCTTGGTTTGACAGAGAACGAGACGAAGGAGGCTCTGCTCTGTGCAGTGATGTTTGTTGGGGGGAGACAGAAAATAAACACAGTCTCTTCAAACAGTGGTGTGTATCCTGAAGAAAGTAAAATGAGGCCAGTGATCTAGAGATAGGCGACACTTATTTACAAGAGGGCAACATCTAAGCGGAGAGCAGAGTGGTGAAGCATGCTGGCATCAGTGTCCTGCTGCAGAATGGCTCAGATACTCTTGGGAGGTGGGAATGACTGTGGCATATTTGGGAACCACGGGACAGCTGAGAGCTGGAAGAAAAACAATGGGAAGATTATTTTTATGAGGGTCCTTGGGGAAGTAGGCAGGGACCAGATCTGTGAGGCCTTTGAACCTGAGGTGAGCAGCGAAAGTGTGACCTATGTGTATGAGGCCTCAGGGTGGGGTGGGGTGGGGATCTGGGGGTAGGGCTTTGGGCACAGGAGTGATGGGATCTAGGTGGTATTGAAAAAGCCACCCTGGGCTGGGCTCTGGAGAAAAGACAGTGAGGAGAGAGTAGGAAGTGTCCCTAAGGTTTGTTCTTGGGGGGTTGGGGAGTAGCACTGAACTGAGACAGGAACATGTGGTCAGACTCAGCCTGAGCCTGCAGGGTGATCAAAGGCAGCTCTGGGTTTGGGTCCTGGCCACCAGCTACCTTTTAACAATAGCTGGAAAACTGGTCACGAGCAGGTTTCATGATGGGAGGAGTGGTTTTCATCACTGATGGTAGGATGTGTCAGCCTTCTGGCCTTCTGCCCTATCTCACCATCCAAGTGGGAGTGCTGAGTAGGCAATGATGAGTCTGTAGTGCAGGAGAAGGCCAGGGTGGAGCTCTTAGAGGGTTATGTTCCGTAGACTGTGTTTACGACCCTGTTTGGGGAGGTAACCTAGAAAGGAGGGTGAGCTGAGCAGAGAGGGGAAGCGTTCCACCAGGCCCTGGGGCTGGAAATGGAAAACAGGATAAAGGAGGTGGCACTACACACAGGTCTGAGAAGGAGAATGTGAGGTTTAGGGGGGCAGAGGACACCCAGCTCCTAGAAGGACCTGGGCAGCTGTGTCAAAGGCTGCTCAGAGTCCAGGCAAGGTGGTGAGAGACTGGACGGTGGCAAAGAGTCGCTGGTGACAAACTCGAGCAGCTTCAGTGAGCGTGAGCACGCAAACAGGGGCTGGAAAAGGTCAGGTGGGAAAGGAGAGGCAGCAGCTGTTGTGCTTGGCCAACCAGTGGAGGGTACAGACAGAGGGTATGGCCATTCCTTGGCAAGAGAGGTAGCCATTCCTTTTCTAAGACTGGAACCCAATGACCTGTTTGTATGCTGATGGTAATGACCCAGGTGAGCGGGGAGGTGGTGATACAGGAGAGGGAACAGTTGCACATAGACACCATTGGTGGTGTGAGAGGGGCTGTCTTCCAGGGCATAAACAGGCAGCCCTGCCGCCAGGTGAGAGGAAGGCAGACCAGCAAGTACAGATGCCGGCCGGCATGTGCAGGAGGTGAAACTGGCTCATCTTAGAACTTATTTTCTGCCAGAGAGAAGGCAGACTGTCATCTCAGGATGGGGGCACAAGGCAGAGCTGCCTTCTGGGGAAGAAAGAAGCTGTGACATGGGCCTCCCATGCAGTATTGGGTGCCTGTTTGAAGTCCCACATTTAATGCAGACATCTGTATAAGCACTTGTCCAGCTCTCAGTTTCTAAGAGCCTTCCTGGTCTGGTAGTGCTTTTCCAAGGCGGTGGGACTTGTTTGGATGTGCCAGCAGATGGCGCCAGTGGGGCACTGCTGAACCCTCTGCTAGTTCTGAATCACTTTGAACACAATGGTCTTTGGTTTTCCTTATGTTTCCAACATTACGTCTCAAATTTGAATAGTAAATGGGGTAATATTAAATGAACAAAATTGTCAGATTCCAAGCTTATTTAATTTTCTTGTGTAGAAAATTTAATTGTGAATTTTTTTAAAGTTTATTTATTTATGCATACAGAACTGGGGTACAGGACAGAGGTGCAGGGACGGTGAGAGACTTCACCAGAGACAGAGTGGGGAGCAGAACCGGCAGATCGATGAAGTGTACTGCTGAGGGGAACAGCGGGAAAATCCACAAATAAGACTAAAAGAAACCATAAATGAAAAACCCAAACATAACTTAAGGAGACAGTCATGGTCTGCGAGGGGAGCGAGGTACCCTGGCTCCAGTGAGCGCAGCGTCTCTGGGGCTCAGGCTCGGCTTCACCTCCTCCACGTGCCCTGACTAAAGCCTTCAACCTCCTTTCTGCCAGAACACTGCAGACCCACAGCCTGACTTCCAGTCATGTTGCCTTCTTAGAGCTGAAAAACAGTGTTTCCCTAATGAGTCCAGCTCCTTCCACTTCAGCCTGAGGCTATTAACACGGTGAGCGTGGGCGCAGCATTGGCCCTGGCACCGAGCCAGCGTGGGGCTACACTGCAGAAGTAGGAATATCGCTCCTGCTGGCCAGCCAGGACCCCCAGAATATATTCATGGCAGTGCTTCGGATGCTCAGGGGAAGCAAGAATCAAACTGGAAATCTTATAAAATGAACTAAAGACCCAAGGATGCCAATCACTTTGTTGATAGAGAGGAAAATGCTGGCATTTGTAGAAGCTACTTTTGCTTACAAGTCTGGAAATTCTATTACATATGATACATTTTGGATAAAATAATTGGTAGCTGAAGGATGCTTAGAATACATTTGAAGAGGCAGTTGTGTATTTTTACACTGTGATCCTATGTTTTAAGGCATGAAGGAAATAACCCTGAAAGTGCCCCTGCCATCACAGCCGTGAAAGTCACTGCAAAAGTCACGGGGAGAGCTCGGTGTCCCTTCTGGCCCACGTCTCTGATTCGTGTGACAGTCCCTTAGCATGAGACTGTCACTGAAGGATGGCCCTATCTTCAGGCTTCACTATGCGGGGTCCTTAACTGGGAATACATTTGGGAATATTTGGGTCCTTTACTGGGAATACACTTGGTAATTGTTAGCAAAAACAGTAACTTTACCATTTTAAATGGCACGGAAGCCAACACACAACAGCCTTGGCCTCTCCCACAGTGGCCTCTCCCACAGTGGCCCGACCCCCCAACACTCCTGGGTGTCTGCGGCTCTCAGGGTCGCCAGGACATTTGCTAGACTCATGTGTCTTTGTCCTCCAAGATGCTCCGTCACAGTAAGGAACACCCAAAGATACCCCTAAAGATGGGAAGCCAAGTGTATTCTGACCTCCAATTCTCCAATTCTGAATGCCCTGGCCACTCCCTTACAGATACCACTCTAGCTGCAGTCCTAAACTCTCAGTCCACTTGGACCACTGGCTCTTTTTGAACTGGGAACTGAGCCCTTCACTGCTTACTTCACCCCATGCAAAATGGAGTTTTCTCTCGAAATGTCTGACTACTAGAAGATCAAGGCCTCTCCTGTTTGGTCCTGGATGTATCCTTACGTCTGACTGAAGCTGACGCACTCACTTATATATGCTCTCTTTGCTTTTCTGACCCACTCTCATCTTGTTGCTGTTTTCCATGCCCTGAATACCTGGGTCTGACCTGTGCTGCTCCACTGTTGGGGTTTGCCTGGATTTTCCCTTGGCGTTGACATCCCATCACAAATAAATATCACAGGAGCTGCCATGTTGACTTCCACTTACAGTAGAAATGGGTACATTCCACACATGGAGGTGCACCTGACTTAGTCCTCTGACAGAGTGAAGCCAGGAAGCCTCATTTATAGCAGGTTGTGTGGGATCCTAAGTCACACCTGTGGCCTACATCTAAGTCAGTGAGCCTTCAGCCTGCTGTTTGCAAATCCTAGCGGTGAACTGACTGAGTCATAGGAAAGTGTGGGGCCTTGGGGGTACACTCTCTTATAGGCAGGGTAGCTGGGTGATTGTAGGCTTGGCATCTGGAGACGGAGCACCTAGCATTGTGCCCAGCTTAGCTGTGTCCTGGGGTAAATCACCTCATCTCCACCCAGTTTCCTCTGTAAAATGTGGCCCATGACAGTACCTTCTTACAGGCTGACTATGAGGATTAAACAGGAACAGAGGGTTTAGATCAGTGCCTGGCACAGAGTAGGGATTCGGTATTCACCCATGTTGTCCTCACCATTTATTCGCCTGCTGTTTTCTGCAGCCTCGAAGGGCAAATGAGCCCTTGAGATCACAGTTGTGATCTTAGCCCGGGCTAAGATCTGCTGTTGTGCAATGGTTTTGAAAGTTCCTGGCCTTAGGCTCTTTTATAGTCTTAAACAGTCTTGATGACATTAGATTTTATATATATATGGTTCATATCTATCAATATATAGTATATTAGAAATTGAAACAAAAATGTGACATTACTACTGCTAGTACAAATACCATTTTTAATGGAAAATAATGATTTTTCAAGACAAAACACTTAGCAGAATGGCATGGCTTTTACATTTTTGCAATTTTTCTTTATATATTTGGTTTAATAGATGTCAGCTATACCCCATGCCCGCTCCTGTGCTCTCTTGCAGTTGAAGTCGAAGCCAGCCTTGTCTCTGCAGACAAGGTGCCTGGCCACTGCTGAGGAAACTCCTGGGACATATAAGATCATGATACCTTTATTGTAGATTTCTTCTGGGAATTGAATGAGATAACGTGAAAGAAAAGCCAAAGTCATAGAAAAATGCCTGACAAAAACCAGGCCATCACAAATACGGTGTTTGTGGTTTGTGGTTTAACCAAAAAGAAGAGCAAACAGGATGTGAGGGAGAAAGGGTAGAAATAATTGCGGTTGGCCTCTACTGCTCATCAGACTTTGAAACTAGTGTTGTGAATTCCAAGGGAAGACTCATGAAGGGTCTGAAGGAAACTCCTTATTTTGTCTACAGTGCAGTTGGTTGCTCTACTTCAATTCTATTCAACTTCATGTTTCTTAGTGATAAGTTCAGAGCAACTAAATTTGTTCCACCACAGCAGATTGTACCAAGGCTGCCGTGAGATAAATCCACTTCTATTCAGTAGCGGTTCATCAAGTACAAGTGGTAATTCTTATAATGTGGGGATTGGATTGTAGAAAGTCAGAAGAAAAGATAAAACTATGTATGGTTTGGATTAAGGGTAAATCCACTGCAAGCAATTGCAAAAGCCAAAGAGGGGAAGGTCTGTAAATACTTCTCACAAAACCTTTATAGAATTAGCTTCTTTCTTTGGCTTTCCCCACCCTTCTAAAGAAAAGGGGATTTCATTTCCTTCTGTATCTGTCACACATTGCCACTGTGAATTACCCCCTCCAGTCTGGCAGAGACCCAGAGACGGCCACAAGGGATCACTTGGGCGAGTCCCCTTATTTCAGGTGACTGAGTGGAACTCTGGTCACCCATGGGGATTAACAGAAGTGGACTTTCAGTGTTATCAGGATGCCCCAACCTCTCTGGGTGGCCAGGCTACGTGGTCAAAACAGAATGGCTTCTTGGGGAATAACCCATTTTCCTTTATAGCTTCTGTTCATTTCTCTCTCAAATTTATCTGAGGAGATGAACAGTCAGATGGCTGGGGGATGGATAGGAATATCCTAATTGAATCTATTTTTCTTGAGCCTGCTGGAAAGAATGCTTTGACATAAAGATCTTTAACCTGGGGTGAAGAACAACCTTTTCCTTATAAGGGAGCTTTTACCACTGAGCTGCTAAGATTTTCCTTCCTGCAACTGTCACATCCCAGTTTTCTGCTCTCACCCTCCTTAGTGACTAGACTGAGCAGGCTGGGCCTCCTTTTGGCCTCCTAAACTGTTAGCCAAAACGTGCTGAATCTTGCATGAGGTGGGGAGAGGGGTATTTGAATGAGAGCCTTTCTTGTGGAAATCGTGTCACTTCATGGTCTGCTGGAGCTACCAGGCTGCCCCGTTGAGTTTGTGTGTCTAATGCGCGGGTCTGTCAACATAGGTTGACTGCACTCATCATGTTAAGCCATAATCCTACAATTTAAGGTATGTGCTCAGGCCCTCCCTGCCTCGAGGCACCAAAGAAGCCCATCTCATCCACCCTGGGCAATCCTAAGGGTGCTAGAGAAAATGACCTTGTGAGAGAAGTGGAAGTGGGGTGTCAGTGGGGGCATTCAGAAGGCATTTTTAGTCCTAATAGAAAACACAAAAATCTCACCAGAAAGGCTAACCGCTGAAGATACTCTTCCTGAATCTCTTTGTAACTCTTTGTAACTTCTAAAAATGGCATAAATGCCAGCAGATAGGGTTGAAAAAACCACTTTTAATTAAGCAGCTTTGTAACTGTGATTGATTTTGCTACTGGAGTAAAAGATGCTAGCGATAGTGAGTTCCCAGAATACATTTTTGTGGCAGGGAGGAGAAGGCTAGTCTTCAAAAGAATGTGCGTGCTCGTTTTTTTATTCAATCACTGTTCACTCCTCTTTTTCCTTTTTACTCACTTTTCTCTTAGCTACTTTTATAATCCTTTTCCAACCCTCATTTTAAAAAAATATATAATTCATCGTTTTCTTTTTGATAGAAATATGCACGGTTGCTTATCAAGATTACTACATAAATCAGGTGAGTGAACACAAAGTCATTAAGGAGTGAGGAAGCATTATAGCAGGAATCCGAGATACACTTGAGCACTGAATTTGGACAGAAGCTTCCTACAGGCAAAAACAGGCTATGCAATTCTTTGTAAAATCAGAAGAACTGTTGGGATTTTCTTAGTGTCTGACATCCTTCCTAGGCCAGCCAAGCTCCATCGAGTTCTCCAGCCCAGGAACTGCTCCCCTCTGTCTGTGCCCCCGTGTGCACCAGTTCTATGCATGGCCAGTGGGCAGTGTCACAGACACCCCAAAGTTCGGTTGTGAGGATTGTACAGTTTCTCCTGGAAAGCTGAGTTTACTGGAGTTGGTCCAAAGGCTGACAAAGGCCTTTGAGGGCTAGCCACTGAGCCAGGCCTGGCCTAGACTTGCATCCTGGAGATCAGATCAACACCTGGGGGCAGTGAAGTGCAAACTCTGGGGGCACTGCACCACCCAAGGTGGGGGGTGACATTCCTTTTGGGATTGGAACCCTGTTTGAGAGATTCTGGTTTAGGAGTTACAGCTGACTCAATTTCTTAAGTGCTGGCAGGTGAAAAATGGTTTTCAAGTTTCCCTAAGGAGTGAGAAAGTACATCTTGTTTCGCTGAGTAGCTATAGTTTGCTACTGACTTTTGGAAGAGAATGTTGCCAGGGGTATAGACATAAAGAAAGGCAGTAAATTAGGAGTCATGCCACATGTGACTATGAAGCACTTGAAATGTCCAAACTGGGATATGCTGAAAATGTAAAATATACACCCAGTTGAAAAAGCTGTGGGGAAAAGACAGTGAAGTCTCTTAATAATAATACTGTAATATAAATTATCTCAACTGATAATACCAATTACTTGATGAAATGATAATATATTGAGTATCGGGGTAAACAAAATATATTATCAAAGTTAATTTTATTATTTATTATTTTAATGTGTCTACATGCAAATTTGAAAATTAAGCCTATGGTTTGCATGACATTTCTATTGGATGACTCTGAACTCAATATTTGGAATTTGAAAAAAAATTCAGAGGGGATTTCTACTATGTCTTCTAACTCCTATATTCTCTCTCTGGTTCTCTTTCAACAGATATGACTCTACGTAGCATGTCAAGGACTACATTAATCACCAATTCCTCTATTTTTTCCCTCCTACACAACCCCCATTTTCTTTTACACTCGCTTACCCGAGCCATCTGCAGTACACCGGTTTCAGATATTGAGCTGTGTAGAATTTCTGTGTGTACAGATGTGTGCTTGGACTTTTCTCTTCCTGAGAAAATGAAGGGGATGAGTAAGAAGATCGCGGGAACCATCACCACTGATCTGGCTTCAGGGCTTTGCGTGGTCTCTGGGTGCTCCTGCCTCTGCCCCCCAGTGCCCTACCATGCCATTCCCTGGAGGGAACCACCAAGAGTGGGGGCGACCGGGGACCTCATGCTCCGCCATGGCTCTCTGGTTTCCTGTAAAAGAAACACGTCGTTACTTTATATTTTTAGGGAACAAAAAAACGTGCTGCTATAGGGTTTAAATTTTTCATTCTGAACACTTTTCCAAAACAAATTACCCCAAGGAAGCATTTTGAATATCCCAGTCACATCTTTGGATCTGTAAAATAGACCTTTTAGTATGGCACCCGTTAATATGCAAAGCAAATTTCTTCAATGCAGAGAAACAATCTCGACAGTAGCAATGTAGAATTTGTTCATTCAAACGCATCTACATGAATGCAAAAAGTTATAAAATTCACCTCTGAGTGCTTGCTATTGAACCTGCAGCAACTAATCTCAGCCAGCCCAGTCTGAACATCATTCTTTCAGCTGTGTTGAAAATGCCGCCAAGTTGGAAAAGTGAAAGTGAGGCTGCCATCTCCTCGCTTTCTCCACCCCAACTCTTCTGGAGCTTGTATTGGGGTTGGCCTCTTTCTCTGGGGATCCATCTTAAGCCTTGAAGGGGGTATTGTTGGCAAAATCTAGGATCTTTCCATCAATTGACAATGGAAACCCTGGGGGGAAGTAATTGAAAACTTTCTGTGCCTATGAATAAGTTGCCATAAATAAGTTATTTAAACCCATCATGCCAGACTGAGTTCTGTGGCATCAAATAGATAAGTTTCCTTTTCTTAGGCAGAATTAGAAAAAAATCAGTGTGGATGGATTTTTACATTTAGCTATTGCTTTTTTCAAAACCATGCATCTAAAGCTAAATCAACCCTTACTTCCAGTTGTACATGTTAAAATGATTGATTTTCAAGTAGTAAAGTTTTCAGGGAAACTGACAAGGGTTCAATTAAGTTGGTCTTGTGTGCTGCTACTTGTGACAAATTTGAGGTAAGTCAGTGACAACCAAACCAGTGAAAGCACCCATCTTATCATTGTGTTTGCCCAAGATGAGTGAGCTGGCACTGTTCCTGCTGCTGTCAATGCTGGAATGAAATGCATGCCAGGGGAGACTGGGCTTCTTCCTTGTGGCTGTGTGGATCAAAGGTAGTTCAAGAACATATGTGTGAGAGAGGATAAAGGGACAAAGTGGTAAGGACTGTGAATTGACTTCCAGACTCTTGTATAAAATTTTCCCAACAAAGCAAAGCTGCTTGACTTAATTTATTTGTTAAATGTTGCACTTTTTAAAAAATGTGTGTGTTTTACTTTGGGGGAGCGAGGAGTAAGAGAGAGAGAGAGAGAGAGAGAGAATGAATTTTATCGAAGTATTTATTTCGTATGACAATTTTACATTTGTTTACATTTTAAAAATTCTTCTGTTTGATATTCTTGCATTGTGGCCAGTACCTACCCAATATACAACACCTCAGTTGTTACTTTGATTCTGCTAGAAGGATCCTCATAGAGCAGATTTTGCAAACCTTATCAGATAATGACATATGCCATAGATTATAACCTTGCTGTTAACATATTTGCCTCTTGAATTTAGAATCGGGAACACTGGTCCTTGAGAGGATTGCCAGTTAATAATTGTTGTGCCACAGTTGTCCTTTATATAACTATATCACTTTGTTTTGAAATTGAACAAAGGTTAATGACTTTTCCTTCTTTCTCTCTCTCTCTCTTTGTCTTTTTTTTTTTTTTTTTTTTGGTTCCCTTATTTTAAATCCTTTCCAAGGAAATTTTCTTTGGGTACCTCTTTTCTACTTCTAAAGGATTGCCTGGCCCTTTCATGTTTCAAAAAGAAACATGCACTTGTAGTTCCATATATATATTTTTTTGATCTCTACAAGGAACTGACAAAATTCATTCTTATTCACAGAGAAAGTTAGCTTTGATGTCCCCTAAAGATGATTCTGCTAGTTGCTGATCAGCCAGTCAGTTCACCTAGCTTTATTCTTTGTAGGACGTCTAAACTAATTTTCCTACACTGTCACAAAAAGGTAGGCAGATTAATGGAGTAGACTGTTGAAGTCAATACATTCAAACGGATCCCTAAATATGGCTTTCTGTAATAAGCTAATATACCAGGGCCACATACTCTCTAGCCGACATTTTTTAAAAAGCCACATTTATGCAGTTTCATTTTTAAAAACTTGCTTCCTTATATTTGTACCCTAAATGTATTAAGACAAATCTTTGTTCTGAAACGTCATGTCTGTAGTTACATTTTTGGTTGTATACTGCTTTTTGCTAGTGTGTGTGTTTTTCTTTTATGAATTTTTTTATTTCATGTTACTTCTTGAAAGTTTACTCTTTGATGCTCTAAGGGAATAGCCAGATGGTTTATACAATAATCTCTACCCGCAGGATGGTGGATTGTTACAGGAATACTGTGTGAGATATCAAGATTTATGGCTGGAAAGTAAAATATATTAATGTCAAATGTGTTTTGGTTAATTCCTAGAGAATTCTATATAAACACATTTTATCTCTTCAAATGCTCTACAGTTTACTTTTGTTGAATGGCAGGTAGCAGGGAGAACAGGAAGTGTGGATTAAGACTTTTAAAGAAAATAGCTTGTGATTAATTAATGAGAAAGATGGGATTCAAAGAAATATTAGGATAAACAAAGAAATAAATGTTTGTCTAGAATGTAGTATCTAGTGACTTTGAAGCCCTAAGTTCACATAGGGAAGTGATATTCCTGTGCAAGGCCAGACCAAACCATTCCGAGGACATCCACACAGGGATTCATCAGCTCTCCTTTCCTAGAGGAGTAACTGCTAATGGTCCCCTTGTGGAAGTGCATATTTTACCAAGGCAGAAGACATTTGGACTCTGACAAATTGACATGTTGGCAGGTTTTTGCTGGCAAGGAGTAAGGGCGGGGGGTTCACATCATTGTCTCACCCACAGTATCACAAGCAAGCTTACGGGGAACCATCATAGTCTAAAATGACTTCACTTCACATGAATAATTTAGACTTTAAAAAAGCATTGAATAAGGGCCAGGTTATTGCCGAAGGAAGCATCACTCCATGACCTCTGTCACACACAGACAGATTGTGTGTCAATTTTAAATACTTTTCATTGTGTGCAGATGTAAGGGGATTAGGGCATTCTGTAGACTTATACATGTCTAGTTTGTAAAGTATGTAGTGTGTACTGCAGATATATGTCCTCTGGGATTTATGTATCTGTACAGTAGATTTCATTAAAGAAATTTGTGGACAATTTTGTTTTGGTGGTTTGAGGGGGAGAATGACAGTTTTTATTAAGTCATGATGCTGTAATATAGTACATGTAACAAAAGATCTGTTGGCCTGTGGAAATTTTGGGTTACGTTCTAGGTTCTAAAATGAAGATTATGGGTATTCTGGCAGACTGCATGTTGTATAATTTGAAAAATACTAAAAGTGGAAATAAAATTGAATTAAACTTTGGCTTGTCTGTTTATTCTTACTTGAGTCATCTGAAAGGCACCCTCTGATGTGGCCGTGGTGGCCTCATGGGAGTTCATTTCAGGAAACTGCTCAAATTTGAAGCATGTACAAGTCACCCTAGACCTGTGTGTATTTTACTTTGCCTAAATATATGTTTGAAATTTTTCTTTTCTTTGAAGAACCAAGAGAGCCCGATAATCTGTTCCTTCAGCAATAAAAGACAGCGACTGACGTGAGTATCTTTTTTTTATGACATAATAGTTTATTTTTACATCATTTTGTACTTTTTTTTCATCTCATTGTAATCCCCGTGGGTTTCCCATCACCAAGTCACCTGACGTGAGTATCTTAAAAACAAAACAGTACTGAGTTATAGCTCAGTAGACTAGTGTATCAGCTTCATTTCTTAAGAAAGGGACTTATAATCATACTGGAATTCTTCAGGTAATGCAATGGCATTCTGTACATGTTGAAAGATTATTGGTATCTTTTGAGAAGAGTTGGGACATTTGTTTTACATACTGATTAGTATTAATATGTAGGTCTGTGATCATATAAGGCCAGAGTGTGTACTCTTTGGCAAATGACTAGTGGTAAGACATGGGATTATTATTTTCTAAATTCACTTCCTTTTAAAAAAATATAGTTTATTTTTTACATCATTTTGTGCCTTTTTCCATCTCAGTTGTAATCCCTGTGGACTTCCCATCAACAAATCACCCATGTGCCATCACCATAGTCCAGTACACTTCCCCCCACCACCACCGTTTTTGATCCCATTCCCCACTGCACCCCTGTAAAATGTCTCTGGTATATAGCTGTTCATTATTGCCATTATTTTCTCACCTAGTCCTTTATACTCCTGCTATGAGTGAAACCATCCGATATTTTTTCTTTTCTTTCTGGCTTATTTCACTAAGCATGATCTTTTCTAGCTTCATTCTTGTTGCCGAAAAAGGTGTGAGTTTATCTATTTTGATTGCTGAGTAATATTCCATTGTGTATACGTACCACATCTTTTTAATCCAGTCGTCTACTTTTGGGCATTGGAATTATTTCTGACATGGGATTGTTTTTATCTCCTCTCATGACAAGAGGACTTGACTTGAAGTTATTATTCTCCAAAGAACTTGGAACAGGCACAGAAAACAGATTGTTTAAAGTGACTCATGTAGTAAAACTTTAAGTACTGTGGATGAATATTCAGACTGAAGCCTGTATATTTCATATGGAAAAGTTGGCCTCTGAACAGATAACAAAACAGATTTCAACATTAATGTGAAGTGACCCACAAGTCCTAGGATGCAGTGACTGCAAGCAAGACTGAGTTGACACCACTGCTCTCTTGGGTCCTGAAAGTCATTCTCTAGGTTTTCATTCCCTGGAGCTCTGACCGGCTGATGCTGGGGCTGTGCCTTGGAAGTACAGAGCTGGAGCATCTGTGGCAGCATGTGTAACTGAAGCTATAATTCTGTAAAAGCAATTACCAGCGCCGTTTGTATTGGCAGGTTTAATTCTAGCATTTGTGACAGGTTACGTCTTGTGATTTGTCTTATGTACATAATTGAACAGAAGTAGGAGGCTTCTCTCTGGTGACACATCAGATGAAAATGTGGGCTGGCTTGTCAAAAGGCCCCTGCGGTTTTTACTTTCCCTTTGGCATTTGGTACTTCTTCATCCAAGCATTTGGTACTTCTTCATCCAATCAGCAAAGAAAATGCCAATTTCTATGTGGTTACTTAGGCTCCTAAAATGAAAGACCCTCAGATAACCTTGTGTATCTTTCCACTTGTATGCCTGTTACTGTGGATAGCAGAGGCTAGAGTTCTCCATCTGTTCACTTCCCAGTGCTAACGATGTTTCTGTTTAGGAGCCACAGGCAACCTTCCCTCAAAACCCTCACCTTTTCCTATATATGACCAGATTGCAATGATTCTCAGAGTATAGCTTTTATAAAATTGACTCCTTCAACTATATTCGTGAAATTGGCAAACTTGCTCCAGATGACATATAATACCACCAAAGCTTCATAATGCTCAGAAACCAGCAGTAAGCAGTCAATTAACACAAGAGACTTTTCTGGCTATGTGCCAGGCCCTGTTTTAAGTACTTTACATGTATTAATCCACATAATCCTCCTAATAACCCCATGAGGTATGCAGCATTATTTCAGGAAGGAAACAGGCACAGAGAGGTTAAGGAACTTGCTCAGGGTGTCACAGCCGGGAGGTGGGAAGAGCCAGGCTTGAAATGCGAGACAGTTTAGTCCAAAGGTTTGATTTCTCAAAAGCGAATAAAACTGCCTCTCACACAGCAATGTTTGTGCCTAAACATACTTTTGTAGAGAATTTATACAAAGTTCTACATACTTTTGCAACTTTTCCGTTTTCTCCTCTCATAGGAGTCTGAAAGCCTCATTATCATTTGAATTACGTTAAGCAAATGAATGCATCTAGGAAAGAATCATGGAAGTAATAATGAAAGAGGATGCCTCCCAGCAGGTGTGCATGATTATGCAGAACTCTGAGGCTTCTCCAGGCCAGCTGTGCGCCTCAGTACAGTTGTCAGAATCTGCGTCTTATAGCAGACAAGTGTGACAGTCACTCACATAGTTTCAAACTAAAGTAAGTTCAAGTTACAAATTTTTTTTTCCCTTTAGGACATCACTCAGCATTTTAACCCATATTCTTTGGCTTTCTAAGCTAAACACAAGTCAGGGTTCTCCAGCCCTATCTGAGCCACCTCTATTAGAAAGGCTGAGGGGGGAAGGGGATCTTTTTCCCCAGGTCTGGGTGAGGCCTTGGGGAGCTGCTCAGAGAGCCCTCTGATAATAGCTGGCCCCTACCTTACCTCCTACCCTGTCACAATGATTAGTAGGGTCTCAGTTTAGAGCTTTAGGTTTTAGAAAAAATAAACATGCCAATCATGCCACACATGCATGTGCAAGTTCAACTATAGGCAGGGGTTGAACAGCACAAGAGGGGTGTCCTTAGAAGCCCCCCTGCCCACTTGACTGCAGACTCCCAATTCTCAGCTTCTGTCTGAAAGATGATTTTGATGGGAGCTACAGAAGGGTTGGGAATGACGGGCAGTTGGAGGATTTGTCTAGGCTGCCTGCCTGAGACCCAAGTCTCAGCTCTCTGGGACAAGATGCAAAAGCAAAATCCACCTGGAGTATTGGCTATCAGGCATGACGCTATAGAATAATTCCAAAATGGGGAGTGTATTATCAGCCTTGTGACCTGACTGATTGTACCTGGATGCGATTGCACTTCCCACCAACAGGCTGTGGGATCACGGTTCAGTGTTTTACTGTTGCAGCATCTCAAAGACTTAATCTCCATACCTGAAAGTGTGTGTGTTGGGGGGTGGGAGGGAGGGTGGTTTTAGTCCACTGCCTTCCACTCTTCAGTTTGTTGTGAGGTTCAGATGAGTAATCATGTGCAAGCATTTTATAAAAATGTTACTTATATATAAGAGATAGTTATCAAAACTTCCCAGGGAGAATTTCGTCTTGGACTCCAGCTACGCCATTACAGGCCTGTGCAATCTTAGAAGATTTTGAGCAGACAGGAACCACTTGATTCTGCCAAGTGAGGTCACATATATTTTAGCGTTACCTTTAGGGTTCTTCCTTTTCCTATTCCTATTCCTCAGTCCTCTTTCCTCCTAGGGAAAAGCTCTGAGATTATTTCATGGGAAGAAAATACGCCCTTCCCTTCTAATAATTGCGGCAAGGAGTCTGGCTTCAGACTCCAGAATTTCGGGCTCGGTTCCATCTGCCTGGTGGCAACTCATACCAAGGCTCGTGCGCATGCTCTGCACTCGGCGTCCCAACGCTGGAACTTGAATCAGGTCCATTCAGTTTCCTAGTAATCAACGCCAGGAGAACCCTCATCCCAGCAGTATATTTGTAAGAGCTTAATGAGTTCCCCAAAGTAAGATTAGAGACACGCAAGGAATCGTTTAAACAAGCTAACCCATTAAAGCACTCTGCATCTGCCAGCACCTGGAAGGAAATGCGCCTTTCTGCTTCGCCTGCTACAAGAGCGGGTCTGCGGGCTGCTCTCCTGGCACTGCTCACAGGAGGGCCCGGTACAGTGCAGGCTGTACCTGTGCTTACGGCTCACTCATAAGCTAGTTGACTATGATCACGACCTCGGCTTTATACGTGTCTCCTTTCAGATCTTTAACTCAGGGAAAAAACCTCAAAGAAATGAAAACTTTGTCCACGGTCACCGGGTTAGTTTGATCCTAGGGTTCAGATTCTTGCTATTACAGTCTCCTGCTTGCCCATCTCCATTTTTACGTGGTTTTCCTTGAATTTTGCAATTAAATAGTGCTGTTACAAGTGGTGAATTGAGGGCCCTTCCTGGTGGCGCAGCGGGTTAAATCACAGCACTAAGAAGCTAAAGCCACTTCAACATGAGTTCGATCCCCACCCCAGAGGTGGTGCACATGGTGTCGCAGACCTCTCCTGACCCGCCCACTGCGCCCCTCAGCAGTGTGCTTCGTCCATCTGCCTGTTCTGCTCCCCACTCTGTCTCTGGTGAATCCTCTCACTGCCCCTGTGCCTCTGGCCTGTACCCCAGCTCTCTATGCACGAATAAATAAATTTTAAAGAAAAAAAAGTGGTGACTAAGCTGAACCAATAAATTGGGGGAATTCTTGAAGAAATAAAAGTCTGCATGACTGACACTTAGAAGGGAAAACCATGAAGGACATTAGGAGCTGTCAGCTTCCATCGAAGGAGGCTGATGGACTCCCTCAACTAACAGCCCAAGAGCCCCTGCCTCATCTGCTAATCAGGGTTCCCTCTGCTGCACCTATAATCACCCTCACAGATGGTGATATAAAGCTCTAACATTGTGGAGTCAGGCACTGCTTGATATTAGTGAAGTGAAATGTCTTGCATCGTCTTCTGTTGCATGTGTACCAGTTCCAGGAAGTGGTGCTTGAGAGTAGATCTGGATACTTAAACCATACCCACTTTATCATAATAGCTATTCCATCACATGCATTCTGGGAATCTAAAGGAATGGAGGAGAGTGGTACTGTTATTATAATGATGAAAATGTCTCTGCATGGGGAGGTTAAATAAGTTGTTCAACATCACAGGTAGGAAGTTGTGGAGCAGGCTTGAGACTCCACATTCTTAACCATGAAGTAAAACTTTCTCAGGGTCACTATGGAGGAGCATGAAGACTGAGCTGAAATCTTGCTTCATCCTCCTATCTATGCAATGTATAGGAGCAGCTGAAATCTCCAGGTGAGCAAAAAGCCTTCTTCAAAAATGTGAGCTTTCATTCATTCTTGCATAGGCATTTGAACACCTACTGCTTTTTCTTAATCTTCCCAGGTAATGCTACAATTTTCTCCTGGACATGAGCTAGTATTGAAAAAACATTCTGTCAAAACTTAGCCAAAGTGTAATATATATATTCTATATATACTAAATATATATATAGAATAGGAAAGTAAAAATAACTAATAAAAGGAATAAAGACCTGGAAACTGGGCATTTACATCACCTCTAGGAGTGAAAATACTAATACTTCCTTCACAGATCTACTACCAGCCTTTTCTTGTGTGCTGTGATTATCAAGCTTTTCAGCCTATGGGCTGAGAACTTTATACTCAGCATTGTTTTCAGAGCTAGAGATACAGTGAGTAGGACAAGACAAAGTCTTTACTTAAAAGCAGTATTTAAAATACTAAGATGGTTCAGTATATTCAAGTCTACGAAGAAAGTAAAACAGGCTATTGTGACAGCCAGTGATGTGGGTAATTTTCATCCAGGTGGTCAGGGGAGGTCTCTCAATGACTGATGGAGCAGCTATGCAAAATCTGGAGAGCCCCAAGCAGAAGCAACAGCAAATGCCAAGATCCCAAGGAAGATTTTGGTGTAGAACTGGGGTACAGTCCAGAAGTGGTAGAGGATTCACCAGAGACAGAGTCGGGAGCAGAACAGGCAGATTGACAAGTACACTGCTGAGGGGAGCAGCGGGCTAGGCAGGAGAAGTCTGCCGCGCCATGTGCATCACCTCCAGGGTGGGGATCGAACTCACACTGAAGTGGCTGTGGCTCATTTGCAGTGCTGCGCTTTAACTTGCTGTGCCACCAGGGAGGGCCAGAACTCTGATTTTATACAAGGAATTTCTCTGCACTGGTATTTCAGTTTCTCATTGACATTGTGAATTGCAGGTAACAGGCTTGTTTATATCGCCTTCAAAAGTAACAAGTAAATTTAGAATAATCAAATACTTCTTTCCTGGTTTAAGAAACACAGCCCTAAAGACATTTGGGCATTTTGGTAGCCAGCAGTTTTATGAGGACACCAATACGTGTGTAGTCCATGCTTCAGTGCTTGCTTGAAACCCAAGGAAATAAGGCATACACATCCCCAGCTGATGCATTTTAGTCAACCAAGCACATTCACACTGATCCACAGTCCCTAGGAGTAGAAAGGATAATACTGAGGGATAAATATGGAAAAGCCGACTTTCTGCCCAGCCTCAGTGTCAAGCACAGGCTTGAGGGGGCCACCTGCATCTTTTTATAGCTTTCTTCTCAGCGAAATGGAACTGCTGCAGTGTGCCACCTTGGAAATTTTGCTTGCTGGCCGAGTACGTGAGAGGTAAGCCCAACACGCTTTTGGAAGGTTATTTCAACTATTTGCTACATCAGGACTTTGTGATTGGTGAACATCAAAAACCCAAAGCAATACATGCATCCTTGGTTGCCCTTGGATTGCAGAGAGAACTTCACCAGTCAGACAGAAGATTCTGGATTTTTGTGTGATAGTTCTTAGCTGAGGGTTTTTGGGCATTCATAACCATTCATGCTGCCTGCTGCCTGTCTTGTTCTTGTTTCAGGCTCTGTTCGTGCTAATATCTGCTGAGAAAGAAGTGTTTCCTACTGTGGACCTCATATAACTGAGTGGCTCCAGACTGAAGTCCCCTCTTCAGTGTCTAATTAACCTGTGGCTTTGGGAAGGGGAACAAAACATCTAGTTTTTATAGGATGTCACTTGAAAGCGTTAGCTGAATAGCCTCAGCTGTTCAAACAGTGAAGGTGGATATGGTGGGTTTGAGGCGGGGACTGGCAGTGGGGCAGGGTGCTGGGGTGAGGTGTTAGTCCCAGCAGGGAAGGTCTAGACTTTGCGATTTAAAGTGCAAACACAGAGGTGACAGCATATTTCCTCTTAAAAGAAGCTTGGCTTTGTTTTTAGAGAACTCTCCCCTGAACACAGATTGTGGAAGGTTTTCTCCCTTGCTCAGCTGTTTGCAATCGAATTGATTCCAGGACCTGATTCCCCACTTGCAAAATGAGAATGTTGAATGAGATCAGTTTCTTAGGCTGCCTGTAGGTGAGTAGCAGCCAGAAAGGTTATTCCAAAACTACTTTCCTGAGGCAGAATTCTCAGCTCAGGCAGGCATCCACGCAGGCTGGGAATGCTGGCCTGCAAGATCTTTACCATGTCTGGGTATTCTGATCCCTGGGCTGGGTCTAAACGGAATGATATCTAATTCCTGAGCTGCAAATTTAAGGACAGTGTGTGTATACTCTTGTTGCGAAAGATATATTATTGAATGCATAATCATGGTCTCTGGACCTTGATTAATAATTCCTTCTGTTAAATCAGCACTCAAAAGAGAATGTAGGCATTTAGAATCATGCCTCTCACAGAGTAGTGGGCTGATCCAAGTTTATTCTATTTATGTCTCCCAGATTTCCCAAAATATACAGTTCAGCCCTGATGTGGGATTGAACTGCTTGGCTCCTCTTAAATGTAGATTTTCTTACAAAGAGATGACATAAACTTACAGTATGGACAAATACAATATAGTATTGTAATTTTCTGATCATTTGGCTTTCTTTATAACATTTACTTTTCTCTAGATTGTTTTATTGTACGAATACACATAGTACATAAAACATACAAAATGTGTATTATTGTTACAAGTAAGGAATCTGGCCAGTAACATTTTGTTACTAGTTAGATTTTTGAGGACTCAAGTTATAGGTGGATTTTAAACTATGTGTATTAGTGCCCATAAACCCTGTATCCATTGTGCTAATCATCTTCATTTTATAGAGGAGGAAATTGAGGGCAAAGAGAGATTAACATACATTATGAGTTGTGGCTGGATCTGAGCCCACACAGTCTGATTCCAGAGACAGCAATCTTCAGTTTTTAAGGACTCTAATAAAAGTGGTTACCAGATTTGCCTACTTAAATCTGTAGCTTTTCCTTCCATCCTAGAACTAACCAGACCTGTTCCTGATTAGTTTCCAAGATCAGACACATTCAGAAATCAGGCGCATTCACCATGGTGTGACCACAGACCATAGCTCTGTTGAAACTAATTTCTCTGAACTAATATTGGAGCACTCCCGCCTACCAGGTATAATTTGCTGACCAGCTACTATGTGCCAGGAACCATCTTAGGTTCTTCATGCATTGCTGCATTTAAAAATGTACTGAGAAAATGCAGTATTAATATCATGTCATTAATGCAGTTGTAATGTACACACTGAGTCTTAAAGATAGGTAGTTAGGAAGGGAATTATATCCAGAGGTGCAAACATTTTTTGATTCTTTTTTTCTTTGGATAATTTTTTTTCACGGTATTCTTAGACCATTAGAGAGGAGAGAAATTGAAAATCTTCAGTTCAAATACCATTTTTCTTAAGGATGCACAGAGAACAGAACTTACTAATTCATTTTAGATTCTTAAGAAACCTGTCAAAGGCTGTCCTCACTTGCACCATTGCTCTGTGCTGCCTGTCTGCACTCCATTTATGGGGCTGTGGGTTGAACCTGTGTTCAGATACTTCTCTAGGCCTTGTTTCATCTGACCTCATATTTCAGATAGGCCTTTGGAACTAAGGCCTTGAAGCAAAGATCTTAACATGCTTCCTACTTTCCAAGTGCAAAAATGCACTATTGAGGTGCTCAGGACTACTCAACAAGCCTAGGAGAGGAAAGCTAGGGAGAGAAAGGAACATATGAGCTTGCCAGGGCAGAATTTGTACCTTCCTGATGATGCCCAAGCCAGTCTGGGTGGCATCCCTGAGTAGGTTGGCCCAGCCAAGATCACACACAGCGGGAGGATCCTACATCACAGGGGATCATATGCTCCATTGACTGAAACCAACACATAAGCAGGGCTGGGCCCTCTTGACATGGGTGTGACCCAGAGGGGCTCCCAGCCTCAGCCCTACCTGCTGGTGCAAAGTGTCTGCTCCAAAGAGCAGCCCCACCCGACATAGAGGGAGTACAGCTGGAGTAGGGCACACTTAGGTGGGGTGCCCTCTGCAACTGTTTTCCAGGTTGGTCTTGCCCAGTGTGACGCAGCCAGCCAGGCAACACCAGATCTTAAATACCGATCTGTTCAGGGCTCACTGATGAAGGGTGGTGGGGTTCCAGACCTTGGCAAGGCTGAGGCTTTTGTGGGGGGAGGGTTGGAGTAGACCACTTGGCCATGACCTCTTCTTAGCAGACAGCCTCCAATTATGGCTTTTGAGATCTAGTACACAGTGACAGAGGCACACTAAAATAGTTATAAGAAGGAGTGTTGCAGCTTTAAAGTTGTACACTGTTTCCTGTACCCTTGGGAGGTATTTCCTTACTGAAATTAAAATGTGAGTAGCAGCATCAGTGTGCCTCTGTGTGTGATTAGAAACCACTCACCTGTTAAATGGAACCCTTAAAAAATATACCACATTCTGCATCTTGTTTTGATACATCATTGTTGTTGTTGTTTTTAAAAGATTTATTTATTTATGCATACAGAACTGGGGTACAGGCCAGAGGTGCAGGGGTGGTGAGAGGATTCACCAGGGGCAGAGCGGGGAGCAGAACAGGCAGATGGACGAAGCACACTGCTGAGGGGAGCAGCGGGCGGGTCAGGAGAGGTCTGCCGCGCCATGTGGTCACCTCCAGGGCAGGCGGGGATCGAACTCATGCGGAATTGGCTTTAGTTTCTCAGTGCAGTGCTTTAACCCGCTGCGCCAACAGGGAGGGCCGGGTCACTATTGATTTTTGAGAGAATCCTGGGAAGACCAAATGTAGAGATCTTAGCAGAGGAGCAAACCTAAGTTCTGTGTCTGCAGATGTTTTGTTCCCAGCCAAATCTTTCCAACTGCAGTTCCCACCAGCATCTCAAGGGCCCCAGGATCAACTCTGCTACTGGCTATGGGATTTTGCCTCAGTTACCCAAACTCTGGGCTGTGTTTTCACAGTGCAAGGCCCACAGGCCAGCGTTCCACGGCAGAATTCCTCAGACTGTGATAACTCTAGGAGTGTAAACCTCCCACCAGCCAGCTGCCTGGCTGGCATTCAGAGGGGGAGGTAAGCTGGATAATCAGGATAGGTGGCTTGGAAGCCAGGCAGTTTTACTTTGGAGTTACTGATATATTGGAAGTGATCGTGTGGTAACTCTGGCCTGGATATCCAGCATGCAGCTGGATTTAAGACTGGGCCACCGCTCTTCGTTGATCATCAGGTAACAAGTGAGTGCCTGTTTTGTTCCTAGTTTGCTCCAGAGTAGTGATTCAGCAGTGCACAGTGCCCCTCTTAGGGCTTATAGTCATTTCTTAAGTGGAACCATGGTGGTGATGCATGGTTTAGGGTGTGGGTGGCTGAAATTGACGATATTAAGTGATTTTATTTTAAGTTCAATGCCATAAATTGAAAAGGGGGGAGAATCTTTTGAAAGGTGGACAAGGTCTTTTAAATTCTTCCAGTTCTGAACGAATTCACCTGTGCCTTCTGTGCAATCATTTCCACCCCGAGGCTCTCGTGCTAGGCTGTTTTTACAGTCTACAGAGATCGGCGTCCCCCCTCTTGGCGTTTCAGCCCGGTTGCCACCCTGTGCTCCCCTTTCCTCAGCGGACCAGGTTGGGTGAAGACAGGCTAGGCCTTTATCTCCACCGCCTGCCAAGCACTAACGAACGGTCCCAGGTGTCACCCCACCAGGCTGCTCGGGGCTCTCTTCTACCCCGCGGAGGATCCCCGAGCTTTCCCAGAGTAGTGGGGCTCCGTGGCTGCAAGCTCGCGGGCGGGGCACACCTGTCCCAGCC
>NW_004567103.1:62249802-62258938 GCF_000260355.1 Condylura cristata | reverse complement strand
GCAGTGCGGGGAGCCCCCACCCAATGCGCCGGGAAGCGGGGCGAGCGGCGGCCGCGGCTCGGAGGAGGGGTGTGGGTCGAGTCGCCGCCCTGAACGGACAGATGCGAACATCTGGGCCGGGCAGGACTGGGGCCCGGGACGGGGCTGGCGCTGCGAGGGTCTCCAAGTGGCCCGGGCGCCGGGGACACACGGTTCCGTGACCCCGGGGGGGCCCGACCGAGGGGAGAGGGGAGCAGGGGCGGGGGCTCAAGGGCCCCGAGGAACCAGGGGCGAACTCCCGCCTCGCCCGCTGCGGCTTTTCGCGTGGGGCTGTCGCCCCTGCGGGGGCCGAGTCTGAGGGCTCTTTACTTTTAGTGCCGGTGTTGAGTAATCGACCCACACGAGGGTTATTAGCCAGAGATTGGAAAAAGCTATGTGCGCGGAGTCGTCTGACTCCGGGGGTCTTAGGCTGTAAGACTGCAGATCTGAGTACTCCGGAGCGTTGTGGGGAGAAGAAAGGGACTGTCCATGTTCACAGGCCTGCGAAGTGATAAAGTGGAAAAAGTCTGGAATGGCGTTTCAGTGTGTGACCTTGAGCAAATTATTTTCGCTCATCCTCAGTTTTCTCAAAGGTCAAATGGGTATTACAATCACTACTACAACTTCAATTTACATGGTGGCATAAAGCACACAGCACAGTATTTAATGCAAGTTTCACCCCCTGTGTGTTGTGCAACGTTTTATGCCTCCCAGAGGTCCCCCAGACTTGTTTTTTTTTTTTTTTTTTTTTTTAAATGGGAGCGAGATCTCAAAGACTCACTATGTTCAGGTGGCATCATGGTGATGGTGTATGATTTGGGGGCAAGAGGAGTTGGCTGGGTGTTCTTTGCTTCTCTGACTTGTTCCTGGTTAGGCCATCTCCAGGTGGTCTTCAGTCCTTTAGTCCTTCAATCCTTCCTTTCTAGGGACCAGGATTGTGAGGGGCCAGGGCACAGACCCTGCAGATGAAAGGGGTGTAATCAGGGTGCTCATCATTACCGACTGCATTTGTCGGAATTCATTGAGTTAGTTTTGGTCAGTTGAAAGTTACCTTATACAATACAGAAATTGGCCGCATAAATGAAAAGGCTGTAGCTTTATCTGCAGGCTAGACCAATGGTGTGGCCAAGCCATCTCAATGACTAGGGAGTGATTTTTCCCTGGCAGGTGTGGACACTTTACCCAGATGCCATCAGTGAGTGGAGGGAATTAGTTCCTCCCAGCTGCAGAGGGTTGAGGGTAGTTCCCAGTGAGCAGTTTGCATTCTTGGTAGTTAAAAATAGAACACGTCTATTGCACATCTCTCCCTTTGCTCACAACCACTTAAAGGAAGTCTTTACTAAACTGAAGACAATCTGGGTGCCGTATTCTGTCCGTCAGTCATCGTCTTTATTCAAGGCATGGAAGGAATCCTATGTGTTTGTACTTTCAGTCATTGTTGTTCACTTGCCCATTCAACTTTTAATAAATGCCCAATATTTGCCAGGGCCTCTGGCAAGGGTGAAAATGATTGCTTTAGAGGAGCTTGCAGTCTGGCTGGGAAAGCAGATATGCGGAAACAGTCCCTGCACTGTCTGGAGGTATAGCAGAGACTCCCCACTGATACTATAGTTAAACTCTAAATTGGAGATGAGTAGGACTGCTCTAGGAGAAAGCTAGAGGGCCTCTCTGGCCCACATGGTAGGGTAATGAGGGCCCTTTCTCTGGTATGTAACATTATTTAGGTTCCTTTGCTTTTTTATTCAAAAAATAGGTGGTTCAAAGTGATCACAACTCTAGATTGGTTTCTGGAAGATTCTTCTGGTTTCTCTGTCCTGCTGTGCGGTGACTAGAGTCTATCAACCTTCACATGATAAACATTGAATGAAGAAAGGGAGGAGCGGGGTTTGCTTTGTCTGTGATTTTTTTTTTTTTTCCTCAAAATTTCCCAGAGGCTCTTGTGCATTGGCCCAGTGCTGTTGGCCAGAGTGGCCACCTGCCCACCCTTAAATCAATTCCTGGCAAAGGAGAAGAAGGTAGCTGTGATTGTTTCGGTCAGGCAATCTGGAACTGAGGAAAGCTCCCCTTTCCCGAGCACATTGATGCCCCACATCTGAGCAAAGTCAGAGTTCTGTAGCAAAGAGGAAAGTGAGATGCTTAACCAGGCTGTTAGATCAGCAGCCAACCATGTCTCCTACAGGTGGTGACAGATGAAAAAAGGCATGGCCTGCACCGGCAGTCAGGAGATGTTCAGTACAATGGGAGAAGTGTAGGGTGTGGCTGAGGGGAGGAAAGGAGCTGAGATTTGAGAAGCAGGTAGAGACAGGCGTGCCCTATGTTAGATACCACTCTGGGTTTCAGTAAAAGGCATAAATCTTGGTCCTGTTCCTTGAAGAACTTACACTCAGACTTGGAAAATCAGCTGTAATCCCTGTGGACTTCCCACCATCACTTTACCTATGCGCCATCATCATAGTCCTGTGTACTCTTTCCACCGCAGTTTTGATCCTACTCCCTTCTCTTCCCCTGTAGAATGACTCTGGTTTATTGTTGTAAGTTGATGTTCATTTTTGTACTTGGCTTTTTGAGTTCTGATCCTTTCTTGGGTGATATGTGGCACCATACCCTTAGACATGATGGAGCAGTGAGCCACAGCTCCTGGTCAGCCACCAGATTGTACAGGTAAACAACCGCTATGCTCTGCCATGGACTTGTTGCCAGTGTTTTTGACTCATCAGTATTTTGATTCACCATGGGTTATTTCGGATATTACCCCACTGAAGGGCAAGGAAGATCTTTAGTTTGAAACCCCCCCACAGATGCTCTTACTGTGGCTCCCACTTCCTACCCTTCCCCCAAATTTCCCCTTCCCCATGGCGCCTTTTGAGAACACTTGATCTACATCATGCCTTCCTTTCAGTGTTGTTAACTGCCTTCAAGCTGGACTTTGGTGAAGATGCAGTTGGCAGATCATGGACTAGAAATAGTTCTATATAAGTCCAGCTGAAGAATACTCTATGGTTGTTTGGTCGGAAGCCAATCTCTACAGTCTACTGTTTGAAGATCATTTAGCTGGTTTTCATTTGAGGTATGAGGCAGACACTGCTTTTTATTTCCATTTGCTATGGTGGATCTTACTAGTTAGATTGGGCAGTCAGGGATGCTACTACTCATGATCCTCTATCCTCAATATTGAGTTAGCACAAAAAGTGGCCAGAAGACTGGTTAGTAATCCTGAAAAAAGGACAAACTGGGGGCAGCATCAATGAGCTGGCCAATTGTGAGGGAATGAAGTGGAAAGAGACCCCGTGGGTAGTGAGGAATACCACAAATACTCAGTGAGCATCTGCTGCGGCTGGACCGGGTACCAGGTACAAGGTGAGAGTACAGCAAGCCAAAGTCTCTCTGTTCTCATGGAGCTTATAATCTAGTAGAAGCAGACATAGCTGTATTTTGGCTAATTGACAGTTGGTGAGACATACTAGACAAAATAAGGTTAAGAGTGTGATAGTTGGCAACAAGGTGGGCTCCATGCTAGACACCTTCAAGATATGCTTTCTCTCAGATTTCTGGCAGATTCAATATTGGGTAAAAAAGGGCAGATGTTCACTTGGAAGAAGAGTGTTGTTTATCGAATTAACTCGGTTTTAAAAGGTTTCTTTGACGCAGAATTTCTTTGTTTGCTATTCCTCCCATTGTCCTCAAACATGATTTATAATGACTTGAAAACATGGTACCAAGTGATGAGAAATAAGTGTAGAAATATGAGCGGAGGGGGAAAAAGGGTCATTTCTTTCATCATTGCATTCCAGAATTGTTTAGTTTTGGTAGCAGGGAAAGGAGGAAGTATGGTGATTAAAATGTGGTGATTCATGTTCCGGGTTCATTATTTAAAAAGTAAGAAAATACATTTTGATGGCTTAGAAAATTATCTTTGTGTATTTAAAGAGCCTATTTTATTTTATAGAAAATGTAGTCTTTACTAAGAACTTAGATGAAATTTAGTTCCTGAGTTCAAAGAAAATGAATAGGTTTTAGACAAGAACCAGAACCCCTATTTAAAAAAAAAAACAAAACTCTATAAATGTAAAGATCATTCTTGATTCACAGAATATGCTAAACTGGCTACAGTCTGAATTTGGCTTATAGGCCATAATTTGCTTATTCTATTTTAAACACTTATCTTTTATAACCACTATAAACAAGAAAAATGAATTTTAGTTGACATTTATTTATTTCATTTTCAGAACTCTACATTTCTTTGTCTATATCAAGTTTCTGTCTGGCATTATATTTATTCTGCTTAAAAAAAATCATTTAACTTTTTGGGTAACGTAGATCTCCAGGCAATAAGTTCTTCTAGTTTTTGTTTTTCAGTGACAATCTTTCTGTCTTGAAAGCTGCTTCACTGGGTAGAGAATTCTGGCTTGATACTTCCTCCCTGCCTCACCCCTCTTTCAGCAGTTTAAAGATGTCTCATTGTTCCTTGCCTGCCTTCTGACCATGTCTCCTGTACTGCTTATGCTTTTGCATCCCTTTGCCTTTTGGTTTTTCTTTTACAGTGTTTAAGATGTCCTCTTTGTCCTTGGTTTTAGCTGTTTCAGTATGATATACCTAGGGTGTGTGCATGTTTATGCCTGCGCATGCCCGCTGTTCTGCAACTACTTGGGACTGTGGTTTGGTGTTCTTCAATTTTAGAAAATTCTTCACAAATACAGCCACACTTTTGTTTTGGACACTGTGTTTTGTTTCTTTTTCTTTTTCTTTTTTTTCTTGTTTTAGCTTGGGTAATTTTTATAGGCCGATTTTCAAATACACTGTTTTGTTGGCTATATCAAATCACCTGATGGTGAAGCATGTTGAAAAGCACACTTCACCTTTGTTACTGGTATTTAGTCTTGTAAGCATTTCCATTTGATTCTTCCTTATAGTTTTATCTCTGTTGAAATTAAAAATTTGCTCCTTTATGTTCTCTACTTCTCCATTATGGTTCTCCATAATTAATTATGACTATTTAAAATTTTGTGTGTGATAACTTCAACACTTGTACCACATGACTTCTGGTTCTGTTCATTATGGTGTCTCTTGGAGTGCTGTTTTTCCCTAATTTTTGTATGCCCTGTAGTCCGCTGTTGAGAATTAGACATCTTATGTAGGACATCAGAGGCCGAGAAAAAGTTTTCATGCCTCCAGATGAGAATACTTTCTTTTCTACTAGATCTTAGGATAGGGAGTGCTTGATCAGTATCAGGAGCTGAACTGATTTGAAGTTTGTTAATGGTATGGTTACCCTCTGTGGATTACAAACTACAAAATTCTTTTGTGATAATTTGTGTTTGGAATTGGTCCTGGTTTGAGAGGCTTTTCTTATTGAGTGTTAGCCTTACATCTTCCTTTTGCACCAGGTCTCAGAGTGGCCTGTCTCCATTTTCTTCAATTTGCCAGTGGAATTCCATTGTTACTTGTTATTTGATGCTTGGTAGTCACTGTGTAGGTATATGCCTCACCTCTTCCTGCTAGTGATTAGGTCTCCGATTTTGGCTAGTTTGTTCCTCTTTGACCTCAGCTGTCTAGTGAAGTCCAGGAAATCATAAATTTGCAGTTTATCTTTTATTTCATTTTAAATTTCTTTTTATTTTTTACATCAGTCTTCATTTTGTGCATTTGTTCATCTCAGTTGTAATCCCTGTGGGCTTCCCACCACCAATTTACCAGTGTACCATCACCATAGTCAAGTGCACTCCCTCAAGCCCAGTTTTGATCCCATTCCCTCACCACCCATGTAAAATGTCTCTGGTTTACAGTTGTTCATTGTTCTTTGTTTTTACTTTATTACAATTGCTTTTTTTTTTTATTTTCTCTGATCCCTTACGCTCCTTACCTTTTATTTTTTAATGTGTTGTAAGCACTTGAGAATGATGCTCTCTACAATTCTCTATAACCCAAGCAGAAATCTAAAACTTTGATTTAATACTTTTTGTCTGCCCTTTTATGATCACCCTGTGAATTCCTGGTGCTGCTTTCTTCTGTGCTTTACAAAATGTCATTTCTACGTCTTATACAAAATCAGTGGTTACCAGGGAAACAAAATACAAATCTTGGGCCCTTGTGTTTCAATTGATAAATGGTGGAATCCAGCATGGGCAGCTTTTTTTTTTTTTTTAAGATTTATTTTGATTCATATAGAACTGGGGTACAGGCTAGAGATGCGTAGGGTGAAACGATTCACCAGAGACAGAGCGGGGAGCAGAGCAGGCAGATCGACGAAGTACACTGCTGAGGGGAGCAGCGGGCGGGTCAGGAGAGGTCTGCCGCGCCATGTGGGTCTCCTCTGGGGCAGGCGGAAATCGAACTCATGCGGAAGTGGCTTAAGCTTCTTAGTGCTGTGCTTTATTTAACCCGCTGCGCCACCAGGGAGGGCCATGGGCAGCTTTTAAAGGCTCCAAGGTGAGACTGATGTACATTTAAGTTGAGAACCCATGATCTAAGTATTTACTTGTACTCCACAGAAATGCTATATTTCCTCTTTCCCCGACTACCAAGTTGTATGAGATTTACCCTGTGACTCTGCGGATTTGTATCCCTCCTAGTTTTTCCCTCAATGATAGTTAATTGCCCTTTCTTCATCTCAAACACTAGGAAGGAAACTCAGAATTATTCCATTTAACTTTTTACCACTTACATGAATACCCTTCATGATCTATGTTTTTGGCACTGCTTGACATCTTTCAGGGGTTGGAAACACTGCTATTAAATATAATATACCTTACCATGAGTTCGTTTCACTAATTAGAGGTGTTTTCCTTCTATTGAATTGAAAATGTCCTTCTTCAACCTGAATAATTTGATTCACAGCCTTGCAATCTGTTTTGAAAGACACCGGCGTGGCCTAGTGCGCATGCGTGTGGAGACACGCGCACACATACACACTTATATCCACGGCGAGCATTTTATGAGCTAGCACTTCCAGCTCTTAATTTGATTTCATTACCCACCAAAGGACTGTATTTTGTGACCTACAAAATAATTATCCAGCCTGTTCTCCATTACACAAACTTTCAAAGTTTTAAAAGACATTTCTCGTGACATTTTCAGGCACATGTCTTTTCTTCTTTTTTAATATTTAGTAGAAGAACTAGGGCATAGGTCAGAGGCACAGGATCTGGGATTCATCAGAGACAGAATGGGGAGGAGACCAGGCAAATTTACTGAAGTACACTAAGGGGAGTAACAGGTAGACAGGAGAGGTCTGCCGGGCTGTATGTGGGTCACCTCCTTGGCTGGGGATCGGACTGGGGCTGCAGCTGTGATAGTGCTAAGATAAAACTCCTGGCCACTAGGTAGCCCAGGCACATTGCTTGTGTCTAGTTTAATGCCGATTCCTTCAGCTTCCTCACTATCCAGTGTCATGTGCTTTATGGGTGTCTGCGTGTGATGTCCTCCTGAAATGAATCACTTAATATAGGGGTGAAGACTTTGTAGGAAGACGGATCATTTCAGAGTAGATGGAAAGCTCCTTGTCCTTTTCTCCACACCATATCTAGTCATGTGACCTGAATTCATTAGGGGTGTATATCAAGGCCAACTTTGGGGGAACACTGTTGATGACTTTGTAATGTTTAATTGTCCTTACCACTGTTTTGTATTAATAACGAATGTAGACTGGTCCAGCCCCTATGGAAATGGTATGGAAGTTTCTCAAAATATTAAAAATAGATCTACCATATAATCCAACAATTCTGTTTCTAGGTATCTACCTAAAAAATGCAAAAATGCTAACTCAAAGGGATGTGTGCACTCCTGCACTCATTATAGCATTATTTACAATAGCCATGTTATAGAAACAACCTAAATGCCTGAGGATAGAAGAGTGGATTAGAAAAATGTAGTATATACACACAACAGAATACTAGTTGGCTATTAGGGGAAAAAAAGATAAACTCTTGCTATTTGTGACAAATTGGGTAACTGGAGGGGATAATAGTAAATGAATTAAATCAGAATGAGGAAGACAAATACCAGATGGTAACACTTATATGTGTGATATAAAGAAATAAAGGATCAGACAAAACCAACTCAATAACAAACCCTAGAAATCTGTGGAATTGTGGTTATATGACAAGGAGAGGAAGGGGTATTACAGCCTGTGGTAGAGGGCTGAGGGTACCTTGGTGACAGGTGTGGTGCTGACCTATATCTGAGAAGGTGTGATCCTTGCCTCTGAATCCCATACAGTTTTGTGAACCAGTGTGACCTCAATCAAAAACCAAACTATGTTCCAGTCAAGAAACTAGTTTTTAGCACTATTTGCTAAAAGGTATCCTATCAACTTAATCTGTAACTTCCAACACAGGACTGATAACCTTGTATTTACTTTGGGCCATGGACAAACTGGGTAATCTAGGTGAACTTGTTATCTTAGTTCTCATGTGTGAGGTGCTGTGGCAGGTGCTGGGTGAGAAGTCCAGTATTTCACAGCTTAGAGCCTGTTTAGTGACACGCAACATGCAAGGTGAGTGTCATCATGTCTCAAGGTGGATAAGAGGTCTTAGAGGTCACAGCAGAGGGGCATTCACAGGAGAGAAGTTCACGCAGGTGGTCAGGGAGGACTTGATTTGAGACTTGAGGGTAAGCATCAGACTTAGGGAGTAGAAAGTATTTGGGAATCAGTCTTGCAAGAAGTCTAATAATACATTATTGGTATCTTGTTGAAAACATCACATCCACTTTGGATTCTCTTGCTCTGGTTAAAAAAAAAAAGGGTGGAAGGACATTCTGAGGAAGAGAGGCACTGGGTATGTGTTGTTTGCTCCTTGGCAAGCTACTAGGACCACGGTTCTTCAACAACTACAAGGAGAGTTGAAACAAAGATGAGAGTTGAGTCCTACAGATGAGGTATGAATGGTACTGAGAAGCCTGTGCCATACTGAGATGCATACATTGTACATTTCTTTCTCTCTTGGGAAAAGCTGATAAATAATAGGGTAACAGGGACTTCCATAATTCTCTCTTGCTTTGGCAGCCAGGAAGCCCAGAGCTAAATGTGAAATTACTCAACTGGAGTGGTAATTTAAGTGTACTTGAAGTTCTAAGTACAGAGATTTTTGTCTTGTATCGTGATTTAATTTAAAAAAAAAAA
>NW_004567103.1:62247040-62249702 GCF_000260355.1 Condylura cristata | reverse complement strand
TGCGTCCTCACCCGCTGCGCCACCAGGGAGGGCCCCATAAACATAATTTTAACCACTGACTTAGATCCCACTGAATAATTGTACCATATTTTACAGAATCTTTGTGCCCTTTTAGTATAAATATTTCAGGTGATAGCTGAAGTTGTGACAATAATATTTACTTATGGAGGGCCTCCTGTGGCACAGGGGGTTCAGTCTCAGCACTGTGAAGCTGTACACAGCCACTGCAGCAGGACTTTGATTGCCAGCCAAGGAGGTGACCCACATGGCACAGCAGACCTCTCCTGTCCTGCCTGCTGCTCCCCTCAGCAGTGTATTTTAGTCTGCTGGTTCTGCTCTCCACCCTGTCTCTAATGAATCCTCTCACCTGCCTCTCTCCTGCACCTCTGGCCTACACTCCTGCTCTTGCACAAATAAATAAAAAATAATTTTATCCTCCATAAATATTTTTTAGTCTTGAAATCAATCATTATGCCAGAGTTGATACCTATTTTGAACTTTCCAAATTACACTGTAAAAGCATCTCCCCATTATTATTTAAATTGATATTGCTATACATGCCATTAATTCACCCTTGTAAAGTCCAGTTTTCAGTATATTCAGAGTCATACAACCACCATTACTTGTTTCAGAACATTGTCATGACTCCACAAAGAAGTCTCAATACTAACTAGCAATCACTCCTCATTCCCTCCTTTCAGCCCCGACAACCACTAATCCACTTTCTATCACGATGGATTTGCCTATTCTGGGCAATTTGATATAAATGGGCTAATTCAGTATGTGGCCTTTTATGTGTCTAGCTTCTTTCACATAGCATGATGTTTTGAGGATTTAAGGTTCATTATGGTTTCAAGGCTAGAGCATCAATTAGTATTTCCTTTTTATCACTGAAAAATACTCTATTGTATGGGTATACCACTTTGGCTCATTTTTCTCAATTTTGGTCTATTGCCATTCCCCTCCCCCCCATTTGTGAAAATGCTTATGAACATTGATCTATAGGTGTCATGTTGGGGTGTTTTCAGTTCTTAGGTATTTACCTAGGAGTGAAATTCTTGGATCATGCAACTCTAATTTTTAAATCTTGATTTTGATAAAATGCCATGTTTCCAAAGCAGCTGCATCATTTTACATTCTTACTAGTAATGTGTGAGTTTTTAGTTTCTCCACATGCCCACCTCACTTTTTTTTTTTTAAGATTTATTTATTCATATAGAACTGGGGTACAGGCCAGAGATGTAGATGGTGAGGGGATTGACCCGAGACAGAGTGGGGAGCAGAACAGGCAGATTGAGTGAAATATACTGCTGAGGGGAGCAGCGGTCAGGTCAGGAGAGGTCTGCTGCACTATGTGGGCCACCTCTCTGGCTGGGGGTTGAACTTACGCTACAGTGGCTGCAATAGATTCATAGTGCTGTGCTTTAACCTGTTGCGCCACCAGGCAGGGCCCAAAACTCCTTTTAAAAAAATTAACCTTTATAAGTTTTTCCATATCATTAAATATTCCTGCGCAGCATTACTTTTAATGACTGGAATATTTTATTATGAGGATATATTTTGTGCTTTTAATTTGAACTCAACATTTTGCTATTAGGAATAATCTATCATGTACATTCTTATAGCTATATTTCTAAGCATATCCACAATTACTTCCTTAGAATAGTTTCCAGAATGCTGTAATTGAGTAATGGAATATTATAGTATTTTTAAAGCTTTAGATATATATTTCCATGTTGCCTTCCAGAAAGCAGGGACTAATCTGTATTATCACCCAGAGTTTGAGAGTACCTCTTTCCCAAACCTGCAGTACCAGGACTACATCAGGGGCAGGATTTCTGGTTGTAGCCAAGTGGGGGGGGGGAGAAGGGAAGTAGGGGAAGAGCTAAGGGGGTTTGCAAATGCTTTTTGAAGAAAACACTATCAGTCTGGACAAATTGAGCAGAAAACAGCTCCGCTCATTTATCCGAGGCATACCATAATCTGAGAAGCCTTTATGCTTGAAAACTGTTGGACTGTCTGTGGTGGTCCTGTCTGGGCTGCTGCTAACTCCTTATCACCCCCACCCAGGTCAGGGGGTGCAGAGGTATCTCACCGAAGGGAGATATGAGGATCAGGCTGTTGGCTGCTGAGATCAAAAGGATTCACTTTACTCAGTGTTTTTCTAGATCCTTCTCCCCTTCTAGAGTTTATATAAAATCTTTTAAAAATCCTTTTTGGGCCCTCCCTGGTGGCGCAGCGGGTTAAAGCACAGCACAAAGAAGCTTAAGCCACGTCCCCATGAGTTTGATCCCCACCTGCCCCAGAGGAGATCCACATGGCGAAGCAGACCTCTCCTGACCCGCCCGCTGCTCCCCTCAGCAGTGTACTTGTCGATCTGTCTGTTCTGTATCCCACTTTGTCTCTGGTGAATCCTCTCACCCTCCACATCTCTGGCCTGTACCCCAGTTCTGTATAAATAAATAAATCTTAAAAAAAAAATCCTTTTACTGTAAATATTTAGATTTGTTGTAGAAAAAGTAGAATGAAAATATTAAAAAGGAGAAAATTAAAAATACATGTAAGCTTTCTCGGCCCTCCCTGGTGGCTCAGTGGGTTAAAGCACTGCAGAAAGAAGTTTAAGCCACGTCCCCATGAGTTCGATCCCCGCCTGCCCCGGAGG
>NW_004567103.1:62177041-62246940 GCF_000260355.1 Condylura cristata | reverse complement strand
CCACCAAGGAGGGCCCCACCTCACTTTTTATTGTCCATCTTTTTGTTTATAGTCATTCCACTGAATGTAAAGCCATGTCTCTTTGTGGTTTCAATTTGCATTTTCAGAATAACTAAGTATCTTGTATGTACTCTGGCCATTCATATATTTTCTTTGGTGAAATAACTATTTAAATTCTCTGCCATTTTTCAGTGTGGTCACTTTTTATTCTAGAGTTGTAAGAGTTTTCCAGACAAATTTTGGGTGTTAGATCCTCATCAGATTGGAATTGAAAATAATTTTCTCTCACTCTGTAGTTTGCTTTTTCCTCTGTAGATCATATCCTTGAAACACATATGCTGTAATTTTGATAACATCCTATTTCATTTTTTCTTTTATTCATGCCTTTGGTTTCCTATCAGTGAAGCCAGTGCTTAACTCATGGTCACAAAGATTTATATGTTTTTTTTCTTTAAAGAATACTTTGTCTTCACATTTTAAATTTGTGACTTATTCTTTTCTTTTTTCATTTTTTAAGGTTTCTTATTCATGCATACAGAACTGGGGTTCAGACCCGAAGTGCAGGAGCAGTGAGAGGATTCACAGAGACAGAGTAGAGGGCAGAACAGGCAGATGGATGAGGTACACTGCTGAGGGGTGCAGTGGGCGTGTCAGGAGAGGTCAGGATCCATGTGAATCACCTCCTGGGATCTAACTTGCCTGGAAGGTGTGGCTACTTTCACAGTGCTAAGCTTTAACCCGCTGAACCACCAGGGTGGGCCTATATCTGTGTGTTTTTAAGAGTTTGTAGTTTAGGCTTTTCCATTTAGATACAGTCTGTTTTGAGTTTATTTTTGCATATGGTGTGAGTCAAGGATCCACTTTCTTCACTTGCATGTAATTATGTAGTTGCTCAGTACCATTTGTTGCACAGAATTCTTTCCTCCACTGATTTGTCACAGCACCTTTGTCAAAAAGCAGCTGACCACAAGTAGTCGTCTACTCTGTATTCTCTGTTCTTTACCTTTGGTCAGTATGGCTAATATCAGAATGATAAAATCTTGATTATTATTTTGTAGTAGTTTTGAAAATGGAAATTAGAAGTTTTCCAACTTTGCTCTTTTTCAAAATTGTTTTGGCTACTTTGGATTCCTTATATTTCCACACAGTTTTTGAGACTAAATTGTTAAATTCTGAAAAAAAAGGCTAAAATTTTGATATAGATTGCCTCAACTTGAGGATTATTGTGATTAATAATATTAGTCTTCTAATCATGAGTCTGGGATGTTTTCTCAGTTAAGTTTTCTTTAGCTTCTTTCAGTGATATTTGGTAATTTTGAATGTTAAAATCTTGCAGTACTTTTGTGAAATTTATAACAGCATTTTGTTATTTCTGATGCTGTATAATTTTCATTTATAGATTGTGGTAGTACAGACAAGTAATAGATAGAATAGTCAGTATTATTTATTGCTATTTTTCAATTACTTTAAATACTTTAAGAATATGTGAAGGAGCAAAAATTGCTGACTGGTTTCTTCTAGCGAAGGAACAATCAAACAATAAAAATTTCATTTTTCTTGAACATTGGGAAGCTTGACATGGTGGTTATTAGAAGTGTTTTTTTGGAACTTATTCATGTGACATTTAGGTGTCAAGGAATTTGAGTCACATCTAAACATTCATTATTTTAAAAAAGTTTTCCTACTCATTTCTCTATCCTGCTTTTCCACATTTTGGGGGCCCATGTATGCTTCAGGTACCATCCTGGAATCACAAACCTGAGTTAAACAAAAGCCATCTCCTCAGGGTACTCATGGAGTAGTCTTATGGGGGTGATAGACAGGAAACAGGAACTTTAAAATTCTGGCAAGTGGGGCCCTCCCTGGTGGTGCAGTGGATTAAAGCACAGCATTGAGAATCTAAAGCTGCTTCCGCATGAGTTCGATTCCCACCTGCCCCAGAGGTGACCACATGGCGCGGCAGACCTCTCCTGACCCGCCCGCCACTCCCCTCAGCAGTGCACTTCGTCGATCTGCCTGTTCTGCTCCCCACTCTGTCTCTGGTGAATCCTCTCACTGCCCCTGAGCCTCTGGCCTGTACCCCAGTTCTGTATGCACAAATAAATAAATCTTTAAAAAAAGAAAAAAATTCTGGCAAGTGGTTCCCATCAAAATATAACCTGTCAGAAGGAACTTGGTGGCAGTTTTGGAGTCTCAGATTGCTGATGAAATATTCACTATCCACCCCTCTGAATCAAAGAATTTTAGAACTGGTGACTTGACAGATGTGGGGTTGGATAAAAGAATTAAAAATACAAGGGAAAACCTTCTTATTCAGCATTTCCTATTCTATCAGAAGTCATCTTTCTCTGAAATGTTTCATTGCATACCATATATTTGCCCACCCCACGCCAACGTATCCCCCAACACATCCCACCTACTAGCTTGCTCCTCTCCCCTCCCCCACCATATGCCACCGAGAGACAATCCATATTCAGCTGCTGCCGGGCTCCATTTGTTGTGTCTGGCTGGGGTAATGTGACACCAGCCCTTATTTGTTTTCAGTGTGACTTGTCCAGGCTTCCTGCTTCACCTGGTCTGCAGACTCCTCAGCATAATCTGTCCCATAGGTGCTTACAAGGACAGGGATGTTATCCAACTCCAAATTGGAGTTCCCAGAAGGCGTGTGGGAGGCTCCTATTCTGTTTAATTGTCCATTCAGCTTTCTTTGTAAAGAGAATACTTCATTCCGTTTATGTTTGTCAATTCAGAGTATTAACTCAACTGCATATAGTCATAACCTCTGTGCTCACTGTAAAGTCATCTTTTCAACAAAAGGAATTTTTGTTAAGATTTTGTTTTGCTTTTTAACAAGCAATTCAATATTGCTTTTTAAATATTAAATACATTTAAAATGTACAGTTTTTAAAAACAAGTCAATTCAAAATTCTATAATAATACGTTTCCATTTTTACTTTGCTATTTAAAGAGAAATCCTTTGGTCTAGCTTTATTATGTGTTATTCCGATTAAAGTAACATTAGGTTACTTTTCATCATTCCACTGGCAAAATGGAATACAAACATTATGGTCTTAGACTACAAAGGGAAATGAATTGTTCCCACGAACCTTGCAAGTTTAATTAACTTTCAAACAAATAGGAAGTTCTAGTTTCCTTTTTTTTTTTTTTTGTCTATTTTATTACAATGCATTTGTTTCTTTTGATTATGTGAAGGGTTGAGATAAGGATGCAGAACTGTTTTCTGGTTCACACTATTTACAGGGTATGGTGCAGCAGCCAATTCAATCAAAAGGGAAATCAGAAAATAACTACTTTATTTGTGCCTTGTAAGCAGTTTGTAAAGTCCTCTCCAGTCTCTACAATTAAATGTTGGTGTTTCTCTTTGCAGCCTTCTAAAATGAAATTAAAAGAGGAGCAAACAACATTTTAAAACCAAACACAAATGCTGTGTAGAGATGAACCCAGCAAATTAACTCCCACAGCCTTACAGGAAGTCATTTGACTCTGTGCTGCCAGAATGCAACAAAAAAGTCCAAGGCTGGGGAGGAGGAGTCTGAGAAAGTGACAGCCATTGAAAAGCCTCTGATGACTTCACCATGTTTGGGGATCAATTGTGGTGGAGAGAGAGGGGATGGCAGTTAGCAGAGCTTTTCCTATTATGTGTGATAAATGCCATCAGTAGTTACTCTTTATCTCCATCTTAGCCATAGGGTGTCCTGGCACTAACTAATGGGGGATGAAGGTTAGAAAATGGGGTGGCACTTTATAGAGGAAATCATGTTTGGACCAGCAGTCAGGAACCTGAATCTTGTTCTTGGTCCTTTAACCTTCTAACTGTGTGATCTTGGGTGAGTCACCATAACCCCTTTCTGAGCCATGGTTTCAGCCCAGTCTAAAACAAAATGCAGATTTGGACCAAGTTTGTGTTTCCAAACCAAATTCCCAAGTCTCCATCAGCCTGTCTCAGAAATAGTCCTTGTGCTAAAAATTGGGGTTCCTGCCCCTTCCCCCAAAAGCCACTCTGGTTTCTTCTCCTAGATTTATGGTCCTCTAGACTATTGTTGGGATAAAGAAGCCACTAGAAAGTATTTGAAAATGGTTAGGTGGCCTGATCTCAAGGATCTCTTGGGTTTTCCATTCCTGTTCTCTGTGACTTTGATGTCCAATCCCAGCTGGGAATGAGAGGGATCAAGTAACACCCATTAGATCTTTACTTTCAAGGGCAAAACCATGGACTTGTCTTCAGTGATAGAAAGACTGTGCATTAGTGACTGAAGCTACAGTGGGGAAAGAAATCTCTGTTTATAGGATTTCACTCTGGCTCCAGGAGATTTTACTCTAGCTGGGTATATCATTTCCCCTTCACTCTGAGATTGGGGCACAGCAGCTCTAAGTGGCCTGGGAGCCATATGATTTTTGAGGGTAGCTGTGGCCTCCTCAGCTGCACAGTGCTGTTAGGTTGCTGAGCCCTGAAGGCTAAGGGCATAGTCATCACCAGTCAGTGCCAATTGGGATTCTGAGAACATAGTGGCCCCTGAGGTGTCCTAACAAGCGTGCTAAAGAATAAATAAACCTTTCCTACCCCTTGTTAAGGCATCATCTGCAGGGAATCTTTGCCTTTCACACCCTTGGGTGCTTTGCTCTTTTAACATCACAGTATGTGTACCTTTGTGTTGCCAGGAGTGACTATTTAAGGAGTAAGCCTTCAACATCCCTACGGTTTCAAGCAAATATAGTGCCTTTTGCTACCTGTCCCAAGGTGCTCTGGTGAATACATAAGCCTGTAAGGAAAGGTTGGCAGAGGAAACTGTCAGAAAAGATCTGTTCTCATTGAAGGAAGTATACCTGGATATCCAGGCATGTTGAGCAGTTACTTCATATATGTTAGAAATGAAGACTTGCTGTTTAAAAATGAAACTCTAAACTTCCTGTTTCCATATCCATTTCCCTAACATATTGTTTCTTATACTTTTTTTCTTTAAAGATTTTTTCATGTATGCATACAAGAACTGGGGTACAGGCCAGAGGAGCAGGGAGAGAGAGGAGTTGCCAGAGACAGAGCGGGGAACAGAACAGGCAGAACGACCTAAGTACACTGCTGAAGGGAGCAGCGGGCGGGGACAGGAGAGGTCTGCCATGCCATGAAGGTCAGTTCTCTGGCCGGGGCTGGCTACAGATAGCTTCATAGTGCTGCACTTTAACCCCTTGTACCACCAGGGGTTCCCAAGGCAGTGCAGGGCCCTACACTGGGTTTTTAATTGAGCAAACTTTTATTGCATTCTTATGATGTCAGGAGCCTAGCTAAACACCAGGCTGACAAAGATGATGAAGCCTTGCCCTCCAGAGGCTCAAGACCAGCAAAGCCTCAGCAAAGCTCCAAGCAGATAGTAGTACCCCACATTGTCAGTGGGCTGCAGAGAAGGCTGTGGAAGTTGGGGTGGCTCTCAGGATGAGCAACTTTGTGCACTTGGTGGGAACAGAGGGGTAACTGTAAGAGGTATTCCAGTGCTTGTGTCCTAGAGGGTGACCTAGAGCTTGTCTAGAAAGGAGAGGGAGGGCTTTCCAGGGGCAGGAAGCAGGGAGTTGTAGGGTTCTTTGGGGCTGACCTAGAGGGGAGGGTAAGCAGGATCCTGGATGTGGTGAGCAGGAATCAGACTATAAAGGACCTGTGTGCTTGTCAGTTTGGATTTTATCCCAGGGATATAGGAAACTACAGCAAAATTTGAGGCAGGTTGGGCTAGGAGGGCTATGTGGACATCTAGCATAGAAGTGATAATTAAGGATTCTGGATGCAGGTGACTGGGCTTTGAGCCCAACTTTACTACCTTCCAGGTGTGGACATCTGTTGCATCATCTTTAAAATAGGGTTGAAAATACTAACTTCTGGTATGGTTCTTGTGAGGAATAAGTCAATGCACCTAAAACACTTAAAAATAGGCTCCTAGTGGGCCACCCCTGGTGGCTCAACAGGTTAAAGCACAACATTGCAAGCAAGCCACAGTCGCTTCAGTGCGAGTTCGATCCCTGCCCCGGAGGTGACCACATGGCGTGGCAGACCTCTCCTGACCTGCCCGCTGTTCCCCTCAGCAGCATACTTTGTCTGTCTGCCTGTTCTGCTCCTCACTCTGTCTCTGGTGAAGCCTCTTCCTGCCCCTGCACCTCTGGCTTGTACCCCAGCTCTGTATACATAAATAAATCTTAAAAAAATGGACCCCTAGTTAGCAAGCACTTTTTAAAGTTATCATTTTCTTTGGAAAAGGTAGCATTTTGTCTTTTCCATAAGCAGTTTTCTTGAACTGTGCTGTCAGTAAGCTATGGCATAACAGTGCTGTGTAAAACACACTCTAGCATGTAGTGGCTAGAGTTCCGTGAGGAGAATAAAGTTATTACTGTTGGGTAGTTACAGGTTGACTTGGGTGATCTAGACTGGACTCGATGGAGCAGCCATGGTGCCTGCTCTGTACCTGGTGTGAGCTGTGGGTTCATATCTACTTCATGAGGGTTGGGGAGGGGGAAGGTCTGAGCTGTGGGCAGGGGCCATGATGGGGCAGCTGGCCCCAAGGCAGTGGCAGAGCTGGATAGGCCACGAGGAAACCTGCCAGGCTTCGTAAGACCAAAGTTGTGCCAAGCCAAGCATGGCACAGACCTAACGGAGCATCCTGAGGCAGCTCCCCATTGGTGGGAGAGCTGCAGGATCACTTGGGAAAGAGCGTGAACACGGATGAACTATGAGTACTGAGGGTGGCCCTGGGCTTCCACAACGCCCCCCATAGCTTCTATGAGGGCAGCATCAACACTAAACTGAGCAGGTTGGAACCCCGTGGTTGGCTTCAGATAGTGACTGTCTGCTGTGGGCCCAATGCTGACCCTTAGGCCTTGCAAATTCACCCTTTCTCCTGCTTCTCCGTGTCTTCAGGGAGACTGCACTTTTCAGGGAAAAGTGTACTGGCATGGTTTGAATCTAGACTCTGGGATGGAAGAATGGGGAGCTTACTTGGCAGGCCAGAAAAAGAGGTGTTTCTGCGGGAATGCTCGGTAGTTTCTCTTCCATAATACCAGGCTGCGGTGGCATTCTTGAATATGGCTTGTAGCAGTTCATATTTGCTAGAAACAAGTTTGAACTGCTACAATAAGAAAAAACTGCAAAAATAGAATAATGTGCTGGTTTATATGTGTTTTACGGCAGCACTGTTTTGCCATAGCTAACTGACAGCACAGTTGAAGAAAACTACTTATGAAAAATATAAAATGCTACCTTCTCTAAAGAAAATGACAATTTTAAAAAGTGCTTGCTAACTAGGGGCCCATTTTTAAGTGTTTTAGGTGCATTGGCTTACTCCTCACAAGAAACATATTACCTCTCTCCATAGGCAGTAGAAGGGACTACATTTTTTTTCTGGCCTCTCTGGCATTTGCTTTCACTCCCTGAGAACCTCCTGTGAGGTTTCTCTCCAGTGAACAGCCTTAGGCAAATGCTGGGAGAGAATGGAAGGAGAGGCTGCCTGTTTAGTGTTTATTGGCATGTAACTCTACCTTCTCCCAGATTCCTCGGGGCTTGGGAGTGGGATGAGACAGTGATGGGAGGAGTCTGATCTATTTCCTTTTCCAACTTGTAAGATTATCTTTCTCCTTCCCTGGCTTGCCTATGCTGCATGGAAACGTCCTTTCGTCTTTAACAGAAGGCAGAGCAGGGACAGGGAGGACTTGCTTATAGGTTTGACTTTTCTGTTTTATATATAATAAGTGTATTATGAAATTAAATATCAAATGTCTTCATATACTAGCCACTGGATTAAAAAGTGAAGCAAGGTGTCTAAAATTGTAAAACTAAATGGATCAAATTTGGAGGGTGGGGAGAAGGTATGTTCTAGAATTTTCTGGTTAACAAAAAACAGTACTGCGTATAACAAGTAAACCACTTAGCAGGATGACTGGCCTATGTCACCTCCTCAGTGTGCTGATGGTGGATCATTGGATAGCTGCCGCTGATATTGCACTCTCTCATCCATAGAGAGACAATTCCTAGAGGAGGAATAAAGACAGATGACATGGGTGGGGGGCTCCATCAACTGCCTCGAGGAACTCTCCTTCCATGGAAAAGCAACAAAAAAATGAAGGCAGAAAAGCTCAGATTCTAAAACCAAGTCGAGTATATACCTTAGAAATTACAACTCTTTCCCTTAAAGTGCTTGTTTCTAAAAGGCACAATTTGAAATAGTCACTGCAAGAATAGACATGCTAAAATCCTAATGGTGCAATTCTGTTTTGTTCAGTCAAAAAAATAGGCCTGGATAATGATGAATTGTAGCTATGCAAATGAAAAGAAAGATCGTGCTTTGTGCTTCAGGGTGTGAATTGATGGCAAAAATCTGTCCATATTTCTTAGTAGGGGAGATGTATTCAGATGCAAGCTTTCATTGATATATGGTCATTTTTCTCTCCCCGCTATTGCTTAGGCTAAAATGCAAAGATAGTTGGTCTGTTGGCAGCCTTTTTAGCCACAAGGAGTGCAAACAAATCTGCCCATCCTTTTCCTCCAATAAGCACCATAAACACAGCTTTTGCTTTCCAGGAGCGTATATCTTCATGGGACTGACAAGATGGAGACATTAAAAACCAAAAAAAAAAAAAAAAAAAAAAACCATGTGTAAATGTATATAATTTGTACGAGCTAGCTCTTAATTTATCTGGAAGAAAAATTAATTGGCTAAGGAAGATGGTGCTAAATCTTGATCACATTTAACAGTGCGTTTTCCATCAACTTCTTTACTTCAGTTTGTATTCAGACCAAGGGATGCTGTTTCCAGGTGTGACAGGGTTAGAGCAACATTGCCACCCAAGAAGTAGCTCCTCCCCATAGAGTAAGCAGAAAGTCAAGCAGTGGTTGGTGACTCAGCTACCATATACTTATATGACCTGCAATTACACATTCAAGTCCTTTAGTAGGAAAAACTGATTTTAAACAGGAATTGTTGCTTAGCTGACTGATGCCCCCACTGAAGATGAAATGACTTGATAATGGCTTGACCATAATCTTTTCATTGAGATTTCTTCCAAAAATGTTATGTATTTCGGTTTTTAATTTGAGGTTTTTGTACTTAATATTTAAAATGTGATTTGGAAGAACTTCCTAAGTACATATAACTAACATGCGAAAACTACAGCAATTAGGAAGTATTAATGGGTTTTTAAGTAAATAGGTTGGATGTAAGATTAATTTGGACCCCTCCAAACATTCTATACCTCAAAAATGAACTCTAGAGAGTTAAATATTGCAAGTCAAATAACAGAAAAACTAGCAGAAAATACAATATTTAGCAGATCTCTACAGGAACAACAATTTTGATGACTTTCAAGCTAGATAATCAACCAGGGAAGAAAAAGTGGACAGATTTGAATGTATTAAATTTTAAAACTTCTTAACAATTGAAGAGACCTGACTGGGAAAAATTTGTGACACATAAATGATTAATGTGTTATAACTTTAATATGTAGCTTACTTAAATGCACCAGGAGAGGGATGGTGCTCTAGTAGAAGGTGTAAAATACAGCCCCCCCCCCCCCCGGTGGTGTAACGGGTTAGGACGCAGCACTGCAGGCTAACCTCAGCCATTTCAGCCCAAGTTCAATCCCAGCCCTGGTGGGATCCACATGGCGTGGTAGACATGTCCTGACTCACTCACTGCTCCCCTCAGCAGTGTACTTTGTAGATCTGCCTGTTCTGCTCCCCACTCTGTCTCTGATGAATCCTCTCACTACACCTGCACCCCTGGCTTATACCCCAGTTCTGTATGCATAAATAAATAAATCTTTAAAAAATGATCTGAAATCCAGCACCTAGTATTTATTGACCATTTTCCTAGGCCCACGTAGACTAAAAAATCAGATCATATTGATTGTTTTGTAAAGTGGCGTTTCTCACATGCTCACACTAACAGGTCTCCTAAAACATGGTTTTCAGGGGTGGTGAAGCGTTTCATTGGTAGCAAAGTATAGCCCAGTTTTACTTTAGTGAGTTTTCAATGCTGGCTGTTAAGGTTATTGAAATCTAATTTAAGTTTTTTCTAGTATTTCTTCTACTTATGAAGCCATGGCCTGTTGTTAGAGCTATGGTTATGGAAATAATACATCCCACTGAATGAAAGTGAGTGATTTACAAAGAAGCACACTTGATACTGTTTTTATCAACAGTTTTATAGATAGCATTTGCCACTGAAACCTGTTTTAGCCGAGAGGAAATATCATTTGAGATCCCATGCTTTTCACAACATGTCATCAGTTATCTTTAAAGGCTTAGTAAAAGAGACACATTAATTACCATGCCTGTGAGCATCACTATGATAGCAATGGCTCCAGGATTATATTAGGACACTTTGTCAAGCATGTCATCCCCTTATCTTGCTTTTTATTGCAGAGGAAATAAAGGCACTAGAGAAATATCTTTGAGGTCACACAACAAGTTCAGAGCAGATAAACATTAGAACCAGCAGCTCTAGAATTCCCACTGTGTGTAATTAGTTCGCTGCAGGCAGGGAATGACAGCATTGGGTGTAATGGCAAATATGGCATTTGGGGACCTGGAGACTGGTGGGAATTCTCTGTACTCTTCTGGATGGTTAATTAGTTCCGTTCTGAGGTTCCCACTGCTTGGAACGTGGTGTCTTCCTTAGGGTGAAAGCAAGCACCATGGTCACCACCTAGTGTTTGATGGGCTAGTGAGGTGGAAGATGTTGGGGATAGGGCTGAGCGGTGGCTTAGGCATTGCCGTCCCTGACGCAGGCATTATGGAGCCTTTGAGTTTGATTTTTGGACTCCAGTGGACGAGACAGTTGTTCCACCTGGAAAGGGCTGGGACAGTTTTGACTATTTGCAAGTTTACCGTCCTTCTTTGCACTTCACTGCTCTCAAAGATACCTGGTTAAGTGTGTGGGCTGCTCAAGGAGCTCATACTTGTCAGGTGCCCTTATGAGTGATAGCTAGGGAACTGTGGTCTGCTTTCTAACACATTTGACAAAATCATTGCATAGGTTTTCAAAACCAAAATTTAACTGAGTGACTTGAAGGCCTAACTGGCTTTGTTAAAATATTCATGACTCAGGCTGTCTCTAATGTTGCAAGCAGACAGATACTCTTTATTCACGATGTCAGGCTGGTGGGACAGGAGGGCGTCAGCTGGTGAGGGCACTTTTTCACTGACTGAGAGGCTGAGAGGTGCTTCCACAAGCTGGACTTGGTGCAGGGTGAGAAGGGAATCTTCCTTACCCCTGCTGTGATGTTACATGTGCCTCCTGTTTGGGGGTGTGACATTCAGTCTTTTCCTGGAGGGCTATGACTGTTGCTTCCTGTTTAGGGTAACTGATTAAGAGGGATAGCGGTGAGAGCTCTCTCTGTAGGCCTTTCCAATTTGGGTTGTGGTGTCTTCTGTTAAATTTCATTTAGGAGACACTGGCGTGTTGGGAAAATAGCATGGAGAGATTTCATGTCTATGGAGAATTTTAGGTAGCGGTCTGCTAAGCTGGAGTCAAAGGTGCTTTCCATCAGATGCTTTGACAAGTTCATTAGTGTTCTGGAATGATGTGTTCTTTTCACTGACTACTGTTTAAGGGCCTGATAAAGTATTTGGGCACCAAGGATTGAGAGAAAGATGATCTGTATTTTAGAACTTTGGAAGAAGGTGGGTTCTGAATCCACTTTCTTTTCTGTCTAATTTAGAATGAGCTCAGCTCCGCATGGTTCTAGATTCTGTTCACTGCTGGTACATCAAGCCTAGCTGCAGAATCAGGATCACCTGAGAGCTTGCTAGGGAGGCAGTTTTCAGGGTCCATTTCCTGTGGCCGCCTCCAGGCGGTTCTCATGCAGGATCCAGTTTGGGCAGCACTTGTGTTTAACGTGTAAATTGCTTAACTGAAAGACCAGGAATGGTGAATGCATCTTCTTCATCATATTTTGTATTTACACATTTATGACCCAACATCAAAATTTTAGTTCTTTGATATTTGAATAACTAAACCTACTCTAAAAAATTATTTTTCATTATAAGTTGCTACATTCTAGCTGAAATCTCAGAAAATACAGAAAAAATGAAAAGAGCAATTTACTCCTCAGGAATATTTATTGATAACACTTTGAAGGATGAGTGTAAAACAGACTGGAAACCTCCCCTATGGTTAGGTTTTACATGGTGTTATAAAGTGGTACTCAGTCTTTTTTGATTTTAGAGGATTCTCTCAGATAATCTTCATCTTTTTATGCTACCTCTAGGTCCTGTTTCTTCACTTAATTTTATTTAAATGTTGTATAATTTAAAACGATTCCAAGTAAACTCAACAATGTCTGTTATTTTTTGGTCAAAATTATCTTTGTGCAGTTGAAAAATTTTATTGATGACTCATTAGTGGGACATGTTTTATATGAATTCTTTTTGATCAGAAACTTCTGGAGGGTAGAAAAACTTTTGCTTTTGAATTGCTCAAGATGTTTTCTTATGGAGGGGATAAAGAGATTGGTTAGAGTGATACTCCTAGAGAATGCCCTTACTTTCTTAGGTCAGTTCTAGAAATTTCTAGATGACTGGCAACAGACTTCTACTTTCATGGAAGCAGAGTGTCATTTTTGCCATCTGTGGAACACTGGCTTCCATGTTGGAGGCGGGGCAGAAGCATCAGGTTGTGATTTTGCCGATAGCATCCTTGTCATGCTTTGTTTTGGACTCCATCCTTGCCCTGGATAATGCAGAATGTGTCATGTCCAATGAAGGTTTTGGTGCATTAGTCCATTGACTAGACTGCCACAAGTCCTGTTTTCCAAGAGTGATGCAATGTATTATTCAGGGAAACACAGTACAGAAAGTAAAGTCACTAACTTGTTTCTTTCAGAGAACATCAGAACTCAGTATAGATTTCTAAAACTTCTAAGCATCATCTCTAAGACATTCCTATTTTCTCATGCCTTATAATATGCCCTATTTCTTCAGAACTCATTTTCACTCCTCTAATTCATACCGCTGTGAAGTTTCCACAGTTCTTTATTGTGTAGATCATTTTAAGTTCACTGACGCATTTCAGTTTTCTTTGCTCTGATAACTTCAATCAAGGACACCCCTAAATGACCCAGTCACAGAAACTTGTCCATTTTGGGGACTGGGGTGCTGGATGTGCCCTTGGCAGAACTTGATGGAAAAGCATTCTTACTGTTTAGTCACTGATATCTGTTTTTAAGAAGTGGAGTCACTACAAAGAGAACCTGGAAGTTTTAAGTATTTGTGCATTTGAAAACCATTAATGTGATGTGTGAAACTGGATTGATCAGGATTGAATTGAATTGGAAGACAGCAGGTCATTAAGTACCACCCCAAAGCCAGCCTGTTGCAGATCTTGACTGATAGTGTGTTATTCATGTTGAGAAGCTGGTTGGGCAGGAAGGATGTGTGGTCTGGTTATTGCGTTAATCTGGTTGGCATTTTAGTTTGCCAAAGACTTGAGGCATTGCAACATTAAAATGTCCCTGTGGTGAATTTGAATGATGTTGTGTCTCATAATCCTGCGTCTTACTATTTCTGCCCAATTGGACAGCTTTCTTTTAAGCATCATGGTGTGTCCAGTCGCCCATGCTCCTGAGGGTGTTTGCTTTTGTGGCCCCTGGTCCCAGTCCTAAAGCAGCTGATAGTCAAAGTCACAGTTTTCATTTTTATTAATAGAAGCTTAGGAATTTTCCCTATGGCAATTGACTGTGTAACTTGTGTTGTTCTTCTTGTAGGAGGCAGGTTTTTCTCTTGGAACATGGTGATAGATATTCTTGTCGAACTAACCACTAGATTTCTGAGCAAATGAAAACTTGGTAAACAGGTGGCTTTTCTGTGCCAACAGAACCACTTATGTTTTGGAAGTAAGGTTCTGTGTGGTTTTCCTTCCTTCGCCCTGGGTCGCAAGTCTCACCTCTCTCCCTAGGTATGTTAGGCTCCATTTGTGTCTTCTTCGTGTTCCCTGGCCTTCCAGGCGTACTCTGCTGTAGGACCCTTGCATTTTCCTCTTGCTAGAATTTTCTCCCCCTCCTATCTGGTGTGCTGGCTTGTTCACTCTCTTCAGACTGGGATATGAGCTCACTAAGGATTTCCTTAGCTCTGTGTTAAGTTCACCTCCTCCCTTTGACCTTTTGACTTTTCAAGTACTACTTCCCGAGGGTCCTCTTTCTCTAGTACACATCAATATCCACAAATAGAAATTTTACTTACCTTATTGGTATCACTTTTCTCTTACTAGATAGAACCTTCTTGAAGGCTTGGTAGGGTTTATTCCCTCTGTATTCCCAGTGCTTAGGATAGTGCCTATACCATCTTATAAACAGGATATCATCAATAAATACTAGCTGGATAGGAGGAGAAAAAGGAAAGGTTATGAATAGACTCTTTTGGCTTCCACCTGTCATAACCGACCTCCACATTTTAGACAAACCAGTAAAAGTGAGCAATTAGCCCACACCCTTCCCACAACAGCCTGTGATTTTTGAGGTGAGTTTTTAAGGCTGAGTTTCAGCAGGCTTCGCACTTGATAACTGTAGGAAGTAAATGCTTGGGTGTATGGAGGTGTGTCCCATGAAACCAGCAAACACCTTTCCTTGCACACCATTCTACTATTTCATATGGCTCTAAGAAGTCAACAGGTAGTAACAGATGCAGCCTGATTGATTTCTGGGAGGGTGAAAACAGCATATGTGCTATGGGATAGGTAAATAGAACTGTTGGCACTGAGATTCCATTATCTTTTGTCCACGGATAATAAATGTATGGCTTACTTAAGACTTAATCCCACACACAGTATTAGCAGTACTGATAGGGGAAGAGGGTGTGAGGAGTGGGACTTGTAAATAGTGATAAGATGGTGGGAATATAAAACTCTGTTTGGCAGGATCTGCCTGGGACTTTGCTGAGGCCATGGCAATACTTAATTAACTGTGTAAACATCTATTCAAGATAAGACTATAACAGTTGCCTTGGGGAAAATTCTTTGAGTCAATATTTGTTTGATCTTTTATACAGTATTTTGGCTTTGCAATTCATGCATTAGCAAAGTTGCTATTATAAATGCCCTTTTCAGGGATATACTGTATTTTCACACCAGGTCAGTCCTGGAAAAGTTAAAGGGTTGGAATCACTGTTTAAATGGAGATCCTAAAGGAGTTTCCAATGAAGCTTTAAAAATGGAAATTCGGGGCCCTCCCTGGTGGCACAGCGGGTTAAAGCACAGCACTAAGAATCTAAAGCCACCTCAGCATGAGTTCGGTTCCCACCAGCCCAGGAGGTGACCCACATGGCGTGGCAGACCTCTCCTGATCCACCCACTGCTCCCCGCAGCAGTGTTACTTCATCGATCTGCCTGTTCTGCTCCCCACTCTGTCTCTGGTGAATCCTCTCACCGTCCCTGCACCTCTCGCTACTCCAGTTCTGTATGCATAAATAAATAAATCTTAAAAAAAAAATCCTTTGTTTTAATCATTTGCCAAATAATGATTGTTAAGAAGTCTGGAGGATTTCAAAACATAGCAAATATCTTTGTCCTCAGTTTGCTTATAATTAACCTCAGAAAGAGGATTTTATTTAGTATATGTGATATAAAATATATATAGCTGTACATACACACACACGCGCATATATGCATAAGTTGTAATAATGGCTATGGTTTATTGTATACAGAGCAGCAAATACAAAGGCCCTGAGGTGGCAACTAACCTGGTTTGCTCAAGGAGCATCAAGAAGGTCAAAGTAGCTGGGGTTTAGTAAGCAGGGAGGAGAATTGTAGGTGGTGAGGGTGTAGGGGCAATGCCAGCTAGTAACTGGTGACTTCATGGTGATGGTGCTGATGGTGCAGCAGCTGAATGCCGAGTGAGTGAAAGGCAATTGGCAGCTGTCAACTGTGTTCTTTGGCCCTGTGCAGGGGTAGTTCCTTTTGCTTTTCGCTGGCAGATCCAGCTCAGTAGCTCTCAGTTCTTGATCCATTGCTGATGTGGGCTGAACGTGCTGATGTTCAGAAGCTTCACGCCATGTGCTGGCAGGTAGGGGACCAGCCACATAGCTTAAGTCCTCGGGGGAGCTCCTCTGAGCTGAGTGATGTTCTCACCTCAGTCTTCCAAAAAGCCTGTTAACTGGAGTTTTTCTTTGGCTTCTGCTTGGCACTATGTTCCCCCTAGAACCACAGCCCTCACCTCTAGACAACCTTCTTGACTGGCACCTTGGATCTGTGTGGTTCTCGCCATCCTCCTAGCAAGCCTGCCCCCTGGGCTGTATGCGTAGCTGTTTGGGGACTCGCACTAGCTGGAGAGTTGGGAAGATTGCATGTGCTGTTGGGGTCTCCTTTCCTCCAGCTTGATATTTTTGATAATCTCCCTATAATTGCTGTATCTGCTTGGATTACAGCCACGGATACTCGTAGTAGGCATGGCTGACTGTGCTTTAGACACCGATGTGGGACCATTGCCAGAACTCCTTGAGGCAGGGCTCTGACATGTGGATTCCAGCCTGCTTGGGTTTGCCTGTCTCCTTCGCCTTCAGCTCATGCAGCTGGTCCTGTCGTTATAAGCACAGGCCATACCAGAGAGGGAGAAAATGGGGGCCTGGGTGGAAGATGAACACCCAGATCATGGCTCTGGCAGTGTGACGGAAGGAGGGCAGATGTGAGAGATCTGGGGTAGGAAGGCTCAAGAAGACATGGTTCACACTGTTATGATGGTGCAATAAAAAGCAGAACCAAAAGGAGGATTTCCAGGTAAAACATTAATTTACTAGTCACAAATGCAACTGGTTCACTCTATCTTAAAGCAAAGCTATGGTCAAGTTATGCAAAGAAAAATGTCTGCTGTGGAGAGCCTGTGATGGTACAGGTGGGGCTGGGTCAATATGGCTTTAGATTAGATCAGAAGCCCAGCTAATGTTTACTATAAAGGTTAACCGCAGGGTCACTTCTGCGAGGACACACCCATGCACACACAAACTCACTCATTTCCTCCTCTGGTTTCTGTTTTCATTGCAGTTCTGTATAAATCTGAAACATCAACTTGAGTTCTGTTAAAAGGAACAATTACTGTGCAAATAGGCCCATTTCTAAAACTTACAAACCAGAGGTTGAGGCAATAGAAACGTCTGCAGTGCAGCTGTGAGGGGTAGGCATAGAAGCTCTTTTGAAGCTCTGATGGGTCAAGGTATGCTGCAGGGCCCTCTTTCCTATTGCTGAAGAAGAGTAATTCATCAAAAAAATTTATTACAATGAAAATGTTATAATGTGTATTGTAACTATAATAAAAATATGGCATAATAAATACATAGGTGGTTAAACTATGGCCTGTTTTCCTTTTGAAGAAAAATGCTAACTAACTTGAGGTAAGTAGTCTCCAGGCACCTACCACTTACCTCCCTGGGAAATGGACTAATTTAAGTTAACATTTATTGAGCTTTTGGAATATCCGAGGAAATGCTTACAATTTTCTAAATTCAATTTATTTTCTAATAAGTGGTTCACTCACTAGGTTCAACATTTAGAAATGGAAAGACTATTTAGTGAAAATCCTTCCTTCCGTCTCTTCTCCATTCATCGAGTTCTTACTAACTTCCTAACCTCCCTTGCTTCCAGTTTGATATATTTTGTTAATAAACACCATAATATACTTAATATTAAAGGGAAAAAGGCGACTTTTCCCAAAGGATCTTGTATTTGATCAGGCAAAATGAACCAGTCAATCATTTATAACTATTTTGGAGCGTTTTATTTTAAAGCAGTGATTATGAAAACCTTAGATAGTGAAGCTTCTTGGAGTTCTCAGCCTGACATCTGTAGCCCCTAGGGAACTTGTTAGAAGGTGGAGTCTCAGCTTCTACCTCAGACCTCCGGAATCAGAACTAGCGTTTCACACATTTAAAGGTGATTCAGAGGCACGTGGCTGTTTGAGAAGCCTTCATGTGTATTTCCACAGCACTGACCTCGAATCACAGGCTGACTGGGAGGGCCATCGGGAATGAAGAAAGGGACAAAAGGTCTCAGGAGTAGAACCCAACCCTGTTTTGTTGTGACAATTAAGTGACTTTGTGACAATTAAATGATGGGGAAGGTGCTACATAAACTTTTTGTGACTTTAATTTTTAAATTAAGAAAATCTGGCATCTCTCCTCTCTTCACTTGAGTAGTTCTGAAAGCAACTTCCTGTTGCTTCCTTATGAGGCCATACTGGTAATAAAATGATTGAGGAGTAAACACATTAATAGAAACACAGCCAATCAGATTAAGATTGACCACTTCTGTTTTGATGGGTAAATGTTCACAACTGCGGCTTTATGTTAAATTTTGCAGCACTTACTACATTTCATTAAGTTGTGCATTGCTGGCCAATGTAGACTTAATGTATATGTTTGTTAGATCTCAATGTGATAGTTAAATAGATGATGGAATGATGGGGAAAAAAAAAACACCATAGATTTTAACTCTTAAAAGTTGTCAGACTTCTGGGAGAGAAGAGAAAGGAGGAAAATTACTTGTATATTTTTGGTAAATAGAGGGCTAGAGGGAAGAAATGTAAGTTTTGTAATGAATGAATCTGTAATGAATAAATTTGTAGTATAAATGATTTGACTATGGCTGAGCTGGACTAGAAACTTGTGAAAAATTAGAGAAAATGAGAATGTAGGTCATAGGACTTTTCAACATTTTTATTTTGTGAGATATTTAAAAATTTAGTCACTAAAGTTTTACATCCTAAAAACCAGTAAGATCAACAAATTTGCATTCCACCTAATTAAAAAAAAAAGATTAGTAGACTGCTTGAGTGTGGCATTGCAGGGGTTGGACAAAAACAAAAAGATAAAAATAGAAGCAAATATATATCAAAACCCTAACTGCTGCATTGATACAGTTAACGTCTAGACATTTGGAGCTATTTCTATTGATTCAGGCAGATGAAGAACCATCCAGTCCAGGAGAGAAGATCCCAGAGATGTCTGGCTTAGGGAAAGAATGATTCTTTGATATCGAAAACTGAAAGGTCACAATTTAAAACTGGAAAAAAGACAACTGTTCTGGCAGGTGTGTGAGTGAAAACTCAAACAATTTGCTCATCTGGGTAATTAGCCCATTTTCAATGGAATGTCTGAAGTAACAAAAGACCTGTGGATTGAAAATGTTCTTTAATGTGTGATTTGTAATGTATAATAAAGAAAAGTGGAAGGTGAGATAATTGTGTAACAAGGAGGGGAAGGGATAAGAAGTTGTAACACATCCCAAGAAGGGCAAACTATATACCTGAAATAATATGTGGTAAAGTCTAAATTCGTGTGAAGCAGGGTAAAAATTATTAGGAAAACCCAGAAGGAATGATGATGATGGTTGTGTGTATGCATTGGGGTTTTTAAAAGGCCATTCTGGATCTACTAAATGAACTACAGTAGAGGAAACAATAGAGGAAAAATCTTCCAATTAAAAAAAAAAAAATTGGCCCTCCCTGCTGGCGCAGTGGGTTAAAGCACAGCACCAAGAAGCTAAAACCACTTCCGCATGAGTTCGATTCCCGCCTGCCCTGGAGGTGACCACATGGCGTGGCAGACCTCAACTTGACCCGCCCGCTGCTCCCCTCAGCAGTGTACTTCATAGATCTGCCTGTTCTGCTCCCCACTCTGTCTCTGGTGAAGCCTCTCACCGCCCCTGAGCCTCTGGCCTATACCCCAGTTCTGTATGCACAAATAAATCTTAAAAAAAAAAAAATCAAGTTGAAAAAGACAGAAAACTTGGTTGCCAGTATTCAGTGGAGGATATCATGAACATTTTAAGCCTGAGGCATTCTTGTAACATATTGGTGGGGTTGTGTCAAGGTTAAAATGTGTTGGTGTTAGAGCTGGTTATGTAGAGAGCAGAGAGAAGGAACTCTTAGTAGGGAGAAGAGAGTTACTGTATGTGCAGATCAGGCAGGGGCCCATTCCCTCACATGTGAGGTATGTGTGACTTGTGGAGCTGGTGGCCTCTGGCTAGAGACAAATTGCTCGCTGGCAGCAGTAGACCACCACGGCCCACTAAGTGACCAGTGTCCTGTGAAATGCCACAGAATGCCTTGACAGCTTGTTTTTAATCCTCAGGAAATCTCATGCAACTTAGAAAAGATAAGGCCAAAAATCCTACAGGGTTGTGCCCAGAGAACACAATTTCCTCCTCCTCCTGAAGTGTCTGCAGGAATCTCTGGAGAGCAGTGAAATACAATACTTTTCTAGTAGCCCAGGAAGGTGAGGGTTTCAGTGTCTGGCATGACTTAAATAGCCAACTGTTCTTTTGTCATTGGAAGCCATCGTATATCTATGCATTGTGATTTTTCTGAATGATGAGGTAATCGGCAGTAAGAAGTAGTATCTATAGTTTCTCAATTTCCCTTAGACAGTGGTAGAGCTGTTCTTCAAAGTGCTGTTTTTATTGTGATTTGAAGGGAGTGGCTTTTAAGGTTTCATCTTTTCTTTCTCATGTATTTTATTCTTTAAAGTCAGTGAATGAGTTTATCTGCATGGACATGTACAGTTGTAATTGTTCTATTTTTCAGCTCACCTGTGCCACAGGGAAAAGTCAATATTATTAGCACTGTTTACAAGTCCTATATTGTGATGTGCTGGGGATCATTTTTAGTGGCTAAGTTACAAATTGAATGCAAAAACTCAAGTCATTCACAGGCATGTAACAGTCAGCATGTCATTTGGCTGAAAGTGACATGACATCATTGAGAAAGAAGTTGAGTTGGATGGCACCAAGTTTTAATGATGTAGCTTTGGGCTAAAACTGAGGTGTGCCCTTTGAAGCCACTGCTTCATGAGGGGCTGGCTTTTTTATAGGCTGTTTTTTGAACTGATCAGCCCTCAGTAGGAAAGGAAATGGTAGAATTCACATGAGAAACGTTGACAGTTATTAGCACCCATTTGCCTGGTAGGCTGACCTAACAATGTCAGGCCAGGGGTGAGTCCTTGAAAGACTGAGGAAATCCAGGTGAAGAAAACACTGGTCCCACTTTACACTCCTGCCTCCCCCTGGGAAAGTTCCTGATACTTGGAGGGGGGCTGCTTGCTTCTCTCTGTTCAGGAAACTCTCTATGCCCCCCCCCCCGCAAACACCCTCCCCTCCCCGAAGTATGTTGGAGGACATAATGCCTTCTGTAAACTAATGATTTGAAACATGCAGTTGTCAGCCAGGATAATAAATGCAGTCTTTTGAAGGTACCTGGCCCTTTGGGGATTAAATCAGTGACCTTGGCATCTATGGCTGCTGTACACACTGGCAGATGCTCCTCTCAGACATTGTACCTGAAAGGAGCACAAACCCCAGCTTCTGGTCTGAATTTCAGCCTGTTAGAGCAGTCTGGTTAATATTCTAATTAAGAAGAACAAACGGAAATCTCTGAGAGTTTTGTCATTAAATTTTCTCCTTGGAAGACCAACAAATATTACCACTTTATGGGTTAGCTCTGAATTTGACTTTGGGAGGTCATCTTTAAGCTCTGTGAGGGCAGGGCTAGTATTTAGTATTTATTTATAAACTGACTTTGAGTTTATTGGTTGGTACAGCAGAAGCTCAATTGTTCTCATGAGTGGGTTTCTGTTTCCTAAAATTTAACTCTAAACATCCTATACCAGGTCAAGTTAAACTTAATCTAGATACTACCAATATTTGCTGTGATTTGGACTTGAGCCATAGGTGGCACACAGCTGACATTTCATAAAGGTTGATGGCTTTCAGAAGTTCGTTATTCTTTCTTTTCTCTGACTATTGGAAATGGACACCATTGTGCTAGGTTTTTGCTAGACTGTCATTTTTGAAAGACAGTGTAGATTAATGCAGTACTAAAGTTCGGAAGTGATTCTTGAACTACTAGCCTCCCTGGAAGTCTTATTACTTATTAAAATGCCATTTCTATTCATATTCCCTTCTTTTCTTGCCTCATTTTCAGTGATGATATTCTTTTAGCGGTTTCAAGCCTTTGAAAATAGTTCATTCCCACAGTGGGGATTACGAGTCTTGGAGGAAGGTGTGTTGGAGTTGGCTTAGATTTCAAGGGCTAGGAGACACCTTCAGGGAGCCCCCTTTGCTGTCTTCCTTTAGAAAAAACCATCTTAAGTCATCCCACAGGGCAGTTAGCAGGCTTCCAGGGAAGGAAAGTTTATATTCCTTTCATACTTAACAATTTTTTTGCAGCAAGACTTTTTCTTGAGTCTTGAATTTCAGTCTCTGTAAGTGACTGCAAGCAAGCAGTCTTCTATCTCTGTACTTGTATCTTAATCTCTAAAACAGGTATGGAAGTGCTTTGCCAGACCTGGGCTATGTAGTACTGGTTTGCGGGGCTTCCATAGCAGAGTGACACACACCAAATGACTGAACAGAAATATATTTTCTCACAGTTCTGGAGGCTAGACGTCTGATAACTGGGTGTCAGCGGGTCCATACTTCCTTTATGGGCACTAAGGAAGGATGTGCTCCTGGTCTCTCTCCTAGCTTCTGGTACTTACTTGGCATGTGGCATGATACCCCAGTTTTCACATGCTATCTCTGTCTCTTTGCATACAAATTTTTCCTTTTTATAAGGATACCACATTTGATTAGAGCTCGCCTTACCCTTGTGACCTCAATTACTGATGACTACTTCTGCAAATGACCATATTACCAAATATGGCCACATCCCAAGGGGCGGGGGGGGGGGGTTAGCACTTCAACATATGAATTTTGGGGAAACACAACCCATGATTATAGGCAAGAAGGTCAATTAGAATGGGAGGTCTGAAGTAGCTGGCCTGTTTCATGTTCTTTGTGGTTTTTAAAAAGCTGTTTGGGATTAGGAAACATGTAGCTTTTCTCTCTGACTGGGATGCTACTGTGAAGGAGCCAACAGAGTGAACTGATGTGAAGTCTTAACTTAGTCATAGTATTTTCCCATCAGGGCTGTGGCAATATCTAGATCCTTTCCTGAATTCAGCTTCTACCAGGCGGAGGCTCAGGATAGGTCTGGTGCTATAAACAGATGGAGACACAGATGCCTCGCTGCAATGCTGTCCTCATTTGTTTATGGGCTTCTTTGAGATCCCAGATAGGAGATATAATAGGAGATCAAAGGCCTTTGTAATTACATCCCCCCCAGCAATTCTTGCTAATGCCTGCGGAGTTATTTGTAAGGCTGTTGCAGCAACTGTGTCTAATTTCACTCTACATAGACTTAGATGTTGGCCTCCGATTACAGTGAGCTCTCTTTTCAGTGGACAATTTTATATCTACCACTGTTTCTGAGAGTGTCTTCCTGCTTTTTAGTTTTTTGATGAAATGCATTATACATCTGGAAAAGTACCTATGGAAGAATACATTTCATTGCATTTTCATACACCAAACACATCTCTAACCAGCACCCACATCAAGAAGGAGAGTCTTACCAGCACCCTCCTTAGTTATTAATAAATAAATGCTCCTTAATAAAATAACCATTAGCCTGAATTGTGACAGCTTTCAATAATTTTGCTTGTTTTGAATTTTCTTGCCATCCAAAATTTAAAAAATGAAAATTTAAATAAATTGCACACATTTTCCACAGCTATGGTATGCACTTTTTATCATCAGACTTCTTTTGGCCAACACTATATGAGCTGTCATCTATGTTGCTCATGAGCTGCCTATTGGGATATCCATTCATTCAGCAAGGGAGGAGACAATTTTCCATCTGCCTGAGTTCTTAGCTGAAATCCCTGTAGTAAAAGACAGATTGGAGTAAAAGAAGAGACATTTCTTAATGTGAGTATCTTATGTGTACAAGGGAAATATCCAGGGAACAGTAACTCCCTGAGTTGGTTTAGAGTTCAGGATTAAATAGCTTCTTAATGGGGGAGGGGAGGAGGAACTGGCCCTCCCTCACAAGAGACAGTGATTTTAGGAGCTGTGGATGACCCTTAGGAGAGTAGATGGCAGGGAGATGACAGTGCTTGGCAAAGCTTGGCTGGGTGTGTTGTCTACAGTCTCCTTTCTTTGATAAGTCTTCCCTAGTAGATGACACTCCTGGGCAGAGGACTTATGACAGTTCAGTTTCTTTTGGAGGATTTGTCTTTAGACAGATAAGAAAGTTCAGAAAAAATTTCCCCTGCCTTTTCTGCTTTTCAAGAGCCTACAGCTCATGCGTCCTGAGTTTCTGGTCCTCTCTTTAGCTCTAGTTGCAGATGCTCTGCCTATTCTATGAGCGCAAATTTCCTCTTTTATCCACAGTTACTGTGCAGTTAAGTGCTACATTCCCTCGCCAAGTGGTTTGCAGCACTTCTCTTTTGTTCACATTCAAGTCATTCAGCTACAGGCCTCAAAGATTTGCATGCCTAACTTCCTTGATGTTCAAAGGTCTTTTTTCCCTCTTTTTCTTACCCTCATGAGATACTTGAGGCTTATGTTAGTCCCTTCATAACCATCTGCAGTAACTTGGAGAGAAACATCTGTTCAAGTCTTTTGAATTTCTAATATTAATGTATGAAAGGAGCTGTGAGTGATGGCGAGTGGCCTGTTAGCAAGGGCCCAACTGGATGGGCTATACATCTTTGCTTCTCTTACTTTGGTGGTGGTGGTGTCAGGAAGCAAGCTGTGATTATGAATGTGATGCAGTCTTTCTCATGATAAATAGGTCTGGATGCCTAGACCTGCAAGAATTTGGGGAGGGCCTTGCATTAATGGGTTTCAGGAGAGAAACTGTGACCCTTCTACCTTGACTACCAATTTCCATTTTCTCAAGCAAAGCTGAGTTACTTAGCCTTGTGAAAGTGCATGTTAACAAATGATTTGGCCTTTGCCAACAATGAGAGTTTCAGTGAGTGAGTGTGAGTGTAGTACTCAAAGATAATGTGACAAAATTGGCCACATCTGCAAATGCTCTGTCAGAGGCACTTATAATCATGTCTGGAACACAGGAGCTGTATTGCCATTGTTACTACTTGAAATTATTTGAGACTTCTCAGGTGCCCGCAGAAGGCCCAGCTGGCTGGACTCCATTGTGTGGTTAATAATTACCATGTGGTTGGGCCCCCATCAAAGTTTGTCAGCTGAACAGGACTAGGCAGAGTCATAATTTAGGCCTGTTGTTCTACCTCATTGCCTGTAGGAAATAAGGAATTCAGGGTGTGAAACAGCTTTCTCATTGCCTGCCTGGATGCACCTGAGTGTGCCCTCATAAAGGGCAGTGTGCAGGGCAGATGCTCCTGCTGTCAGATGAAGAAGCCAATGTGGGAACCTATGTTTCTGGGTTAGTCTGGAGACCCCATTTGAAATACCCTAGAATGGGACTAGGCTGGCATCACAGGATGTAAATGCAGAATAACGATTGCTCCTGCATACGAGATCCAGGCACACCACGTCAGAACATGGTACCAGCAGACAGGACCTTGTTATATCTGCTCTTGGGTTCTCAAATTTTAAGCATCAGAGCATTTCAACACCATATACTAGAGAATATATCTTTCAGGAAAAAAGGGGCATTTTACTACTGTAGTCAGTATTTCATGAAAGAAAATCAATGATTTGTTTTTATCATCTACTATTCAGTAAGTTTTTTCCCCAGCATTAGGCTCTGTCAAGGTTTCTACTTTTCACTTAGTCGTTAATGGCTTCTTAGTCTTTAATTTACAGCAGCTTGGATGCCTTCACTGACTTTTGCAGGATCTAGGCTGGGGGCTTCTTAATGGTTTCCTCATGTTTCATTTACTCCTCCATCCTATGTATTTCTTGTAAACTGGAAACTAGGTTTAGAAGTGGGAGTAGATTCAGGATGAGCATTGTCTTAGTCTATTCAGAGGCTGCTATAATAAAAATACTGTAGATGGGGAACTTATAAACAAGAAAGATGATCTCACTTAGCTCTGGAGACTGGAAGTCCAAGGTCAGCAAGCCAGCATGGTCAGTAAGTGACCTTTCTGGGGGTGTTCTGTGGCACAGGGGACTTGGGTGCTCTTTCACAAGGACACTTATCCTGTAAGGAGCACTCCACCCTCATGATCTAGGCATCCCCCCAAAACCCCCATCTCCTAACACTATCACCTTGGGATTAGGCTTTTAACATATTCAGGGTTTTTTTTTGGGGGGGGGCAGGGGGAAGGTTGGTCATAGATGTTTGGACACAGCAAATATTTTGCCACAACACTTTCATAGGTGATGCTGTGGATTTGGTATCATGTGATGCTACTATTTCTCACTACTGATGCAGAGCTGGTGACTGTTGGATCATTGAACAGTAAAAGTTTTTTTTTTTTTCATTGCTATTAGTAAGGATTTGGGAGGTGACTTTTGGCTAGGGGCAAATAGCCTATTTCCTAGTAAGCTTTCAACTTGGTTTTTAGCTTCCTTTTTTAAAAATTATTTTTAATTTTAGGGTTACACTTCTGCTCTTCCATAAGTTTACATGTTCTACTCTCTCTCCACGGACATATCTGTGCCAATATCCCTTCTGCTTCCTTTCCGCAATGGTAACCATCGAGTCCAAGATTTATTCCTGCTATATTTTGCCTGGTGCATTTGTTGGCATTTTTAACCTCCTTTTGATCCCTGTCTGGCTCAGCTACTACAATGGAGTTGTATGATAGAGATGTCATTCTTCGTTCCTTCTATAAAGAATCTTCACGGACCCTCTTTATGAGTATTCTTCGGGATTCATGTTTTTTTTTTTTATTTAACTAATATAAACTATTACCATCAAACCTCTTTTTCAATACTCTGAATGCTCTTCAAGTTGAGGCCTTAGTCTTTGATGGTTTTCTGACACCGTAAGATGCCCCATCCTTTCACAGCCTCTGGGATCAGGCCTCTTTACAGGAGTACCTGGCTTCTCTTTGTGGAGAACTCATTAGAAACTCTGATCTGGGTGCTGGCTGGTCACATCATTAATGTGTGTAAAGGTCTTATATAGGTTTGTTCATTGGAAAGCTCTATGAGACGTATTTTAAAAAAAGCAAAACCATGGGTTCATTCCGACTTTAAATCTCAACATTTAAGAGAAATGTTCAGATCTGCGTGGACATTTCTATTCTAGTTAGTGTTATGCGGGCAATCCTTCTCATTCCTGCCTGCTGGCCTTGCCTGTAGACTCCTAGCCATCCTTGTTTCGTTACAGGGTAGCCCAGAGTGGACTGGGCCGCCTGTCTGTGGGGCCTCACCCGTGCGCTCACAATTTGGTTATACTGCAGGTACACACAAAAGGGTCAATAATGGGTTTATTTACAAAAGGGGAAAGGAATAGGAAACAACCCAGCGAAAGAGAGTGGGACACAAAGTAACTGGAATACCTTACGGCTAGGCTGACTGAACACAAGTCACGCGGTCAGGAGAGCTGCTTCCCCAGCGAGAGAGCAGTGCGAGATGCAATCATGCCCTATTTATCCCCTAAATGTCCCAGAATTCATTCCTGCTAGCTTCGCCCTTGGGTCCTCGCAGTTCTCTCCCTGGTACTGCTGGGAGTTGTAGTTTCCAATCACTGGAGTAACGGGTAGAGTCCAGAAAGCTGGAGTAGGTGGTGGAGTCCATAGGACTCTGCAGAGTTCCTTTAGGACATCCTTTCCCTTAACAGTTTTACCTTGGCTTTCTTCTGTTTGCCTCAGACTGAGTTGTGGGACTTCCAGTGTTCAACATCATCCAAACTGTGATTTAGTGCTGGCCATTGGAAAGCAGTTGTTGATTGCTGACAGCATATAGAACCACCTCAGGGTGAATCAGGGTGAGTGTAATAAAGACGACAGCTTTCAAATCCATTAGCGGTTACCAGGGGTCAGGCAGTGAGTGAATCAGTCACTATAGTTAACTCGTTTGTTCCTCACAGCAGCACTCTGCTATATGTGCTGATATTGCCCCTGTATAGTCTGAGGAAACTGAGTCACCATAAGTGTGTCTTTGCCCAGTTATACATCTTGCACCCACCAGAGCTGGATTTGCATCCAGATAGTCTGGTTCTACAGCCCACAGGTGTAGCCACCAGAGGTGGTGGCCTGCCCATCAACAGAAAAGTGTGCCAACTGTTCTCATCATTAGTTTCTTTAATGTGCTGACTCCATTACTGCAATATACATTTTCCTTCCCTGAGTTGTTATCATTGATTCAGATAATTTGATCACAGCTCATACAGAGGGAACCCAAACCCAAATCTCAGAAGAGATGAAGAAAGGACTTTGAGTCCCTTCTTTCACAGGATGGAAGGGTTGACGCAATAGAACTATACACCTTCCAAGATGCTGAGCTTGTTAACTGACAAGTTCTGCTTGTGTAAGAGTGGAGAGGTCTAGTCATTCCTTAACGGTAGGCTACTGTCTTAAAAACTAATTATGTAGCCCTCCCTGGTGGGGCAGCGGGTTAAAGCTCAGCACTGCAAGCTAGCTGCAAACGCTTCAGTGGAGTTCGATCCCTGATCCCAGAGGTGATCCACATGGTGCAGCAGACCTCTTCTGTCTCGCCCACTGCTCCCCTCAGCATTGTACTTTGTCATTCTGCCTGTTCTGCTCCCCATTCTGCCTCTTGTGTAGCCGCTCACTGCCCCTGCACCTCTGGCCTATACCCCAGTTTTTTTAATAAATCTTAAAAAAAAACACAAAATAGGGCCCTCCCTGGTGGCGCAGTGGGTTAAAGCACTGCACTAAGAAGCTTAAGCCACTTCCGCATGAGTTCGATCCTGTCTGCCCCTGAGGAGATCCACATGGCGTGGCAGACCTCTCCTGACCCGCCCTCTGCTCCCCTCAGCAGTGTACTTAGTTGATCTGCTTGTTCTGCTCCCTACTTTGTCCCTGGTGAATCCTCTCACCCTCCACATCTCTGGCCTGTACCCCAGTTCTGTATGAATAAATAAAATAAATCTTAAAAAAAAACCCCACAAAATAATTATGTTCAGAAGTACCAAGAACATTTTGACATTGGGGATGTAGGCGTGGGCGGTTAGTTCTCTTTAAGAACCAGATTTCTTTGAGGCAGTTATAAAATTGTACCTAAGAAGGGATTTGGTGTTCAATGTTGGTAAAACAAGAGAGGGAGGAATTCATTCTGTAACTTTCATGTTAAGATAATTGTTCTTGAGGTTTTTTTTTTTCTTCCTGATTTGAAGCCTTATCCTCTCTCCAATTTTTCTGTTACTTATATGGAAGAAGAATGATCAAAGACTAGTGGGAGAGGACAGGAAGGCAGCCCTTTTCAGGTAATTAATCAGTGAGGTCTGAGATTGCCCAAATGAGGAAGTTAGGCTCAGTCCTTTGGTTAATGCAGCAGTGGAGAAAAGGCAAGCCCATTAAAAACACGTCCCTCAAAATCCAAAATCTTTTCAGAAAACCAGTCAGGCCTGGTTGAGAAAAACTGGGCCATTTCAATGCTTGGATGCATCTTAAGTGAAGTGTTGTGACCCAGGTGGAGGGCAGCTCTCCTTTTTTATTCTTCCAGCGTAAAGGTTTTCCAGAATACACTCCCCCCAACACAAACATTATCCCAGTATAAAGCAATCTACTCCCATTTGCTAACTTTTAATAATTAAAAGGGGTTAGTTTAGAAAATGGAAAGGAACCCTCCATTCTTTTTCTGACAAGAAAGGCAAGAGAAAGTGAGTGGGTTTGGGGGGTTTGTGAATGTTGGACTTGTTTCTTTGCCCTCACCTCCCCAGTCTCCTTTCTGGTTCTACAGACCCTGGAGCGGGAGGAGCCCTAGAAAGGGATCAGGAGTGATGCCAGCGACTTCAGGGACCCATGAAGTGATAGATTAACCATATGGTTCTCCTCTCTCCCTTTCCTGATCTTATTTGTCAAATCTGAACAAGACTGGTCCTCTTTTGGAATGAGAATAAGGTGTACTGTCTCAAGGGAGGTACTGGATGAAATAAGGTAACTCTCTTTTCATATATGAAAAGGTGATACTTTGTTGTAGGGTTGCCATAACAAATGACCACAGACTGGGGTAACTTAAACAACAGAAATTTATCTTCTCACAAATCTGGAGGCTGGAAGTGCCAGAGCAAGGTGTCGGCAGCCTGGATGATTCTGAAGCCATCTTCTCAGCTTGTATATGGCCACTTTCTGCCAGTGTCTTTACAAGTTGTTCCTTTGCAATGGCTGTGTTCAAATTTCCTCTTCTTATAATCAACCAGTCAAACTGGATTCAGGTCTACCTTAATGACCTGATTTTTAACTTAATTACCTCTTTGAAGACCTGCCTTCCAATATAGTCACATTTGGAGGTATGGGAATTCAAATTTCAACATACAAATTTGAATGTGAATTTTATACCTCAAAACAGCAGATAGAGACATATCCTGTTACATGATTTGAATATTAAAAGTTATTAATATATTTTTTCCTTCAAATCAAGCCTCCAAAATGCTGTTTTGATGCACAACCCACCTGCTACCTAACCCTAGGAAAAAGAACACAGTTTGTTATCTGTAATCATTGCACTTAGTGGAGGGAGGGGGAAGACTGAGCTGATGTTTTCCTTTTCTTCAGCCTTTATTGCTGTAGATTTTAGGTATATTAAAGTAAGGGTAAATGAATTATTATGATGTGGATTGCACTTGAATAGTTAACACTTCTCTGACAAACAGCTTAAGTATGTCCTTCATACCTGTGGAGTGTGCAAGAACTTCTTCCATTAGAGTTAAGTAGTTCTATCAACTACATCATATGAGACTGGTAAAAGAGGGAGACAGTACAATATGGGAAATAAGCACCGTGAACTGATTAGGCCTCCCATAAACATCCTTGGCATCTTCAGAAGTGCTGTTTAATCACCATTGGGTTCAATTTCCTGTCCCCTTAAATGACAATAACGGTGCCTAATGTAGTAAGGATCAAAGATAATAATACACATGAAACACGTCGTTTAGTTCCTAACATATCTAAGTGCATGCTCAAATTTTTGAGTGTTTACCTTTCAAAAATTTATCTTTCGAATTGAGTTCACCATTTGTCATGTAGAGTAACAAAGAGAACTTTCTACATTCTTATGACTGCAATTGAAGACACTTTCCTTCAGGGCTGATTGGCACGGGGCTGAGGATGGTGAAGCTGTGCTGGGTGCAGTGGAAGTTGAGGGTAGTGTGTCTGCAGGTTTCAGGGAAGGCTGGTGATGTGCATGCCGTGCTTTGCCATTTTCCATGTGAATTCACAGCTTTGCTCCTTGAGTACAGTGTTTTCATTCCTTTTTAGACGCCAGATAAACAAGTGACTCTGTGAGAAAATTAAAATACTTAAATCTGATGTTAATATTTTTCCTGGATGATTGACTACACTATGTATTGATGCCTTGGGTACATTATGCTTCAATGGATAGGGTTGGAAATTTAAGGAAAGCATCCTTTTGAATAAGGAGGGTAGTTCTGGTTTTGTTTATTGGTTTTAATTTTTGCCATTTAGTCTTGTCCAGTCTGTAGCTTCTGACCCTTTTAAAATATGTATTTCAAAGTATATAAGTAGTTTAATCAAAATGCAGTGAAGAAGTTGAATCTCTTCAAAAATTGCAATGACTTCATCCTGCAGCGGTTGGAGGGCGAACATGTAGAACTCTTTGGTGTAGCTGACTGCATTCAGGGTTCATAGCTGTGGCAGAATGCTAACCCCTAGCACCTGTACCCTTACTTTTCTCCAAAATGTACCCAATACTGTGTGACGAGGATGCAGACAACCTTTTCTGAGAACCCTAAGTTTGCGGGTCTGCATTGATTTGTATGTTGGACAGACCAGGGAAGCTCATGGTCCTCTGGACTTAACAGCCATTATACCAGTGGTGCACATTTGTGTCATCAGAAGATGTCAAGTTAACAGGTGACATCCTGAAAAAATATTTTATATTTCAGAGGTTGAGAATTCACCCTTGGAAGGGCATGAATCTAGCTTAATCTATTAACATAACAGACTTGCATGCAATTATTTATATAGGCTTTTAAGCAAATGGACTGACTTTCTAAGGTTATTTTTTTGTTGAATTTGCTCTGGTTGATGCAAACTATTCTGAAAATAGGTAGGCGCCGTGCATTAAACAGTGCTTAAAGTGTGTTTATACATGGAATAAATCAGGCCTTGGCTCTTGATGCCTTAATGTCTTCAAGTTAGGATAAGGTAGCATTAGCTTTGGGAGAACCCTTGATTGTAACTAAGCTTTGAAAATACATGTATACCTATACATACGTACACACACACACACTTATAAATGTATTTTTGTGTGTACAATTTCATATACATACATATGTGTATGTGTGTTTGTTCATGTGTATATATTTTCATGTGCACAATGCTGTTTTTTTCCATTATATCTCTGCAACTGTGAATCTGGATTTTGGGTCTAAGTAGAGGACCTAAATGGAATGAAGGAGTTTATTTTTTTTAAACATTTACTTATTTATACATATAAGAACTGGAGTGTAGGTCAGGAGTATAGCAGGGGACAAGAGGATTCCCCAGAGACAGTAGGGAGCAGAACAGGCAGAGCCGCTGAAAAAATAGACTGCTGAGGAGAGCACTAGGTGAGACAGGAGAGATCTGCCATGCCATGTGGTTCATACGCATGTTGCAGTGGCAATTGATAGCTTCATACTGCTGTGCTTTAACCCCTTGCACATTCAGGGAGGCCTGAAGGGCTTTATTCTTGTACTTACTTACATATATGAGTATGTCTCTGTTGTATGGATGTTTATGATTAATCAGTTAATTTATTTGACCCACATTCTAGCCTTTGGACAATAGTTGGGTCTTTTTTTTTCTTTTCCTGGCATACTACATTTATTTGCTCTCTAGTACTTAATCATACTGGTTATATCCTCATTCATGTTGCTGAGCAGGACAGGCCAAGGATAAAGTCTTGAACAATACCTTTCATGAACTTCCTTTGTTTTATAGTCATCATAATTGTTTTTTTTTTAAGATTTATTTATGCATACCAGAACTGGGTACAGGCCAGAGGGTGAGAGGATTCACCAGAGACAAGAATGTGAAGCAGCACAAGCAGATTGACTGAAATACACTGCTGAGGGGCACAGTGGGCAGGTTCAGGAGAGGTCTGCCATGCCATGTGGGTCACCCCTGGGCCAGTGAAGGAACTCATGCTCCAGTGTCTTTAGATAGCTTCACGTGCTGTGCTTTAACCCATTGTGCCACCAGGGAGGGCCCCTTTTGTTTCTTAATTAGTTGAAAATTTATGATTCCATGTAACTTTACTGAAGTTCAGTTTATATAATTCTTGTCATCAAGACAACAGGAGAAGTGAGGGTAGGAAAAGGCCTGACAGGCTAAGAGAAATGTGACTTTCAGAGGACTATAAGCCTTAATGTGTGAGAGAGTAGAAAGTAAGAAACCTGGAAAGGTCAGGAAGCTAGGGTTGGTGTTGGGAGTTGAATTGAAGTCAAAGGTGATAATAATGTCTAGTAAGTGGATTGGTGAGGGGATAGCAGAACTGAAGAGAAGATGGAAGTCTTGACATTGAGGAAATCAAGTAATTGTGTTGCTGGTATGCTGGGTAAGGCTGTTTCCTTGCAATAAATCAATGAAAGCCATGACAGCAGGACTTGGGGTGGTCTTGGAGACAATGAGCTGGGTGTTGTGGAGATTGTAGCAATGACTAGACATTCCATAAACTGATAAAGGGGCACAGTTCTGAAAGTTGCACTGATGACCAAAGATTAATATGTGAAGCAGAGATTTGAGTTGACTCCCACATCTGTCCTTCCTTGACAGTTTAATTGTAATTTTTTTTTTAAGCTGAGCACATGGACACCCAGAGTAAGATTCATTTTTCATCTACCTTACAAACAATGTTACCATCGAACTTCTGATCCATAGGCTATAAATGAATGTGACTGAACACCTGACAGAAAGCCTGCTTTAGGAAGAAGAGAAGCCCCCTTTCCTCTGCCTTGCTTCCATACTGTTTGCACTGTCTTGTTAAAAACAAAAAAAAACAAAAAAACAAAAAATAAAAACCAGCCTTTTGTAGGATAAGTCAGATGACACAGTTGAGGGTGGTGGAGCATGAGGATAAGAAATCTTGGCTGCCCCTGCCTTTGCAAAGCCCACTGTAGACGTGTGAATGAGAAATGCAGTGTTCTCTCTCCTAAAATCATTGCTATTTTTGGTGTCCTGATGCTCTCAGTTGGACGAATCCTCTATTTATCTTAGGCTTGGGAGGAGCTGACATCAGCAGAGGAATAGGCATTATTAGGAAGTTAGATTTCAGTGTAAGTCAGAAGGTTGAAATGGTATTCTGAGGAGAACTTATGGATACTGAAGAGCTGTTTCGCATGGAAAGAGCTTTTCAGTAGTTAGAATGAAAAGACTGAAGGGCAGAGAGAAAATGGCTGTCATAGGGAGCAAGGATAAGGATGAGAGTTTGGGAATGCCTAAATGGAATTTACATATTTGGTGACTAGAGAAGTGACGTATGTGAGGCATGGTCACAGCCCTCAGAGATTCCAGTAGTTGTTTTACATAGTCTGTTTTGGTCCAAATGCAACTTAGATAGGTTCAGTTGCAACTACTTCAAATGGGTAGGGGTTCTTTTTTTTTTTAATTAAAAATTTCAATATTCATTTATATCATTCTTCATTTGTATACAATGTATGATTTCCCCATGAAATTCCCACCACCAATGCACTTGTGCACCATTACCATAGTCCCTTGTGCTTGTTCCACTCCTGTCCTGATCCTTTTCCTTCCCTCTCCCCTACAGAATGTCTGTGATCTACGGTTACTTGATGATTTTGATTTTTACTTTATTATAGTTATTGATTCCTTATTTGGCTTCTCTGTGTTACTTCTATAAGCGAGATCATTCAATGTTTTTCTTTTTCTTTTGGCTTATTCCATTGAGCATGATCCCTTCCAGCTCCATCCACGTGCTGCAAAAGGCACGAGTTTATCCTTTTTGATTGCTGAGTAATATTCTACTGTATAAATATACCACATCTACTGGATCCAGTCATCTGTTTTTGAGCATTTGGGTTGACAATAAAAATGGGGGTGCAGGTGTCCTTTTGAATTCATGTTTTTTGTTAAACAGGTAGGAGTTTTGGTGAAAACAGCAATTGAAAGTAAGGTCTATTGGTACTAAAGCCTGGGATAGCAGTAGGCCATGGTCTAAAGTGATCTCCTGATAAATTGTCAGATACCCTACTGGAATTTCCACAAATAAGACAATATTCAACAAGGAAGAAAGGGTAGTCTTTCATATTGTTCTGGTACAATCCCTGGTGGTGGTTGATGGTCTTTGGTGCTCATGGACTCTCTTTTAAAGATCAAGTTCAAGTGCTTCCTCATAGATTTGACAATTTGAGCTGCTCCTGGTTCACTAGTCATTATCTATGCAGGACTGGATCTCTTTATGCTTGTTGTATACATTCTGGCATCACATTTTCACTACTGATGTCCTTCAAACTTAGAATTTTCTCTTTGTGCAAGAATTTTATTTTTTTTTTTGCCTGAATTTTGAATCTGCTTTTGGTTTGATTTCCTGAGCTCTTATCTCTGAACAATTTTATTTCCCCCAATTTCGTATGGTCACTTTTAAATTATTTTCTCACACTTACTCCACAAGTTTGGTGATGTTTCTTTGTGATTCTTGTCAGTGACTTTGAGAATTCTATCAACTTTTGTCTTTCTAATTAAGTAGAACAAGAATTTTCTTTTTGTTCTTGATTTATTTTTAATGCAATATTACTTTGATTTTGTGGCATTTATATAAGATGGTGGGGTAATAAGTGGGTAAAATAAACATGTATAATGAGTGAGAAGATTCCTACAGCAAATAAGAAAATACTTAATTTTTGGTTCTGATTTTAATTATTTTTAGTTCCTGTGTGTGTATGAATAGAGTAAAACTCTTTACATGGAGTAAAACTCTTTTGTCTTCCTTTTAAAATGCTCAGGCAGTGATTTGAATACTACCGTGCTCTTTCTCTAAATGTCAATGAAGTTTTGACATGGGAATAATTGTACTCCGACTTTCATAAGGAAAAATTGAATAAAGCTTTGTCATTTCACTTCTGGAATACCAGGGACATGATGTAATCTTGGGGACGTATTTTGCATGTGAAGGTTATAATTGGATTTACTGAATCAAATATCTGAAGGATTTTCTGGATATACTCCTGAACCCCCAGGTAGCTGCAAATGAATAGTTTGGAGACCAGCACCTGGGGTTAACCAATTGGGGATTAAGTTCTGCATATGGTGTCTGTTAGAGCAGGGGAGTAATTAAGCAGCTCCTATGACACTGAAATTCTTGACTGCTTTCATTAACTAATTAAATGAGATGGAGTCCGCATTGTAAAAAGAATGAATAAAATTAAATTTTACTTTAAACTTAAAATAATTATAGGCAACAAAAACCTTGCATTCCATATTTTCATGTCTGATCCTTGCTAATATCAACCTACTCTGTTAATTACAATGAAGAAATTTCAGACCACCACCATATTATGGTTACTCTGTATGATTGCCATTGGTCAGCCACTTGCCAAAGACTTTTAGGAAGGATGGACATGTTTCTGGTAACAACTCCAAAAATGATTATCAGAACAATAAGAAATTATTAATATCTTAAGCAATTCTGGCTTGAGTGACTTCTGATGTTAAAGAATTTTATTTTAGAATATTATGTCATGGACACTATCACCGATATAGTAAGATAAAGGCAAACATTGAAAGGACATTTCTCTCTTTATAAGGATATGCGGTTCCACATGATACCAAGTGCTCAGAAAATACAACTGAAGACCCTTCATTCTTGCCGTGAAAATGAGTAGGTGCGTCAAACTGGCCTTCTCATCCTCTCAAATGGGAGCTTGGTTAAACACAAGTAGTTTCAGATAGAGGACATTACCTATGTGTTACTTGGTGTTCATCTGAAATTCAAGTTTAATCTCCCATCCTCTCAAATGGGAGCTTGGTCAAACACAGCACTTAACCAAGCACTGTGCACTTGATTGAATCATAAATTGATTTACCCTTAGTGGAGCTGGTTAATTATTGCTCTGTGTTTGGTGTTGAAGACTTTGGGTTCTATGAGGTGGGAGATGGGGACTGAAAGCAACATGAATAGGACCAAGAGATTTCAAGGCCCTGAAAGGCAGAGAAGGCCAGTGTGGTGTTGCAGAGAGAGGGTAAGAAAGCTTCCCACACAGGGTGTGGGAATGAGAGCGACAGAGGCACAGACACAAGTAGAACATGTCAAAATAAGCACCTTCAGAGGAGGTTGAGGGACAGAGAATGGAAGTAGGCAGACTGAGGAGGTCCTGTATTTGTTAGGGCTTCCTTGGTAGCTGCCCTAGTTCCTGTGTGAAAATTATCTTAAAGACAATGTACGTTTACTGCATGCCAGTTGATGAGTGGAAAAATCACCTGAAGAACAAGCAGCACATTTACACATACAGGTTAAATTTCTTTAGTTTCTACTTTCAAGTGCTCGATTGGGTCTTAAGCTACATTAATCATTACTTAATATTACTTAATAATAATATGGAAATGAGTTTACCCTGTTGCAAGTCCCAGTTTCAATCAGTAAGTAATTATGAAAATTAGCCTGAAAGATGCTGTGAAAAAGTGTTGCTTTCTAGGCAATAATTAAACCTCTCAGCCATCCCTGGGTGGTTGATTTTTTTTTTTTTCCTAACTTTCTTGCTGCAGGTGGAGAAAGATAGCAAGTGGCTGCTCACTGAGGGATTCATTAGTTGAGGTAGCAAAGGTTCCAGCTAGAGAAGGGAATGACAGGAATGTGTTATAGCTGGACAAAGAATAAAAAGATCAATTGGTTTCTTCTGGCCCAAAGCGAAGCATCTTTTGGAAATGTGAATAAAACCTTTAAAACTCACATGGTTTTCATAGTAGTATTTTTGAGCCAGGTCTCAAAATGTGGAGCTAATTCCCCATCCTCAGTGGGAGCCAAACCAAACATGCTCACCAACTTTGCCAGCTGGTGAACAGGTGCTCAGAAATAGCAACATAATAATTATTATTATCACCATCCTCCACAAAGCGCCCTGTGTTATTACAGAAGTGGATGGAGCCTGATACACTTGTGGGCACATAGCTCAAGTGCCACCCAGCACCTTTGTTTTCCTGTTCTTCCCCTACCCCCACCCCCCCAACTCTCAGAGGAGAAGGATAACCACTTGGAAAGTTCTTAAAGGATGGAAGCCTTCAAACATGTGGCGTCGAGGTAGGAGCTGTTCTTCAACTTGATACCTTGAAAGTTGCAGTGTTGACAGGATATTAAAGAGGCAAATGCTTTGTGCACACCCCATGCAGTTCGTAATGTGAAGGCAGGTAGGAAGGACTGTTTGGAAAAACGCAGGAGAAAGTCCAGTTATATCTGAGCTTCAGACACAGGACATTCCCTATGTATTACTTGTTGTTCATCTGAAATTCAAGTTCATCTGAGCATCCTGTGCTTTTATTTGCTGAACAGGCCATGCAGGTTGCAGGATGTCTCCTGGCTGGGGAGAGCCCAGCCAGGGTCTCAGCTGGACAGTGATTGAGCCTGTCACTCCCAGCACTGTGATGCTTCTGTCTCCTCGTGGAGCCTTCTAGAAGATAGGGCCGATGTCATTGGGAATAATTATAAAGGAAAGAAGGCAGAGTTTTGGATCGGAGATTTAAAAGTGAGAGTAGGCTCTAAAACAAGTCTCTTAAATAAACTAGGTTGCTTTACTGACTTTGAGAAGTCAGTTGATCGATCAGTGAGAAATATAAAAGTGCTTGAACTTAAACCTCAGCAATTTTCTTGGGCTGTTTGCTCTTTTCATCATACACCCTATGCGACTTCCAATGCATAGACACAAGACAAGTTTAATGAGGAAATAGAAGGGAGTATAATTTTAGGTAGTCATTGAGTCAAAGATTGCATGTTGGATTAGTGGCAGTATCTTCACAGACCTTATGAATAATGATGTCAGTAATTGTTTGCCTGTCATAACTTGACTTTTGTTCACTTTTTGAGGGAGTTAGCATAAAGACAGAAAGTTCTGGGCATTCTGAGACCCAGTCCCCTTGTTTACCCTGAATTGTTCCCTTTGGGGTGGGCTTATACGGACTTTGACTTTGAATTCCCAAGACTTAAATTTTCTGAGGTTTCCCTAGCTTTTACATTCTGAAACTTATTTGGATCACTGTTGCTGACATCTGGTTTTGGTTTTTTTTTTTTTTTTTTTTCTCTATGACCTGTATTGGGCAAGAGCAAGGAGATTTAAGAAAAATGAGTTCATTTCTTGCATTTGCTCCTGTAAGTGAAGCTTACCTACTAGATATATACAGTGAAACCCTGAGATATAGTCCTATGTACATCTAAGTGTAGATATACAAATACATGTAGAAATACAGGTTTTTAAAGTCACAGTGCTTTAACAGTGGAAAGTATAAGACAAATGTGGAATGATGGGATTTTGATGCACTGCCATGTCCTACGCTTTTACAAGGCTCCCAATGCTTTTCCCACATATTGAACTGTCAGAGCAATGATCAGTGACTTATACTGCCTCTTGAATTCCTGACCAGCTGCCAAAACAATTGCTTAAGTAAATGTTTCCTGATGTCCAATGACCATTAATTACTTATCCCCCTCCAGCATAGAAATGGTTGTGATTAGAGATTTTGAAGGTCCACCAATGCCTATACTTAGTGAAATCCATGAACAAGCCTTTCTCCTGTTTTCCACTGCCCCAGTGAGGCAGGTGCAGGCCTTCAGAAGAAAAGAAGCACTCTGTCTATTCAGAGACCACAGTGCTGTCTGGCTGGTGGCTCTGGGTTCACATCATTGCTAGTGGAAGGCAATCATGTTCCAAGATCCCCTGCCCTTGAGCCTGGAGCCCAGTAGAACTATGTCCATTATCACAGCTCTGAAGAATGAAGTGTGTCCCCATAACCAGGATGTACAAGGGCCATCTCAGGCTTCTCAGAGTTCTGTATATGGTCAAAGGGCTCTTCCTAGTCCACAATCACATCTTTTATGGTGGCTGCTCTTAAAGGCTAATGTGGACCGCGGGCATGTTGAAAACCTAGTTTTCCCAATGCCTGCAAGGGGGCTTGCCCTGAGGGTGAGCCCTCCTCCCCCCATCATGCGGCATCGTAGACCACATGTGAGCTTGTTGGCGTAGGCACATGATATTAAGTAGGACATAGGACATCAGAGATTTCACTTAGGAGTGGTTACTAGATGCTTACAGGAGACACTGAGGCATTCTCAGGAGGAGTGGGCCCTCCATTGTTGCAAGGATCTTATTCTAAAAGGAGTTTGTTCTCACATTCAGTATAAGGAATTTCACATTTTTGTTCTAAAGAGAACCATTTTCACCAGCTTATTTCCTGTTAGGAAGAGCTTGACTCTTGATTTCTGCCAGGGCTGCCTGGATCCAAAGCTGTGTGGTGACCTGTGATGGTCTAAACGGAGTAAAATTTTAGCTATAATGCTACCGTCTCTTTTCCGTGGGTTAGGTGTGACCCTGGAATGCTGTTCAAATTGGGGTTCCATGCAGCCAGTGCTTGTCACTTGGCTTTGACACAGGCACGGATGTCACTCTGCTTTATATGGATTATTATTTTCTTCTTTTTCTAGAAATTAATACTGTAAAGCAGCTTGGAGGGTCACTTAAAAGCCGGTGTCTTTTCAAAGTTCACCTTGGTAGAAAAGAAATCCAGGCAGTGGGTCCTGGGACTAGGCTAGAGGACCTTGTGGAAACTTACCTTAAGATAGAATCAACCAGTTAATATACCCTCTTCTTGGACAGGTTGAGTTCCTCCTTACTACCCTCTCCCACAGATCTTTATGAACGAAATCAGTCTTATTTATATGATTATTTTAAATGGTGGGTTTGTGTAAGCTATTGTAAGGGGTAAATTAATTCACCTTTGAACTTAATAACATCTTAGAATCCCCCAGATTACTGCACAGACATGACTATGAATTGCCCAGAGTTTGGAATATAAAAAACAAAAACAATAAAAACCTGCTTCCTGTCTGTACTTAAAAACAGCCTCCATCCTTCCCTCCCTCCCTCCCTCCCTCCCACCCAACTCTGTGGCATTTTAATCCACACTCTTGTTGCTTGAACAGACTTTGTCAATGTTCTCATCTTGCAGGGTGGAGTTGTCTTCAGAGAGACCCATTTACTTAAACAATAGACCTTCTTGTTGTCAGTTCTGCAGCTTTCAATAATTTACCTTCACTTGATGTTCATTAGCCTGTGCCCTTGGCAAAAGAGGCAGACCTCCAAATTTGGCTAAGTGCTCAGTTACTCAATATTAGCATGACCCAAAGGAATCCTTCCATCTCTACAAGGGCTGCTTCTCTGCCAGAGCCAGCCTCCCATGTCACAGGGGCCAGGGGCTGACCCTAACCAGAGGCAATCTGGAATCCTCAGGGGGACAGTTAGTACTTTCCTTTCTTCCAGTATATTCCTCTTCCGTATCTCTGAAAGGACATCAGCAGAAATGAAAAGGAGTTGGGATAAGGTGGGAGGACATGACACACAGTCCTAGAAAGTCAGCCACTGTTAAGAATTTAGTAGCAAATTGTGGCAGTGCTGACTTAGGTAATGCCTGGCAAACCTTCAAGTATAGTTGTGCCTGTTTGTTCATCGCACAACGGCACTGAGCCAAAGGGTTAAGTGGAGCCAAAATCCAACCTGTGTTCTGCCTGGCAGAGCCTGTGTTTGGCCTAGAGAAAGTTTGGTCTTTTGCAAATGCTCCCACAGACAATATCCTCATAAACAGCAGGCACACCCACAAGACTCATCAACCCAGGGTGGATGCCTTTTACAATTTTCATACAGGTGTCATGTGAGATAGTGGGCGGGGGTGGAGGACATCCTTTCTCCCAGGTCTTCAGATTAGGTCTTCAGATTTTTATCTGAACTCTAACCTTGGCCTGTGGCTCAGAAGGCAAGCTCTCACAGATGGGGATGCAGACAGGGTGATTTCATGGTGGATAGCACAACATATGTAGGAAGTCATTCCCTTTCAAGTCTCTTTACATTCTGAGTGTTATTCAGACAGAAAGTTAACATTTTGCTAACAAAAGACCCAAGGGCTTCTTCAGGGGCTTTTCAGAGACCTTTATTTACTCAGAGTTATAATATTCATTGCATTTTTGTTTAGATACTGCCTTTGCCATGGTATAATGGCTTCCTGCTTAAAGTAAAATAACATTAAAAAAAATTAGTTGATTTCTACTTTGTTCTTGCCAAATTCAATTCAGACTGAATTTAGGGAGCAATTGTTTTGGGGTACAAAGATCAAACTAGAGAGGATAGGAACATGGCCCTTCACCCTCATACAGATTTCTGGCAACTTCCTCTAATAATTGAATAAAAGGAAACACATGCTTTGTTATTGGAAGGATTTAGGTTCAAATGTGCAAGCATGTATGTGTATTTTTATGTTTGCATGTACTCTTTCCATAAACACAGTTGAGAAATTGTAGACTCTAAATTCCTGGAGGTAGGATTAGAAGATATAGGGGAAACTGGAGCTATTTGGAAAGCAAGAAGTTGACACCACATCTTTTCTGTAGGGAAGAAATGCTGGCTTAAAATAAGAAAGTTCTAGAAAGAAAAGATGTCTATTAGTTGATCCTTGACTAAAGGGCTCTCTTCTTAGGTTCCTCCATTTCTCAGCTTCATATACTCTCAATCTCTCTCACATATAAGTACATGCTCATACCCAGTCCATTAATGGTTCAAATCTGCCCCCTACCTTGTAGGAGAATTTTTTGCAGAAGCCACAAAGTAGAGTAACAAGCATGACACAGGGAACTAAGGCTTGGTCATCTGATGAAACAACATATTTAGTTGTTGATATGAATATAGTTGTTGATATGAATATAGTTGTTGATATGAATATAGTTGTTGATATGAATATAGTTGTTGATATGAATATAGTTGAGGTTACTACAGTGAAAGCATTGTTTGGTATCCAGTGGCAACACTAGTTTATGTTTATATAAAGAAAAAGTGTCATCTGATATAATCTCAGAAAACTGCTGCCACAGGCCTTTGAAACAATTACTTTAGATTATTTCACAGAGCATTAAGCTTAACAATGTCAATATGTTCCTAAATGCTCCTCAAAAAAAATTTCTGCAACAATGCCAAAATTTAGGTTGGTAAAAGGGCAAACTCAAATAGGTAATCTCATTGTACTGTTATTTTTGAAAACAGTTTTTCTTTGAGATATAACTGACATATTTACAGTGTGCAATTCACTAAGTGTTGACATGGGTATGTCTGTGAAACTGTCACTATACCTACCTGCTTTCCTGTGCCCTCTTGGCAATCCCTACCTCACACTCCTTGCTGTCAACCTCTTGCCCAGGTGGGACATGTCTTTTGTCACTATAGATTAGTTTCCAGAGTTTTATAGTTTTCAGAGTTTGCAGTAGAAGTTAGTTTTATTTAGGTTCTTTCACTGAGCATAATTATCTCGAGAAGCATATAGTTTGTGTGATGGTTGGATAATTCCATTTTACTGCAGAGTGATGCTTGTTTGTATTGTTGTGCTACAATCAGTTTATCCTTTTACCTTTTGATGGTATTTGGATCATTTGTAGCTTTGGACTTTCATGAATAAGGTGCTGTGTGCGTGACTGTACGCGTCTGTGTGGATGCTCTTTTTGTTTTCTTTGGAGCTTTAAACCTCTTTCTATGTCTCCATTTAATTATTTGAACATATAGATGACAGTTATACCAGTTTCCCTGCTAATCCTTTTATCTGTATCTCCTAGGTTTTGTTTGATGTTTATTTCTGCTCCTTAGGTTGAGTCACCTTTGGGTGTTGGGTGTTGTGACTTTTACCTTTCTTGGTTCTGTGTATTTTTGTTTTTTTGTAAGTATTGTCCAACTTTGTTTTAGGATGCAGTTAAATTTTCTTGGAAACCGTGTGATAATTTTCTGTGGTATTTTAATATTTGCTAAGCATACTAAGTCTAGGGCTTAGTATTTCTTACTACTGAGTAAAGATCCTTCTAAGTACTATATCAGATGCTTCATAAACTATGAGGTTTTTGTAGGAATGGTAATTTGTAGAATATTAATTATTACATTATTAGTTTTTAACAAAAATATATATTACAGATTTCACTGGTGTATTCTAATTTTTTTAAATACATATAGTGTGGCAAACATGAGGTACAAATTAGCAAATAAAATAAAATCCTTAATCTTACTGTCTGCAATAAGCTAAAAATAAACTAATATTTATATAATATGACAGGTGTGCTTGCAGAAAAATAAGGCAGGGTAAGGAGAGAAGGAATGATGGGAAGCAAGAGAGCACAGTCATAGGAGAGTATCTGGAACAACTGAGAAAGTGATCCTTAAGTAGAGGCTAGGGTAAAGTGAAGCAGCACACCAGTGGGTTTTCTGGGGAAGGACACTGCAGTTATTGAATAATAAATGCTCAGATAGGGTAAGGAGAGGGTGGCTTGGCATGTTTGGGGAAGAGTATGGAGGCTAGTGTGGCTGGAGTTTGGGAGAAAGTGAGAGAAGAAACAACAGATGGGGAGAGTGAGCACTGTGTGGATGGAGAGTCATATAAGGCTTTGCTATGTGTGCTGAGAATTTCTGGGCTTTATCCTCATGGTGATAGAAATAGTTTGGGATTTTGAGAAACATACAGTGGCGTGACAAGACTTACCCTCTTAACAGGACTACTGCTGTGGTTATGTGGAGAATTGATGTTAGGTAACAGGGTAGAAGTGAGGAGGTCAGATTAAAATCTGTCATAAATGTGTAGACCAAAGGAGTTGCTAGTTGAAAGTGATAAGAAGTAGTCAGATTCAGGATATTTTTAGAAGTTAGAACAAGTGGGTTCAATGTAGGATTTGAGAGATTGAGGTGAGGCTAGGGAAGGATGAGGGAGGGAGAGAACAAAATTGAGAGTGACTTCAAAGTTTGCTCTTTATGGAGGGGGTATGGTTTTGCTCCTCTTTTCCCCTCACAACAAGAAAAATACAATTGCCATTTTTTGGTAAAGGAGATTAGGGGACAGTAACCAAATACTCAGTTTTGATATGTCAAGTATGAGATGCACTATTAGATGTCAAGGAGATAAGCTGATCTGAGTCTGGGGTTCAAAGGAGTGTAGGTGTTGAAAGTCTTTCCTATCCCTACATCCAGCAGGAGCTGAACATCCTCTCCATCTGTAATTACTCCCTACGTGATCTTAGCCAGGCATAGGAGATCACCCTGGGAATCAGTATGGATGGAAAAAAGTAAGAAGGTTGAGGACTGTGATCATTCAACATTTAGAAGTCAGGAAGATGAGGAAAACCCTCAAAGAGACCAAGAAAGAGTTGCCAAGGAGATCTGACATCGAGAAGCCAAGAGAATAAAATGTTTTTTTTTTTTTTAAAGATTTATTTATTTGTGCATACAGAACTGGGGCACAGGCCAGAGGCTCAAGGGCGGTGAGAGGCTTCACCAGAGACAGAGTGGGGAGCAGAACAGGCAGATTGACAAAGTACACTGCTGAGGGAAGCAGTGGGCGGGCCAGGGGAGGTCTGGCTCGCCATGTGGTCTCCTCCGGGGCAGGAGGCAGGCGGGAATCGAACTCATGCGGAAGTGGCTTCAGATTCTCAGTGCTGTGCTTTAACCCGCTGCGCCACCAGGGAGGGCCGAGAATAAAATGTTTTAAGGAAAAGGACACAATATAATTTTTACTACCCACTATTCAAAGTTTAGTAAAATCAGGTCTTTGAACTGACTTTGTATTTGGAAACATGCAGAACATTAGTGACCTCGTACAAGTGCAATATTATTGAAGTGGTACAAATAAGTTTAATTGGAATGAGTTCAAGACAGAGTGGAGAATAGAAAGTGGCAACAGTAAGGAAGTGTAGACCGTCTTTGGAATTGTGATTTGCAGAGGAACAGAGGAATGGAGTGTGAGTAAACACATGCGTCTGATGCTATGATGTCTTTGAGGAGATGCAGTAAATCGCTCCCTGTAATTATCTCTGAGAGAGATTGAGTGAACTTGACTATTGAGGAGAGGGAGGAAAATTTTATTTTCCTCTTTATTACTTTTTATAGTGTTTTATTTTTTCCCATCAAGCTTGCATTGCTCTTATTGAGAAACAGGCTTAGCAGTGTTTATAGTAGTATGTAAGAACACATAGATCCGATATGGTATGACATTATTATTAGTTTAAGCAAGCAAACAAAAAATGCAGACAAATACAAGAAGAAAGCAGATACAGGTATATTATTAAAGTATTAAAAAGTAATATAGTATGAATGAAATGAACATTGGAAAGTGGGACTGAAATCTAGCTGCCAAACAAATCTAATGTCTCATCCTTGGTTTCCTTACTTGTAATATGTATATAAAAGTGCTATTGCCAAGGGATAGTATAAAGCTTAAATAGAATAATGTATGTTGGGTGCCTAGAATGTATTAGATTGGGACATTATTATTCCTTCTCATTTCCATATTTTAAAAGGGACAAATGTTCACAAATTCATACATTACTAGTGTAGTTAAAATTTGGAAACATTGGAAACAGGAGCAGCAATTGGTGAAAATGTTAGCAGTGTTTGGTTCTGGGTCATTTTCTTTTTGGTATAGTTTTTGTGGTTTTAATAACAAACCAATAGCGTTCCTTACAGTAGAAATACAAGGTGATAGGTTTTGTTTTATTATGTTTTGTTCAGGTCACTGATAGATTTGCACAGGAGAAGGATATGTACAAAGAGGCAGTAGGAGAGGAACTGGACATTCATATGGTACCCTCCATTTGAAAAATCGAACGCATCTGAAAAGTGGGATAATGAACACCATGCAGAGCCTTGAGGCTTGCATCTGCTGCCTGAATTGAGATATACCTGGCAGGCTTGTAAAGAGGGTGGCTTGGAAGGACTGTCCCAGTTTAACTGTTGTCCTGGTATCATAAGCATCCCTGTTTGGATGATAAATCATATGATTTCCCCCTACTTAAAAACTGTGGAACCCTCAAAAAGTTTTCAGAGGATTCAAAACTCAAGATAGTTTTGCCCAAATATTTTCATGCTGTGATGGAGACTGGGATGGAACCAAGGAGATGTGAAAAGGATCTCAAGGTCCACTTCAGATTTAATTTCTGTGATGAAGTTGGGACAGATACGTAATGCTCAAGATGGTAAACAAATGCTGTGGTGTCCTATATTTTCTGTCCTAATTCTGGGCAGTGTAAGAATGTATGTGTTTTAAAGATTTATTTATTTATGCTTACAGAGCTGGGGTATAGGTCAGAGGTGCAGGGGCAGTGAGAGGCTTCACAAGAGACAGAGAGGGGAGCAGAACAGGCAGATCGATGAAGTACACTGCAGAGGGGAGCAGAGGGTGGATCAGGAGAGGTCTGCCAGCCATGTGGATCACTTCTGGGGCCGGGATCCAATTCACGCTGAAGTGGCTTAAGCTTCTTAGTGCTGTGCTTTAACCAGCTGCACCACCAGGGAGGGGCCAAGAATGTGTTTTCTAATAGAGGATGGGGCATGGTTTAGTAAAATATGTTGAGTCATAAGACTGTATTCAAATGTAAAGTGCTTTCATGTGTATTACTCTACTTAGTATCCGCATGTTCTTCTTTTTTAAAATAGTGATTGGTTATATGGTTATATTGGTTATATATATAACCCTTGTCTCTCTTTGCATTATTCCACACATTTGGGAGCCTTCTTCATTCTGAGATTTTTCTGAATAGGACAAAAAATGAGTTAAAATTGTTTTCTGGAGTGAACTAACGCTTCTCAGAAGATCTTCACTACATAAGGTGCCTTTGCTACATAAGATTTGAAGAAGATGAACGTTTTAATTGGCCTAGTTTGGTGGCTTACAACCACCAAATAAGCAGAATAATTGCTGAGTGACTACTGTTGGATTTCAGTGTGTGTCAGTTACCTCAACACTGGAAATGCCATTTCTTTCTCTTCCCCTTCAATATAGCAAGGGAGGCAAAGCTGGAGAGAATTTCAGGGGGTTGACCTGATACCATTTAGAATTCTTTCTTAATACTTTACTCATATACCAACTTCTAAATTAAGGATTGCAGTGTGGAGTTTATGAATTGAAAGAAATAATAAAGGCTAATTGCTCTTTCAACTATTTTTCTGGATACACAATCTATGGAGAAATGTCTTATCATTATAAGTAATGCTTTTAACTCAGTGCCAAGTGATATTTCATTTTCATCTAGGGTTTCAAGGTTTGGATATATATTTCATTTTGAAAAAATGTTAGCACTTTGTGCTGTTAAATAACTACTGAGAGAGAGAGAAAAAAAATGAGAAAGAAAGAAAAAAAAACAATACAGCTATTCCCTACTGTCCTAAAACCCTATGAAGACATCACTTTATCTGAGAGAAGGAAATTGTACTTTAAAGCTTAACATAGAAGTCATAAAGGTTGGTCTCTGTTAAAGCTGGGCTGTCAGCAACCTGCAAATTAGAACTGTAGGGAATGTTTAAACTTAAAATTCATCTTTAACATGAAGGGGTTCACACAATGCTATTCTGAAGGCTAATCTTCAGTGACAGATGCAAAGACAGGAGCTTCAGGTATTATTTGGAAAGCGCAATCCTTCCATCTGAAGCCCTTTTGACTTTTCATGTTAGGCATCAGCCAGTCATTGCCAAGAATATGTCGAAAAGGGACTGCTCTTAGCTATTTCAAGGACCTTCCTTTGTATTAGGTCCCTAAGAATCTTCTGTGGTACATTTTATATATGCTGTAATGGCCACAAATATCACTGATCTTAATTATCTTAATGAGGTAATTGTGGAAATGTTCCTCCATTTAGAGCTGTCCGGAATGTTAAATCAACATGTGGAGGATAGTTATCTGGAGAGGTGCCTAGATGCACAGTAGGCTTAGAGACAGTAAGAAATAGACTGAAATTGTGTCAGATCAGAGATCGAGGGATTGCTTGTTACAGCAGCATATCCTGGCCTCTCCAGACTGCTCTAGTTATAAAGAAGTCAAAGTCAAAAAGTTGTTACTGTGATTTTTAGAAATCTCTCAGATCTTTTATCAGGGTTTTACAGTTTTCCTTGTATAGGTTTTGCACTTCTTTTGTTAGGTATATTTCTAAGTATTTGATTTTTTTTGTTTGTTTCTGTTGTAAAGGGGATAGTTTTTTGATTCTTACTTCCGGTTGGTTGGTTGTGTATAGGAAGGGTACTGACTTTCTTCAGCTATAAACCAGAGACATTTTCTGGGAGTGGAAAGGGGAATGGGATCAGAACTGGGGTGGGAAAAGTGCACTGGACTATGGTAATGGCACATGGGTGAATTGATGACATGAAGCACATAGGGATTACCAGTGAGATGAAAAAATGTACAAAATGAAGAATGATGTAAAAAAAAAAAAAAGAAAAGCCTCAGATCTTCCTTAATATTTAAGCAAATTTGCTGGTGTGCCATTTTCTGATAGTGGATTTGAATCAGATGATTTTGATTCTCCGTCCATCTCACCACAAAGATTCTCTAATATCCTTTTTGGTGAAAGCAAAGGAAAACTTGTAGTGGCATTCATAAGGTATTGACAGTTCAAACATATAAGGAGAGGCAGTGAGTTCAAGTACTCTATCTGTCATGTAATAGGTACTTAACGAAAATTTATTGACAACGGAAGAGAAATTGGCTGATGTGGCTGTTACTAGTGATTCCTTTTGGTAAAATTGAGTTGTCAACACTCAGTCCTCACTTTATGTGATCTTGGAAAACACCATCACTCCCTCTTTCTTGAAACTTTTCTTGGTCCTTGGCTTCCTGGATCCCAGAATCTTCCGATTTTCCTCCTCTCCTTGTGACCATTCTTGGGCCTCCTTTTGCTGACTTCTCTTCCTGATCCCTGAATATTGGAGTGTCCTAAACTCAATTTTATTTTTTTAACCTCTTCTGCTTTATTTGAATCTTTCAGTCACATCTTTGTGCTTTAATCCTGAGCTATTTGTTTTATTGATCTGTACATTCTTTTATGCAGAGAGTATCAACCCTATGTCTATGCTACAATACTGATACTTTCCTCTCTGTCACTGTATTTTCATAGTTTTTCTGAGTAGGCATTTTACATTTTTATGCAATCAAATATATTATTTTTTAAAAAAAGGCTTTTGGGTTTAGTGTGGAATTTGGAGGAATAGTTTATATTGGATCTGATGAAGCTATAAGAGTGGTTTCTAAATACACCTTCTTTTGCACAACAGATCCACATTGCTTATTGCTTATTGTTTGAACATGTTCATTTGGTTATGAAGCTATATGGTGAAGGGTCATGTTCCAATTCACATTGTTGTCAAATTACTCTTGTTATGATAATATCCTATTTCTATATAACAGCATTTAAAAATTTAGCTGCTTAAGAAACGGAGCTTCCCTATGACCCAGCAATCCCACTCCTAGGTATCTATGCAAAAGACACAAAAACACTGATTTAAAAAGACACCTGCACCCCCATGTTTATTGCTGCTTTATTTACTGTTGCAAAGACATGGAAACAGCCCAAATGCTCAAAACTGGATTAAAAAGATGTGGTACATATACACAATGGAATATTATTCAGCAATCAGAAAAGATAAACTCATGCCTTTTGCAGCAACATGGATGAAGCTGGAAGGGAGCATGCTTAGTGAAACAAACCAGAAAGAAAAAGAAAAGTACTGGATGGTTTCACTCATAGCAAGAGTATAAATGATTATGGGAGAAAATAATATTAATAATGTACAATTATATATATTAATAATGTACAATTATATATTGAGACATTTTATGGGGATGGAATGGAGAATGGGATCAAAAACTGTGGGGGGTGGCCCTCCCGGGTGGCGCAGCGGGTTAAAGCACACCACTGAGAATCTAAAGCCGCTTCCGCATGAGTTCGATCCCCGCCTGCCCCGGAGGAGACCACATGGCGAGGCAGACCTCTCCTGGCCCGCCCGCTGCTCCCCTCAGCAGTGTACTTCGTCGATCTGCCTGTTCTGCTCCCCACTCTGTCTCTGGTGAAGCCTCTCACCGCCCCTGAGCCTCTGGCCTGTACCCCAGTTCTGTATACACAAATAAATAAATCTTTAAAAAAAAAAAAAAAACTGTGGGGGGAAGGAAGTGCACTGGACTATGGTGATGGCACATGGGTGATTTGCTGATGGGAAGCCCACAGGGATTACAAGTGAGATGGAAAAAGGCACAAAATGTTGTAAAAATAAGCTATTATATTATTTTAAAAATTAGCTGCTTAAAACACCAATATTATCTCATGTTTTGTAATTCAGAAATGGCTTTGGTGGGGTGATTCTGGATCAGGGCTTATTAGGAGGTTGTAGATTTTTGACTGGCTTGACTGAGGCTGCAAATTTACACCTAAGGTGACCTTCAGGGCTGGCAGTTAGAGCTGGCAAGTTTGACAGTCTTTCTGTGGGTCTGTCCATGGGGCTACTTGAGTGTCTAGGTGACATGGTGCTCGGCTTTCCCCAGAGCAAGTGATGCGTGACGCCCAGCAGAAACCCCAATGTCTTTTGCAGTGTAGCTTTAGAACTCACACATCATTTTATCGGTTGCATAATAGACCAGCCCTGCTTCCATGCTTCTGCAGGGGAACAAGAGAAGACGCTGTTAAGAGTGCACCAGTAGGAAGTGAAATCACTAAGGCTGTCTCCCTTAGTAACTCCAGAATATTATTTATTTGAGATGGCTTCTTTGGTTTGATAATACACTTTTTAAATTTGGAATAAAGGAGGACTAACTTACTGAGACTAGGGTTTCTCCAAAGCCTAGGTAATTCTATGTCCTGCTCAAGTAGAAATAGATCGATGAGTTTTTGCATGCTCTTTGCTTGAGTAGGCCTTTAGGACAGAGGCGTCTGAGATTGTATTGATAGAGTACCTCTGATACATTCTCTGGGGCTTATATTATTGTTACTGATTTTTCTCACCCTTCCTGCTGCTCTGAATCCAAATATTAGAAGGAAAAATGGCAGGGCAAGAAGACATTTAATACAAAATAGGATAGTTGCTAATAATAGCAAAATTTTAATTATTGAGCTCTTGCTATGTGTCAGATCATTTATTTCAGTTACTTCTGTTTAGTTCTTCCAGCAGCCATTAATGGAAAGTGATATTACCCCATTTTAAATAGTAATTTTTGTAGGGTCACACAGTAAGTGGCTGAACCGAGACTTAAGACAGGCCTGCCTGTCTTCAAAGACCATTGTATTCTACCTCTCACTGTGTCCCCTTAACATAAAACATAAGCACATAAAATGTTTGGGCATCATAAAATTGAAAAACTTGTCTTATTTTGAAGGATCTTTGAAAGGCAAAGATGCAGGAGAATGTAATCTCAGATACAAAAGCATTTTGGAAATGAAAAGTTCTTTATAAATGTAAGGTGGCAGGGTTATTAATATTACTCCACTCAGAAGAAAATGAATCATCTGTAATTCTTATCTCTTCTTCATTCAGATTATAGGATATCTGTCCATTAATTCTTACTCAGGTAAAACAATAATTGCCCATACAGGTAATAATTTGATCTAATATATAACTAAAGAAAATTATCCATTCCACTATGAAATAGGAGAAACAGTATTTCATTTTAATACATATTAAAGACCAATAAATGTTTTAAAGTAGGAATACTACTAAAATGCTTAATTTGGGAAGATATCAAATCATCAATTTAAGTGAAAGCATTGAAGCACTTTCACTGTAGAAGCATTTTGTTGTAATAGTGACATGGTGTCATAGTTGTCTTTCATTCTGAAGAGCGTGTTTCCAAGAACACTGAAAGGGATAAGTCTGAAGAGTTGGGGAAAGCATGCTTCTTTTGGATGGCTCCTCTTGTCATATTTGTTGTTGGCATTAATACATTAATAAATGGTGAGCAGAGATGATGTTCTTGAGGGTGGGGGTGATAACTAGCTCCACACAGCTCCTTGGCATCAGGCCCATAGACCCCAGAAGCAAAAGCCTTGATTTGAGTGTAAGAGGAGTTAGAAGAATATGAAGAAGGTCATGGCCATCAGTCTGTTATCACTGTGCTAGATGAGATTTTTTTTTAAAGATTTTTATTTATGCATACAGAACTGGGGTACAGGCCAGAGGTGTAGGTGCAGTGAGAGGCTTCACCAGAGACAGAGTGGGAAACAGAACATGCAGATTGACAAAGTACACTGCTGAGGGGAGCAGCGGGCGTGTCAGGAGAGGTTTCCCAAGCCATGTGGATCACTTTTGGGGCCAGGGATCGAACTCCGACTGAAGTGGCTGCAGCTAGCTTGCAGTGCTGTGTCCTAACCCATTGCACCACCAGGGAGGGCCCTAGATGAGGTCATTTTAAGGAGAAGCATGAAGCTTATTTTAAAACCTCCAATGAGAGTCTCAAATGATGATGTTCATCTTGCTACTCCTGATGAAAGGGCGCAGTGTCCGAAACCAGACTTACAAGCAGTGTACCATATAATTTGTCACACATACGAAAAAAGCTTCATTTTCAACTCTCCCAGCTGGTTTTGGTATATACTGTCATTCTGACAGGGAGGCAGGTATGTGAAAGCAGAAATATTTTGCAGTTCCACTAGTTAATCTTATTTATTAACTTTTTAAATCCTATTTATTAATTAATTATTAACTTACATTCTTATGAGTGGGTTAATAGTCATCCTTCTACAGTGTAAAATGGAGACTGAAGTAGAGAGTCCTGTTAAGGTGCTTGATTGGAGGCAGGATATAGCTGGGAGGAGCCACAGTCTCCCAGAATGCACCTCTCCCATAATGCAACTCTTCTAGCTCTAGCTGTAGTTACAAGATCTTTGGAATTATGCCAGAAGTTTTATGTCTTTGGATTTATTGTAAGGGCATTTAGAAAATATTATAGTACTTAGAATTTGTCTTCCAGCATGGGTTTTAGTTTTGTGATAATTTATCTAACATTTAGGTGCATGTATATTTATTTTTATGAAACAAAACTAATGTATGATTAAAATATCTGTTCTTCCCATTATTATACACTTGTTGCAGTGATAAGTCATATTTCATTTTGGCATCATAGTTCATCAAGTTGGTATGTTATATTTAATTGTTCCCTTACTGTTGGAAATTCACTTTCCAAAATTTCCTCTGTTCTAGATGACAGTGTAATGAACTTCTTTGGAAATAAAGCTTTACTTTTTACAAAAATTTTCTCTTTCTTTAAGATAAAGTTGTCATGGTTTAAAGGTCCAGGATGGGTTGGATGTTTGTATTTTTATCTTCATGTATTTGGTTCCCTGATCAGTGGGGTGTGATATTTTTCCTTTTTCATACTTTTTAATTTTGGGGAGCCTAAGTGGCACCTTGGAATTCATGTAGCACTTATTTGCCTGACAAAATTGGATGATTGTATCAGTAATTGTCCCAGCAGGACACATAGTTTATTCCAGGAGCTCAAATGAAGAGATTTCAGTGAAGGGCTAGCCAGAGAAGTGTGTGCTGAGTGAAAGAATAAATAAGGACTACAGCAGTGGAAACCTCAGCTTTGAGCAGAGGAGACAGGGTGGAACCTGTTTCCTGAGCTCTTGAAGCTGCAGCCATGGAGAAAGCAGTCCTGTTGGGACTGTAGAGGCTTTAACCTCCACCAGACTTGCTGAGCTTAAGCCCCTGGATGGTAACAAGTACCCCCCCCTCCCCGTTTTGTTCTTCCCCCATCCCTGCCTCTGCTGGTCAAATCTACATGACACTCAGCTGCCACAGGAGCCTTGCTGATGTGGTCTCTTGGATCACTGTACTGGGCACAGATGAGATCTGGGGCTTGTGAGGACTGGGGTGCAAAAGACAGAACCGTCACAATGATAACAGGAAATTTGTTTTAGTGGCAGTGTAGAATCTCAAGTGTAGGTGATATTTCACTTCTTTCTAGACTGTGCTCTCAGAGAAAGACCCAAAACATTTTCTTGACTATGACAACTAGGCTGCAGCGAGAAGCAGGGGGCTCAAAAAGCACTGGACACGGACAGAACCAGGCACTGTCTGCCAGGCTGTTTGCTTCTTGGCGTCTTCTAGTGGCTTTCAGCAGCCTTAATCTTTATAGTTTGTCCCACATCTTTTTGCTCAGCTCACTCCCAAAGTTTTGATTTGAGAATGTTTGAGAAAGTTAAAGCAATGGAGAATGGAGAGATTTAAGACAAAAATCTCCTTTAGCTCTAAAAGCTAAATGACTGAATCTTTACCCCAAACTAAGACTATGAATCTTAGTTGCAAGGACACAGTAAGGCCCTGGGGGTGGTGGTGGAACGGGGCACATGACCCTGCCCCCTCCCCAGACCCTCTGAGCTTTGTGAACTTACGAAGTTTGTGAGTTTTCTGGGTGAATATTGAAATACTACTTTTGTTTGGGTGAAAAGAAAGAGAGACAGTCTGCATCACTGGATAAATGAGCACTGTGATGTGACTTCACTGACCACTTGAGTTTAGCTTTGTGTTTGTGCAAGGTAGGCCCACTTTAAATGTAGAGGATTCTTAAGAAAATTTAGGGCAGATTGAATCTGATGCCAAAGCACTGCATAAATTGAAAAACCAGATGTCCAAAGAGCAGGTTGATGGAAAAAAGCCTCACAGGATGTCATGAAGGGAAAGAGCAGGGAGAATGCAGTCATCTCACCGAATGTAGATATCAGTGGTTGTTGAGCAGAGGACCCACAGTCCCAGGGGACGGTGTTCTCCTCCTCCTGGGGCAGGGTGGCTTCAGGAGACCATCAAATGTTTTAATTTAGTGTTACTGATTTGATTTTATAGTTTTTGTTGTATCTATACATCTGGTTTATATGGTTAAGGGCACTGTCTAAAAATTGTGTACCTCGATTTACATTGTTTCCTAAGTAATACACTGAAGAGTAATTGGAGTTAACACTGGGGGATTTGAGGGAACATATTTCTTTTTTAAAAGTGTGCATAGAGGGCCCTCCCTAGTGGCATAATGTGTTAGGACACAGCATTGCAAGCTGGCCACTTCTGTTTCAGTGTGAGTTTAACCCCGGGCCCCAGAGGCGATCCACGTAGCTTGGGAGACCTCTCCTGACCCACCCGCTGCTCCCCTCAGCAGTGTACTTCATTGATCTGCCTGTTCTGCTCCCCACTCTGTCTCTGGTGAAGCCTCTCACCACCCCTGCTCCTCTGGCTTGTACCCCAGTTCTGTATGAATAAATAAATAAATCATAAAAAAAGTGTGCATATAATTCAAGTCAATATGTGGAGTTAAAAAATGCAAGACCAACAATCTTGGCCTCTGTACTGACTTAAGGGATAATGGAGAGATTTAAAACAAACAATCTCCTTCAGCTTTAAAAAGACAATGAATCTTTGCCCCAAGAATTCATGAAGGTTTGGATGATTTAATGGCACATTTAGGAAATACTCGTGTGACATAGCTAGCAGGATCCCACTGGTTCATTTCCTTCTTTGCTCATTCAGAACAATTTTCTATGGAATCCAAGGCAATTCTTCTGATTTCTGTCATAACCAAGTAACATAATGAATGCTCATATATCTTTCTTGATTTTCTGAAGTATTAATTTCATTAACTGAAAATATTGAAGAATGGCTCTTTTAATTCTTCACTGCGCTGGCCCCTCCAATAATGTGGATTACGAATACAGCACTTCTTAGGGGATCCCAATATGCAGTCTGCTTTGGGAAAAACTACTTTGTCAGCAACATTTTCGCCTTTGAGCATTATTTCCTCTGCATATAGAACGATTAGGGTGATTTCATGCTTGTGGGAAGACCAGGTAACAGTGTGTTTGGCATTAAATAACAAGGGCAGCCTTGAGGTAGGTGTTACAAAACACATTATATAAGGGGGATCAAATGATACTATGACCAGGTGTGCATGTAGGAGGAGCCCAGTGTTCTCAGCTAGGCAACCCCTTTTTGTCCTTAGCAACTCTCAAGAGTAGAATCAATTCCAGTGCCTCTGCAGTTGTGGTAACAGGGTGGTTATTAACTATTGTCACTACTCTCTAATGCTCCTAATGTTGTCCATCAGAGACAATCCAAATAATAGTTCATGAATAGTTTGGCACTGGCATTGAAATATGCTATCTGCTTATTCTCTTGCCAATTGACTTTTCTATTGTTTGCTTTAAGATTATGGGAGTTCCACAAGTTAGGATTCCAGTTACTGTGTAGCTCCTCCGGGACATTCTTCTCACCTTCCGATACCAAACTGATGGCCTAGGTTACCTTGAAAAGGGATGATGAAATGGCCACAGGATGCTTCTTTGGTAATTTTTCTGGAAACTAGCCCAATACCCAAAGATCCAGACTTAGGAAACAGGCTGCAAGGAAGCTTTGAAAAGAAAGGTCTTGAATGTGATTGTTATTTTCCAAAATAGAAAGTTGATGTGGGTTGATGAGCTCAGCGTACACCTAGCAGAAAAATTCTTAAGAGAAGAAATTGGACTCTTCCAGGCAAATAAAAATCTTTCACATTCTCTCTTCCTGGCCACCCCAAGCCCCTTGACTGGCACAACCCAGAACATAAGCACCTCCTCACCTACCATCCATGCAGTGACTTTACAAATCACTATCCTCCAAGCTTGTTTGCTGACATCAAACAATGCCTCCCTCCACTGCAGCCCTCTGAGTCAAAGCCATGGCTGGCCTGTGAGTCAGGGTAAATCGATGACTTTCTAGCACACTGAAATAGCCACTTAAATACCACCTCTCTTCCTCCTGTCTGCCTTTCCTTTGCTCAAAGCTCCTCCTCCTCTCTAAGGAAGCCCTTGTTTTCAGGGATCCCAAAACTCACCCATGGATCTCATTCTTTCAGGAAATGTATCAAATCTACTGTTTCTGCCCCCCTTCCCGTTGTCCCCCCAACCTCCCCACCCCCACTTCCCGAGCATGCTTGGGAAGGGGCAGACAGGGAAAGTGACAAGTCTTCATGTAAGCCATGTAGGTGATGCTATTTCCCCCTACTGGGAATAAAGCTTTCCTATATCATAAGGCCTTGCAAGCTACATGGCACCTTGAAGTATTTTAATTTTCATCACTTTTTTAAAACCTAAGATGTAAGTGGCATGTAACACTATTTCAGGTATATAACAATGATTTAATATTTGTATATATGGCAAAATGTTCATAATGAGTTAACATCCATCACCACACAATTTTTTTTTTTTTCTGGTAGTGAAAATTTTTAAGCTCCACTGCTTTAGCACCTATAAAATGTGGAATAAAACCAACTAATTATTAGCTGTAGTCACTATGCTTTATCCACATTTTATCTCACTTAATTTGTAACTGGAAGTTTGTGCCTTTTGACCATCTTCACCCATTTTTCCTGTGCCCCATCCTAGCCTCTGGCAATCTCCATGTATTCTTTCTGTGAGTTTGGTTTTGTTTGTTTGATTTCACATATAAGTGAGATTACATATAATTAATTTATCTATGTCATATTCCACTTTTGATGCCCTCAAGGTCCTCCATGTTCCAAATGGGAATATTTCTTTTTTTATGACTGAATATTATATCACTAGATGAATTATTTAACTATATAAAGAATAATGTATTTCAGTTTCTTTATCTTTGTTATTTTGTCTGGCGGACTCTTGGAAAACAAACTTAAGTCTTGAGTGTTATATATGATGTTTCAGTGAACATGGGTTGCAGATGGTCTTTCCAATTGAGCATTTTCATTTCCTTCAAATAAATGCCCAAAGAGGGAACTGCTGGATCATATCTCATGTTTTTACCTTTCATTGAAGTATATGCTATTGTCATCTAATATTTTAACTTCTTTTTCCACTGTAAAAAAATTTTGTTTTACCCAGCTTTTCTGCTCATCGTGCCTTTATTGTCTCACATTCCTTCCAAGTTTGTTTTCTTTCTACAGTATACTTGGTAGAAATCACTGTAGTGAAGTTTTGTTCATGGCCCACTCTGTTTATAAGAAAATATTTTATTCTCATTCTTCAAAAGTAGTTTCATTGGATGTTCTAATTATTTTGTCCTGAAACTTTGGTCATAAATATTCTCTTCTGTCTTTGGTTGTTGCTTTTTTTTTGAAATCTACTATTGGTCTTACTATTTTTCTCTTGTGACTGCTTTTACAAAATTGTCATAGAGATTGTTATTCTGCTGTGTATCTTGCTGTAGAATACTTTGACTCTATTCTGCTTAGTATGTACTGTTTCCTACATAAATAAATACATCTTTAAAAAAAATCTGCATTTCTTAGGTCGTAGAGCTGAGGGACTGGATGGGCCTGGATCCACATTAGCTGGACACCCTCTTTGGAATAGGTTCTGTACTTTTTTGATGGTCAGGAATACATTACAGGCTTTATTTGCTGAATATGTAGACAGTCTTGTTACACTAGGAAAAGCCCTCTGAAGATGAGCCAGGGACAGAAAATTGAACTGATCATTTTGGAGGACACCCAAGTTCCTCATTTCCTCTGGGTTACAGTTGACTTGTGCCTGAGTATATGCTGAACCCTGGAACTACTGGCTGACAGGATGTATGGTACCCCTAAGCACTCAACCTTATACATGCTACTTATGATCTTTACTGTACTGATTACTCTGTGCTCATTTGTCAGAAGTGTGTCTACTTAAACACATGGCAATATTCTAAGGAAAAAATACTGGACACTGTATTTGGGTCATTAATTCCTTTAAAAGATATTTTCAGTTAACATTTCACAGTCAACAGATTAAAAGAGAAAAACCAATGAGTACTAAAGTGGCTCTTTTCATTTGGATATTTTACCACCTTTGCTTCTTGAGTGTCTGGTTTTTTTTTTTTTTTTTTCCCTGTACACCTGGTTATACCTACCAGGGGTTATACTTTGCTGGAATTGAACTACATATTTCCAAATAACTTACCATACTCAAATCTCTGCATTTAGGGATGTGCTTTGAGACCTCATTTGAAATATCTGAGCCTACCAGTTATAATTAGCAAAGCAAGATTTTAAGCTCAGTGACAGATCAAATTAATGGACTTCAGAAATATTTTCTGAAAACGGATTTCTTGTTCTGTTTCTAGTCATTGGTACATCTCCCTTCATGTTAGTGATGAGCAGCTGCTGTGATTACACAAGAATCTCACAAGGATGTGAATATTTGGCCTCATCAGGTTGAGAGTGTCAGGAGAAGTATGTGATGTGAGGCAGTCACCTTTTCCAGTGAACAGTGGTAAGGAAGGTCTTCCAACGCAAAACAGGTCCTAACATTTCTCTTTTCAAAAATAGCCTTACAAAACATTCAAAGTTTCTTTTTAAAAATATATTATTTTTTACAGGATACTTCATTTTGTACATTTTTTTTTCATGTTGATTGTAATCCCTGTGGAATTCCCATCACCAATTCACCCATTTGCCATCACCATAGTCCTGTGTTCTTCCTGCCCCAGTTTTGATCCTGTTCCCCTTTCCACCCCATAGAATGTCTCTGGTTGATAATAGTTTTCATTGATTTTCATTTTTACTTTATTACAATTTCCTTTTTTGCCCCCATCCCTTATGCTCCTGCTATGAGTGAAACCATCTGCTATTTTTCTTTTTCTTTCTGGCTTATTTCTCTAAGCATGCTACCTTCCAGCTCCATCCATGTTGCTGCAAAAGGTACAAGCTTATCTTTTTTGATTGCTGAATAATATTCCATTGTGTATATGTACCAAATCTTCTTGATCCAGTTATCTATTTCTGGGCACTTGGGTTGATTCCAAATCTTCACTATTGTAAATAGAGCAGCAATGAACATAGGGATGCAAGTGTCCTTGTGAATCAGTGTTTTTGTGTCCTTTGGGTAGATACCTAGGAGTGGGGTCATATGGAAGCTCCATTTTAACAGTTTGAGAAACCTCCACACAGCTTTCCATAGTTGTTGGACCAGTTTGCATTCCCACCAGCAGTGTAGGAAAGTTTACATCCTTGCCAACATTTTTTGTTGCTAGTTTTTTAAATATGTCATTCCCACTGATGTGAGATGATATCTCATTATGATTTTGATTTGTATTTCTCCTTATTACAAGTAGTGTTGAACATTTTTTTATATGCCTGTTGGCCATCTGCATTTCCTCTTTGGAGAGGTGCCCTTTTAGCTCGTCTGTCCATTTTTTGATGGGGTTGTTCACTTTATTTTTGTTAAATTTTGTCAACTCTTTGTATATCTGTGAGATTGGTCCTTTATCATTAGTATTGTGTGCAAAAATTTTCTCCCATTCAGTGGGGTATCTCTATTCTCTGTTTTGTGTAATGTCTCTTTTGCTGCACAGAAGCTCTTTTTTTTTTTTTTTGAGATTTATTTATTTATACAGAACGGGGTACAGGCCAGAGATGCGGAGGGTGAGAGGATTCACCAGAGACAGAGTGGGAAGCAGAACAGGCAGATCGATGAAGTACACTGCTGAGGGGAGCAGTAGGCGGGTCAGGAGGGGTCTGCCGCGCTATATAGATCTCCTCAGGGGCAGGCTGGGATCGAACTCATGCGGAAATGGCTTAAGCTTCTTAGTGCAGTGCTTTAACCCTCTGCGCCACCAGGGAGGGCCCTGCACAGAAGCTTTTTAATTTGATATTAGTCCTGGCTCAAAACAGTCAAACTTTCTTTAAGGCAATTATAGAGATATTTGTCCCAACAAACCAGTGATGGATGAGTTGTAGAAGGTTATGGATCTCTTCACTGCTTAGCTGCTTAAGGACATGCCAGTGGAGAACCTACTACCTGCCTTTTATTTTTTCTTCAGAGACTGTGCCTTTCAAATCTTGCGTACTGTTCTGATCCTCTAGATTGTACAATGAAGAAAGTCAGAAAAGAATTAGATAGGCCATCTGCCTTCACCTTACAAATTGAGAGGAAGCAGGAAACCACTAGGGGAAATCTTAAGTCTTTGCTGTTAAAAAATGATGAGTAATTCAGATTGGTGGAAACATAATGCTGAGTGGGCTGATAGCCAAGGGCACATCAGTTTTTAGGGTCATTGCATGTTTCCTGAAACTCAACATACAGAACGTTATTTCAAACACATGGAGGTCCTCTGCTGGTTACTTACTGGGGATATGCAAGACAAGAGGCAATGGGTTAGAGTTAGAGTGCAGCACTACAGAGCTAGGCGCAGTAGCTTCCACACAAGTTCCATCCCCAGCCAGCGAGGTGACCCACATAGCACAGCAGACTTCTGTCTTGCCCACTGCTCCCCTCAGCAGTGTACTTCATTGGTCGGCCTGTTTTGCTCCCCACTCTGTCTCTGGTGAATTGTCTCACTGCTCCTGCACCTCTACCCTGTACCCCAGTTCTGTATGCATAAATAAAAATAATTTCTTTTAAAAAAGCATATACAAAACCTAGCAAGCAGGTTAGTTTTGGGGAGTGTGTCCTGAAGGAATGAGCACGGGTCAGGCCTGAGCTGCCTCTCTGCAAACTTACAGCTCTGTTGTTAGGGTCCCATGTACCATACTCTGGAGCTGGACATCTCTATGAGAAGAATGTAGTTAACTCCTTCATACAGGGGTATACATTACTAATGTTTTGTGAGTTTCCTCCCATTTTTAACTGGGTTAATCTTTTAGTCAAGAAGTGCAGCTGCGGTTGTGTAATAGCAGGTATATTTACTGGGTGGGAAGGTTACCGTTTGAAGAAGGGGTGGAGGGTGCTAAGTGATTTTCTTGTGATGTTGGAAGCATCCACAGCTGGTGATGCTCATGAAGAAATAGGTGAGACTCATGGTGGACTTGATCCAGCTTTCTTGATGCAGCTTTGTATTTTCTTAGCAGAGAACCTGTCGGATTCTCCTCTGCACCCTTCCTTCATTTCTGACTCAATGTCTGGTGTGAGGTGAGAGCTCTATGTAAATTGTCAGATGGATGTTAGCTCAGGACCTGCTGGTGCAGATACGGGACTAGGGGAAGAAAGGGGTAGTGACAGAGAGGCACTGGTGGCTGACAGCAGTATTGTCTTTCTCTTTCTGCTATGGTATTTGTCCTTGATGCTGACTTTCCTGATATAAAAAAGCAGCTTTCTTGCTCTCACAGACTACTTACTGCCTTTGCTCCATCCCAGGCCCTTACCTTTGGTCCCGGAGCCTGGGTGCTGTTGGGTTGGGCTCCGATACAGTGAGTGCACCTCTTTCTTTACTGAATGCCCTTGCAAAGCTACTGGGTCAGAACTGTGAGTAGCATTTCTCCCCACCCCCACCCCCAGTCTCAAAAAATGAAAATTTATTTATGCATACAGAACTGGGATACAAGCCAGAGGTACAGAAGCGGTGAGAGGATTCACCAGAGGCAGAGTGGGGAGCAGAACAGGCAGATCAAGATCGACAAAGTACACTGCTGAGGGGAACAGGGAGCGGGTCAGGGGAGGTCTGCCACGCCATGTGGGTCACCTCCGGAGCGGAGATCCAACTCGCACTGAAGAGGCCACAGCTAGTTGCAGTGCTCTGTCCTAACCCATTGCAACACCAGAGCGGGCCTCCCCTGACAACTTAAGACAAACCTATGGGTTTTTATTCTGGACACTGCCAGCAGCTTCATCCCATCCACGAGGCTCTTCTGAGATATAGTTTGTGCTGCTCTTTTTGCTGTGTCCTTTATCCCCTGCTACCACAATGCAAATCTCTAGACAGATCACATTTGTATTGTTCTGGGAAAAAAGCTCTAAGTGCCTTTAAATGCTAGGGAAGAGCAGGGGGAAAGTGGCTTGTTTCACCTTGGATAGAGAATGGTTTGGCTCATGTCCGGTTGCTACTCGATTATGAATCTATAATTTAAGCAAACATCCATGGAGGGATTATCAAGGAGGCTCAAAAGTTAGTCATCCGTCTTAGGTGCCTGGCAAATTTTGTGTACGCCTCCAGGTAAAGTTCAAGATGATTGTTAAAAAAAAAAAAAAAATTGTTTCTCTGGAAGAGAGAGGGAAGTTTGGCCATACTGAATTGTAGTAGTTTCAGATAAAGCGGTGGTTCTGATTGGGGTGAGCAGCTTCAAAAGTGCTCTTCCCAGTGTTCCTGTTAAAAATCTGCATCTGGTGATTTGCATTTCTGGTGATTTTCTTACCTGGGGGCAGGGGTAACCTGGCATGAAGTCTTGTACCTGGCTTGTGACTGGGAAAGGTTATTGAGCTCATGGACCTTTTTAAAAGACTGGGCCCTAAAACCTCTTACATGCTGTAAAAGCCTTTCATCACAAGTGACTACAACACCAGTCATAATGACAGCTTTCTGTGTTCATTTGTTTAGTGATAGCACACTTCTGCCTGCCATTGGCAGCCCTCCTGGACTAGGCACTTTTGTTAATAACATGGATGTAGTGAGTATTATGTTCACAAGTGGATATAGAGAAGATATTTTGACTGAACTACAAATTCTCACCACACGCGCTACTCATGCCTAGCAAAAGTACATGAAGCAGTTGTGATCTGCAATTTCATTAATCTTGGGGATTATGCTGCCAGCATATTAGTGAAATGCTGTGGTTTCCGTGTCTTCCCCTAATCATACCAACTTTTTATGAAAGAACTTTTGACACAAAGCCATGCCATAGAATGTTTCAACATAAAGGTAGTTGATTTGAATTTGCGATTCTGAGTTCATTTCATCTCATAGGCTTTTATGTCATAGCTTCTTAATGCTGTCAGCATGAATGTGATTCATATAACTTTAGTCCTAATCTTGTGATTCTGTTCTCTGAAGATAAGCAGCTGTGGCTTATTTTACTTTATTTTCCTATGGGTTACCAATAGGTCTAAATTGCCCCCCTTTAAAATTTTTTTTTAAAGATTTATTTATGCATACAAGAACTGGGGTGTAGGCTAGAGGTGCAGAGTGTGAGAGGATTCACCAGAGGCAGAGTGGGGAGCAGAACAGGTAGGTCCACTGAAATACACTGCTGAGGGGAGTAGCAGGGTGAGACAGGAGAGGTCTGCTGTGCCCTGTGTGGGACACATCCCTGGCTGAGGATCATGTTGCAGTGGTTGGTGATATCTTGGTAGTTCTGTGACTTAACCTTGTGCCACTAGGGAGACCCTAAGTGGTCCCCTTAATTTTTCTGACAGGCCCAAGTGAGAAGAGATGAGGGAGAAGGAAAGGGTAAAACAGAATGATTAAAGAAATAGATGAACGATGGAGAAGAAATATTTTGGGAAGGTAATACCAGCCAAAAGTTTCCTCAGGACTGTTGATCTCCTGCATAAGGGCTTATAAGCCAAGAGTAAGAAGGGGCTCCTCCACAGCCCCCAGAAGAAATTGTATGTGTGTGGCCAGTTAGTCAGAGAACACTAAGCTCCCTAAGCTTAGTGATAAAGGACAGTAGTGTTGTCTGGACACTGTCTGGACCCAGGGCAACCATAGAGCTGTCAAATCCTGAGTCTTTCTTTAGTCAGCGTTTTATGTGATGTGGAGTCACATGGAAATTTCTCCAGCCTAAGGCAAAAGACATCTGACCAACTAAATCTATGGTGATAAATAAGAGCTAAAACATATGAGAGGTCAGAAAATATTGATGATGAAAATACTTCTTTCAATGAAAGAGACATTTCAGAAAAAATCCACAGCAGAAGAGAATCTTTGAGTAGACAGTACTCCCTGATGTCTTTTTGGTCTCATCTTTGTGTTTGGCAATGGGGATGGGGTGGGGTAGTGGGAACGGAGACCAGGCGAGGGGAAGTAATGTTCTTGGTGGGTGTCTTAGCAAAGTGTGTGTCTCTATAGTTAGGAACAACATCACAGGAAAGTCAGTCATATTGCATAGAATCAGACATAACAGAGCAGACTGGAATTACATGAGAAGAAAGAATGGAGTTCTACTTTTTGAGGTCTTGAAAACTCACTTTTCCTAGGGCTGATTCAGACTTCCTGTGCACAGCAAATAGAAGCAACTCTAGTTGGTGGTCGGGCTGCCTGGTACAGACTGATGGCCCAAAATCTTGATGAAGTCGACTCAACTTCCAGGTACCACTGATAATCACTTGGGCAAAGAGAAATGGACTTAGCAGAGTACTAGGGCTAATGACAAGCAGTCATGATCTATGTGGTCTTGCTCCAGGGAAGGGGTCAAAGACAGCTTGAAGTTCTCAGTTGCTGGCAGCTCCAGAGATGCCACACAAAGGCCCACATTTCTGTAGTCTCTGTGCTGCAGAAGGGAAAGAACTCATTGGCAGCTACATTCCAAGGAGGAGAAAGGCATCACAACTTTCTTTCTTTTTTAAAATAATATAATTTATTTTTACATCATTTTGTGCATTTTCCCATCTAGTTGTAATCCCTTTGGGCTTCCCATCACCAAATCACCCGTGCGCCATCACCAGAGTCCAGTGCATTTCCCTCCTCACACTGTTTTTGATCCCATTCCCCACTCCACCCCCATAAAATGTCTCTGGTATATAGCTGTTCATTATTACTATTATTTTCTCGCCTGGTCCTTTATACTCCTGCTATGAGTGAAACCATCTGCTATTTTTCCTTTTCTTTCTGGCTTATTTCACTAAGCATGACCTTCTCCAGCTCCATCCATGTTGCTGCAAAAGGCATGTATTTGTTTTTTTTTGGTTGCTGAATAATATTCCCTTGGGCATCACAACTCTTTTAAAGCTGCTTAGTAAGGAGAGCTACTGCTAAGAAAGGACAACTTATTTCCATCTTACAGATTGTGCAGTTTGCTAACTGCTCTTGGCCCTGTCCTATTAAATTAGCCTTCCTCTCTCTGTAACTTACTGAAGGAGTTGCTGGGGTTCCACTTTATTGCTCTTGGGCAGGCGGTTTCGTAGCACACTTTGGTAGAAGATGTCAAGACAGAATATCGAGACTTAAAATTACAGTTGTGCAAAGTCCCTTAGCCCTGTGCACTGATGCTTTTATTTATTACTTAGAAGTTTTTCTATGGTATGTTCCCGTGTATTGACAAAACCAAGAGCAATCATGGGTCACTTTATTGCCTATTTAATTATATTTTTATTGTTCTTTTCTTTATTGGGTTCTAGATCTACTGTGATTTAAACAGTTCAGGTCCTCTCAATTCTATGCATATCTGGATTCTTTCCTCTAGTTTTAAGTCTCAAAGGGTCTTAGAGACTTGTATTCAGGAAGGTGAATGTTTTCCACTGGAGAGATTCTGAAGTGCCTGGTAACCCTGGTAAATTGGGGGTTTCTTGGTCACTATTGTGAGGTTTATAGATGCACATCATTGATAATCAATGATCTCAGTACCTTTCCCAGTTCCCCTCCCCCTTTTAACTTTAGATGCTAGAAAGGGAGTCAATATAGCCAGCTTAAATCTTTCTCATTTCAAAGCCATGACTAGAAATTGTGGTTGATTTCTCCTGCCTTTGAGAAATGCTGAGAGCATGCAGATTGGGCAGGTCTCAAGAGTGTCCAAAATAACAAGTCAAAATGCATTCAATTGTTGGTCTGCAGGTTGAAGTTCAAGATGCATTATTGCAGTTTAACGGAACTTCTTGGGTCATTTGTTGCAGTCAGCTTTGGCTTTTTGTGGAGTGCTGTTCTTTGCTAGACTGGGAAAAGGAGGTTGGAAGATGTCCTGTCAACCTCACTGTGCTTTGGTTTCCATGTCAAGAGGCAGGGATGTGATAGGTGTGAGCTTACCATCAGAAACCTTATTCAACAAATATTTATTGAATGTCTGCTGGGAACAGGTGTCATAGATAAAGCGATAAACAAAAAACAGCCCCTGCTCTCTAGGACATGTGTTCTGGAGGGAAGAAGTAAAACAAATCAACAAATATGTACCTGGGGTGATAGTGCATGTAAAAACAGGTGGGTGTTTGGATGGATAGTGGCAGGAGAGAGAGGGAGGAAATGAAACAAACCTGGGAAAGGGCTAGAGCTAGCTGGTGCTGCTGCCTTATAGATAGGCCCAGGAAAGGCCTCTCTGAGGGGGAACATTTGAGCGGCTTGTGCAGGACAGGAGGGTTGTTAACTGGGCAGAGGAACCCTGAGGGTGGCGTCAGCCCCGCTTCCAGTAACTCTTTACTGAAGGTATAATCTTTTTTCCTGACTGATTTCGACTTAAAAGCTGAATATTACTTTTTACCAGAGGTTTATGAAGTAGTTACAATCAAATGAGAAGTATGCATATAATGGCCTTTATTAGAACAGTTGTTATGTTAAGCACAAAATTCATCGTATTTCTGTTAGGTCCAATTTTGATTTTTCAGAAAGCCACAAAGACTCCAACCTACCAAACTTTTTATTGCTTCTAAGGTGTTTGTAGCATAGAAAATGATTCCTTTGGGGCTCCAAGTGCCACATAAATGTAGGGTTGTTTTACTGCCCCTGCAATTCAGATCACTAGAGAATGTTCATCTGAAATAAAAGTAGGTTTGCTTTGGGATAGATTTGAATCAATGATAGAACTTGAAATTATGCCAGCAACCCCATTCTCTCATAGTGTATGATGCAGCACAAGGAAAAATTGGTTATAGAGGCAAAGGAATGCATTAGCTTTACATTACTCAAATCTGGAAATATGCCAAGATCCATCTGAAACCAAAGAGTTAATCTGTGTTGTCAGCTAATGTCTACGAGCCCAGAGTTACCTGACCAAGATCTTTGGGGTTGGCTTGATGGAAAAAATAGTGAAGTAGCTACGGTTAAAAAACATGCTAAAGCAATAAGAGGCTACCTTAATATTTACAAACCCAAAGCTATTTGGGAGCCATGGAACACATGGCAGGAATCAAGTCTAAATAGATTTCCAAGGTTATACTACCTGGATTATAAGAGGAGTATAAGAGGCATTTCATAAACTTCCAGGGGTTAGATTAAATGATTATTGTTTGAGTTTTGTGCATATTTTAAACTATTCCTAAAAGTTTAAAACAGTTTATAGAAAGAATTAGAAACATCAGAAATAGGACATCAGGTATTTGTATCTGGAGCTTATATCATTTTTAGGGTGTGCTACTTCTCTCACCTCTTGACCCCCCCCACATACACATCCCAGAATCCTGCACTGAATGAGATCCCCTTCTTTTAAGCGTTCAAGGTATCCTCACGGACACTTGTTAGTTCAGTATCTGTGGCTTTTTGGGAAGCTGACTTTGCCCTTGAGCTCCAAAATTCCAGAATTTTGCAGGTTATTTGACATGTAATGGGGGTTCCTTGTGTGCTTGTTGATCAATGAATGAGTCATTAGATTTATATCTGGTTCTGAACTTCCTGGTAACCCAAGCAAAAATTAAAATACATTGGCTACATGGTTCTCCTCTGCATGTAAGATTAAATGGATACTCTTTAAGAAGATCTAATTATATTTTCTTGGTGTTAAATTCCTGAATGTATCTGATGGAACTTGGTATAAAGACTGAGTTTCAAGAAGTAATGTTTCAAAATGTAATAAGCTGCTCTCCACCTAGAGTACCGGGAAGAATTGGCTTGACCTTTGGGAAAGCCTTGCAGCCGGAGACCAGCTCCAGCACCTGGAGAATCTGGTCTTCATTCATTTCTTAGCGTCTCAGTTACAACATCACTTTCTCAGGTGACACTGGGCCACTTCTTTTGTGTCACTGCATTTTATTTTCACGATTCCAGGTAATAGATAGTCTCCTGGAAGATTTTATTTTTCTCCAAACCTGAGGCATTAGTGAAGTGCATGAATTAAGGAATAACATCCAATAGAAAACAGTTGTGAAGAGGCTGCATTTATTTAGGATTTCAGTACACAGAAGGGTGTGGGCCTCTGAAAAATTTACCCCTGCTGACTTGTTGGCTTTTGGTAGAAAGCATTATTTTTGTGGAACATCAGAATATAGGTGAGAATATATGAATGGATATTCGATATAAAAAAATTAAACCAGCCTATTTTTTTTATTATTGAGGGAATAGTGCTAGCACTATAAAGGTATAGTTGCTGAAGGAAAGACTGATTTTTGTTGAGTATGTAAGGACTCAGAGGAAGACAATTAAAAACCCATTGAGGCCCTCCCTGGTGGCGCAGC
>NW_004567103.1:62173541-62175406 GCF_000260355.1 Condylura cristata | reverse complement strand
GATACCTAGGAGTGGGATTGCTGGGTCGTAGGGAAGCTCCATGTTTAGCAGTTTGAGGAACCTCCAAACAGTTTTCCATAGTGGTTGTACTAGTTCAAGGCAAACCTGTTTTTGATTTCAACATAGCCTTTCTGCTGGCAGCCTGGCACAAGCATCATGCCACTTCTCTTCTCGCTCTAACAGCAAGTAAGATTATCTGTGTCACCTTAACTCAGTTGACATTAGAAGTTAACACATCAGAACTTATGCTCTTTTAAAGTACTATTCAAGGCCAGAATTTGGAAGACTTATCCCTTTCTCTGTTTCTCTCTATTCTTGCTTGGAAGCTAGGACAACTTAGTGTGACTTCTTTCCTTCGAAGTTAAGAGAATGTGTATGGTAATGATATTCCATAAAATTAGTGCTCTTTTTAAACCCAAGTTACCATCTCCTTGTTATTCTCTTCAAGCCTGTTGGACCTAAGGAGATCTTCTGTCTCTAGAATTCATTCTAGAATTAGTTGCACATCCTCAGCAAGTGAGATCTGTCCACATGTGGAAAAACTATGGGTGCATTTTAAAATCATACTTAACCTCTATGGGAATGATCTGCTCTTGGGAACTGGTCTCTTGTTCCAGGCTCAGTCAGCCCTGTGAATGAATGAGATGTCCCAGCATTTTCATGCTGGCATTTAAGGATGCATAGAAGCAGCCAATAACTAAGCTTAATCTTTGTCCCATTGCAGGTGCAGATGGGCAGGTCCACTTGTGACCAACAGGTCTTTTCCACAGTAAATAACATGCAGTTCACTGACTCACTGCTGGTCTTCTACATGGGTTTAAATAACTGCCAGAAACACATATGGAACATTGACCAAAACAGCATCTATACTAGTGTATTTTCTGAAGTAGCATTCTCTTTTATTCTCATAAACCAGTCTATTTCTCCTTTTGCTTTGGTGACCAGAAGGCTCAGAACCTAAAGTAAATTCTACTGACTCCTTCCTGCAATTCCTCAGTTAAGCTGCATGGAATCCTGCTATGCATAAAGTGAAAGTGCTGGTCATTCTGCGGAGGACACAGTGCTGGCCTTCCAGCAAAGGGTTCCTCCTCGGGAAGGAGGACTACTGCCCCCTCCGGCCCCTTGCTGGATCCTTGCCCGACACTGGGTGAGCCCAGCTTTTCCCATGGAACATAACCCTTTTCCACTAAACTTATTAGCACTGGAAAGGAGGCAGCTCATTTTCCTCCCAGGTATAGACAAAGGCCGCTCTTGTCTATGAGTGAAGGGCCTTTGGTGACTTGATTAGCACACAGCCTGGCCTATACCGATTTTTAGATGGAGACCATCAGATATAATCTGCCGCCTCATTAGGTTGACACTGTTCCTGCCCCTTCTTGTAATAATGGCACTGCAGCACTTAATAATCCTAGGTACGTGGTGTAAGTATACACTGTAGAGGTCACTCAGGGTCAGCGGCAATAAATGCTCAGAAAAGTGATTGTTTTCTCATTCAATGCTCTGCTGAAAATGTAACAAGCAAAGAAATATAATTATTGGGCAGGTTTAAATATTAGGGGAGTAGAATTTGCAGCAATGTAACTTAATTTCTGATTTGAACTTGCAGTTTTTCAAGATCAAGGGGACAATAAAATACATTGGATGATTGTCCTGGACTTACAAAAGAGAGCTCATTTCTTCTATGGAAGGCAGAGAGGGACCCTGAAATATTAGAGAATGTAGATGGACAGTGTTTGTAAATTCTTTTTTAGTGTAAGCATAAGAAATACAAGTCTTGGCCCTCCCTGGTGGCGCAGCGGGTTAAAGCACAGCACTGAGAATCTAAAGCCGCTTCCGCATGAGTTCGATTCCTGCCTGCCCCAGAG
>NW_004567103.1:62170499-62173120 GCF_000260355.1 Condylura cristata | reverse complement strand
CGTCGATCTGCCTGTTCAGTTCCCCACTCTGTCTCTGGTGAACCCTCTCACTGCCCCTGCATCTCTGGCTTGTACCCCAATTCTATGCATAAATAAATCTTTAAAAAAATAAAAAAAAAAAACCTCCTGAGCAGTATGGAAAAGCAGAGGAGCCTTGCCTCTTGCTTTTGGTAGTAGACAGTGGAGGGGTGGAGAGGAAGATTCCCCCTGTCCCTCTAACCTCTTTTTGGGCTAGTTGAGCAATCTGATACCAGACAGATTAACAGGAGAAAATGACGTAGGTATGGAGGATCTAATGTGAAAATTCTGGAGTAAATGGGGGCAAAACAAGGATTTATATTCTGAGCTAAGGAAGGGGTAAGAGCTTGAGGCTGCAAGGAGACAGGAGAGAGACTTGTGACTAAAATCATATATTCTGTAACTAGATTTTTTGCCCTGCCATGTAGACAGCCTTCTCTGATAGTTATCTCCAGAAATAACCTAAGTCTAGATAATTCCACCAGTCTTCATTCTTTTAGGTCGTTCAGGTAATGCTCAGTTTCTTCTGAAGCCCAAACGCCTCGATTGGCCTCAATTTAAAGTAATTTACCTGCCATGGTGACATGTCTGGTAGACATTTTGAGGAGGCCTGTCTGGCTAGTTGGAGAGAAAGATCCCTCAATAGTTATTTTCTTTACTGGAGTTAGAATCCAGAGATTGTTTTAGAGGGGCTGATCCCAGGCCGGACAAGAATTTACCAAGTATACAGCCTGCCTCTCAGAACTGCCTGGATGTGGTGTACTCCATCCTGATGGAGAGACATCTGTCTGTCCCTGATTCTTGGCCATAAGTTAGCACTATTTCTCTGATTAGTGAGGCCAAAGAAAGTCCAATAAAGATGGAATTTGATAGGGACCCCTGGTGAACTGCCAGTGGGCAGGCAGCTGAACCCACCAGAGGTCACTCTTGGAGCTTAGCTAGATCTCACCCCTGCTGGGTCTCAAGGGCCAGCTCCCTCCTATACACTTAGATGCAGATAACTTCTGTAAACTCACTTATTTTAGAATACTTTTGTAGTGTTGGATTTTAATTTCTCATAATGTCTAAATAAGATGGGGTGACCCAGAAAATAAGTGCCGATTTTGAACCAGTAATATGTCAGCCTAGTGAATCTTAACAAAACCTAGCATCCAAGAATTCTTCCTCCTTGAGTCTGCTCCTTCTCTAGAGAGGGCTTTGCCCCATTGCCCTCCTTGAAACTGGTTAGGCATAAATGACAAGAAAAAGTTGCAGTGTGAAAAATACACTTATGTGAGAAAGGCTGTGTGGTCAAAACATAAGGAAAACTAGATTATAGATTTCCTGTAATTGATGTGGCAACCGTCTCCTCAGTTGTTGTGTGCGCCTAGGTTTGGATGCAGAGCAGTGGGCCTTTCTTCCGGGGGTTGGCTTTCCGGGGGGGAAGCAAACAGATAAGCAAAGGAAATCACTCCAGGCAGTGGTAAGTGATGATAACTAGAGTGCAGGAGAGCTGGGAGACAGAGGAACCAGGGTCATGCTGCTTCAGATGCGCTGTGCAGGGGAAGCTCTTCAGAATAAGTGAACTTTGAGCAGACTTGAGTGAATTCAGGGTGTAGCCCTGTGACTGCCGGTGGGTGAGCCTGAGGCGTGCTGATGGAGGTGGGAACATTACAGGAAACCGAGTAGCCCTTATGAGGGTCCTGAGCAGGGTCAGCGTGTGCCTGGCGTCTGTTTCTGTTGACAGGAAAGGCGGCCTTCATTGCACGGGTTTGCCACAAAAGAAAGCTGTCTTCCTCTTGTTTGTGCTGGTTCTAGTCTACTGTTTTTGCTCGAGCACCTTAAGATGACCCATCAGGTAACAAACCTCTTGAAAACCTTGTTGAACATGTTTGCTGGCTTAATTGCACAGACATGTTAGTCCTGACGGTTTATCAATAAAGGAATTTAAAGGGAATGTACAAAGGAATTTGGAACTTCTGCAGTTTACATCTATCACTAGGGACTTCATTTTATTCAGTTGTTGTATGTTAAATGAATAAATTAAGAGTTTAGTATTTGAATAGCGGTATATGAATATGATAAAAATTGAAACCCACTGCAAAAATATTTAGAAAAAATAAATCTCAGACCACTTCTTTCTTGAAGCAATTACTGTTAAATTCTTGGGTATCTTTTATAAGAAAATTATAAAAATTAATGATTGTTGACTGTACTCCTATTTCTATCTTAGAGATCTTGTGCTCTTCTCTATCAGTAAACACAGGCATACAATTCAGTCATTTGTACATTGGTGGCAGTTAAGGATTTGGTATCTTTGCTATAACAATACTGTGATGAAAATCCTGGTATGTTTTACTTGATGCACATTTTTAAGTGTATCCTTTGGAAAAATTGCTAAGAGTGGTTGGTAGGTAAAGGAGAAATGTGTCTTTTAAATGTTGATAGTTGAGGGCACAACCAGTTAAAATGCAGCACTACAGGCTAGTTGCAGCCACTTCAGTGTGAGTTCGGTCGTTGGCCCCGGAGGTGATCCACCTGGCGCAGCAGACCTCTTCTGACCTGCCCACTGCTCCCCTCAGCAGTGTACTTTGTTGATCCGCCTGTTCTGCTCCCCACTCTGT
>NW_004567103.1:61930030-62169909 GCF_000260355.1 Condylura cristata | reverse complement strand
CCTCCGGGGCAGGCGGGAATCGAACTCATGCGGAAGTGGCTTAAGCTTCTTAGTGCAGTGCTTTAACCCGCTGCGCCACCAGGAAGGGCCCAGTTCTTCCTTTTTAATGTTTGTAATCATGATGGTAAATTTCCCTCTCAGCCTGGCTTAAATTACATTCCATATATTTTGATATATTTTCATTTTAGTTTGTCACGTATTTTAAATTCCTTTAAGACATTTCCTTTGACCCATGGATTATTACAAGTGCATTGTTTTCTGTTATTTTGAGAATTTCCTATTAACTTTGTGCTAATTTTTTTAAGCTTGGCGTATTGTAGTTGGAGAATATATCCCAGGTTGTGATTCCTTTAAATTTGTGCATAGACTGTTATGGTCACTCTTGTCATGTAGCCCAAACTAGCTCTGTGTTCCATGAGCATTTGTAAAAAATGTGTTATCCTGCTGTCTGGGGTAGAACATTCCATTTGATTTTGCTCCTTGAGTGTATTGCCCCTTTATGTTCTCTTTTCTCACTCATATTTTGTCTGGTTATTTTATCAACTGTTGAGAACCCATGTACTTTAAGATTTATTATATTTTGTTATGCATACAAGAATTGGGGTATAGCCAGAGGGCTGTGTGTGTGTGTGTGGGGGGGGGTGAGACCAGAGACAGAGTGGGGAGCAGAGCAGACAGATCTGCTGAAATACTTGCTGAGGGGAGTACCATGTATGACAGGAGAGGTCTGCTGTGCCATGTGGGGTAGCCCCACTCATGCCACAGTAGCTGGTGATAGCTTGATAACACTGAGACTTTGACCCCTGTACTACCTGGGAGGCCCAGTCCAGGTACGTTCTATCACTTTCTCCCAAGAATATATACTTCCTCTCTGAGTACTAAAATACTCTCTGAATTCATAAGGAGTGTTTATTTCCTTTCTTAAAAAAATTAATTTTATTTTCAATTGAAACAGTATTGGTCTACAGCATTGTCTGTGATGTAGAAATACAGGGTCTCCTCCTTTAGGTGCTGTTACCACAGCACACCCACCACCCTGTCACTCATGGTTCTCCACTGTGGTCCTGTGGTCCTTTGAGCATAAGGAACATTTCTTGCCTGACCTTGGGAGAAATCAGATATGGCTATTTGGCCCAACTCTCTTCTCCTTAACATCCTTAACTCTTGAAAGCAGATTGCTTTATATCGTTCAGTTGCTGGATACAAGCACAGTGAATTACATCCTGAGAGGGGAGAGAAAATAGTAGCTTTCTCCTGCATAAGAAAAGAATACCAACACACTTTAATTCCCCTTTATCTTTACATCACAGTTACTTGATTAGTGTTATGTAACTTTAGGTTCCAACTTCTTTTTAAGAATATGAATGCCAGTGTGTTTATGATCTGGGCAAGGAAATAGTGGGTAATAGCTGTTCTTGGCTTTCTTGTTCTGAGAACATGCTCAAAATCCACAAGACTACCACTAGTTTTGACTATACCATTGGGTTATTTTCGAAAATTTGACCTGAAATTACAAAGTGATATTTTCTCAAACCATTCCACTCTCACTCCAAAAGTATGGTTTGAGGCATTTAACTGTGTAGCTAACACTGTATTTTGTAGACCCAGAGATCTCTACCCAGTCATCTCTCTTTGAGAAGCATAAAGACAGTATCATCATAAGATGCAGTAAATAACACCCACTAAGTTTAATTGTTTTTAAATTGCAATTACAACTGATTAAATGCTAAAATGTGAACAGCTGCACAGGAATATTTAACAGACTTCTTGGAGCCCTCTTTTGATAGGACTTTTAGAAGACTAGCTTATACAAACACATAATAAATATTCTTTTATATTCACAGAAGAAAGCAAACAGACCATTCAGAAATAAAAAAGTTAATTTCTGAAAACTGTCAAGAAAGGAATTTTCTGTTTTTTCTGTCTCAGCTGCTTTTGGAGGTCACTTAGCTGGCGACAGCCATAGTGAACAGCCTACACATGAGCACAGAAGTCAGCAGGCAACATGAGAGACTACTTCATTTCAAACTGGGGGTGAGAAAGGCCTTTGTAAAGTGTCACCTGTCCTCAGTTCTTGAAAGATGAATAGGATTCTTTCATTCTGCAAACATGACAGTACTCTTCAGCTCTGTGCCTGTCACTGTGTGAGAACTGAGACCACAAGGTGAAAGAAATCCTGACTTGGGCTTGTAGAATCATAGTGTGTGTGGAGATGGCCTGATTGGTGATTGCAGGGGAAGGCACACTGTGACATGGCCAGAGCCAGCCTGCTACCTGCCACCTGCATCTGAGCAGAGAATGATTTTTATAAAGCATAGAGGAGATAGCAATGGGTTTGAGTACTCCCAGAACAAAGATCCAGGTCTCTTCCTACTTAACATGGCTCAAATATACCAGCTTTCATATGGGTCACCCTTGATTTTTAAGATTGAGTATTCTTTAACTGGTTCCTTTATAACATGCAACTTTGGTGCATCTTCTTGTCACTACCCACTGGTTGCTATGTGGGTTCCTCTTTACCCCTTATGTTAGTGAAAGAGTGTCTCTTTGCAATTTTTTTTTTTTTGTGGATGGTGCTTCAAGGATTCTGAGAGTCCCCTAAACTCCCTAAACTGAAAGCAAGCCAGGACACACATGCCTTTTTCTGGGAGAAGTGCTCTTGGCTTTTATCAGATTCTCTGAAGTTCAGCCTTTAAACATTTTGAGAGAAATGGTTTTAATGTGAATTTCTTAAAAGCTAAAATCAGGGCCCTCCCTGGTGGCGCAGCGGGTTAAAGCACAGCACTGAGAATCTAAAGCCGCTTCCGCATGAGTTCGATCCCCGTCTGCCCGGAGGTGACCACATGGTGTGGCAGACCTCTCCTGACCCGCCCACTGCTCCCCTCAGCAGTCGATCTGCCCCTTCGTCGATCTGCCTGTTCTGCTCCCCGCTCTGTCTCTGGTGAAGCCTCTCGCCACCCCTGAGCCTCTGGTCTGTACCCCAGTTCTGTATGCACAAATAAATAAATCTTTAAAAAAAAAAAAAAAAAAGCTAAAATCAATGCCGCTGTTGCTGTTGCTGACGATTGAGGATTTAAGTAACAGGCCCTTGAAGTTACCCAGGACAAGGTTCTAGTAGCTTTGTTCACTCATTTGAATGAATGGGAAATTCCTTTCAAAGTCCTTTGTGCTTGGGCTATAGGTGCAGTGTCTGATGCCAGAGGACATTTGTCTGCATGCTCAGGAGAACAGGGTCTGAAAGAAGAATGTTGCCAACAGTTTATTTGGAAAATACAACTGCAAATTTTGGGGAGCAAGGGGAGATGCCCTGCTTTAACCTGTGAAGGCTAACACCTTTCAACAGGCTGTGAAGAGCCACATCTGTTTCTCAGTGGCTTATTCATGGCTCAACACTTCTCCAGAGGTGTTACACTGGGCCACACCTTGAAGGCACATTTACCTCCTTGTCATTCTGTTAAAGCTTTCTCCCATGAGGTGTTAACCCTACTTGACTTCAGGTTGACCTTTTCCACCCACAAGAACAGCTCAGTAAGCCAGGGCTCACGGTGCTTATGGGGTGGGCCAGCCAGTACCAAAATGGCACAATCACTCTGTGTAAGTGGAGTTAACAATCAAAAGAAAGAGCATTAGGGACATACTTTGAGGAATCCAAGAAGGGGCACAGATTTGTTTCTAGGAGGAGCAGAGGCAGGAGTGTGAAGATTACAGGTGGAATTGGAGGCAGAGAAAGCACATGACCAAAGGAAATAGGGTAGGGAATAAGATGGTCCTGAGATTGTGTTTTTATTCTTCCTTCTGTGTGTCTGCCTGATAGTTATTACACCTCTCGCTTGTGCCAAAGGTGATACAGCGAGGTGAACAAAAGCAGACATGGGTCCATCTCTCATAGAACTGAGAATTCAGTTTGGAAGACAGAAATTGAATCACATAATCATATGAGCAAATGTGAAATTGCAACAGTCCTGTGTTGCTAGGAGGATGAGAAGCAGATTGCTTTTGAGTCTCTTTTAGACTGAATTAAATACAGCCAGAGAGGTCAAAGAAAGCTTTCCAGGCAAACTGATTCATGAATAGAAATATAAAGGGAGGAATGTTTTAAGGGCAAAAGGAAAGAGCTCTCTGGGCCAGGGAATGGATGCCCAGAGGTTCTGTGGTAGGGGAAGCATGGTAAATGTCAGTCAGAAAGGAGGCCAGTGTGTTAAGAGAGAGCATGTGGTTGAAAAGTGGGCACAAGGGTAAGACCACGCTCTATTAAGATTTTTGTCTTTTTTTTTTTTTTTAAGATTTACTTATTTATGCATACAGAACTGGGGTACAGGCCAGAGGTGCAGGGGCGGTGAGAGGATTCACCAGGGGCAGAGTGGAGAGCAGAACAGGCAGATCGATGAAGTACACTGCAGGCGGGTCAGGAGAGGTCTGCTGTGCCATGCGGGTCACCTCCGGGGTGGGGATCGAGTTCATGTTGAAGTGGTTTAGACTCTTAGTGTTGTGCTTTAACTTGCTGTGCCACCAGGGAGGGCCAGATTTTTGACATTTTCTGAGAAGCAATGGAACACTTTTGGAGCAATTTAAGTAGATAACCTGTTATCAGGGTACAGATCATTTGTAAGGCTCAAGCAATATCTCCTCCTCAGTGTTCCCTAGCCCCCAAAAGAAGACCCTTAACTTTGGCTGTTGGAGCATCTCCTAGAAAAGCCCAAGTATTGGGCCTCCCTGGTGGCACAGGGGTTAGTCTTAGCATCATCAGGCTATCACCAACTACTGGGGCTTGAGTTTGATGCCTGGCTAGGGAGCTAACTCACTTGGTGCAGCAGACCTCCCCTGTCTTGCCTGCTGCTCCCCTCAGCAGTGTACCTCATCAGCCTGCCTGTTCTGCTCTCCACCCTGTCTCTGGTGAATTCTCTCACCGCCCCTGCACCTCTGGCCTGTACTGCAGTTCTTGTATGCATAAATAGACCTTAATACTTGGGTTTTTCTTTCTTTCTTTTTTTTAAACACCCAAAGGATATGTGAAGGAGAGCAATTCAAGGAAAATTGCTGAAACAACAAATGTGCATTGAAGACTTTGAACTTGTCATCATGGGAGATTTTTATATGTGCTAGTTGTAGGAAGGTTTTTCAAACACTGTCTAGTTTTTCTACTTTTTGAGATTTTCTGAGAACACTGTAAGGGGGCAAGAAATTCAAGGTGCCCACATGGAAAGTTCTAGAGCAATCTAGAATACAGGACTCCTCATGACACCTCCTCTCACCAGTGACCTGTGTTGGGTGCTAGTCAGGTGAAGACCTGCTCCCACACAGCCCCGGGCCATGTGCAGAAGAACATGTCCTCCCAGTTTCTCTGTGGTTCCCACCGAGTCTTGACAAAAATTCTTTTTGAGCTTGACTGTGCTCAAGTTCCCAATACCTACTTTGCTTTTAGAAGCTTTGAAGATAGTTGTGTGGTCCAAAATCTCTGCACATTCAAAACAAAATACAAAGCAGAAACCCCACAGTGAAGCAATTTAAGAAAACTTTCATCAGTCCAACTTCGAAGTTACCTTTGGCTTGTGGTAAACAGAATAATCCAACTCATTAACCCAGGAGACAGTATCTGTGAAGGACAGCCTATTCTGTCTTTTGAAAAGCTTTGAGAGGAATTTCAATTAATTCTCATTTAGCAGGAATTTATTTATATATTGTAATTACCTCCAGTCAGAGCAAATTTTCTGCTGCTTTAGTGCAGCAAGAAATCTTCAGATTGGCTAGAGCAGCAGACTTGGCTGATTACAGATTTCTGCGTTATCAACCTGTGTGTGTGTTTGTATAAGAGTGTGTTTTTCTAATCAAGTCAGGAATGATTATAGTCATGTGTTCTGAGCTTTGGGTAGTTTTGATACTTCGCTTTTCTTCAGAGGATTTTAGGATGACTGTAAGAAAAGCCTTTCCTCATCTTTTCAATATTCAAAAATATAGGAATGTCTATATGCACAATTCCCATACTTCGGGTTCCTTGGCATGCTCTCTGCTTACCTTTCTGAACTGGGTAGCTGCAGGTAAGAAGTTGAATTAACGTGTCAAATCTTGGATAGCCTTTCTAAAATGTTTTAGGTGTACTCTTGCTTTGCAATTCTAAAGCTAAGCATCTTCCCAAGGAAAAGAATGCAAGACTTCACAGTGGGTTTTGGACAAATTGGAGGAATTTAGAAGAGTCATAAAAGTGATTAAGGGCTGGAGGGAGTGGCTGAAAGATTAAAGGAGTGAAATGCAGAACTTTGCCAAACTACAGATGTGGGTGGAGCAGAGGGCAAAATATTTGCAGGTTGGCCAAATGCTGGGAAAGGAAAAGGGGCTGTTTCAATGCTCTTAACCTCTTTTTTTTAGGGTCATAGACTGAACACCTCAGGGAAAGGGGTGGTTCCTGGTTCGCTGACCCACCCAAGGAAGGGTGGAGTTGGGCAGGGAGGGGAAGTTAGAAGAGAAAGGAAGGGCAGGGAGGGGAAGTTAGAAGAGAAAGGAAGGAAGAGAGGAAGAAGTATCTGGGAGACCGTGGAAGCACATGGCGCAGAGACACGTGAAGAAGCTGTCCTGGCTTCTTAGCCTTGGACTTGTACCAAAGATTTGGAGGACATGGTAGGAGACACTTGAACCAGTAGGTGAGAGGCCCTTGAGCATGTTGACATGCAGTCTTAATCTTGACTTGGGCTTTGATTTTGCTCCTTCCTTCCAGATTTATCTAGTTCTTTCTGTCCTCTCATGTGAGGCCCCACAGAAGGTGCCTTAGACTTGTGGCTTTTGGGCCTCAGTAGCCCCCTGGCCAACCCTGTTTGTGTAGTGACTCACAAGGGGATGTGTAACGTTGGGTACTGCACGTGGAAACAGCTTTCTGTTTTTTCCTCCTCTTTACACTCTAACTGTATGAAAGTTAATTTCTATTAAAGGTCTTACACACTAGAGTATGTCTTGTTTTAATGGAGTAGATGGCAAAATGCATTTAGGGTGCAGATTTGGGGGCCCTAGGGGGCCTCTCAGTTTGCCCTGGGAAACCACCTTTGGCAAATCCAGTAACAGTTCCAGCCCTCTCTTTCCTACCCTCGCTCTTGGTTCCAGACACATGTGATTGCCATACAAGTCTGGAATTGCCACGTCTTTTGGTATTTCAGGATAACTAAGTACAGAATTTTAAAAATGGTATTTGTTGTTGTTGTTGTGCTGTTGCTTTACTAAACAGCATAAATTATTTAGAGGTACTGATTCATACTAATTCATGCAAACTACCAAAGTCCCCGTAACCCCCCACCATAGTTCATGGCTCCTCCCTTTGATCCCCACCCCTACTCTACCTCTCTGAGAGCCTCAGTTCTAAAGTCAGTTTTCTAGGTTATGTATTGTTCTTTGTTTTTGTTTCTCTTTATTCTACATATGAATGACATCATCTAGTATCTTCTTTACTTCTGGTTTATTTCACTGGTATAATCTCCAGTGTCACCCATGTGGTCGCATGTCAAGAGAAGAAATGCCGATTTTTATGTGGGTTTTACATTAAAAAAAAGTTTTTACATTAAAAAAGAGTTTTTGCTGGGCAAAAACTCTTTGAGTTGTCAAAGCCACTACAATGCGGTAACAATCTCTGTTTTCATTATTGTCTCTGAGTTCCTTGGATTGGCTAATCTGTTTGGCTTGGCCCCACTTTTTCACATGGGAGTCTTTCCTCAAATGTCTGGTGGTCCCTGGCTGTAAAGTCAATGAAAAATGCAGGGGCTTTCCTGTAGAGAGTGGATGGTGAGTGTATGGGGGTGTTTCTCTGGGCACTGATTTTTTTCTAGAGAATTGTCCTGTTTCCTGGGGAAGTGAGAGAAAACTGGCTTTATGGGTTCAGAAGCTGTTTGGTTTCATAGCTGGATGCTACCTTATCTAAGATTGTTTTAAGAATGTTGCCGACCTCTCAGTTCTGGATGTTCACTTTGCCTGATGCCATTGAATTCAGAGTCTTGTCAATTTCTTCCAAAGGATGAAGACCTTGTCTTCTATGGGGTTAATGCCTTGGACAGCAGGACTGGCCAGAGGCACTGAGACTAAATTGGTATCTGCTTTTAAATAACCTCTCTGTTTACACCTAAGATGCAGCCATCCTTCTTGCTGTCTGTTCTCTAAGGGCTATCTAGTATCTAAGGTCTGGATGCCCTGAGGGCTTCTGTAGGATGGTTCTTTTGCTTTTGTGGGTCAGAACCACTCTTCAAGCTGTTGACAAAGGCAAAAGGCTGCCATAAGCTACAGCAGTCACCATGGGCCATGGTTTTCATCTTCCCACACATTCCTCTTCAGTTACCACCTTTAGTTTGAGCAGTCTTGAGTAGGGATCTGTGAAGGGAGGGATGGATGTGTGTGTGTGTGTGTGTGTGTGTGATCTACCACTTTGGAAAGAATGCTTCTTGATTCATGATCCAATTCTCTTTTCAAAACCTAGTTTCTTCTTTATTTTCTGATCTTTTCGGTTTCTCTCCTGCTGGTTCTTTTTTCACATTTTACATACTCGGATCTCCTATTCTAAACTCTAAAGAAATTATCCCTCAATCATTCTTTTGGACCTCAAGCTTCAACACTTTAGAGTAAGTTGTGGGCCCTCCCTGGTGCAGCCAGTTAAAGCACAGCACTAAGAAGCTAAAGCCACTTCAGCATGAGTCCCATCCCTGCCCTCCCTGGAGGTGATCCACATGGCGTGGTGGACCTCTCCTGATCCATCCGCTGCTCCCCTCAGCAATGTATTTCTTCAGTCGGCTTGTTGTGCTCCCAACTCTGTCTCTGGTGAGCCCTCTCACTGCCCCCTGTACCTCTGGCCTGTACCCCAGTTCTGTATGAATAAATAAATCTAAAAAAAAAAAAAGTAATTTGTTGCTCTTTCCAGTATTTTTAGCTTATGTCTCACTCTGACTTCTTACCTCATGAATGCTGTTAGTCTTTGAAGGTCATTTATCTGGTATAATCACCTCTCTCAGTCCTCATCTATAGTCTCACAGTTTGATCACTGTGGTTTATTGACCTTTGACCCTTCTGATGACTTCCTTCCTGATTCCAGCTGCTCTTATCCTACTTCTGGCCACCTCCTTCAGTTTGTTGAGCTTGTTGGTCTTCATCTAATTCCCCTGAAATACCATTCCCCCTCAACCCAGCACCTAGTCAAGGCTTCTTCTCTTCTAAAACACCTATTCCTTGTGTATATCTGTATATCTGTGTGTTACCTTTAAGTAGACCTTCTGCCTTGATCTATAAATTCCTGGTGGAGATACTTAGGCAAAGGAGATACTTACACTTGTTGAAACCTCAGGTGTACACTACTAAGACCAAATTGCCTTACCTCCCTCAGCCCGTTCTTCCTCCCATGTTGGACATTTTTGTTAATGGTGCCACTGTCTTCCAGCTCCTTCAACTCACAGCATGGGGGCATTTCTTGGCTACTGCCTTATCTCAGTACAGAATCAAATTAGTTAAAAAGTTCTATTGCTTATACTATCACTGTACCCCAGTATCTGTTCCCTGCCTCTTCATTTCCACCACCTTTGTGTAGCACCCATGACCTCCTGCAAGTTATTGCAAAATGTTCTTAATTCTTCCCGACTCTGCTTCACCTCCTATACCAGTGACTTTCCAAATGCTGACCGAATGAACACAAGATGATCTGGAATTGTGATTGGTTTGATGTGGATAGGAGGCAGGAATAGACTTTAAAAAATGATTTGCCGTGAATAAAAGAAATATTGAACACTATTTAAGAAGTGTATCAATATATATAATCTTAACACAAGGAAGCAATGCTATACAGTTTGTATGAATAGTGCATATATCTCTCTTTCTTTACATAACATGGACTAGGTGGATACTCACAGAAGGGGGAAGTGTTTACTTCTCTGCAAGGGTATAAAGGGAGCTCAAGGAGGGGTATGTTTGGGCCCCCTTAAAGATCCTAATGCCAAAATACCCAAATGTCTGAATGATGTCATTGTCAAAGGGGCATTGTTTCACTATTGCTTGACCTTTTCTGTCTATATTAAGCAAGTTTGAGACTCTCCAGATGATAGTGAAGCGTACTTCAGGGCTAGTTCTCATAGACCTGTAAGCGACCAGCTGGAAGTGCAGAAGCAGCTTCGCACACCTGCTTGCGAGCGTTCCATGCCCATCTCCATCAGAGCCAATTTCAAGTTCCCTGGCACGGTGTTCTCCATGATGCTGACCTGACCTTTTTGCTCTTGCCTTTGATACTCACCATTCACGCAGTCAGTGCTGGAACAATCTGCTCTTCATGGGAGCTGGAAAAGGCCACTTGCTTTCCTTGGCTCTGTGTCTCTTGCAAATTGCTGGGGTTTTTTTTGGTTTTGTTTTTTTTTACTTTTTCTCTTCCCTGACTCCCCACCTTTTGTTCACTAAAATATTTTTTATTCTTTATGCTATCTTTCATTCTGCCTCCTCTGGGAAATTTTCCTCTTTTCAAAGGCTTCCTTTTCTGTACTTCCTAAAGAATTCAACTGATACTTCTTTTATGATACTTACACAGCGTGATATGTGCTTATCCTGTTCTACCCGTGGCACACTGGCTTTGGACTTCAGAACTGTGAGAGAATGTCGTTTTGAGCCATAATAATAATAATAATAATAAAAGTAGTTGTTTCTGTATCTTCTTTGGTAGTATGTTTTCACACCTCCATACATGCACAAGTTTCACTCAGCCTCCACCAAAACTCCTACAAACCTCAAAATTGGTGGCAATTTGTTATTATGTAACAGGGTGGTCCCTAGGGGAAAGGTAACTCCCAGAAGGAGGGTGGAGCTGAGCAGAGAAAAAGGAGAGAAGAGAAGGGAGAAATGAGAGAATGGAGCTGGATGGAGAAGGAGGAGACCTAAGGAAGCCACATGGAGCAGCAAGCATGTGATGAAGAAACCGGGCTTGTTTCCTGACCCTGGACTGGTTAAGGCAGATGTGGGTGAGATACCTGTGGGGAGGTGACTATGGCAGTGTTTATATTGATTTTGTTCTTTTGCTCTCAGGTTTGTCTGGCCATTTTTGACCCTTTTCCATGGGTCCCGGCCAGAAGGTGCTTTAGTCTTGTGGCAGGCTTTCAGGCCTTGCTTTGGGCCAGTCCCTTTTGGGTGACTTTTGTCCACGAGGGGATGGGTAACTTCAGGTGTTTGATTTAGAAGTTATACTCTTTGCGTTCCATATTGTATATTTACTGTATTAAAGTTCCTTTTTATTAAAGTTTTATGTCTGTCTTGTTGCGGTGGATGGCAGAACCCACTTAGAGCAGGCAGGTTTTGGGGCTTCAGGGGTGTCCTGGAACAGATTTGGTGTCCTAGAACAGATTCTGTCCTCTTAACAGATTTGGGGTGCCCTATAACAATTACAGTTTTTGAAAGCATATAGATATGCTCAGATTTTAAAAAGGGGCAAGAACCTACCAACTGAAGCTCCATCTGTGGCTTTGCTAATGTTTTTGACCCACAGACAAGATGGACATTCATCATGGAGATGCTGACGCTCATTTTTCGCTGGAACGTGGGTGGTGAAGAGAAGGGGAGTTGTGTTGTTGATACGGTGAGGCAGATATAGTGGATTTGCTTCCCTACAGGAAAGAATATTTGAAAAGCAAAAAGCAATCAGTAATTGAGCCTTACTGAGTTTCTGTTTTGTGTCCAACACAGTGCTAGGCACTAAACAGGTATAAGAACAGGATTCTATCTGGACCGTTGAGATGCTCACAGCTTGATTAATTAATATAAAGCCATAAGCAAAGTTAATATGTAATCCATTGGCAATAGATGTAAGATTGAACTAGAAAAGGGACCATCTTTGATTTTACAAATTAAGTACTTGTATTTTCTCAGAATTTATCACTGAATTTCAGATTCTGTGACAAAGTCTCTCAACAGGGTGTGTCCTTAGATTCCATTAAGTTCAAATTACCCCTTGGCTTGAGGCATGATTCCTGCTGGTTTAAGGCAGAGCCCTGGAATGTAGACTGAGAAGTCATCCTTTCTTTTCTTCCTTGCTAGGAAAATACTGTGCAGCCTGCAGACTCTGCAGGCAGGTGGAAGCACAATCACCCTCAGGTAATGGGAACTGAATACATTCAAGTACTGTCTTATCTAAATGGCTTGACAAGTTTCCTTTTGCCTGGCTAATTGCATGAGTCTGCTCTCCTTTTTCTTCTGCTCTGCTGGTATTCCACAGGAATGAATGCTAATGATGGGCCCTGGACGAGAACCCCCCACCCCTTCCCTCTCCTTGCAGCTGGAGAGCACCCCTGGGCCTTGCTTGCTGACCCCAGGGGTATTCTAGGGTATTTCTTGTAATAAAGGAGTTTTCACACTTGCTTTGGACACTTATAGGCAAAACTGTACCAAACTCCTATTGATTTTGGTGAGGTGATGTGAGCAAGGTTGAACAGCTGGGGGAGACTGGTGGGGCTGAGACATAAGGACTAAGTGACCCATGGGTCACTATAATTTCCAACAGTTCATCTCCTTCTGTTCTCTCTCTGAATTCAGCACAGCCCATTTAAGGTAATTTGCCCCAAAACCAGATCTAATAATGCCCACCTATGTTACACGTCAAAGCTGGTGATTATGGAGATAGTGGGAGCTAAAAGTAATTGTGTTTGTGACCACCATCAACCAGCAATGAGGGAGGACAGCAGTTAGCTCTCCTATAAGAACTTTCCCATGAAGGAAAAAGTTGTGAATCAAATCTTTTGTCCCTTTAATCTCTTGCTCTGGCTCACTTTTGTAATGCATAGGACAATTTGGCCCCCAACTCTTCTGTTGTTTTTTCTAGGAAGAGAGGGGACTGAGGTTGGTTCAGGCATCTGAGCCAGTCATGGGTATGATGACTGGGTACAATTTCTGGGAACAGTACCCCACAGATGCTGTTTGCAGGATGAGTTGTAGCTGGCACAGAGCACTTGGGAAGGGCAGAAAGACATCCTGTAACAGAGTTCAGGGCCTTGGGGTCAGCAAGCAAGTCCTTGGAGTAGAGTCTTCAGCTGGTTTGTCACTTTCTCTTGTTTTATGGGATGAAGAAGCGCCTGACAGTGAGGTCCTTATGGTAGGCACTATGTCCCTGCAACTGTAACAGGGCAGGGAGAGAGGGTCATCCCTGAACCACAAACCTGCCTGCTCTAAATAGGTTCTGCCATCCTCTGCATCAATACAAGACATAAGAATTTTAATGGAAAGGAACTTAATACAATGAGTATACAGTACAGAAGACAAAGAATATAATGTCTAAATCAAACACCTGAAGTTAGCCATCCCCTCATGGGTAAAAGTCCACCCAAAAGGTATTGGTCCAAAGCAAGGCCTGAAAACCCTCCACAAGACTAAAGCACCCATAGAAAAGGGTCAGAAATGACCAGACATATCTGGGAGCAAAAGAGCACAATCAAAATCAATATAAATTCTGCCATGATCATCCTCCCCACAGGTCTCTCACCCACATCGCTTTCAACCAGTCCAGGGCCAAGAAACAAGCATGGTTTCCTCACATGTCTCCCACTGCTTCATGTGGCTTCCTCAGGTCTCCTTCTGACTCTCCATCCAACTTCCTCCTTCTTCAGAATCCTTCTCTTCTTTTCTCTGTTTAGCTCTACCCTCCTTCTGGGTGGGGCAGGGAACCTGGAACTTCCCTTTTTCCTGGGGACCACCTTGTTACTCAACTTTTACACACTTCTCTCTGGACTCCTGGCGTTCAGAGGAGAAAGATAGAGGGAAGTATGTGGTTTTAGGAACAGATTTCTCAAAGTTTTGGAGATTGGAAGTCTAAGATCATGGTGTTGGCAATATCAGCTTCTTGAGACAGGCCACTGTCTCCTGAGGCCACACGTGGTCTTTTGTATATATCTGTGTTCAGGTTTCCTCTTATAAGAACAACCATCATTTTGGATTAGGGCCCATTCTAATGACCTAATCTTTATTCAGTCACTTTTTTTTTTTAGACTATCTAAATACAGTCACTTCTAAGGAATGTGCTGGGGGTTAGGACTTCAACATATACATTTTGGAGGAAGAGGGTGTAACAGGGTGGTCCCTAGGAAAAGGGGAAGTTCCAGGTTCCCTGCCCCTCCCAGAAGGAGGGTGGAGCTGAGGAGGGAAAAAGCAGAGAAAGAGAAGGAATCTGGGAGGAAGGAAGTAGGATGGAGAGACCGAAGGAGACCTGAGGAAGCCACATGGAGCAGCAAGCTTGTGATGGAGAAACCATGCTTTTTTCTTGGCCCTGGACTGGTTGAAACAGATATGGGTGAGAGACCTGTGGGGCAGTTGATTATGGCAGCATTTATATTGATTTTGATTTTGCTCCTTTCCTACCAGATTTGTCTGGCCATTTCTGACCCGTTTCCATGAGTCCCGGCCAGAAGGTGCTTTAGCCTTGTGGCGGGCTTTCAGGCCTTGCTTTGGGCCAATCCCTTTTGGGTAGACTTTTGCCCACGAGGGGATGGGTATCTTCAGGTGTTTGATTTAGAAATTATATTCTGTCTTTCATATTGTATACTCACTGTATTAAAATGCCTTTCTATTAAAGCCTTATATGTTTTGTCTTGATGTGCCAGATGGCAGAACTGATTTAAAGGTTCAGGGGTGCCCTGTAACAAGGGCACACAACATTTTGTAAGTCTAATTTCATAAACTCTGATATGGTCTTATTGCTTGGTTGGCATTCTTTTCTTTATGGCCCCATGTTAACGGAGAGAGGGAGGCAGGCACCGGGAGAGTGAGAAAATGTCTATAATACACACATTTTAGAAAAGCTTGAATGAGCGTAACACAACTTGGAGGACTGGAATTTTGTCACAGACAAAATGTTAGCACTCAGGGTGTATCCCTCATCCACTTCCAGGTGTTGTTTATACCTTGAGAAAGACATTCAATAATTTCTTAGGATAAGTGCTCTCTTCTGGGTTTTCTTGATGAGGTTCATTGGAGAGCTTTGTATTGGCATCCTATTTTCAACCTGTTGGGGATTGGCCTTTGCAAACATGGAAATGTCTCCAGCTTTCAAGGCAATAGATTTCCTTCCCTCCACACTAGAGGGAATGACCGGAACAATCTTTCTTTTGTACTTCCGTAAAAAAAAGTTTCATGTCCAATTTAGTCTTAGAAAAAAAAAAAAAAAGGGAGGAACTCAAGACTTAGCTCTTTGTAACTTTCTAAAACAGCTGTTGTTTAAAGATGTGTTCTCAATGAAACTGAACACACAGCAGTGAATGAACTTCTTCCCAACTATGTGCTAAAAGTCTGGAGTGACAGCGGATCCTCCCAGCTGAGAAGCTGCTGCTGAACAAAGTGGCCTGAAACCTCAGTGGCTCTGGCTCTTGTGTGCACTTCCCTTGCCAGTGTGCAATCGTGGTGGTTTTTTCTGTCAACTTCCTGCAGGCATTTTTCAATGACTCACACTGGGCCCCTTTTGTGAATCCAGGTGTGTGAGGTATTCCCCCTTCATGCCATCTGCTCTTTTATGCTCGGCAGAGGAAAGCAGGCGTGGAGTGCCGATTCTTGTCTCTCTTTCAAGTACTCACTCTTCTTGCTGGGGAGCGATGCTCTTCTTAGGATCTTTGTTTCTACATAGAAGACGGGTTACCTCACATGTAGGCCCCAGAAATGAAAGCTTATGAATGGCAAGCAGGTAAGGGAAAGATGTACCTTTTGGTTGTTTTGGCCAGGATATGTTACTGTAGGGACAGATCAGTGCTTTATGAAGCTGCACTTTCTTGCCACTAGCTGCTTGGTTAGTAGTTCTTATCACTGGGTCAGGGGTCAAGGGTGACATTCGATAAGCTTCAGATCTGTCCTGTGAAGAGTTACACTGTATACTGGCCACATAGTGGGGTATTCTACTCTCCTTTAGCTTTAAATATGAAGATTAAGGTGAGGATGCAGATTTATTGGACCCTTAGGGAAGAAAAACTAACAGACTTCTTTTCACATTCAGTAGCAGTATAAGAAACTAGGATTTATGTAATTAATTGGATCCTTGTGGAGTATCTCTTCAATCTCTTACATACTCTCCTTAGGAAAAAGATGTTAAAAAAATCAAGACTTTTTACATTTTGAAAACTCAATCATCATTTATAGAATTAATTATAAACATTGGTTAATTATAAAAAACTTCATATGCAAAATGTGCCATAACTTGCAGTGGACATTTTTCATCCATTAAAAGGAATAGAGCTCTGATTTCCAGCCTTCAGTCTTGATGGACCTTAACAGTTTTATGCTAAGTGAAATGCAGACACAAAAGGACAAATGTTGTATGATTTCACTATTATGAGTCACCTCAAACAGGGAAACTCAGAGACAAAGTAGAATATGTTTCCCTGGGCCTGAGGGATGAGGATGTGAGGGGGAGTAATGAGGACTTAATGGGTATAGAGATTTTGTTTGGGATGATGAATTAGTTCTGGAAATGATTAGTCGTGACAGTTGCATAGCATGGTCTACTTAATGCCACTGAATTCTATATTTAAATGGTAAATTTTATCTTATGTATAATTTACCATAATAAAGAGTCTAAAAACTTGATTCCAGTGTCAGAAGAGTATACAGGACTCTTACAATCGTAAAAATATAAAAATTAAGCTTTGGGCCCTGCCTGGTGGTGCAGTGGGTTAAAGCTCAGCCCTGCAAGTGAGCCAGTTACTGCAGTGTGAGTTCGATCCCCACCATGGAGGTGATCCATGTGGTGCAGCAGACCTCTAGTCTTGCCCGCTGCTCCCCTCAGCAGTATACCTCGTTGATCTGTCTGTTTGCTCCCCACTCTGTCTTTGGTGAATCCTCTCACCTTTGGCCTGCACCCCAGTTCTGTATGCATAAATAAATAAATCGTTTTTTTTTAAATTAATCTTATGCTTCTTAGACATATATTACCTGAGCTTGTACTTGTCTGAGGGCAGTTTTTCTGTAGCTTTGCTCCTCACTAGCAATAGAGAAAATCTCTCTTCTAGACTCTTGGCATAGACTACAGCCTCAGATGATTACAGACCAATTCCCACTCAGTTTTCCTTTGGGACAAACAATAAAAAGCAAGTCATCATTTTTGACATTATATGACATATTAGTCAACCTGAAGAATAGAATGTATGTATGAAAACACACACACACACACACACACGAGAAAGAGATTTATTTTAATGATTTGACTCACATAATTGTGGAGGCTCCAGCTTCAAAATCTGCATGTCAGGCCAGCAGACTGGAGACCTGGAAAAGAACTGGCATCAGCTTTGAATATCAAGGCCGTTGAGAGGCAGAATTCCTTTTTCCTAGGAAGACATCAGTCTTTTAACACCGTTCTGCCTGGATGGGGCCTAGACACAGTAGGGTGGGTATCTGCTTTATTCAAAGTGCACTAATTAAAAATTTAATTTCATTAAAAAAAAAACCTTTAAAGTAATATCTATGTGATCAAAATATTAGGTATTTGACCAAACAACTAGGCACTGTAGTCTAGTCTGATATATAAAGCTAGGTAAGTTGATATATAAAATTAACCAACACAAATAGGGATATACATATATAACAATTTCTTTCCACTTGGGCATAGTTGTTAATTGTCTCTTACTTAAATGCTTGTAGAAAAAGATCCCAGTTCTCTCCTACCTCTTCATCTACGTTCAGATCTCATGGTATCATTATTTCATCAACTGGAAGGGCTGTCTTCCAAGGCAGAGCTGGTTAAATGGCATAGAGTCTTCATTGTGTGTGCTCTGACCTGCCAGCCTACCCCGAGATATGTCAGTGTTACATGAAGTTCTGCCAGTTCCTTGGTAAACGGCCGTTTTTGTGGAGGGATGTGATGAGGTATATGTTTTCACCAATTATTACTATTCCCAATTAGACTAGGCCCAGGTGTGTGTTAATAAAATGTTACCTCACTCTCTGTAGGCTAAATAGCTCTATCTGACTTGAGTCCAGGACTTCATGTATTTGATATTGTTCAATCGATTATATCACTGCTGTTCTATTCTCAGGTTTTCGAACCTTCAGAGACCTGGTTTTTTTATAGAAACTATTCCACTTGTTCAGGAAGGTAAACCATTGTCAGCAGTGGTTCTTACCTTATCTCTCTTTCTTTTGGCAGAATGGCTACTGTGGGTGTGGATCATTTGATTGTTCCAAAGGAGAGTCTAACGACCCCAGCCTCTGTCTCTTAAGGTAAGAATCCAAGTGGTTGTACACAACCCTTGGTTTTTCACTTGGGAGCTCTGGGGCTAGGTCCTCAGGGACCCATGTGGACTTTGAACATCTGCGACACCATCTTTGGCCAGCCCCCTCCGTGTTGTGTAGGGTATTCAAGCCCATCTGCACCCTTTATTGCTCCGAAACCAGACGAGCTACCCATGAGCAGCTTAACAGAGCAAACTCGTCTATGTGGCAAAATAGTGAGAAGACTTGTGTATGGTCCTGGGATTTAAAAGCTTGGTTTTAGTGTAACTTAGTTCTGGAACTCAAGGAGCGAACCCCATGCTCAGTACATAGTGGGTTAAAGACTCCTCTTTTTTTTTTTTTTTTTAAAGATTTATATACTTATGCATACAGAACTGGGGTACAGACAGAGGCACAGGGGCTGTGAGAGGAGTCACTAGAGACGGAGTGGGGAGCAGAACAGGCAGACAAAGTGACGAAGTACACTGATGGGCAGGTCAGGAGACGTCTGCCGCTCCAAGTGGGTCACCTACAGGTGATTCATGCTGAAGTGGCTTTAGGTTCTTAGTGCTGTGCTTTAACCCACTGTGCACCAGGGAGGGCCAAGATTTCTCTTTTTTAACTCAATACATTAACTTGGTCAATTAAAAGAGAACCTTCCGGAGTACCTGTTCTGCGTCAAAAGTGGAAATCTGTGGTGGGTGGGGAACATGCTGAAAAGTATCTGTGTCATGTGTCTGCACTGACTGGTGAACACTTGTAATTCAAGGGTATGTAAATGCTGATCATTAGAAAATATTTCCTGATGCCCAACAGAATGAGAGTATTACTCCAACGAAAAATAAGTGACAACATCCATGTGGGCACTTTGAAAATGGTGTGTTGTCGAATGATTGCTTTTTTATCCTGTTAATTTCACTCTGCTGGGTTTAGGCTTGGTGCTTAATACACAGGCTCACCAGGTTCAATGGTTAGGTCTGTGTCTGTTTTCCCAGTGAAAAAACTGAATGTGAGGTCTTGTTTTCTGAGGTCAGTGTGCCATGGTCAGGAATGTCTTTTTGAGGCTGCAGGGACCTCAGCCAGGTCTGCTTTTCTCTCTGCTGTGGGCTGTCAGCTCCCAGCCCAGAGGCCCTTACACACAGACCTCCCACCTTTCATCTGATGGTGAGAAGACAGTCTCCAAAGGAAGTGTGAGATTGTGAGCTGATGGGGCCAGCGCCATGTTTACCTTTCCGTTTCTTGTCTAAAGAGCAGATTGAATTATTAGCATCTGTGTTTTGCTAATGATAATTACACGTTGCAAGTACAGAGCAGAATTCTGTAGAATCTACTAAGATGCTCTCCTTCTTGCCTTTTTGAAGGGATGACATTGTACTACCCTAATTAGGCTCTAGAAAACAAGTAGGAATCTGTATATTACCATCCCTGTTCCCCAGGGCGTACTGGGTGGTGCGGGAGCTGGTACTTCAACTTAAGAGTCCGCTGTTAATAAACCCACAGGGTGTGGAGATGACAGAAATGGGGCTCCATGTTCAGCGAGACATACGGCGAGCCTGGGGTGATGGACACCCAGTGCCTTTTTAGATACTGGGCTACCCATGACTTTAGGGACATCATCATGACCATAACAACAATGGCAGTAAAGCCAGTGCCTCTGATACTGTCTCTGTCACCACCATCACCACAGCAGCTCGTGGGCTCTTATGCACGGCCAGGCATGGTGCTAGGCGTGTTATTGGCACTCTCTTTTGGAATCTGCACAGCATTGCTATTAGTATGGAGGCCCTATTCATGTCTATCTTTGTAACTGAGGAAACTGAGGTTTAAAAAAATTATGTATCGTACTTACGGACCATCAAGCCAAAAAGTGGCCATTATGAATGCCATTTGTCTCCCACACTTGACCTTGCTCGCTCCCTTTTGCTCTCTGGCGACCACCTGTGTCTCAGTGACTCTTCGCACTGAGGTCGCTGAAACATTAGAAAAAAAAAAAAGGTAAGTAGCTCGAGATGGTTAAAAACTATCTGGCCTGCGGACAACTGCAGAAAGAATGAAGAACGAAAATCACTCACTTTAAAAGATGCCAAGTATAATCCTATTAAACACATTACTGTGTTTTGGTATAACTTTCCCCTTGGGGTGTGTGTGTGTGTGTGTGTGTGTATATATGTGAAATTATATCTATAATTTTGTAACATAAATTTATGTTATATAAAATTTATCTAGATGAAAAATTAACCATTGCAAATAGGGATATACATATATAATAGAATGTCCTTCAAATTAGGCATAGTTATTTGTCTTCTTTGTTTATATTTATTTTTTTATTTAAATCTTTTACATCATTTAATTTGCTTATTTGAATCCACGTAGAAAAAGATTCCAGTTCTCTCCCATCTGTTCATCTAGGTTCAGGTCTCATGATGTCATTTTTTCTAAGCACGGTGGTTTAATAGCCAAGAATCTTCACCGTATATGGCAGTATGGACATGTGTTGCTCTGATCACAGAATTGGTAACATTAAGTATGAACTCAACTAATGTGAGCCTTACACTCCCAAAGTCTCCTATAACATATTACCCCTTGATTATGCTACAAATGATCAATTCTTTCTATATGTTACAGATGAGAGAAACATGAACTTGGTATTTTATCCCAATGAAATATGAGATAAGATAGGTTTTTGCTTAGATCTTGTCACAAAAATCAAAGCTTAGAATATAGTCATTCATCTGATCTGCAGAAAAATTAAGGGTTTGAAGCTTCCTGTTTCCTTGGAACCACGTATCTAGATCATGAGGATTGTGTGGCTAGTTCTGGTTGACTCTCCCAGGCTCTCACTGGTGATACTGACCTTGAATTGGCTTGTTTATGTCTTGAAGGTATTGACCCACGTTCATCATGCAATATCCAAGACTGTTGGTGTAAAGCTCCTTCCAAGGAAGCAACACCTTGTTATTTTTGGTACTATGTTCTATTATAGACAAAAAGGAGCAAACCCACCACTTCTTTCTGCAAAGACTATTTGGCACCTATTTCTTGGTCTAGAAAGTTTGCCTCATCTGCCCAGATTTGACCATTAACTAGTCTTAGCATTTCCTAGGTTGATTTGCTGCTTAAATGGCTTCACTGGCATAAGTGGGAATGATGAGAGCTTGGAGAAAGCCGATGCTGGCGGAATGGACAAGTAAGCTGGTTTCATGGGTGTATTTGTGTTTGAAACACTATTAATCATGACACCTCATTTGTGTAAGATACTGCATATGATTTCCATTGTATAATAATCAACCACCCCAAATTTAATGGCTTAAAACCACAACCATCTTTTTGTTCATCATTCTGTGTGTCAGCATTTTGGGGTCAGCTGGGAAGTTATGCTCTTCTTGCCTTGGGCCACACTTGCCACTCAGCTGGTGCCCAGAAAGATTGTCCTAAAGGACATCTGCTGGGATGACTCATCTCTGTCACATCTCATTGTCAAGTAGGCTAGCTCAGACTCTTCAGATGGAACATTCTGACAAGAGGACAAGAGACTAAGCTGCCTATCCTATTGGTCAAAGAAAGACACAGCACCTGCCCAGATTTAACTGGAGAGATTCAGCCTCTTAATGGTGGGAATAGCTGCAGATAATTTATGACCATTGAAAACTTATCAGAGTTTATAGTGTTGTCCTGTATTAAGTACTTTTTCCTTTTTGGGATGCTTGCTTTTCTTTACCCTTATTCAAAAAGGTTTATCCCCTCATAGAAACTCCACTCTGGCAGACTGGTCTCTACAGCAGAGCTTCTCTGAAGAGTGCTTTACTGCCTGCTATTGCACTGAATAGGTCATCCTGCTTTACAGCAGGTGGAGAGAACACACCATGGGCAGCCGGTGGCTTTTGTTTCCAAGGCCTTTGGGGCTGTTCTTTCCTTGCCATAAACCTAATTGCTTCCTGTGATGGTTCTAGCCAACACAGATCAGCCCTTTAACTCTCTCCTGTTGGTCAACTAGATTAGTAAAGCCTGCACTTTTGTTTTTCATAGGTTTGGTTGAGTAACATTAGTTGGCCTTAAACTTTGGCTAACATTGCTTATTTTGGGGACTGGTAGTGTCAAGGGGGCAGATGTGAGTGAGTGGACAATGGGGAACAGGGTGATCAAATGGCTCACACAGGAACCCCAAGTGTTTTAAGCAAAAGTTCTGGCCTTTCCTGAGTGGGAGTTTATCCCCGTGTCAGACATGGATTTGCCTTGAATTCATGGCAGCTGCGACTCACCCTGGGATTGCTGGGTTTCATGGTTCCGCTTTCTTGTTAGTTTTATGACCAGTATTGTAGTAGACAACACTTGAAAGTTTGTGTAAACCCCCACCTTTTTTTTTTGAGCAGTGAAGATGACTGCTTTACAATAAACACTGAAAAGGCTTAAAGAGGAAAAGAACTTAGCTGTAGGCTGGCCCTTGCAAAGAAGGCCTCCCTGGAGAAGGTGTTCTAAATGTTTAGAATGCATATTTGCACTTCTGTCCATGCAGCTATCAAGCATCTAACCCCGGAGACAAACAGGTGCATTAACTTTCTCACAATTCTCAGTGGCTAGTTCTTAAAAAGTTATTATTCTCTACAATCCAAACAAAGGATGGCATTTCTAATCATACCTTCAGCAGCTCTTGAAATTCTTTCTCTGCAAAGCCTTTCTAGAGGGGAGATGAAGACTCCCTCTGTGTCTAAACATGACAAGCCCGTACACGATTCTTCTGTTCTCACCACAAGCCCTTTCCCATTCAAGCTGCGGACCCAGGGGCCTGTGTACTGCTGGCCAAGTTCCCTCACACTTCTCTCAGTTGAGCTGAACTAGGAGATAGAGGGCAAAGGTGGTTTCTCTTGGATGCAGATCAGTATTGACAACCAGTGTGATGCCACCAGAGAGACAACAGTGTGACATCCTGCATACTTTCTGATGCAGGAGCCTGACCTCTTCTGTGTCTGAACTCCAGGGATGCTGTGACCCTGTGTTTGGTTCTGTCTTTTTCCTGAAGTTTACTGTGGAGCATCCAGTGTTTCCAAGTAGGTTATTAATACAGTCACACAGAACAATCCTGGTTGGTGCTGCTCAATAGGATGCTAGCGTGATGTAGATGGTCACTTGCCATCTACCAAATCCATCTTTTCCTTATTTATTTTAGTAGTACTTCATTTGTCATTAAGCAGTATTTTTCTTGTATAATATAAGTTTACTTTTACATCATTTTGTGCCTTTTCCCACCTCAGTTGTAATCCCCGTGGGCTTACCATCACCAAATTACCGTGTGCCATCACCATAGTATAGTGCATTTCCCTCCCCCCACCATTTTTGATCCCATTACTCATTCCACCCCCATAATATGTCTCTGATATATAGTTGTTCATTATTATCTTCTCTCCTGGTCCTTTATACTCCTGCTATGAATGAAACCATCTGCTATTTTTCCTTTCTTTCTGGTTTATTCCGCTAAGCATGATCCCTCCCAGCTCCAGCCATGTTGCTGTAAAAGGCATGTTTATCTTTGATTAATGCTAATATTCCATTGTCATTAAGCAATATTTTAATAAATCTCCCCCTTTGGTAAGTGAGAGTAATGCAATGTGGAATATGGGGGAGGGGGGAGGGAAACGGGATTCAGATTAATTTGGGAATGAGAATCCCTAAAACATTCATGGATTTGCTGAGATTGGCTATGATTCTGAAAGGGAGAAGTTTCCAATTCTCAAGTCTCCCAAAATAAACAGCCATGTCACAGGCTTTATGTCCACTTGTTTTAAAGATGTGGATCTACCGTATTAGAATAAGACACTACATTTTATATAAAAGTTTCCTGAAATACCCCAGGCAGAGGCCAAGAGAAGAGATCATGGTGGTCCGATGAAATTCCTCACCTGGGTTACATATGTTCTCTTGCCATTGCTCTGCTAGCTCGTCCATCCCTGTTATCACCAGAGGCCAAACGGATAGTTCTGTGACCAGCTTTCCTTGAATCGTGAGCTAAAAGGCAGACTTTAAATACCGAGTATTAAGATGCTAGGGAGGAAAGTGGCATTGATTTATTTGTTCTGGTCTTGGCCAACCTGAGAAACCTGTCCTGTTAGTTAATGAACAACTGTTTTTATCCTAACTAGTGGCTTCAAGAGAACTATTACTCATCCCATCATTACCTCCCCACTGAATCATCCGGGCTGGCTCTTGCTGATTTCAACTGCATCAGAATGTTCAGGCTGTGGATTTGAAGTCCAAGCTCCCTTCTTAGAGATATGAATGACATGCGCATGTCTTGGACATGCAGCCATGGCTTATTCTGGAAAGATATTTCATGGGCCCATGTGCCTGTATGAGAAAAACTGTTGTTTTGTATGGTCAAAAGTGGCCATCTTGGTGATCTATTATTATAGAAGCAACCAGATACTCCAGCCTGCGTGAATTTGATTTAAAGGGCAAGGATATGAGAGATAATGGTTTTGTAAATGACTGGTGATTGGGGCTACCTTTTGCTTGTGCCTTCTTAATAATGCTACAGTTTGACCACTCAGTGTTTAGTGAAGATCTTTGGTATAGCCTCGTTAATGTCCTGACCTTGTGATGGTGTCCAGAGAGCCTTGATACCTAAAGAATACATGTACCATTAGTGGTTGTACTAAAAAAAGTCCACAGGCATCATTTCCATATTGCAAATTCCACCTTTCGCCTTGCAGGTCATGGTTCTGAGGACTCTCCTCGGGCCTTGTCGTATATGACTTGGATGATCAGATGAAGATGTATGGGAAATAGATCAATGTTGACATATGTTTAGCTCCATTTCATTTAAAAAATCAGTTTGTTTCCGAATTCTTCACATTTCTATTCACTAGAAATGTAGATCAAACTTAGTTTTGAGTGGGAGCTGTCTTAAGACTTAGTTGAACCATCACATGTTGATGGGAGATCTTGACATGCAGAAAATACAAAATATTCAAGGCAGAATGCTGGATGCAAGTTTGGGGGTTAGTTGAAAATCCTACCTCTTTAACAAATTCTTAACTAATCCTTCCTGGGTTTAAGTAAAATCTCCAGTTGCTTTTACAGGAGCTACTCTGTCACCTTAGTTTATCTTCAGGCACTTGAAATACATCATTAAGACACATCAAAATTAATTTGCGTCCCTTTAAACTGTAGACAGAGCTCCTAGAGGCAGGAGCCTGGTCTACTTGATCTTGAATTCCTAGGACTAAGAAAAATAAGAACTGAAAAATCCATACCTTTGGCCAAGCAGGCTTATATGAAATACATTTTGGTAACTGTTGAAAATAAAACTGTGAGCCTGACATTGCCAGCTTGACAGCGTGTCCTGCAGGGTCAGTGCTAGAGGGAGCCTGGTTCTGGGCAAGCTTCTGGGGGTAGGAGGACTCCTGGACTGGCCTGCGGGAAAGGCGATATGCGTGCCCCACAGCAAGTGACTTTCATCTTCGTCCATGATGTCTGTGTTGAAATAGGGAGGCAAAGCCCAGGCGAATGTTAAGGAAACAAAACCAACTCTTTTATTACTCTCTACAGCATTTATAGCCAAGTCCTCGTTCATGTCCATTTCCTTGAGGCATTCTGACAGTCATTTTAATGATTTATTTTCTTTTTCACCACCTGGAAAAAAAAAGCAAATAATATTTTATCACCTTTTGGGTAGACTTGATATCCTTCTCTTCATTTCATCGCTTTCTGTGTCTATAAAATACCCCTTACCTTTCAGTTTTTATAACTCAAGGACAGAAATTCTGTTTTTCTCATTCCTTATGTGAATACAATTTTCTTAGTTGATTTTTCTTTTGGTCCCTTATTCCCAGCCTGTATTTTTGTTGTTGTATCTGTGTGGAATGTCGGAGGCAGGGGAATGGGACTCATGGACAGCCAGCCATGTTTGCAGTAACATGTACTTCCCAAGGAAAGGTTTTTCTTTCTTTTTTAAAATTCTTTCAAGGCTCTTTTCCACTATTGAGAGCTATGAGACTACTAGAGCCATTGGTGTTGAAGAAGTGATTGTGCTGATTTAAGGAGAGAAAATTCCACCACTGAAGTTTGCACTATGGTTTCTTTCCAGGATCTACACTAAAAACCAGTGATCTGCATGAGAACTCTCCATTCTGAGCTACATGTCGTCAGCTTGCAGGTTTATTTTTTTTACCCTTACGCTTTTTGCTTATTTTTACCTCAGTTTCCACAGGCCTCCTTACATTAATGTGTCATTGGCAGGACCTTCATTTGACCAGTTATCCTAAGCCACAAAAGCTGCTTGGGCACATCTGCGGACTTGTAAGGGCAAAGTTTCCTTGGAAAGGTGATTTCAAGTCCCAGTCGATGCAGTATGGGGATTGTGTCTACCCCTTCCAATGAAGATTTGAGAAAGGGATTTCAGGGTCCTTCCTGCAGGGATTCTGTTGTACACATGCAGAAGACATTCGCCTCAAATCTTCTCCATTGGTGGCTTGTCAACCCTCTCTGCTGGAATATTTCTGTCAGCAGGGTTGTTCTCAGGTTTCATTCTCTTGTCGGGCCTTTTAAAACTTGACCCCCAAATCACTCTCATAAAGTTTTCAGAAGGAACTCTTTCCTTTCTGGCTATCTGACAAGTTAGCAATTCCCCCTTATGTCAAACAAAGTTTTCCCTTTCCTGGAACACAAGTATAGCTCAGCTATTCTAATTAAGACAAGTTTTAAGACCTCTCGCCATTCTGGCTGTTGATTCTTAGACTTCCTAATAGAAATAGATGTTATGTTCTAAAGGTAATTGGACTCATGAAGAGGAATTTTGCTTGATCCAGATCATAAAGATGATGCTTATTTGTGCATTAGCTTTTTGGCCTTCACACTATTCTGGGTGTTCTAAATTACAGCTAAAACTCAAATTAATACGTATCTCATAAGGTCTTGGCTGTTTTGTACCTATGCCACTGATAATTTGAACCAAAATTTATGACTTTAGATTTAGTATTGTGTTGGTTTGTTTGGTGCTGTAATATATGGAGTCTGTTTTCAAATTTTCATTCTGTTATGAAACATAGTTACATCCTTGCTTGGCGCCCTTGCAGGTTTGATAGGAAATCTTATCTTCATTCATCTAGTTGATAAAAACAGTATAAACAAAGACAGAATTCTGCACCAGTTTAACTCATAGTTTAGGGTTCAGAATTAGTCTACCAAAAAACATTACTCTGTAACTCATAATTTTCTGTCATTTTTACAAGGAAGAAAAAATTATTGTCTTGCCAAAATTTTCATTGTATATAAGATTCTACTGATTTAAGAAACTGGAAACCATGTCACAAAGGAAGAGAGATTTGTTTGGCAATAGTTTACCTGCACTTACCCACCTAGATCTTGCTAATCATTGTGTTCTTCCCTGCTCATGAACTCTTACTGATCTGTACCTTTCTTCATTAAAATTCAAAGAGATTTACTTGTGAATCTTCAATGTATGATGCAGTCCTCAATAGATGGGACAAGATTCCTGCCTTCATAATGTTTATCATCTAATAAGGAGATCACATAATACTCTGATAATATACATTTCTGTGTATCATGTTATTTGTATACTGAAAACTAAACATAGCATGTTAGGAATGTACAGTGGTATAGTGAATTATTAATTATTACTAGGAGGCCTAGTAAAGCTATGTCCAAGATAGCAGACAGTAGCCTGGGAGTGAGATCAAACAAGTAGCATTTGAGCTGGGCCTTGTAAATTAAGGAATTGATGGCTAATTTAAAAAGGATGGAAGGGCATTCAAAGAAGGGGAAAAGCTTCCATTGATTAGGCTGTGCCTGGAATCCACACCTGGTCTGTAAGGCCCTTCTGCCTGCCTCTACTACTTCCTAGCTGAGACTTACATTTGGTCATGGTAACTACTGATGTCTTTGCCCTCAACCACAAGTCATTTTGACTCACGCTTTCAAATCATATCTAATTTTTGGGTTGTTGGGGATCCAGGCTAATCACATGATCAAAACAAATCCTTAGAACCTGTCTGGTAGCTACCTGTGTTTTGCTTGACATTCACCCCATAGTAGCTACAGAGGGCAGCCCTATTATTACCCTAAAAAAAGTCCATGCAGCCATAATGGATGCATACCTGAAGAACACTAAAATTAGGATAGTACCTATGCTGTAAATAAATAACAATTTTAATAAAAAGAGACTTTCTCTGTCTCTCTCTCTCTCACACACACCCAACCCAGTATCCCATGCCCTAAGGCTTTCCATCCTTATTTTTGAAATGTCTTATCTGCTTTCATCCTTTGTTGAGTTAAGAAAATTGGAAGTGAATTAATTCAGCAGTGTTTACATTTTCTAGAGGGTGAAAATGGTGTTTCAGTTATTACATGTGGAGAACTGAGGAACCAAGATGTGAATATCCTGGTGTTTTTTTAGGTTGCAGGTGGAATTGGCAGCATCAGTAGTTAAACAGCCCCCCATGGATATGAGCTGAGTAAATTCAATAAGCGCTGTATGATAATTCAGAGACTAACCCTGGAATATGTCAATGGTGATTCCTCCAGCTGCCTTTCTGACCACTCCCCATTTGGTGGGGAAAGCTTTTAATTTTCCACTGTTGGATCTGATCCCATTGCATATGTAGCCAGTTGGCTAAGACAGTAACCTCCAAAGCTGGCTGGAATTCTGTTTTTAGTGTCTTGGCAAGAAGGAGAGATGTTCATTATAACTGGGTACCATAGCTGTTTTTCCATCTGGCCATTTCCTCCTGCCTTTTATAACCCTTTTTCTTTGAGGAATAGTAGTGTTGTTTTTTGTACAGATAATGACTGTAGATGACCATGAGTGAGGAAACAATTCATGCAATGCTTTTTGGCTTAGAAGGTGGACATTGTAGGAGTCAACAGCAGGATGCTTCGCTATTGGATCTTAGAGGCTGGTGAACAGGGCACATGCTTGTGAACAAATCTCATGACTATTGGGCATTTCATTCTACTTTGCTTACCAGGAGTGACTCCAGTAGGTGACCCTTAGTGCTACTTACAGGCCTGGTGGTGGTTCAGCGAAATCTGCCAACAGGGAAATTCATGATGCTCACTTCTTACAACACCTGGCACTATCTCCTTCCTTCCAAGTATTTCTTGCTATAATCTAAAGTGAAAAAATCAGGAATGAAGTAATTTATTGAGATATGTACATCAGCTAGGCATTGTGAAACATACTCTATAACAATTCATTTAATTCTATTTCTCATTTCTCAACAGTCTTGAAATTTTATATTACTGCTGTATTAATGACAAAACTAAGATTCTAAGAAGTTATACAACTTGCCTAGGCTAAATCACTCCTAACAGTATTGATCACTTTAAAATTCTGGATTGGAATTAAATAAAGGATAAACTAAAGCTTGAAAATAAATATCCATGAGGAGCTAGAAATTTCAGTACTGGGGTAGAGAAGGAATTAGGCTTCCAGCATAGCTTTTTTAAAATATAAAACACAACATGTAGACAATGCTTTTGTTGTTCTTTCCTTCTGCCATCAGATGATGTCAGAGCTTGAATATGTTTTTCATCTTTTGCAAATGTGAACTATTACAAACAGATCATCTTGTCACTGCTACGATCTAGAGGTCAGTGCACAGTTAACTCAGTTTTCTGTCATTTTAACCCTTCCTGCCTCTTTCAAGTTGGACTAAGCAGTGCTTCCTGTCCTTTAGTTGATGCAAACCAACAAAAGTGACATGGAGTCCAGTCGTGGAGAAGCTTAGTCTTGTCAGAGGTCAGAGCAAGCTATCTGGTAGCTTCAGATGAGTTAACTTATCTGGGGCTAACTCCACTTCCTTTGGAAACTTGGTTTCCCTTTAGACTTGAGAAACATCTCTGAAGATTTCCTCTTGATACTGCTATGATGTATACATGATCTTCTAAGCCAGACAACCATTTTATGAGGTTCTGGAAACCTGTCGGTGAATAGTCTCCTCTTAACAAGTGGTCTATTCCTGCGTTTACCCTCGCCAGTAGGGCTTGTCAGTAAATCTGTCAAAGTTCAGACCTGTCTGTGCAAAGCATGCTTTCTGCCTTCCCCAAAGGGTTGAAAGACAGCCTGGTAGAGCTCAGTGGGATGGAAATTACTTTTCTTATTGTTCAAGAATAAAAGTGTGTGTACATGTATCAGATTTCTTTCTAGTCTGGCTACATAGTGGGCAAGGAATTACTGTTTGTCCATTAATCAATTTGTGAACTCCCTAGTTTTTAGGGGAATAAAGGAAATGACAGCTTTCTGCAGGATTTCAGAATCACTGGCTAGTGGAATTTAGGAAGGAGCTATGCACGCCAGGTGTTTCCACAGTGATGCTTAAGTAGCCTGTTCAGGAAGCACTCAAAGGGAAGTTTGTGTATCTAGTTCTTGGACCAGGGACTAGAGATACTCAATGTCTCGGAATAATTATGGGTCTTCATGGGGGTTAGAAAGCTCTGCAGTTATGCAGATGACTTTCAAAGGCGATTCAAGATATTCTACCTCTCAAACGAATCCACCCATCCCAAGAACTCTCAGCAGCCAGCTGACATGCCAATAGCTATGGTAAATCCTGGAGCATTCACATGGGTGAGTTGCTCATGAAGCCCAGAGAGCTGCGTAACTTATTTTAAGGTTTAATATTCCTGACAGTGGTGATCAAATAAAAAAGCAGATTCTCTTGTATAGATCAGCACATATACCATGCACTATTTCCCCCCTGGATTTCTCACTGGGATGTATTTATTTGTAGTGTTGGCTTGGAATGGAAAGAGCATTTGACTTGCTATTATTTAAATTGGGCAATCTGGCTACTGAGTAGTGAAATCAGTTCAGAAAGGTCTGTTTTTTCATTTGTTGCTCATAGTCCCTTTTGGAGATATTTCTCACCACTCAAGCCATTGCAAAGCTACCACCTAGTGACATGCTTCACCCTACAGCAGGTACATGTGATCCTGCCTACGGATAGGTCATCTTGCAGGAAGGTTTTGTCTATCATCTGTACATCCCATTCCCCTAAACTGATAAGCAGTCACATAGTTATTTTAGGAGTTCTCATTTCTCTAATTCACAAAATGAGTATGAAATATTTCAACCCAAGTTAAAGTGGAAATAACTATATCATGTAGAAATTTTCTATAGAATTTGATTACCTTTATTATTCTTGACACAAAGGAAGGGAACGGGAATACCAGAACTGGAGAATCTGTCCCATTATAATTGGCAAGAAGGCGAGTTCTGTCTGCTGAGTTTTCCCTGGGCAGGTTTAGTCTGTGTTTGCTATCAAAGAAGAGAAATACTCTAGTTGTGGCAAAGACATTTTGTCTGTCTCAATCAACACAGTCAAGGTGATGGTAGACTCTGAAAAAGCAAGGGCAATACTTTTTTTATGACCCAAATACAAAAGGACAGATTTACTAGGGCTCTGCTGGGCTTTCCCCCCTCAACTTCCTGATTCAGGGGGCGATGTAGCAGCAGGTACAATGTTCTATGCTGTTACACAAGTAAAACCAGCAGACTTAATGGCTCTGCTTCTGGGTCATAATTCCTTGGTAACAGCAACAGCTCCAAAGCTGTCACACTTCTTTCTTTTTCCCAGGGCACACACATCTATTTTCTTAAGGTAGTTTTTTGTTGGTGGTGACATTAGTATGGACTTTTGTTTTTGTTGTTGTTGTTGTTTTTCCTTAAACCATAGTATAAGTCTACAAAAAGACACCAAAGTGAGAAAGTGAGTATTGGGATAGATTAGTTAGGGTCATGGATTAGCCAGACCCTTTTTTCACTAGAAACACCCTCGGTTTTATTTGTCATGAGGAAGCTAATAGTCCAACAGGCCCCAGGCATGAGTCACTGCTCTGAGGCCCAGACTGGCTGAGATGGGCAGGATGTCTCCATGTCCCCATTTGCCATCCCCACTACCTGTGCTAGTCTGTTTAGGGCATTGGGGGGGCCTGGTCCCATCTTCCACAGGCTCAGTAAGAGTTTGTGGGAATCGTGGCCCCTGTTCAAAGGGCATCAAATAATTTTTGTTTCCTGAATTCTCAGTTGCCTGAGTTTTCCCCCCTTGATTTATTGTGATAACACAGCTGATTTTATGTATGTTAGGATGTACAATGCAATGTATATATTGTGACATGATTCCCCCAAATTAACACATTCATCACCTTATATCCTAACTTGGGATTGTGTGTGTAGGAGAGTGAGGGAGCTATATAAGGACCTTTGAGATCTACTCTTAGCAAATTTCAAGTGTAACATACAGTAATATTAACTGTAGTCAACATTCTGTACGTTGGTATTTCAGAACTTAAAATCTACTGACCAGTGTCTCATTTCCTCATCCCACATCCACCCCCCAGAGACTACCATTTCACTCTCTGGTTCTGTAACAGGGAAGCTCAGATTGGACTGGGCTGCCTGTCTGTGGGGCCTCACTCACAATTCAGTTATACGGCAGGTACACACAAAAGGGTCAATAACGGGTTTATTTACAAAAGGGGAAAGGAATAGGAAACAATCCAGGGGAAAGAAAGCAGTATACAAAGTAACTGGAATACCTTATGGCTAGGCTGACTGAACATACCTAGTCACGCGGTCTGTAGAGCCGTTCCCGGAGCGAGAGAGAGCGCAAGATGCAATCATGCCCTATTTATCCCCCAGATGTCCCAGAATTCCTGCCAGCTCTGTCCTTGGGCCCTCACAGTTCTCTCCCTGGTACTGCTGGGAATTGTAGTTTCCGATCACTGGAGTAGGGTGTAAGGTCCAGAAAGCTGGAGTAGGGGGTGGAATCCATAACACTCTGCAGAGTTCCTTTAGGACATCCTTCCCCTTAACAGTTCCATAATTTTGGCATTGTTGGTTTCTAAGTGATACCATGCCACACAGTATTTGTCTTTGTGTGTTTAGCTTTTTTCACTTGGCATAATGCCCTCTAGGTTCTTTCATATCATCACAAATGGCTACTATATTATCTGGCTAATACATATGTGTGTGTGTGTGTGTACACACACCAAGGAAACATGTATCACATTTAAAAAATTCATCTGTTAGTGGAAACAGATGTTAGTGTTTCTGTGTCTTGGCTGTGGTGAGAGCTGTCTCCATATTGCAGTGAGGTGGATATTTTCTTGGAAATCCTAATTTCCTTTGAGTATATACCCAGAAGTGAGATTGATGGATAATATTTGAGATGTTAATTTCTAAAGGAACCAGCATGCTGTCTTCTATTGGGCTGTACTACATATTTCACCAGTGGTACACAAGAGTTCGCTTTTTCTCCACATCTCACGACCATGTAGCTCCTGTCTTTTTGATGATAGACATTTATGACAGGAGTGCAGTGGTATCTCTTTCTGATTTTCATTTCTGACATTTAGCATCACTTTAGGTACCTATTGGCCATTTGTAGATTAGTTTTAGAAAAATGAGTATTGAGGTCCTTGGTCTAGTTTTAAATTGGGTTGTTGTTATTTTTTCTACTTAGTTATCCACAATATATTAAAGGTTTATACATTAACTCCTTATTAGATACTTGTTTGCATATTTTTTCTCGCATTCTATATGTATACATTTTATTGATGCGTGCTTTGGCTCTGCAAAAATTTGTTCAGTTTCCAAGTTGGAGCAGTTGAAATTGTCCCTGAAGTGACTTTACCTGCTTTGTGACCTTGAACCAGGTTCTTCATCTCTGTTCTATTTCTTCATTTGCTTGTGGCTGGGACTGGACTAGACCAGTGACTCTATGGATGTTTTAAACTATAGTGTGCTTTACTTGAAGGAAATTTTGTAAATGCCTTAGTAAAAGAGAATTTATGAGACCTAATCTCAGTTTAATTGTGATGAGGGACCCAGAATACCTCCTCATCTAAATCCTACCTAAATGCAATTCTCCTTTTTCTAGTCTATTCTGATACCAGGCTAACCTGTGCAGGAAGCCACCCTAAATCAGAACTTAAAATGCACCTAATTTGACTTTTGTTAGTCCTGATATCTGGACACTTGCAAGGAGACACCTTACATATTTTAAATCAATCAATTTGAAGTGGCTAAATAGATCATAAATTTATTCAAAACTCATAATGTTCTTTTATATGCCCTGTTCCTTGTAACAGTATATTTACATTTACTGTTGTGTTATTCAGCGATGTCCAAATGAAAGTAGGTGATGGATTTTGTGGCCCACACCAATGTTAACCTCTCAGAGCTGTACCTGCCCTGGTATAGTTCCAGAAACTCACTCTACACCCCACTGTTTGCTCCCTCTGCGGTCCCAAGACCACGTCAATTTGCTACAGCTCCATCATGTCGGCCTCCAAAAAATAGTCTGGTTCTTTGAAAAGACCGAACCCCAATTCCCTGTTCTCTGAAAGTTCTGTGATTAATTTTCTATTTAAACCTACTTTCCCACTTCCTTCTAATACTAATTCATGCTTAGCCAGGGAGATACTGAGAATTTGACTTCAGACCACCACAACAAAGCAAAGATTGCAATAAAGTGAGTCAGACATATTTTCTGGTTTCTCAGAGCATATAAAAGTTATGCTTACACCCTATTGTAGTCTAAGTGTGCAATGGCATTGTGTCTACACAATAGTAGATATACCTTAATTAAGTGTGACACAGACACAAAATGAGCATTTGCTCAATGCAGGTTACCACAAGCCTTCAATTTGTAAAACAAGCAGTATCTGTGAAGCACAATAAAACCAAGTGCAGCAGGCGAGGTATGCCTATGTGCGAGTCCCTCCCAGAACCTGTGGCTGTGCTCTTCACCCATCTTGTGGTCTTCCTTTCCCATGTGGGGCTTCTGTCCTTTTGGTCACTAGCCATTACAGGCACCTTTCTAGTGCTTCCCCATGCCCTCTTCTCCTTCCTGTGGTACTTAGCAAGGAGGCAGCCAAATGACAGAATTGGGAGACAGCATAGGCCTAGGGTCCCAGCTGCCTATTGGCTAACTGCTGTCTGCTAAGCCCATTGACTTTTTTGGGTCACAGCTCACTCACTTGTAAAGTGGGACTAATAACACTATATCTTTCTTGCCTACCTGGGTGTGCTTTTGTAAGAATTAAAAGAAATATATGAACTTTATTTAAGTACTTTTCCCTTATCAGAGTTTGTTCTTATATAATAGATTACTATTACTTATTGTACCATGTAGCAGTCATTGGCTTATTTACTCATACTCTGCCCTACACTTCAGTCATTCCATGTGTGATGTCTGGTCTTGTTTGTTTAGGTCAAAGATTTTTCTTTTTAAAATTTCTGTGGTTGTCCCAGTGCTGACCACACGATGGGTACTTCATGTGAAATTGTTTACTACAATTTCATTTCTGATATTCTCCAAGGACTTACTGGTTTTGGTGTGCTGGCCATAGGGGTCATTAAATTACTCAAAGACAGCTTGAAACTGACATGCTCACAAAGCAAGACTGAAATGGGTGTGGAAGACCTTAGAAGCTGGATAAATAAGTTGCTTGGTGAAATGCTCTGTTGAAAAATAATTCAAGTGGAACTCAATTCTATGCCAGTTGGACTGTGGTTCTAACCATCATTCCCCAAGTCATTGTAACCTTTTAACCACTTTGTGGGGGTGGGGGTGCAGACTCCTCCCAGACTCTCAGGAATGCCTGGGGAGTCCTTTCCCCAGATAGCAGAGAAGCCCTTTTGTTAGCTTCCAGAGAAATATCGTGTATTTTAAGTCCACATGGATTTGCATTCAATTTTATCCTAGCTAAATATGTTCCTTGAAAACAGTTTCGTGTATTATGTTATCTACTATAGGAGGGAATGCATTTGGTGTTTTGGTTAATAATTGGCAAATTCTTCTCCATGTAAGTAAAAATTATTGTAGATAACGGAAATACCATTTTTAAATAACTAAAATGCCTTCAAGAAAATAAGGTATCATGTTATGTTAGACTTTGGCCTAGGGGGTCAGGAATGTGCTGACTACTTTTTACTACCATAGTGGTTTAGTTTGTAATGCTAAACTGATGAGGAGTGAAACTTAGTCCCCCACCCCCATTTTCTATCCTTGACATATTCAATGTAACTTATGCTTCTGGAAGAACTGAGTGTTGTTCTAAGGTGAAATTTCTAAAGAATGGGGATAAGGGAGTTAGCTTTTCAAGTTCTAGGCTACACAGTTCCTTTATGTGGACAGATCCTCAGCAAGACGCTGGGCCAGTGCTATAAGTGTACGTGTGTTCCTTTCCCCCTTCCTGTATTCTGATGGCATCTGTGGAAACCTCAGCCATCAGGCTTATCTAATTTTAAGATTTATTTATTTATGTATAAAGAACTAGGATACAAGGCCAGAGGAGTGTGGGGAGAGAGGATTCACCAGAGACAGAACAGGCAGATGTACTGAAATACACTGCTGAGGGGAGCAGTGAGCTGGTTAGGAGAGGCCTGCAATGCCATGTGGGTCAGCTCCCTGGGTGGATATCAAATGTGTGCTGCAGTGGCTGCGGTATCTTCTTAGTGCTGTGCTTTAACCTGTTGTGCCACCAGGGAGGGCCCCAGGCTTATCTTTTTAAAAGAAAGTTTTTCCTGAGATCGTTTTTCTACTTGGCGTAGGTGCTTATTTCTGTGAACATCCTTGCATGGTTTCAGCAGAAATAATTCTGTCCCTGCCACAGCTACAGGAATCACTAGCATTTCTAGAAAAATGTAACGCCGCAGGACCTATCTTCCCACAGCCACATGTTTGCCCCTCATACTTGAATATAATGACCGTCATGTAATGAGAGCGTGGACCCTGTCTTGTGTTTTTATTTTAGCTACTCATAGTGCATAGTAGGTACTCAGAGTGTTTACTACATTAGTAATATATATAGTTTCCATTTTGAAAGTTTAATACTTTCTCAGCTAGGAAAACCCCAAAGATACATTTGGATTGATGCCAACACATGATGTTTCTAACCAGTGCTCAGTGTACTTACCCATACTGGGAAGCCAGAGTCATGGAGCAAGTTAGCCAGAGTGTGGCCAGGCTGCCGGTGTGCAACACTGCCAGGTTTCCTTAGCTCTTCACTGCAGGCTCAAAGGAATTCCTGGATCAGCTTTTTCTCTACCTAGCAGATCTTACTAAATTATTAGATTTCTGGGATTCTGAAATTTTCCTTCAGGATTTCATAACCAAATCAGTCTTGTTTGAATGTTGATTTTTGCTGTTGCTGGTATTTTCTTCATGGAAGCTCCCAAGTCCATGTCAGTTTGATATTTCTGTACTTCTTTTTCCTCTTTTTCATAAAGACATGGAGTCACTGACTGTTTTAGTGGTGAGAAGTCTGGTCATCGTTGCCAGAAATATGTTCTGAGCACCAGCCATGTGACAACAATTATGAGCGTCCTTTTTAGGACTCATTTCTGTGTAGTGTGCACAGTCATCTCTCGCCTCAGTCCATTGTCCCATAAAATGCTCCTTACAGGAAAATGAGACTGAACTTTCACACCTCCTTTCTACAGCATTCAGCAAACACAGGGGCCTCTGCTCTGTGACACACCCATGGTTGGAGGTGACAGCTGACTCCTGCCTGCAGGGAGCTTGAGCCTAGCGAGAGAGGGCAGCAGGAACCTCCCTTTCCTTACCACACTCTTTTTTCCCCAAGGACTGATGCTGTGGTCTGACTGGTTTCATGGACCGGTGCGGCACTCAGAGATCGAAAGCAAGGATTTTTCAGCAGACTGATTAAAGAAATCATTGAAGAGAACAATTAGGGTTTGAAACTCCAAACTTGAGCAATCTCACATTAACCTGGAAAAGCAGCAGCAGCGATTGCCATCTGCTGACATCCTGCCCCTGGACAGGGAGCCAATGTTCCAGGCTAGCTGGCCTTGCCACGAGCTGGCCAGGACAGGAAAGTCTCTCTGATTCTAGCAATTAGAGCTACTCTGTACTCTTAATCACAATTGCTTAATGACATACTCTTCTCTAAAGTATGATTTTAACTTAGGGTTGTTTGGGTGGCAAGGCTTGGAGAAAGGAAAGGAAGCAATTAGGGAGAGAGAAAAATTGTTTCTTCCTAGTCAGTTCAGGGTTGTCAGAAAAGAAGGTGAATGACATCAGTGACCAGGTGTAAATGTAAGGAAGTTGATTTAGAAAATGAATCCTTCGAGTCTTGTTTGGGTGAGGAAAGCATTGAGATCACAAAATGAAGCAGCTGGTATGTTCTGGAAATGTTTTTTCTATATGCCCAGAATTTGAATAATATACCAAGTGGAATGCATATATTTAAATATTTATGTACAAATGGCTGTCATTTCTTAGCTGGCTCTGCCATGGTTGTATGACTTGATACAATTGTTTTTAAAGTGATCATTTTCTAGATGTTCAAAAGGCATTGTACAGAAAGAAGAGAATCACAGCAAATCAAGGGAAATGCAAAAGAGACTATTATATATCAGAGCAAAGAAGTTTCAAAGGCAGTATAGTGTGGGGATTAAGATGGAGGAGGAGTTTGGAATTGGACCTGAATCTAAATTCTGTCCATGTTTTACTAACTTTGTCGCTTTGGGTAAGTTACTTCTCTCTTTAAACTTTCCACCCCTCATCTGTAAAGTAGGGATAAATAATAGCACTCACCTCATAGTGGTCATATGAGAATTAAGTGAACTGATAATGTTAGGTGCCTGATACCTATAAGCTCCCAATAAATACTAGCTTACACAGGAATTTATTCTGCATGAGGTGCTAGAGAGGAACCCACTTGCGAATCCTTGGAAGGTCAAATCTCTCCAAGAGTGGGAGCTTTTAGGGCCTGAAGTGACAGCAGTGGACACAAGGATAGGTTCTTAATAAATGCTGGCTGGGATACTGAATAGTCACCCCTGAATCTTGTTTTTCTAGAATGTTCTAGATGGTCTCTTCCTGGTGCAGCCTTCCCCACAACCTTTGTTCTCCTGTTTGGATAGTGGCTAAAATGATACTGGAGGAGACAACTAGTTTGTCCTTCTAAACTGCCAGTTTTAAACACCTGGAGTCATCACTGTTCCCCTTTTTGTAAATAGACCACACCCGGAGTCTCTTCTGAACTACCCCCCACTTTTCAGGTTCAGAACCAACCAGCCATGGACCAGTTGGTTTTGCCCTTGTCTGTGTGCAGTTTCTTTTTCTGCTCCCTGGTGTTCCAAGTGCTTGCAGAGGGTGGGGAAAGGTATTGACATTCTCTGCCTAGCCCTAGCCTGAAGTCATTTCTCAGACAAGATGTGATGCACAAACACTGCCTTTGGAGGAAGACATACAAATTTGCCAAAGAAAGGAATGTAGTCCCTGGACCTCCTTGCTGTAGGATTATGTAAATCATTCAGCACTAGTAAAATGAAAGTTAAGAATGTAAATAATTTCCATTTGTACCACACTAATTAGTCAAAGAAAAATGGTGGTAATGATTTACTCTAACTTCTCAGGAGGCAGGGCAGGAAGGCTGGCTCTGAAGAGGTTTTTAAACACACTCTATGGTGATGCGTGTCAGTAACTAATTACTGAGTTTGTCCTATCATCCCAGAAATTATTCTAAGTGCTTGAGACATGTTGATTCACTAACCCAAGGTCATTTTATTATCTCCTTTCTACATTGAGGAGCTTTAGGAGTGGGGAGGTAATTTGCTCGGTGTTAGAACTAACTTAGTACTTGATTCTACATAAAAAAAGCAGAAATGCTGAGAAACCGCCCAGACTTGGCAAGAATATTTAAGTAGTCACTCAACCGAATAGTAGAAATTTTCCCCCTTATTTTTCTGAACATGAGGAATAACAGCATCTGTTTGGGGGGGGCAGTGGGGTATAGCCCCTATTACTGATGGAGCCCTCATGCTGGTGGAGACTGATCAGTCTTCTCCTTTGTCAGCTCAAATGTGTGAAATCTGGGGTCTCAAACTGAGCCCTCAGGGATGTTGAGCTATTTCTCCTATTTCAAAGGATCTGACAAATCATTAGGTCAGCAAAACACTGGGCCAATATGTGTATATAAGCACTTCTTTTTGTATTTGTTTAAATTATAATATATATATAATTTTTATTTAGATACTTTTCATGGCAATGTTGTGTTTGTAATTATAAAGACAGGTAACACTGACACACATTTAGAAAGATCCTTCTAAACACAGAAGAATGTGGTCATCCCCCTGAGGGATGAAAACAGTAGCTTCTATTTGCCTATAGAGTAAGAGAGATGTGTTGTTAATAGTTAACAAATCACATTATACTTGAATAATAGGAACTTGTTTTTTTCCAAGCTACTTTTTATTTTTTGACAAATGATTCTATTCTGAAGGAAGGCAGTGCTTCCTGGCCATTTTAGTTACCTTATCTACATTCTTAATCTGCTCTTATTAAAAGCTTCTGAGACTGTGTTCTTACTAATATCTCAGGGGATCTTACCAATGGAATTTGCAAAATGTCATTAGGATGGTGAATTGACTGGTACCCCCATCACTACCACCAACTGATACATTTCAAAGCCAAATGAAAAAAGCTCTTTGGATTTTCCAAGCTCCTGGTCCATTAAAGAGAATTAGTGAACTTTAATTATATGGGGTTTAATCAAACTATGGAGCCAATGGAACTGGTTTTTATTCTAAAGTTTTTTAATGTTACACATTCATGGATTAAAAATTGAAACAGTGAAATAAGGTAAATCCTGAGACATCTCCTCCTGACTTCTTTTTCTCATGATGGAGACCCAGAAGTGCAAGGTCTGTCCCTTTTCACCTGACCCTCCATTTGCATGTCATAATTTTTATTAATTTCCTACATTTTTTGAGTATTTTTTATGCATTATAATGCAGTATTTTATTGTTCCCTCTTAATACAAAGGATAACATTTATACAAGATTATATATCATATATACCTCATATCTGTAGCTTCTAGAAACCTTCATTTGCATCTAGGGAACATCCTTATTTTTTTAATGACTGCATATTACATTGTATAACTTATAATTATATATGATTATATTTATATTATGATGGATACTTGCTGCTTTTGGGTCATTTGCTATTGCAAACAGGGCCACGATGAACATCATCACAGTGTATCTTTGTGCCTGCAGCTCAGCTCGACCTGTAGAAAAAATTCCCAGAAATGAGATTTGGGGTTAAGGATTTGAAACCTTAATGCTGAATTGCTCCTTAGGGGTTATAATCCCACTGGCAATATTAGAAAATGCCTGTTTTCCATGGTCTCAAAATAGTGTGTTAGAAGACATTTGTACTTGTTAAGCTAGTCAAAAAGCTGGCGTTACATGACTTTAATATTTGCTTTTCCCCTATTTAAATTTTACTCAGGATGCTTACGACATTTCATAGACAAATAACTCTTAATTTTATTAATTTGTAGCTGTCCTTTCCAAGTGGAAATTATCCATGTTAGTTGCAAATAATTTCCTCAGGTTGTTAGTTGTTTCTTGTCTATGCTTACGGTGGTTATTGTGGAAGTTAAAGGATATATTTTGAAAGACCTTTTATAAATTTAAGGAATTCACCCATATTTTCTTCTAGAATGTAAAAATTGTTTTATGAGGAATGTTAGGTATCATGTATGAGATAAAATAGTATATAAGGCACCTCAAGTACCCTATAACCAGCTTCAATAATTTGTAATATTTTGTTAAACCTATCTATTCATTTGAGAATATTTAAAACAAAACCCAGACATCATATTAATTTCTTTCTAAGTGTATTAATATACATCAGTAAAGATATTTTAGGACATAACCTGTAGTATTATTCTACCAATAATTTCTTATGATTAATACCATTCAACAGTCACATTTTCTCATCTGGAACTTTTCTGTGAGTACAATATTCAGGATGTACTATTTTTATTTCCAGTCTCATTCATTTCTACTTACTTTCTTAAAGTCTACTCTTAACTCATTGGTTCAGGAAGCTACTTTTACCCTTTAACAACTTCCCTTATATATTTGAGTCTGATTCTATCTCTTGTCTGTCTGCTTAAATGCTACTACTGCACTATTTTAATTATTGTAGCATTAGTGTCTATCAGTACTAGTCATTCACCAAATGGAATAGTAAGTCATTTACTCTGACTCATGCTATATAAAAATAACAGAAAATTATAGTTTACAATCCAGCCTCCTCAGATCAGGGATAGGACTAATGATTTAGAAATCAAGGAAGCAGAGTTAAATATGTGAGAATGAATGTGATTCCCAAGGAAAGTGAATGAAAATATATAAAAGCCTAAAACCAGGGGTCGGTCCTTCTGTAGAGGTAGGAAGAGGCACCAGCAAAGGGAAAATGCATGCTTTGGTGAAGTTTGCGTCTCTCTTGAAAATAGACAATCCTGGATCTTTTTGGCAATGTGAGAAAGATCTTTGTGTATGTGCTCTGGGCACTCGGAGCAAGCGACAACAGCAGGGGTTGTATGAGCGTGCTGAGGTGTGCCTCATTCTGCTCTGGCCCGTTCATAGGTCTGGACCTGCCGTCACACTGAACACAGACTGCCCATGTGTGCCTCTGAAGACACAGGGTGACCATGGCTGAAAATGTGTAATCTTCAGTCTTTTCTCAAGATACTACTTCAGTCTAACAAGGGATCTTGGCTGGAAAATTGAGAGATGATTTAGTGCTGAGTTGTTGTGGGAAAGGCAACTAAATATCAGGAACAAATCAATACTCTCTCTAGACTCCTGTGTAGACTGTCCAGGTTTTCACAAAAGCCTAGGGAATGATAGAGTGGTCAAAGCCTGGGGAAAGATCTGGATTCTGGAGGGGGGAGCCTAGATTGCTACTGCATTATGACTTCATTCCCTGGCAGCCAACCTTAATAACCTCTGGCCCAGCCTATAACCTTCTCATCCCCAGTTTCCTCCTTGCAAACTGCAGTTGAGCACACTGACTCTCAGAGATGTGCGGAGGATTAATTAGTTCAGATGGGAAAGTTCTTTGAAGCTGAAAGCTGAGTCATGTGGCATAGTGAGTATCCTAATTTAAGACTGCACAGCCAGGAACTGGGGTAACCGCCTGCTGCCCAAGCCCAGACACCAAAGGGTAAATGCAAGTCTCTTGGCCTCAGTCAAGGGAATGGACTTTTGCAAACTGAATGAATGGGTGAAGCAGACTGTATACTGCCCTTTACTCAGAGGTGACTTCGGAGTACAAAGGGTAGAGTGGAACCTTGGTGGGGCGTGGGGGCAAAGAGTGGCTAATGAAGTGATAAGCCCTGGAATGCCAATGCTTGGCATGGTTATTCCCTACCATGCCAGGCCGTAGACCAGAAGTCATCCTTGCCACCCCTGATGAGAGCTCCAGATTCTGGCATCCTCTGAGTATCTAGGGTTACCTTTGCTTCCTTTTCCCAATGCCATCCTTACCAACTTTCAGAACTGGTCTTTCCTCACAGGTGCTCTCAAGTCAAGATTATCTGTGTTCATCAAAAACAAAAAACAAAAACAAGTCACTGGGAAGCAGTAGAATCCCCTTTTGGCCTCTTGATTTCTGTTGTGGCACAGTTTTAAAAAGAACAAGGTGTGCTTTATTTTAAGCACAAGGTAAAGGAGACTATTTTAGGAATTATCATAGAACACTTTCTGCCAGTAAGGAATTTTATGATCTAGAAATTGGTACAGAATATGGATGAGATCGCAGTGTACATTTCAAGTTGAACATCTTTATTTTCCCCCCCCCCCCACCTCAATCCAGGTGCCCTTGAGAGAGCAGCAGGGAGTGGAAGAGAAAGGTGGAGGAGGAAAGATTAAGAATGGTGAGCATGATTATTATATTTGGAAGGCGAAGAAAAGGTTCCTTTGGGCTAATGAGGATAGTCAGAACACTGTCCTAGCAGGAAGGGTTGGCTATACAAGAGGAATAACCAGAGGACAGTTCAGGGGGAGATTCTCAATTAATATGAAGATCCCATTGTTAGGTGAAAATATCATGCTTCTTAAAAGACAAGATCAGATGAATGAAATGATAGGATAAAACATTTTCAGTGAACTTGTTTAAATAAACTCAGATCTCGGCAGATATTTATAGACACTGTCATACAATGTTATAGCTTTGAGTATGCTAAAGCTTCAATGCTACATTCATAGCAATGTTAGTTTTTTTCCTCAACTTTGAAACTGACATTCATGCTTGCCTCTACTTAATGAATGGGATTTTTCAATGATGATAGAGGCAAAACGCCCGAATGTTTGTAGGCTTGTGATACCTTCATGTGAGTATAAAATATTTTTCAGTTAAGTAACACTTAACTTCTGGGGAAATATTTTCACTTTTCTTTCTAAAGCCTTTATTCTTACCTTGACTGGTTTATGGCATACATCCAATTGTTGGCTTCTAAGAAACCAAAAGTAGCAATTCTATTACCTTTTTCACTACAGCTGTTCCTATAATAACCCCTGCTGTAACAAACCGCACCCTTGGGTCCTGAGTGGCACTTTTCCCGGTGTCTTAAGCCTGAACCCAGTGGGCTATTCATACTGGTGTTCACTAGTCCTCGTGAATGTTTACAGTGCTGGGGGTTGGTTAGGGGAACCAGCAAGCAATAGTGCCAAGCTCCAGGGATAGCAACAGGGCAGAGCCATTTCTGTCCCCTATGCTTAAGGAAAAGAGGCAGCGGTGGGTTCAGCCACCTGATAGGAGCTCAAAGATTTCATGACAGCCCAGCAGGGCTAAGTCAGGGACCACTGGCTTCCAAATCTGCCAGATCCTTCCGTTAGCAGAGAAGAGTTAACAAGGCTACTGAGTTTCCCACCTGCCTAGGCCACAGAAGCATGGAGAGGCAGAGTGGAAAATCCCACAGGGTTCACTTCCCCTTCACTTGACTGGGAAGATGGTCTGGCTGGAGCAGACTGAAGCTTCATTGTAGTATATATGTGGAATGGCGTGTGAACGTTTCAGGCCATGATTGAGCAGACCTGCAGTTTCAGGAAATAGAATTCTCACTGTCTCTACGTGGTCAACCTGAAGTGTAAGTGAGAAAGGAAATTCTATTGTAGAAAAGATAAAATCTTTTCCAAATTCATTTTTCTTGGTAACACCTGAAATGGCGGCTTCTGATGACTTTGCAGCTCAAATCGAAGTAGGGACTGGAACTTTGCTGTGCCCAACCCAGTACTAAAGTAAGGAAGGGCAGTCTTACCTCCCTAAGGAAATCCCAGATTTTTTTCAGAGTAAAGATTAAACCAAGTGCTGGAGTGGACACAGATAGTTACAGTAAATGAGACTGTCAGAAGTACAAGGTAATGACAGAAGAGCAGTCACCTTTTTTCTGCTTTTTAAAGCCAACTTTATAGGAACTACGGCATATTATTTGAGTATATACAAAGAATATATCTGAAAGCAGATAAAAAAAAGCAGATAAAGAAAAATGTTCTACTGAGCCAAAATGTTATTCCACATAGATTGACCTTCAGAGTAATTTTACATCCTTCTCTCATATATACTCATGTAATCATAGTTTGAGGGCTGAAAATAGCTATATTGAATTTCAGTCTTAAGATCATGCACTACCTGGCTAGATTTAATAATGCTGGTGGTTATGTAATTCACAGAGGAACTATCAGTCTCTATCTGTAGTTTTCTAATTGATTTAACAATTAGACAGTAAAAATAGCAAGGGACTTATTCATTCTCCTTTAATTCCCACAACTCGTAAAAATAGATATTTAATATCTCTATTGTTGACAGGGAAACTGCACCTTAGAGAATAGAGGGATCTTTTGTGGTAGTAGGTAAGTGGTGGAATTTGCACCCAGACCTGGTCTCCAAAGACCATTCACCCCCGTGAATAGGCAGCATTTAACTTGACTTTACCCTTGTGAAATTGTGAACCAGTGCTTAAATGTAGTTTCTCATGTTGCAATTAAAACACCATTTAGTGCACATAATTTTTAGTTTCCTCCGGGAATATGAAATTATGTACATATATATCTTTATATATGTACATTTCCTTCTGCTCCAAGTAGTAATAGTGACAATTTATAGAGCAAGTGACATGCTGTAATTTTGTTATATATGCAAAATGCAGAAATTTTTATTGGGATTTCTTTTATAAGCTTGCCAGCTTCCAGAGATTTCTCTGAATAATCTCTTCTGGATTTTGTGACGATTCAAAAGTCAGCATGTTACTCTTTTGCCAGAACATGTGCTTTATTGTTGGATTTAAAATGCCCTCCTTTTTCAGAGTGATATTCACAAGCATGTTCTTGCTAAGTATTCAGAATAGAACATAAGGTTTGTCTAGTGGTGGCTCTACAAACAAATGGCCAGTGATTTAAAACCCTAGGAAAGAGGAAGGTGACAGGACAAGTGCGTCACAACAATTCTGGAAGCTCTCCCATTTGCAAGGTAACTGCAGGGGGACCCAGGGGGACTGATGTTGATTGGTAATAGTCCCTTAGTAGAGCTTGAGGAACACTTCTATGATGTGACTTGGTTAGAATATAAACAATTCAGTCATTAATATATATATGTATGTGTATATATGATATACACATGTGTGGGGATATCATATACACACATGAACTAAGGCCTGCTTTGGCATACACCTGTTACCATATTAGAATATATACCAGAGATATGCAAATACAAACCTTATCTGTATGAACAGATAAGTGGCTGTGCTCTACACACTGACCCCCAAAATTAAGTTTTACGTGTAGGGTAGTACATCCTTGGGATGAAATACTTCACCACTCAACAAATGGAGGATAATGGATCCCTAGTCAGCTGTTGAGCTTTGATTGGTTATTAAAAGAAATGAATTTGGTAAAGCAAGAATATATAGAACATAAAACAATGTCTTCTCGACCCAGCTTGTGTTACCTCTTAGTTCATATTCATGTGGTTCCAATGAATCTCTCCTTATGCAACAAGCATCTGACACTCCCCGCTGAAATTTTGTCCAGTTTTGTCAAGATACCCCTTATGGAAAAGCAAAAAATTGCACTTGCCTACCGAACAGCAGAAATATCTCCATAGAATTACCATTGAATGTCATTGCCTTGGGTTTTGTAAAGAAATTAGTCGAATGAAGGAATCAGCTGGAGCTCTTTGAAACAAATATCTGTCATGATCCATGTTTGGTGCTCTGGGTGATAATACAAAGGGGTAGTTTCCTTTCGTCAGATGAGATTGTCTCCCATAGCTGCTGGCAAGCACAGGTGATGCACAGCAGAGGAACCCTCTTCACCTAAGACTTCAAGAGCTCCTCTCAGTTACTCCATTTAAAAGTCTTAATGCAAAATTGACACTAAGCCCCCTAAAAAAAATTCAAGGGTGCAAAGTTGGTAAAAACTGTCTCATCTCTGAAGAATATTCTCAAATTTAATACAAGTATTTGAATTAAACATGACAAGTCCATCTTATTGTTGTTATTATCATTATTAGAGGAGCCCAATTCCCATTTGTAAACATGTAAACTCTACAGTTTTGTTCAGGGGAGTTCTTACCTAAATCTTATTCTTAGAGTCATGAAAACCTAAAAAATGTAAAAATGAAATCATTGACAAAAAGGAAGTTGAACAGCCATTACTTTGGAATGTTTTCTTTTTCTTTTCCTTAGAGACTGGATTCACATTTAAGAAATTGTCTTTACAAACCTAGAAAGTTTACAATTGACATGAAGGCATCCATGAGGCAGGGGAAAGAGCACAAGGCAATATGCTAAATGGCTGAGTGCGTGTGGTGGCACTGCAGTTGACCACATGTGAGGGGATAAATCACATTTGTCAACAAAACTGTTTTTAAAAGATGTCTTTAAAATTAGACTATTTCATCACCCAAATTACACCTACTGAACCTGTATTCAGGATTCAGATTTAAAATTTATTTTCATAATGAAGTTATTGTAACATTTGCACTGCCTTATATCTTTTACCATGTTGCATGTAGAAAACTTTTCTTTAGCTGTAAAATGCATGGCTTTATCCTTGGATATGAGCTACTAATTCCTATGCACCTTTGATCCTGTGCTTGATGAGATTTTCTGCACTTATTCTTTAAACTGTAGCATACAGGAATCAGGAATGCAGTAGTAAATTTATGACTTTATGGTGTAGGGAATTCATTACTATTCTTCCATAAATATCAGAATATTAGAAGCGAAAGGAAACTTGGCTGTTATTCATTCCAGCTTCCCCTCCTTGGGTTGCAATAGAGAGAGAATTTTTAAATCCTCTTAAGAAATTAGCACATAGAATTGGTCTGTCCATTATGTTCAGCTCACAGGGAATCCAAGAATTCTGTCTCTGATCTGTTCTAATGATGTCTTAAGAAGCAGGGCAGATGGCACCTGATTTTTCTTGAATGCCATCTAAGTGAAAGGTACTTTCATCTACATAATTATACATTTGTCAATCTAAAACAACTTGCCTACTTGATTCAATGTCTCAGTTATTTTATTGGCAAATGAGAAAAAATTTTTAAATGTATTGTACTTTTTAGTGTAGATTTATAACACTGTGTGAGATTTATGGGTATAGGTCCACTTCTCTCCCCTCCCCCAATGCTATAGTCCTAGTTCTAAGATTTTAGTTTGAGACAATACATAACTTTGACTACCTGGTAAGTAAATATAAACCAGAATTTAGACCTTGAATCTAAAACTAGTTGTATCAGCACTGGGCACACCTCACCTATGCTCACATTGGCTTTTCTGAGTCTCATTCACACTGTGCTTAGCCCAATACCTGCTATAAAGACATAACTTAGTCATGCTGTTTTCAAGAGTTGAACAAACTAATGAGATGAATTCACTATGCTATTTTTCCTTACTGAATGTTGTTATCCAGGAGTAAAAATCATGATATCCCATGGAGATTTTGAATTTCCAGATGAAGATAACTTCTTTCTTATCCTTTGCTTCAGGTATATAGAAATGCTGGGTCAAATACTTTTAAAAGATAGGACTAAGAAAATCCATATTTAAAGTTGGGAGTGGGAAAGAACTCTTCATATGCCAGAAATGCAGACCCTAACAGAGAGGGTGGGCATAGAAACATCACTGCTTGGTGTTTCAAGGACCAGGCAAGGTTAACACCTGAAGCAAGGAAGGGAGGCAGAGTCTTGGCATAAGTCCCACCAACACTTCTCCTGAACTTAATGGGGACCAGCATATCTACATTGGTCAGCCTGACTCTAAGAGCCAGAAGTGAGTAGCACCACCCTCTTGTGGAGGATAAATTTGTCGTTTATGCCATTCTTAGTAAAATTTCAGCACTTATTTTGGTTTTCCACTCAGTCGTCTTTTTTTTTTTTTTGGTAACACAAAGCCAGGTCTATTAAAATTCATCATTAAAGTGACTTACTGTGGGATAAGTGATGCTTTCAGGAAGGTGTGAATGTGAGTGTTGAGAGGCGTTCTGGACTTAGTTGAGTGGCTTTCCTTAAATTAGCTATTTCATGTTTTATTGGCAGTTGTTGGCCTTGAATTTGCTGATTCATTTTTAGCAATTGTGTAAGAAGTGCCATTATTTGTCACTTCGAGCTTTTTTTTCCCCAAACCTCCTGTTGAGTCTATCATTTATCTTTGGACATCCTGCCAACTCCTTACTGCAGGCAAACTTTGCCTTACTTGCTAAGAAAGGTGCTCTCTGTAGGACAGAGCTAATGATTCTTTTTCAAAAAGTATTTTTTAAGAGCATCTACCATGCCTTAAACATGGTATATATAACAGCTGGGAATAGAAAAGAAAACATCATAAAGTATTTTGCCTGTTTCAAAAGAGTTAGTTGCGATGTCAAGGATGTGCCATTTCTGAAGGACCCCCTCAAATTTTCATGTTTTTCGCAGGAGTTTAAAACCTCAAATATTAGATGTCTGTGAAGGCTAGCATCTGAAGAATTCAAGCTTCTGCACCCAGTGATCTTTTGCTGTGGGCAGCAGTGGTCCAGAGGCTCAGGTGAGTTTTCCTAAGTTTACAAATCTAGTTACGCATCATTCCCTGGAATGTCTGAGAGTTTGCTCATCCTGTTGAATCCCATGGATGTTATTTCTGGAAATCCCACCCTTTGGCAGAGAAGCACACTGCTTTCTGGGACAATGATTAATATACTTTCCTGAGAGAGGACTCAAAACATAGACGAAGACAAACACCATAGTTGAAGGGTTTACTTCCTGCAAAAGGTAGGTGAAGAGATTGAGCTTGGGAGGCTTGTGGATTAGATACATAATGCTTATGTGGAGTTTTCATAGTCATATGAGAACATCCAAGTCTCAAGAGGCTCTGAAAACAACATCCAGCCACTCTTAACCATGATGTGGGACTCAGGGGATATTCTACCCCAGGGAAAAATAGGTAAAGACAAACACTTTCGCAAACAGCCCTAAGTCTGTCTCTCAGGTCACCCATACCCCACCTATAAGGGCCTCAAAGAAGCCAGAATGCTTTTGTGTAATGCAAACTTTTTTTTCCCCTTTGGAGAAAATATAAGCTCCACTGTAAACTTGTTCTGCAACAAAGACAGCAGTAAGAGCCTACTCAGCAATGTCTCAGCAGATAATTTTTAGTTCAGAGGCTCTATGAAATGATTCTAAATATAAAACGACTTTCAGAAGCTATAGTCAGTCATTTGCTTTTTCATTATCCTAATGTGTTTTGGTTGTGAAAAATAAAACAGTCATGTTAACACAAACCTATATCCTGAAAATAGATAGAGATAAATATAGGTTCTTGGAGGAAAAGCAGTACATAGTAATAGATTATAAATCATGCTGTGGAAAATGAGACATTTTTATTTTGTGCTTTCCTCATTTGACAGGTAAAACCTCTGCAGTTTTGGAGAATTTTGATAGAATAAGGCTAACCTAAATGGCATAAAGTAGAAATGAAAATATAGCTAGTCCAAATGGAAGCAGTATTCTGTTGGTTGACTTTCACCAGTTTTCAAATGAGAAGGTTACAACAAGCTCGGGACTGCCCTGAGGGCCTACCCTTTAGGCAATGTGCTGGGATCTTTGCACACATTGTCTTGTAGCCTCACTGTGCTCAGTTTCCAATGGCAGTGGTTCTGGATTCCCTATGGGGCTTTATGGGGAGTGCAGAAGCCAAGTGCCCGCCTTCATTTTCATGTATTTACTCAGAGCAATCTTTGTGGTGCTTACAGAACTCTTTGTCTACGCTCACTATTGCTTTTATATGCTAGGAGCTTGAAATAAGGTTTGGGATTCAGGCCAATTACACTACGGACAGCATTCTGGTCATTTTTTCAAAATTAGGTCACCTAAATTGAAATGATTTTGATTTTGCTAGAGTCAGAGTCCCTCATCTGCAAGCTCCAGCCATATTGGTTGCTTTCTGAGCTGTCAAGTCATTCTTTTCTCCAGATATAGGAACTTGGTTTCTTCTCATTGTATTAGTTCACCTGCTCAGACATAGCAGGTCGACTATGTCTCTCAGACAACTCCTTGTCAACATGCTGTTTCCTTATCAACTCTCCTTTATAGAATTTCTGGCTACCTTAAAATTGTTTATTCCATATTTATTGCCTGTCTTCTCCCTCTGAAATATCAACTGCATGAGAATGAAGATGTTGGTGATCCAGTTATAAAATGTATTAAGAATGGCATGTTCAATGAATGGGCTTTTTGTCTGATACAAAATATGAGGAAAACCCACGGGTCTTGATAAACTGGGATTTGTTAATAATTCTCAGGGCTAAGTAGGAATTAGCAAAATGGCAGACATATAGCTAATTAGATAGGAGTAATATATGTAAACTGAAGAAATAGCTTAGGTGCTACATATTATGCAATGATTACCATGACAAACCTAGCTACCCTCCAGTTACTCTATTTTATAGATGTGGAAGGAATTATGTACATCACAGTCTGCACAGTATGTTTAGAAGCGGGTATTTGAACTGGAACTTTTTGTAGCAGAACAGAAGGATTTAGCCGTGTGCCCACCACTCTGCTGAGTATCCTGTGCTTGGTGTCACTTTCCCCATTCAGCATAGGGGTAACGGAGACCTAAAAAGCTCAACCAGTGTGTCTAGTCTCACAGTTACTTAGTGATAAAAAGGGGACTTGAACGTAGATAGTTGGAATCTATAATCTTTAGACATCTCCTTAGTATAAGAATGCCTGTGTTTTGCTATTGGAACACAGCCATTTTTGAGGTTTGTTAAAGAGGGATAGCAATGGACATAGCCTTTCCCTACATCAATGAAAACCCACCACTCAAAGGGTCTGCACCAGTTGAGGGTTTACTGTGTAGACCCTTTGAGTGGTGAGTCTTCATTGTATAGATAAGGGCTATCCATTGCTGGGCTAATGAATAGTTCAACTCAGAAAACTTCATAGAAACAGATTTTCTAAACATTTGCCTGGAAGGAATATCCATTGGCTAAGGTCCATTCTTCAGAAAGCACCTGAGAATATAATTTAGCTATCTGATAAATGAAAGGTTGATTGGGGTATGTAAAATTAACTGACAGAATTATATACCTATTTACGTATCATTAGGTCTGATTCTATACTGAGCTGCAATGCAGAGTGTAAAATATAGCGCTGCTGTTTTGTGAAATCACCGGCTTCCCTTTTCCACAGAGCACTGTCTTGGGGCCTCAGCTCTATAGCCATAGGAAATGGCAGTAGCTGCAGTGACCTTAATAACTACACATGTTAAGCCAATATAGTCACAACCTAAGAGGTAAGGAAGCCTATGAGTCATTATCCTGGCTTTCCACACAGTATCCATGTGAAGAAGGACCATGCTTGCCAGTCCAGAGATTCAAACTGTTTGAAAAACTCCCTGAACTTATCAAGACCAGTTGTAGCAGCAAGAAGGAAATGAGTGCCACCACCATTGCATTCTAAGATTCCAACATTTCACAGAACCTGTATTACAAATACACACACAACCCTGTGTGATCCTACCTGTTTGATGCTCACAATTACCCAGATGTGTGGGCAGGGACGGTGTTATTACGCCACTTTACAGAGGAGGAAATTGAGGTTAATAGGGTTTAAAGAGCTGGCCCAAGGTCACGCAGCTAATAAGTAGCAGAGCCAGCTACTTTTGAACCAAAAGCCTTGGGACTCCAAGTTGTGTAGATTTTCTGCTGCTCCCCGCTCCCTTCCTTGTCAAAGAGAACCTGGCAGTGGTGATATTATAGATTCTGAGCATCTTCCTGAAGACTGCCTTCCTATATGTGGGGCTTACGATGTAGCCTGTCTCGGTGCCAGGTACACATGAGCTTAGCATTTGGGGTCAGCCCTGCCACTTTAAGGCTGTGGAAACCATGGGTTGTATTCTTGAGCCAGGGCTAACATTGCAAGGTTTTCAGCTTCTCGAATGACTTTTAACTCCGTGTCCTCTACAGCTTTTTGGCAGCTTCTCCTTGCGAGAGTATCACGGAGAGAGGTGGGGATGGCATTTCACAATGACACTACTCTCTTAGTGTGTGCTCTGAAATACAGCAGACATTTCATTTCTCCCAACTCGTCCTTTTACCCACTGTCCCAGCTTTGTTTTTTCTAGGTTTTGAAAGAGTCGCAAAATTTATCAAACCCTAGTGTTTACTTAGGGAATGGAATTGACAGATAAGTGGTTCAGTGACTTCAGCTGAACATGCCTAGAATCACGGTTAAGAGATCAAGTGATTCAGCACGAAGTAAAGCCTTAGGCAGTGGTGGAATGGGGTGTAGCCAGGCCAGAAATGACTGCTTGTTTTTCCAGAGCCCAGAAGAACATCAGGTGTCCTGCTAAAAGCCCAACTGACTGGTGCAGAGGGCTGACTGGTAGAAGGCAGTAATTGCCTTACTTTATCTGATTGGGAAGAATGCAGTTTGCTCATAGGTCCTGGCCTTACAAACAAATAGATGGGTGAATGTATTCGAATAACTACACTTCCCAAGAGAAGCAACTCCTACTCCAATTGATAGAGACAATGCAAATGAACAGTACTCTCTTTTTATTGTAGATACATGAGTTTTGGACTTTCCATCCCAGGGTCAGGATGCTGCCCCTGTGCCAGGCCCTAGCGGTAGCAGTTCTTCAAATCTTTATCTTCTCAGAAAACTGGACATTTGCCAAGAACATCAACTTCTATAATGTGAGGCCTCCTCTCGACCGTAAGTACTGTTTACTACTCTAGTCCATGACAGTGGGGTCAGAGGGAACATTCATTTATATCTAGACTAAGGTGGTTGAACTTTCTGGTAAATTCTCGGTTTAACAATTTGTTGAGCACTGTCCCTCGGTGATTTAGCAGAGGAAAATCAGTGTTTACCTCACTGGAGAAGGATATTATTGAGTAGGAAGTTTCTGCACCAATGAGATACTCTTTCAAATGGTCACTAGTAATTTGGAAATGGATTAGTATGTTCAAAATTGGAGGGAAGTATTTTTTGGATGTCATTAATACTTGGCACAGTTACTGTTAGCAAAGGCTGACTAAAGCTCAGCTTTCCTCTAATAATTTAAAAACAAGTGTGCCTATGATCTATAGGATATTACATACATATAAAATCTTTTCTTCGAACAAGTAAAACTTTCTTTCTAACACTTTATCTAAAGTGTTAGAGGTGAAAATTGTTGGCTATAAGTAAATGTGAATGCCTGTGTTTCCCACACCTGGAAAAGTAGCAGAACATGATAAAAGCCCTCATAGCTCTCTAGCCCAGGCCCTTCTCCAGAAGCTCAGTATTCAGGAGAGAGAATTTTCTCGCCTCTCCTCTTTTTAGAACAGCTTTCTGGATACTGTTGGTGCTAGCTGGAAGGTACTGTTTCCACTCTCCCTCAAGGAGGTGTGTGCCATGTGTGAGCACGAGCACCACACATCCGAGCGACACCCACACAGGCCGAAATTGGTTATGATTATACACTGATAGCTGAATGGCATGGACATAACTTTTATAAAACGCAAATTGTTGACAAATTTGAACTTTTTTAAGCCTGATATATTTTTATGAGAGAAGAAAATTTCAGAGATGGGAAATGTGTAGAAGAAAATAAAAAATCTTTGTAATTAGCTCTTCTACTTATCCCAAGTACATGTATTTAAGGATGTGATATGCTATCCCACAAATTTAGATTTTCAACAAGGTTTTTTCTTCCTTTACTGTATATTTTGAATGTTTTCCATGTCTTCGAAAGTATTATAATGCCTTATAGCTTATTTAGCCAATTCTCCACACTTTATATTAGCCACACACACACAAGTTTAAACTGTTATCTAATTGGAAGTCTTTTAAAATGCCATTTTCCCCTCAAGTTGGCTAGTGACCTTAAAATAGCTTTTTGGAGTTAGAATTACTGACTCAAATAGGGTGTGCCATTTATATTTAACTTTTTCACCACCAACATTGGGTATATATTTTTAAATTGTACTGATTTAATAGTTGAAGATGTATATTAAGTTTTACTTAAATTCATGTTCTTTGAACATATTTAGCCTTTAATATTTGGCTCTTCTTTCATCTGTATACATGCATCTTCTCCATATCTGTAATATCCACTCCTGTGTAATTATTTGCCCTAACTATAGAATTGATTTAGGTTCACTTTGATCTTTGTTTACTCTGTTACAAAATGGGAGAACTGAATTTTCTACAAAAGGATTTATGTAGCCTGATCTGTAGAGAAATGTTAAACTCATTACTCTGACTTCTTGCCATTTAAAATAACAAGGTAAATGACTAGTAAAAAGGAATACAAAAAGAACATACTAGTTGTTCCAGACTCAACAGTTCATAATTCCTCCTCTCCATAACACTGGCCTGAGCATTTAGGCCCAAGAATTACTCTTTTTATATTAGGTGTTAGATTCCTAGTTGAAGTCTAATGTTGCAATAATTGACATATCAAATGAGATTGCTTGCTAGAGGTTAAGTATAGCTGTTAATGGAGGTACATGTGGGGACCAGCATGATTGATGTGCCAGGGACTCTACAAGGTTTTTTTTGTAACCTCCTTTGATTTTTACAATATAAATACCTCTGCAAATTATGGGCTGCTTCACTAATACTACTATTGTAAGTATTATTGTTTCTTAGAAGTTAACAATTACATAGAAAGGGCAAAATCCAACCTCAGGTAATTTGACTCTAGTTATTTCCAGGGACAACACTACATCAGATTGTTGAACCAATACTGCCACAGCTTTGCCTAATATATGCCTGATAATAGAACAGTAACAAACATTGAGTATTTCAAAGTGGCCTAAGGAATCACATTCATTATTCTGCAATGGAGATTCATAGATGAAACATTCATTATTCTGCAATGGAGATTCATAGATGAAATAAAGTAAAGGGAAAGAAAGTGCCTCAACATCTGGAAGTATGTCCAGATTCCTAGCAAAAGAAATCATAAGGATGGTGACTTGTAAATTTTGTTTGTTCTAATAATAAAGGTAGCTATCATATGTGCCATCTTTAATGTTTGAAATGTCTTTTAATCTTACTGTTTCATTTTGCATTTTTCTTTAAAGCCACACCATTTCCAAATAGCTTCAAATGTTTTACCTGTGAAAACGCAGGGGATAATTATAACTGCAATCGATGGGCAGAAGACAAATGGTGTCCGCAAAGTAAGTGTGTTGACTTTGGAAGATCTATGTAATTGCACCTCATTTGGGTCTCTATTGAGCAGTTCTGAGTGGAGGGATCTTATGTAATGGAATGAACATGTTCTGAAGAAACAGATTTTTAAAAGACTACCTAGACACATCAGACTGACTTGAGTGAACTTGAAAACTGATGGTCTAGCCTCAATTTGTAGCTGCATTTAGGAAAATAATTCTTTAGTATTTACTAATGGGAACTATTAGACTACAATGTTAACTCAGTTATTTTAAGGTTTTAGAAGTGCTTGACGGTTTTTCTAGAAATCACAATGGCTAAGCCAAAGAAAAGTTTGCTGCTCTTGAGATACACTGATGCTTGGGAAAGTCATACAGTTTCAATATTTGAGTATCCTTTTGTTTAGCTTACTCTTATAGGAGCTATTATTGGGATATATTTTGGTAAATATTGATGAACAGAATGAATAGATGCTTAGGTTAGGTAGTTAGGGAAATCTTCTCTGAAGAATATGCATATGTTTGTATCATCTCGGGGTAAATTCAAGCCAGCCATGTGGTGATTTGTAAGTAGATCAATCAGGACAAGAGAAGTCTAAAAATACCTAGCCTCTTTAATGAACAGGAACATGGCCAGCTGGTGAGTGATGGGTAAAGGATCTGAAGGAAAACTGATCTACTTGTTCTGATAGTTTCGATTTCATTGTAAATGTGATGGGAAAGCAGAGAGGTGTTTTAAATGAGCTGCTAGTTGTGTTCTGTAATACTGGCTGCTGTGTGGAGAAAGGATGATTGGAAGACAGGAGGAAAAGAGGCTAACAAGTGAGGTTTTTCATTGTCTTCAGGCTGGAGAAGATGGAAACTTAAACTAGTGTGGTAGAAAGAGCGGGTGAGAAGTTGGATGATCTGGAATCAAAAGCTCCAGAGGCATGAGGACACAGGCTAGTCAGACTTAAGGATTCACTGTTTTTTAGGTAAACAGCAATGGGAAAAAAAAATCCCTTCTATAGTTAGAGTTTACCTGTTTTGGAGACTTCTAACAGAAGTCTATCTAGTATAATATCTAACAATAGTGAAATAGTCTTACCAGGCCTTCCCTATTCTTCCAAAATCATGTGATGAGTAGCATCACCCTGATACTAAAAGCCAGACAAGGACACCGCACAAAAGGGAAAACTACACACCAGTATCCCTGATGAATGCAAATACAAAAACTCTCCCCCAAATATTACCAAGCCAATTCAGCAATGTATGAAAAAAAAATCATACATCAAGGTCAAGTGGGAGCGAATGTTGGCTCAACATTTGCAAAAGAATCAATTTAATTCAACACACCATCAAAGGATGGACACAAATCATGATTATCTCAACAGAAAAACAACACTGACGAAACTGGTATTCACTGAGATCAAGTTTCAATACAGGAAAGCCAGTAGCCAATATTCCATACAATGGTGAAAAGTTGAGCACTTCTCTAAGATCAGGAATAGGATAAAGCTGCCACTCACTGCTTTTACTCAGCACCCTACTGGCAGTTCTAGCTACAGTAGAAGGTAAGAAAATGAGAACATCAAAACTGGAAAAGATGTAGAACAGTCAGTACTGCAGGCAACAGAATTCCGTATATAGAAAAATCTAACCCTTTCCCCCAAAATAAATTGCTAAATCTAATTCAGGAAAGTTACAGGACATAAAATCAGTATATAAAAATTGTTGTTGGTATATAAAAACACAAAACCAACTATTTTTTTTATTGGATTTTTTTTTTCAAATTGTATGAATTCTTTGTAGATCTGGAAAATTAGCCCCTTGTCAGATCTGATATACAAAACTTCTTTTCTGCATTTTTTTTTATTAAAGATTTATTATTTACTTGTACAGAACTGGGGGTTAGAGGTGCAGGGGTGGTGAGAGGCTTCACCAGAGACAGAGTGGGGAGCAGAACAGGCAGATCACCGAAGTACACTGCTAAGGGGAGCAGCGGGCGGGTCAGGAGAGGTCTGCCGCGCCATGTGGTCACCTCCGGGGCAGGCGGGGATCAAACTCATGAAGTGGCTTTAGCTTCTTAGTGCTGTGCTTTAACCCACTGCGCCCCCAGGGAGGGCCCTGCATGATGTTTTTAATAGTAATTTCTATCACTGTGTAATTCTTTTTAGTTGCGTAGTCCTCTATTTTTAGTTTTGTTTACCTTGGAGTCAAGCTCCCAAAGATATCTGAAGCCTGTGTTGGGGTGTTATACCTATGTTTTCATCTATGTATTTTATGGTGTCATGTCTTATAAGTCTCATCCATTTTCAGTTTCTTTTTGTATATAGTCTGAGATACTTCTCCCAACAACATTTGTTGATGAGACTTTCCTTTCTCTATTGTATACTCTTGGCCCCTTTGTTGTAGATTAACTGTCCCTATAGTTGAGTTTATTTCCTTAGGCTATGTTTATTTCAAGTCATACTATTTTGATGACTATAGCTTCGTAGAAGTCTGGAAGTATGGTACCATCACTCTGTGTCTGGATTGCTTTGGCTATTTGGGGTCTTTAATTCGTCCATAAAATTTCAGTAATGGTCCTCCCTGTGACACCAATGGGTAAGGACACGGCACTGCAAGCGAGCTGCAACCGCTTCAGTGCAAATTTGATCCCCTGCCCCGGAGGTGATCCACATGGCGCAGCAGACTTCTCCTGACCCACCTGCTGTTCGACCATCTGCCTGTTCTGCTCCCCACTCTGTCTCTGGTGAATCCTCTTATCGTTCCTGCACCTCTGGCTTTGCCCCAGTTCTGTATGCATAAACAATCTTTTAAAAAATTCAGTAATGTTATTATTTCCTTGAAGAATGTCACTGAAACTATGATATTGTATTGACTCTATCGCTTTGAGTGAGGTGACCATTATAATGTTAACTCTTCTAGTCCCTGAGGAAGGACTGTCTTTCCATTTCTTTGTGCCTTCAACATTTTTGAGGTTGTCTGATCCATCTTTACTTTTATCAGAAGGGGTAGGGTGTGCTTCTTTAACTATTTGCTTCAAATTCCCATGAAAATTGGGTGTAAGTGTTAGAATATTAAAATGGGGTATTGATGTCCAGTCACTTGTGCCTATTCTTTCATGGACCACACTGTTCTTTAAATTGTACCAAACTACTAACCTGTGCATAATGCTACCATATGTCACACATTAATCAAAGCCAACGAGTGAAACAGATTTTTCTACTACCAAGAAAATGTCAGATGGGGAGTGTGAAAAAAGTGGACTCAACACCTACCATGAAAGCTGAACTCTTATAAAGCAATCGACATGAAATGACACTACATTCTTGCTTGCTTGGCAGCACATAGTTGCTTACATCAGTCAAGCCTCAAAGATGCTAACCATCTGGAATTCTAACTAAGCATGTAATTTTTCTTTTCAGTTTGTCATTAGTTAGAGGAGTGATAATCAACCATTTCTTGGGACAAACAGGCCTGCTGCTGCTGTTCTTTGTCATCTCAGATTTCCTTTTCCCTTACACTTTATTTCTGTGGCCTGCTGGTATTGTTAAAAGAGGTTCTCTGTGTAACAAGATATGAAAAGAATGACATTTCTTATTTTGCTTATCCTGGCTTTTATTCTGACTTCCTAGCACTGCTTTTGCATGTGTGACATTCTACATGAACCCCTGCAGTCACCAATTTTCAATTGTTATTTGTTTCAGGCATACATTGAAATGCCATTCTTAAACTTCCAGTGGTTCCCTTTCTTTCTGAATCCAGAAGTCACCTAGGGATGCTACAGTACTGCTCAGTCTAAGACTAGCTGTACAGAGAGGGAGAGTTTGGTTCTGGTTAAGAGCACACCTCTTAGAAAACCACCTGGGTTAGTATCCAAACTTTCACCACTTTTCTACCTGTGGTCATGGGCAAGAAACTGTGCCTCAGTTTACTTATCTGGAAAATGAGGATATTAATATGACTTCATTTTAAGTCTTATGAGAATTGAAAGTATGTTACAAGTACTTGGCTGATGGTACAGACACAATGTGTTTTGTTAAAGCTCACAACCACTGTATGAAAAGGCCGGGCACTGCTTATCTTCAAGTTATGAAGAGAAAAAAAGTTCCTTAAGGCCTCTGCTTTTCCTACTGTTCTATTATGTTGTTGCTGTAATAAAGTAAGAAGCATTTCATTACCTGAAATGACTATTGAAGAGACACAGAAATAAAGCAGAATGTACTAGGATAGGGAATGAAATCGCATTCTTGAAAGAACCCCAATTAATAAAATATGAGTGGTTAAAGCTGTAGGGACAGCTCTGCTTGGAAACGAGCTGGCTCTAGGGGGTGAGTGGGTTGGTAGAGTTAATTAAAGAGGAGGAAAAAAAATATTTTGATAAGGAAAAGTCAAACACTGGATTTGGCCATGAATAAGAAGTAGATGAGTAGGAAGATAGTCTCGATGTGTAACTGGAAGCTGGTGCTTTTCATTTCACCATGTAGCCTCTTAGTATGCAAGAAACAAACGTTGACTCAGGTCCCAACAAGTGTTTGGACCCATTGGATTTTACACGTACAGTTGGGATTTAACTTTAGTCTTCTGAGCATGTGCTTCAGAGGGAGAGACACAGATATTGAGTCTTTCATTTGAAATGAGCAGACCTACGGTTTTGATAAAAAATGTGTCCAACTTTTTCTGAGCCAATTTTTAACTGGTACCAAAAGTCGGATGCCCATTTATATTCATTTTCAGAAATCACATATGCTTCAGAAGCTGATGTGTTTTTCAGAAGTATAACCTAGAAACTCGAGATTTCAGTGCCATTACACTTCTTGCTTTAGGATCATGCTGAATTTTAGTCATTTCTGAAATGATTGTTGAGAGGTCTCTTTTGCAACGTAGAAATGAAGTTGTCTTTATTTTCTCCTGCCCAGATACACAGTACTGTTTGACAGTTCATCACTTCACCAGTCATGGGAGAAGTACATCTATCACCAAAAAGTGTGCCTCCAGAAGTGAATGTCATTTTGTGGGCTGCCACCACAGCCGCGATTCTGAACATACGGTAAGGAGTGTGTGTGCAGTTACTGCTCTCTGGTTGCTGACTAGTGGTGGCTGGCTCTATATCACGAAGGGGCAGGAGGAAAAGTAATGTGTTGAATATATTTCTTCTTGAGGAAAGACTCCATTACAGTGATGCAATGGAGACCAAAGAAAAGTTGAAGATTTTCTGAGTTCAGCCAGAAATACTGGCACTAAAAAAGAATGACAATTCCCTTATTTCAGAAATAGTCTGTAGACCTGAGACTCTGGGTGAATTGTCTGAAGGCAACTCTGGAGGCTCAAAAAGCAAATCATTTATAAGAGAATGACTGACTACACAGCTCAGCTCTCTTGTTCATGGCCAGAAATCACCAAGAATACAAGAGGGATGCTTGAAAGAAGAAAACGGTGACTCCTTCTACTAAGGATTTCCTGATGAAGTGAGAGTCTGAAAGGTTAACCTCAATTTAATATTTTGAACTACAAGTGTATTTTTACATCATTTTATCTTAATTTCATAAGGTTTTAGAATTTGATTTAGCCAGTATATATAGAAAATGGTTCCAACACCAGTGGCTTCTAAGTCTAGCTGCACGTGATAACCACTTGGGAAACATCTGAAACGACCTCAGGGCAGGGTCTTGAGCATCAGGAGCTTTATTTTTTAAAGTTCCCCAAGGTGATTCTGATGTGCAGCCCAGGTGAGCCCACTGATGCAGACACTACTCTAGCCCTTGGCGGCCCTTCTCGCTGGCTAGCTGTGCCAGGCTGAGGTACGTGCTAAGGCAAGAGATTGCTTCCCCTGAAAACATCTGTGCTTAGAGGGAGCCAGCCTGTTTCATGGCTCAGCAGACACAGTGACTAAGCCCGAGCTGCTATGATGATCAGAATTGGGTGTTCGCATCGACAGTGCACAGTCGTTATTATCCCCTAACACACAGTGCTGAGGAAGAAAATCAATGACCAATCCCAATGCTTGCCAGCTTTCATCTCTGTTTCAACGTTTTCCTTTACAAACCTTTAAAAGATGTGTCCACTGCATCAGGGGGTCCTATTCAGTTTCCCTTCCTCTTCATTCCCTCACTGACGCTTGGGTTGTTGCAGATAAATCACATTTAAGATGAAAAAACTCAAGATGGTCCTCACTTACAAGTCACTGAGGGGAAGGGTGTGGGTGACTCAGTCTGGAAAATAAACTAATTCTATCTGTAGTCTGAACAGAGAGCCTTTCTTTATAAGTTTTTTGTCTCTTCCTTCTCCCTATTATTCACTCTGTCCCCTCTCTTCCTTTGGCAACAGGAGTGTAGGTCTTGCTGTGAAGGAATGATCTGCAATGTGGAGTTACCCACCAACCACACCAACGCGGTCTTCGCTGTAATGCATGCTCAGAGAACATCGAGTGGCAGTGCCCTCACGCTCCCTCTACCGTTACTTGCCTGCATCTCCGTGCTCCTGTGGCTATGACATTGTGTCTAGGTGAGGCAGAGACCAGTCCTATGAAGCACTAGCTAAAAACTGCATGAACAATGAACTTCTGAGTGAAGATGTATCTTGCACATGGTGAAGCGTGTACGTTGGACCCACAGCAAAGATCCCATTGTTTGCACAGCAGAATTGCTCTGCATAAGGCCACAAAATTGAGAAAAGAGGGCTGGGCAGGCTGAGGATTTTTTTCTGGCACCAGCTTCCTATTCAAATGGGCTGTACTTTGTCACTTCTAAGGGACGGGCCCTACAGCATGTAGTTGTTTGTCTCTGCCTTACCAGGACATTAGCTGGAAGGACTTCTGGACCTCACTGACTCATAGAGGCTGCTGGGTTAGATTCTTTCATATCTGTGCTTAACCCAGAGTGTCTGAGATCTCACTTTTACCCAGTGAGAAAGCAGTTTCCCCACGAACTGGATAATCCATGGGGAAGACAGCTGTAGGAAGAAAACCCACTTGCTAATTGTGGGGAGAAATAAAGCTTTTAACTTATATAATGTAAGATGCATGCTTGTTTCTTGCTGACATGGAGAGCTCGGAACCCATTTCTGGTGTCATAAAGGAGGTGACTGAGAATTTGTGGGTGATATATTCTGGCTTAAAGTATCAGACTTCATGCCAAGGTAACTTAAGTTTTTTCTTTGTGGGGAAGTACACTGAACTGGAAAAGACAAACATGGCGGATGTTGGTGACTAGAGGGCCCGGTATACAATGCACAACTTGAGCTCTCCCAATTCGATCTTAGGACTCCATGTGGTGTTTCCAACATAATTTAAATCACTAGAATAAAAATTCAACTAGAATCTAGTACATGGATTTTTTCTTTAGGTCCATTATATTAGGGACCTGGAATGCCATGTGTCCCAGACCTCAGACTAATTTAATTTGGCATCACAATGTCCAATGAGAATTGGTGTTGTGAAGGCAGGAAAGGAAGAGAATATGCAGACTGGTTGTTAGAAAGGAGATAAGGGGATAAGCTATGCCTATGAGGAGGAAATGGCCTGTCAGAGGTGCATTATTTAATAAATCTACATTTTAAAATAAAATTTGAGTTCTCATCCATCAGTCATTTTCTGGGGGATAAATGCATTGAAATGAACAATTTCCATTAGTAACCAGGTATGCGGAAATTTTTTCCTAAATTCAACCCTGAGTGAAGTTAGCAGTCAGAAGTTAAAGGCATTTTCCACACAATCTGTATTCTGACAGGCCATTCATTGGAAAACAAAAGGGAAGGAGGTAAGTGGGTCTCTTTTACAGTGAGGAAACTTACAAAGAGCCATGAAGAGTGTGAAATGAGCAATATTTAGTGGTAGGACTTGAAGTGAAGTGGGCAGAGAATCCAGAAAATAGATTTCACATTTGTGAAATTACTAACTCTTGCCAAATGTTTGTGACATGTAGAGTATCATCTTATACAATTTTTCTGACCTTTGAATCTTGGACATTTTATTTTTCACTTTGTTGTCTGCTTTGATTTGTGGAGGGGCCATGGTGATACTGGATATGTCTCACTGTAAATTTGCCAGAAGACAAAGGCTAGGAGCATGAAGGCGAAAGTCGTAGAGACTGGGAAGTCATAACTGAAGCCTCCTTACAGGCACAGTTCCATTGTGACACAGCCCACCAGCTTCTAGCACCCTTCCCTTCTCTCCCTTGCCTCATAATTCTGTCTCCTTGGAAGTCCTCTCCCTCACTGCTTTGGCTTCTGTTTCATCAGTCTTTGGTGTCTTTGGGGTAACCCACATGGTGGAAGAACTACGATTTTGGCTGTGAAAATGACTTTTATAAGTCAAGCCCAGGAATACTATGAGGCAAGTCAGGGAATCTGCATTTTTAACAAGCATCTGAGCATGATACTGTTGATTACAGAACTGAAGATACTGGAGGGGGAGAGGAGAGAAGTGACAGCAAAGTCAGGAGAGAGCACAATGGACAATAAAGGTGGACTATGGGTGAAATGCTGAGGGCATCATTTCAGAAATAATGTGGGGACTCAGCATAAGGCCTTAGTAACTTAAGTCAAGCACATCATAAGGTCTGGAATCATACAATACAAAGAAGAAAACATGGACAAAACACTTTACAGCATACGCTTCAGTGATGTATTTGTGGATTTGTCTCCAACAGCAGGGAAAACAAGAGAATAGAAACAACTGGAACTACATCAAGTGGAAGAGCTTCTACACAGCAAAAGAAACCATAACTGAAACAAAATGACACTAAAGGGGGGCAATATTTGCACATCACACATGACAAGGGACTGATATCAAAGATCCACAAAGAAACTCGTAAAATTCAACAGCAAAAACCAGTAACAATGGTCAGAACTAAAGTGTTTCTCCAAAGAAAATATATAGATGGCCATCAGATCAAAAAATGCTGATCACTTATTTCCAGAGAAATGAAAGCCAAAAGCACAGGAGACACAATCTCATACCTGAGAGGATGGCCCATATCAAACAACCAAAAACAAGTGCTGGTGAGGATGTGGAGAAAAACTCTTACACACTGGTGGGAATGTACACTGGTCAAAACATATGGAGGCTTCTGAATATTAAAAATAGATCTCTTAGACAATCCAGCAATCCACAAATAGGTATTTACCCAAAGAATATTGACATCTACTCTTGTGTTCATTACAGCATGAGTTCTAAAAGCCAAGTTATGTCCAAATACAAATGAGTGGATCACAAAGATGTGAGATATATATATATAGTGGAATACTATTCGGCCATCAAAAGGGATAAATTTGCCATTTGTGGCAGACAACATGAATGAAGATGAAGGGGATTATGCTAAAGGAAATAAGCAGGAGAAAGATAAATCCCAGATATTGTGAAGTATAGGAAAACCAAAGAGTCAGATAAAACCAAAAGCAATTAATTTTATAAAATGGACTATAGAACTGAAGATACTGGAGTGGGAGAAGAGGAGAGGAGTGACAGCAAAGTCAGGAGAGAGCACAATGGACTATAATGGTGAACTATGGGTGTTTTGGTCATGAGTGTGTTAACACCTGAAGGGGGAGATCCTGTACCTCTAAAACAATGTAAACCAATGTTACCTCAATTAAATTTAAATAAAAAGATACAATAAAAACTCTGGGTTGGAGGCCAAATGTTGGTACAGTAGATCCTGAGTTCACTTCCTCCCATAGACACATCAGTTTTCTGCATATGGAATAATTCAAACCCTGCAAAATGGCTACCCACTATATACCTCCCCAGCAATTATGAGCAAAAAGCAAGCTGAAATGGCTAGGGGTGGCAGAGACTTGATCTCCTGAAAAAGTCTCAAACCTGGGTGCAGTAATCCAAGGTACAGGGAAATCTCACAACCCCTGAACTTTTCCCACATCAGGAAACCAGGCACCCCAGTGTCTGAGACCTTCACTAGAGAGCTGAGCTCCTCAAATGTTTCAATTTGAAAATCAACAGGGTGTATGTAACAGGTGCTGGTGGAAGTCAGGTCTCTGTTGACACTCTTCCTCCACCTTGCTGATGAGGGGGTACGTAGGTGGAAATGGCATTGCCCACTGAACTGCTGAGACTGGCAGTAGCAAGCAGGTACTGAAGCTGGTAGTGCCAGTGGTCTAAGCTACAGCTACAGTTCACCGTGCCCCTTTGTGCTTACCTGGAATGTAACTAAAGTCTTGGGCACAGGCAGTCCACACCAGGACTGAATGTTGATGACCTGACTCTGGTAGCCCTGAGCCCCACAGAAATGTAATAACTGGGCTGGTTGCCACCCTCACACCCCCCTTACCCCCCAAGCACCCCCTCTCCACTTGGTGTGCTGTATAGATAGCAGATAGGGCACATCTCCATGCTTCTTATTAAAAAGTCTGCTGTCTATCTTGGAGGCTGGCCTGAGGGATAGACTTCACATCTACCACACATTAGAGATGAAAAACACTCCATGGAATCAGATGCGCTTTATGCTCTCCCCTTAGCCTCCCCATCTCTTATCAGTATCTCTAGTAGTGTCACTACCAGAGTTTCCACATAGTCTGGGATCCCAACTTTTGCAACTATCACCCAGGGCACATTGCCAGATCCTCTGGTCTAGAAGGCCACAGGGTTTATGACTATGGCCACAAAAGACTATATATAGGTGCACAGGTGCAAGCTTTCTTTTAAAAAAAGAAGATGTCTAAGTTTCAATCAGTCTGAACTAAGTGCTGATAAAGATTCATTTCTTTGGATCACTGACAGATATTAGCACACACTTAGTAACTGAAACCTATAAAGAATACATCAGGACTGCTTAGACAATCATAGTCAACCAAGAATAAAAGTTGAAAGATTAAGGACAAGACAAGGATGCCCATTCTTGTCACTTTTATTCAGCATTGGATATCCTAACCAGAACAGTAGGAAGTATAAGAGGCATCTGAATGAAAAGGAAGTAGGAGTGAAAACTTCATTACTTGTGGATGATATGATTTTATATATAGAAAACCTTAAAAACTCTACCCCAAGCTATTAGAACTAATAAATTAAATGATGTTATAGGCTGCAAATCAATTTAAAAAATCTATTGCATTTTTATGCACTAACATTGAAATATCAAAGGGAAATTAAAACAATCTCATTTACAGTGGTATCAGAAGGAGTACCTAGCAATAAATCAAAGAGGTGAAAGATTATATACTGAAAACTTTAGATATTGATGAAATTTAGAAAGATTCAAAAGAAAGAAAGATATTGTAGTTACAGATTGGAATAATTATTGTTAAAATATATTATTATAAAGCAATTTACAAATTCAATGAAATCCCTATCAAATTCCAATGGCTATTTTTATGGAAAGAAAATAAACAGTCCTGGGCCCTTCCTGGTGGTGCAGTGGGTTAAAGCGCAACACTATGAAACCCTCCACAGCCCTTGCAACATGAGTTCGATCCCTGGCTAGGGGGGTGACCCACATGGTGAGGCAGCCCTTTCCTGACCTGCCCACTGCTCTCCTCAGCAGTGTACACCAGCCAATCTGTTCTCCCTACTCTCTGGCAAATCCTCTCACCCACTGCACTTCTGGCCTATATCCCAGTTCTGTATGGATAAATAAATCTTTAAAATAATAAAAAAAAAAATAGTCCTAACATCTATATGGAAGAATAAAAGATCTCAAAGAGCCAACTCAATCTTGATAATGAAGAAGACATCTGGGAACACCATGCTGCCTGATTCTAAACCATATTACAAAATAAAGTACTTCAAGTGGTACGGTATTGGTATAAAAATAGTGACATTAATTAATGGAAAAGACTAGAGAACAAGGAAATAAACCCACACATCCATGGTCCATTAATTAAAACTAAGAGGCACAAGAATATACAATAGGAAAAGGACAGTCTAATACATGGTATTGGGAAAACTAGACAGCTACTTGCAGAAGAATGAAATGAATATTTTTTATATAACACATAAATATTAACTCAAAATGGGATAAAGACTTGAATGTGAGGCTTGTAACCCTAAAATTATTGTAAGAAAATACAGGCAGTGAGCTACTACATCTCTTAGAAATAATTTTTTTGATGTGGTTCCAAAAGGATGGGAAACAAAAAATATATATATAAGCAAATAGATCTACAAAAAGCCAAAGAGCTCCTGTACAGCAAAGGAAATCAAAAACAAAATGGCAACCTAGTAAATGAGAGATGATGCTCTTCAATTATATATCCGATAATAGGTGAAAAACCAAATTACAACTCAATAACAGAAAACCAAAAAAATCTATTAAAAATGAACAAAAGGGGCCCTCTCTGGTGGCGCAACAGATTGAAGCAACATACCTGTAATGCTAGCCAAAGCCGCCTCGGCTGGAGTTCTGTCTCCCGCCAGGGAGCTGACCCACCTGGCACAGCAGACCTCTGCTATCTCACCCACTGCTCCCCTCAGCAGTGTATTTCAGTCAGTCTGCCTGTTCTACTTCCCACTCTGTCTCTGGTGAAGCCTCTCACCAACTCTGTACCTCTGGCCTGTACCCCAGTTCTGTATGCTTAAATAAAAATCTTTAAAAAATAAAATAAAAATTAACAAAAGGCATTTTTTTTCTCAATGAAGACATATGGATGTCTATAAAAAAAATTGTGCAACAATATTAAATTTCGGGGCAATGCTAATCAAAACCACAATGGCAACTCACACCTGTCAGAATGGCTATCATCAAAAAAAAGTTACACATATAAGTGTTGTCTAGGATATGAAAAAAAGAGGAGCCTTGTGCACTGTTTATAGGAATGTAAATTGAAAATGTATAAAATAATCTGTGAAAGTTCCTCAGAATAATATAAATAGAACTACCACATGATCCAATGATTTCTGAGTAATTAGCTTTCCCCTCCCCCCCCCCAATGAAGGCACTGATGCTGGTATACACTCTCTTATGTTCACTACAGCATTATTTATAAAAGAGTATGGGAACAAACTAAATGTTAATTAATAGGGGAAGATGTCGCTTCTATATGATCATGTCCTATCTGCTGAGGCTTCTGTCAGTACTGTACCACATACACAATGGTGGTCCCCAAATTCCTATTAGTGATGTCTCAGCTATGGTAGTGTGGCCTTTCACAGAGTCTCATACATACATTGTATAAGAATATTTACAGATACTCTTAATAGCTTCATTTTCCCACATGTTTGATTTAAGCTTGCATTATTTTGTTCATCAAGGTCCTTTAACATACAAAATCCACTGCTAATGTTACCAGTAAAAGCACAGGTTGAGTGACTGACTGGAAATAAAAGTGATTAAGGACTAAAAGTAGAAAATCACTGATAGTTACTGCTCATAAGTCAGGTAAGTTCTAATCTACGAAAATTATAATCTTCAAGAATAAGAAGGAGCTGATGGAAGCTGTTAAAGATCTGGTCTTTAGAAAGCAATGATACTTACAAAAATCAAGATGGGTCTGCATCAGATACTGAGACATTTGTAAATATGTGTAAGATTGGATACAGAAGCTACCCCTTTCAAGACCATGATGGGTATGGCCAAAGCAATAAATTTGTTTGTGATGCTGAAACCTAAGTTTGGATCCAACTATGATGATGAATTTACTGCTAGCTCTGGATAGCTTAAATGATTTAAGAATTGTTACTCATTACATAGTGTGAAATGAGATGTGAATGTGGCAGAAAAATTTTAGAAACACTAGATAAGCTGATTGTGGAGGAAAATTACTTGCCAGAATAAATCTTCGAAGCATAGAGATAAAGCATCCCTATTTGGAGAGTGAATACCTAAAAGGATTTTTATCCATAAGGAGGGCCAAGTAAACAGTAGGTTTCAAGGCTTTTAAGGACAGGATAATAGTCTGCCCTTAAAATAGGCTGGCTATGGGCCCTCCCTGGTGGCACAGCAGGTTAAAGCACCGCACTGAGAATCTAAAAACCACTTCCTCATGAGTTCGATTCCCGCCTGCCCCGGAGGTGACCACATGGCGTGGCAGACCTCTCCTGACCCGCCCGCTGCTCCCCTCAGCAGTGTACTTCATCGATCTGCCTGTTCTGCTCCCCACTCTGTCTCTGGTGAATCCTCTCACCCTCCACATCTCTGGCCTGTACCCCAGTTCTATATGAATAAATAAATAAATCTTAAGAAAAAAAATAGGCTGGCTATGTTGCAGGCTACAAATTAAAACCCTTCATGATCTGGCACAGTATGGAGCACAAGGCCTTAAACATATCAATAAGGGCACTGCCAGAGGTACAGGATCATTAAGTCACAGATGAGACAGCTCCTCTTCTAAGATGCCACCCTGAAGTGTTATACAACCAAAACAGAGAAGTACTATTTGGAGAATTAGATACCATTCAAGCCTTGGTATCAGAGGCTGCTGATGTCTAGAAGGGAAAGGATTTCAGACAGGATCTTAGTTTTGAGTATTTAAAGGTCCATCTGCTGAGGAAAGAAAAACCAGCTCACTGAAGAAAAACAATTTAAGTAGAGAGAGAGATCCCCATTTAGCCAATGCTCCCAGACACCTCAATACTGAACTGGTGTTTCCCTTTCAAGCAATACTTCTTTGATCCATCCAAACAATCAAAGAGTTATTGCAACCTTTATGGCCTACTACCTGTGGAGAACCTTTGCCCAAGTTATTGCTGCTGCTGGGGAAGATACTGAAAAGACACTGATGCGGTCCTGGAAGGACTACAACATCTATGACTGCATGAAGAACCTTGCTTGGGCTTGTGATTATGTCACCAAAGAATATATCAGTAGCATCTAGAAGAATACACTCAAGAGATTTGTCTATGATGTTAAGGGCTTGTCAAGGATGAGGAGGTTGCAAAAACAAATTTGTTGCTGAGATGCATGCAACTTTAACCTGGAGGAGGAGGATGAGACTGAAGCATTCCTGGAGGGAGTTGTTGAGGAAATAATGAATGAGTTGTTAGAAATGGAACAAGAACACATAGCTAAGGAAGAATCAAGAGTAAAGGAAACTGCAGTAGAAGAGAAAGGACCTCCCCCCACCCCATTGTATTTAGCAGATACTTTTGCACACCTCAACAAGATCCTTAAAATATTTGAAAATATAGACCTCCCAATCAAAAGGTCTTCACTAGTAGATAAGTTCAAGGTGCATTATCTGCTTATAGCAGATTGATGGTGGAGCAAAGGAGCAAATCACTATGTATGTATTTCTGAAAAGAGCAACACTTCTTTAAGAAGATCCTTAGACAGGTCCTTAAGGACTTATTCCAGAAAAAAGCACTGTTATTGAAGATGACAGGTCCTTGCACATTACTGACCCTGGAGACCTCCATGGGCCAAGATATGGAGGTGAAAGACCATGATATTGAAGATCTCAATCTTTTGCCTGTGTAGACTAGTGTGCACTTGTTTACATTTCTTTTAAAGAGTTTATTTATTTAAGTATACAAGATCTGGGGTGCAGGCCAGAAGTGCAGAAGGTGAGAGGATTCACCAGAGATAGAGTGGGGAGCAGAAAAGGCAAATTGACTGAAATACACTGCTAACGGGAGCAATGGCCATATCAGGAGAGGTCCGCTGTACCCTGTGGGTCAGCTGTCTGGCTTCCCTGCTAGGGCAAGGGGTTAAATCTCAGCACTATCAAACTATTGGCAGCCACTGCATCAAGTGTGCTTCTTTAGTTTTAATAAGAGTTTAAAAAGAAAAAATACAGAAAAAATCAGAGTAAGGATAAAAGTAAACATTCTTGTGTAAATATAGAATATGTTTATGCCTTAAGATAAATATTATTAGAAAAGGATAAAAGAAAAGTAAACAGCTTAAAAGGTACAAAAGTTATGGTAAGATAAGTTTTATTATTGAAGAAAGAAAATTTTTTTAAATATTTAGAATATCCTTAGTATGCAGTATTTATGAAGTTTATAGCCTTCACCTTCACTCATTGAGACACCCAGAGCAATTCCAGTCTTACATGCTCTTTTCATGGAAAGTACCCATGCAGGCACATTTTTTTTGATCATTTATGCTTATTTTTACTGTACCCTTTTAATGTTGAGATACAGTTAGACACACAAATGTCATTTTGTGACAGTTGCCTACAGTGTTTCATATCGACTTGTAGTTGAAAAGCAATATGCCATATAGCCTTGGTGTATAGAGGCTATGCCATGAGGTTTGTGTAAGTACACTCTGATGTTTGCACAATAACCAAAGTGCCTAATGACATGTCTAAGAACATATCTCCATCATTATGTGATACATGACTGTGTGTACAAAGGAATATTAGACAGTCACAAAGAAGTTGAAGTGCAGCACTATACGTGAGCCACCTGCTTCAGTGTGAGTTCGATCCCTGTCTAGGAGGTGACCCACATGGTGCAGCAGACCTCTCCTGACCCTCCCACTGCTCCCTTTAGCACTGTACTTGATCAATCTGCCCGTTCTGCTCCCCACTCTGTCACTGGTGAATCTTCTCACCACTCCTGCACATCTGGCCTGTACTCCAGTTCTGTATGCATAAATAAATCATTGAAAAAAAAAGTGCAATCCTGCCATTTTTGATAATATGGTTGAAACTTGAGGGTATTAAGCTAACTAAGATAAGTCAAAGACTTATAAAGACATACATACTGTGTGATTTAACTTATGTGTGGAATCTAAAATAAAATAGACATATAGAGCACAGGGGGCTAGAAATCAGAGTGGAGAGGCCTTGAGAGTAGGTAGAATGGGTGAAGGGAATCAAGAAGTACAAATGTCTAGTTATAAATAAGTCATGGGGATGTAATCTATGTTTGTGGCAATATAGTAATAATCAGTAATATTTGTTCTTTAAAGATTTATTTGTACAGGCCCTCCCTGGTGGCGCAGCAGGTTAAAGCACAGCACAAAGAAGCTTAAGACACTTCCGCATGAGTTGGATCCCCGCCTGCCCTGGAGGTGACCACATGGTGTGGCAGACCTCTCCTGACCCGCCCACTGCTCCCCTCAGCAGTGTACTTCGTGTATCTGCCTGTTCTGCACCCCACTCTGTCTCTGGTGAATCCTCTCACCCTCCGTATTTTTGACCTGTACCCCAGTTCTGTACGAATAAATAAATAAATCTTTAAAAAAAAAAGATTTATTTGTACATACAGAACTGGGATACAGGCCAGAGGTGCAGGGGTGACAGGATTCAGGGACAGTAGGGAGCAGATCAGGCAGATGTACTGAAATACACTGCTGAGGGGAGCAGTGGGCAGGTGAGAAGAGGTCTGCGGAAATTATGTGGGTCACCCCCTACCCTGCACAGCCCACCCATCCCTCCCACCCCCTCCCCCGCCAGGGATCAAACTGGTGCTGCAGGGGCTGCGAGTTTAGTGCTGTGCGTTTTAACCTGTTGTGCCACCAGGGGTTAATTTGAAGTTTGACGAAACCTAACCAGGCGGTAATATTTAATTGCAATTTTGAAAAAGTACTGAGAATAGATAGATAAAAGTTTACACTGGTGATCACAATGTGCACAAATATTAAATCATTATGGTGTACACCTGAAACTAATAAAATATGTCAATTATCCTTCCATTTAAAATATCTGGAATTTGAAGCAAGAAGAAAGATTCTGATCATAGTTGAAACAATATCTTTAACTACCTGGGGGCAGTGAGCAATTATTTGGCTGATATAATAGACTTGTGATATAATTCTACATGACATCTGTATTTTTCTTTTTAATGCAGTTTCAAAGTGAAAAGTGAGTTTAATTAAGTGGAAAGATAATCCATGATGAAGTAAGATAATGAAGCACTTATTTCAAGCAAAAGAACACAGGGAAAGCTTAGAGTTCATGGCTGGGGAGCAAACAGTCAAATTGAGGCAAAAAAAAATTTTTTTTAAGAAAAATGCTAGATCTTATCTCTGTGTTAGCAAGGCATGGGGCAAACTTCCCCGTTTCATTATCCACTATTCTGGAAATCCAATTACCTGAAGTGATTTGATGTCCCTTGTCAGAGGTGGCTAAGTCTTTGTGCTAACAAAGCAAGGACAGCATTGAGGTATGTGTGTATGGTTCTCAAGGCTCAAAAACTGAATCCTAATAAGCATTTAATTCTTTTAGTCAGAAGCCTGCGCTGCCTTAAGGTCTGTGTAATGTGAGATTTGCACAGAGGAGTCGGAAAACCACACGTGTGGAGGGACTTCCCAGAGCTGTGCAATTGGGGTTCCTGCTGGGGTTCAGTGGTACCTTTCATCCAAGGAGTCAAGACTGGCTTCTCAGGTTAGCTTGGAGAACTTCAATCATTGTGGCCCTGTTCAGACAGTTTTGCTTCTTAAGTAGCCAGTATTTGAATGATTTATCTCTTAACATGCTACACACATTAAGAACCAGACTGTCAAATCGGGGTAGTTTTTATTCCTTATCTTCAACAGAGGACTGGAGGATGATACCACATGGGCCAGTGGGTGCGAAGGTGAATTATTTATGAGATGGGAGTAGGAAATGATTTTGCAATATATTATCTCCTTTGAACATCAGGCTTTTTTCCAGCCCGTTTTGCCCCATGTGACTGCACTCCTGCCTGTATGTGATAAATTTCCAAGACTTTAAAATTGCAGCCAAGTTTTGAAGTAATCATCCTTTGGAGGGAGCAGTTAGAAATCAACCTTTGGTGAAGTCCTTAACAAAAAATGAACAGGCAAGAAGGGAGGAAGAAAAGAAGTCTAGAGTCCAAAGTCCTCAGAGCTTGTAACTTAGCTCTTAAGATAATGAATACAGTCTGGTCATGTGATGAGAGAGAGGATTACATAGAAAAGTCTAGATGCAAATGGTCCTCAACTCCTTGTCCCTATTCCCTCCTACTATACCAGGTGTTGATTCCTGTAACAGTGCCAGTGACAAGCAAGCTGTGGTTTTGCCCAACAATATCCATTGAAATGAATCCAGGAAATATTTTCCACAAAGTATATAACCTAACTATCTTTTGAAGCTGTATTTGTGGTTATTTACCCCAACCCCCATCCTCCTCTAGCTATTGCAGGACCAAGCTATGACTCTTAAGTACTGGTTATCAGATAGTGCAACAAGCCAGTAAGAACATGGGTCATCTCTAGTTTATTTAAAGTTAGTTATATTTTATGTGCTACTCTATATTTTCTGTGATTTTTAAGTTACTGAGATGGTTCATCGACACTTCATCAAATTGGCTTCATTTTATTTACAACGAAATTTTCCTTTAGTTTTCAGTAACTGGTTAGATTTTGTCCAACTTCAAATGTCTCATTTTTGAAAAATGATAGGAAGTATATGCTTTGTATTATGTAGTATGCAGGACTTCCATTTAATGAATTGTTTGACTAATTTTCTTTTAGGCAAATAAGCAAATTAATTTATACAAGCTATTAATACCAACTATTAATGCTTTTCATTGTGTTGGTTTCAGCAATCTGCACGACGTATACTGCAACAAAATGGAAATTGATTTCACCAAATTTGGCAACACTGCAGTGTTTTGTAACCTTTGCAATGATGCTTATTCAAAAAGCTAAACTTAATTATCCTTTCTTTCTTTTTTTTTTTCCTTTTGCCTGCATCTCAACATGCTGATGGCTAACAGTTCTATCATACTTGACAGTTAAAAGTAAATTCATTTAGAGTGTTCCTATGCTGCCCTTGGTGCTTGTCACATAAGGAGACTTTAATATGCCCATCAGAAAAGCATTAGCCTCACTTATCTGTGTCTTCATTTCTATATGTGGGGAAAGAAAGTAAGTTTCTCAGCTGTAAGACAGAGTAGGAAGCAGACAGAATCTGATTTGGCCGGTTCTCTCTGAGACTGGAATTAAAGCCCCATTGGGATTCAACACCCATTAAATAGAAGAGCCTGGGGCCCTCCCTAGTGGCACAACAGGACACAGCACTGCAAGCTAGCCCCAACCATGTCAGTGTGAGTTCGATCCCCAGCCCCAGAGGTGATCCACATGGCAGTAGACCTCTCTTGTCTCACCCGCTGCTCCCCTCAGCAGTGTACTTGGTTGTTTGTTCTGCTTCCCACTCTGAATCTGGAGAATCCTTGCACCTTCCTGTACCTCTGGCCTGTACTCCAAGTTCTATATGCATAAATAAATCTTTAAATAGAAGAGCCTGGATCTTCTAGCAACTGCAATGCCTTCCAGCTGACTTTCCAGTGAAACCTTCCTGGTGTCTTCTCCTAAGACTAAGGATTGATTCCTCCAACCATCACCACACAGCTTCTTACCAACATCTGATTCCTTTATGATTCCACCCCTCTGGGCTCCTGAATCCTATTCACCTAGTGATCTTTCTGCACTGACTCCTGTAGCACTTCCTATTTGGGAAGGCATTTCCACTCCAGGCCCCCCACCCCACAGGTCCTTGTCAGTTTAGAGGCTGGCTAGCCCGTGTGCAGGGAACTGTGGCCCAACAATGGGGATAAGGAGTGTGGCTCCCAGGTACTCCCCTCTGCAAGACAGCAAGGCAGGCAGTTTCCTATATAAGTGGTGATGGAAGAACTGAAGTATTGTGATTGGTCAGGATCCAACTGATACATGAGGACATATAGTTAAGGTCCTTATTTAAAATTTTTTTAGAGATTTATTTATTTATGTATACAGAGCTGGGTTACAGGCCAGAGGCTCAGGGGTGGTGAGACAGAGACAGAGTGGGGAGCAGAACAGGCCAACTGACAAAGTACACCACTGAGGGGAGCAGCCAGCAGGTCAGGACAGGTCTGCCAGGCCATGTGGATCACCTCAAGGTGGGGGGGTGGGGGGTAGGTGAGGGAAATTAAACTCATACTGAAGTGGCTTTAGCTTCTTAGTGCTGTGTTTTAACCCACTGTGTCACCATGGAGGGCCCCTAAGGTCCTTTTTAAAGCTAAATGTGACCATATAGGGACATTTTTCCTCTTAGTATCTTTTCTCACTAATATATTCTACCTTCCCCACCATCAAATTTATTTCATCAACATTTATATTTCAATGAACAAGACTATGACTTTCCAGTGATCACATTTGCAGTGGCATAAAGATAATGGTACAGGAAACATTTAGACAGGGCGGTTATGTTTATAAAAGGTTAAAACCCACAAACACAAAAAAGGTGATAAAGGTGACAGCCCAGAAGGCTTGCACTTCCTTTGAAGCCCACCCTATTTTTAATTGTTCTTAGTTTTCAAATCAACATCTAGTTATGCAGCAGAGCAAGAGGCTGCTGGTCCAGGGTTACTTTGGGGTAGGGAATTGGAATGTGTGAGATTAATATACATACAGCATTTAATTAAATCTCATGGAGGTAAAGTCCATATTGAATACATTCGAGCTGTAACTCACTGCATGTTGGCTAGTCTTGCTGTTGTGATAATTGAGAGAATCTTCATTGGTCTCTCCATAGTCTATCTGTACTAAATCAGGAGATAGATGTGGTTCTACTTTTGGAGATTTATGATGTAAATATCTTAATGCAGCATTTCCAATTTCCTGCTGATCTTGCTGGTGGGACTATCAAAACAGAGGCCAGACTGATAAGGTTTGCTTTCAGAGAGAATATTAAAATAAGGAATAAAAAAAGATAGCTTTATTTGGTCAATATTCAATTAGGTCTGTTTTTTTCCCTGAATTTTAAGATGGTGGGATTACATTTGTTTAATATGCTTTAGTTTTCCTCCAGGAGATTTCTGAGAAATATCTAACACTACAAGATAAACAGATCTTTGTAAAACAAGTCACAGGGGTAAAGGTGTTTAGTAAAATGACAGAAGTAATGAATACCAAAACCTATAAAAGTAAATTCTTGCCTTTGTCTTGCACTGTGGTATATGCTTCAGAATAAAGCTTCAGGTCAAGGTCCTGAAAAAGACTGTAGTCTAAAAGCCAATTTTGCACCAGAAACAATGTGAGCAGCATTATTCATTTTTGGGCTTGTTGTCTCTATTAACCCCCACGACATTATAAAGCCTCCATGGGGCTAAGCCCTGGGCATGCCAGAATGAGTTCCCTCCCCTTCATTCTGTCTGGCCCTCCTATCATGGGTTGGGGTCCTTTCTGCTCTTTGGATTTGCCAGTGAATATGGAGGAAGTGGCAGTTCAAGGGGAGGTCTCACATAGTACCAGTTTTCTGGATCATTTGATTTATTTAAGTACCTATAATGCCAAGGCCCTTGGGCATTCGTCCAACCAATAGCTTATGTTTCCATAAATAATGTCAGCACTGGGATTCAACTGAATTAGGCCAAAGGATGGCTGAAGGGCTGTTTCTCTTGGTCTCTGAAGGTCAAGCAATTTGAATTATCAGTGTATATGAGCTTTTACAGAAAAGTATTCTAAAATCCAGATTTCAGAAAGTCTCAATATTCAAATTTAAGTGCATTTCAATACTCTACATACATAGGTTTTGTTTAGATGCTCTAAAGAAAGGGGCTCTGAAAATTGATTCTCTGAAGACAATTAGAATTCAGCACCATTGATTAGCTCTCAGATTTACATTAAAAGGTAAAGTTCAACAAGCTGATGTCAAATGGCAGTAAAGAATTCACAGATAGAAGAATTATGTTTTCAAATGCCAAGGTCAAGGAAAATTCCAAGTAGAAAAGTTGAAAATTCAAATTCCTATATATTTGTTCATGAACCTTAATGATTAATATAAACACATCAAACTAGTTAAAATGAATGAATCATTAACCTGGTCACTGCAATCTATCAGGACCATAATCAATGGATGACATTTGCTCTTTCCTGCCAAATAGTTAGGAGATTAAAATTGTCTGAGCTGTATTTGTAATGGACACTGAGCAGAAGGAGCAGCACCTTCTAGCTGGCCTATTGCAGAGGATTCTCTTGGGTGACATGATGCCCATCACCGTGCAGAACAAACAGACACAAAGGCATTAACCAGAGGCAACATGAAATGCTCAACACACCCACTTCCAGGACACCTGGAGGTCAAAAATGTGCCAGTAATTCCAGTTATTTTTTAGAACTCCCCAACATGCTGTGTTTTGTCTCCTAAGTCCTTCTGCTCTATTTTCCCCTAAGATGAGCTTCCTTCTATTAACCTACTGACCACTCCTCCTATTCCAGTCGGTGCTTTGAGGGCAGGACAACTCCTCTCATATTAATCCTCTGTAACTGCAGTATTTAAGACCATACTGTAGAGTTTGAACAAAACTGCACCAAAGATTAGGTGATCTTGAGGAGCAAATACAACTGATATTTGGAGTAGCTGCACAGGATCATCTGCCTTCCTGTGCCAGCAGCCAGCTCAGAACCACAAACTGCTATTACCCATTCCCTACCTTGCCCACAACATTCCCGCCCACAAGAATGCCACCCAAACCCCCAATGCTTTAATTATTTAAGGTTCTTTCTGTGCCTGGCTTAAAGTTTGTCTCCGAGGCCTTGGTTACTACCCCAGAAGTTACCTCATCTCAGGATGATTGAATACAAATATCTACTTAACCCAAGAGACACTGTCCCAAATATTACAGTACAGTTGGTCCTTTGAGTATAAAAGTAATTATATAAAAATTAGTGATAACTAAGACTAAAAATCCTAGCATATAGCAATGCTGGGTCAGTTTTTAACATAGCAGTTAATTTGGGGGAGTGGTAGGAATAGGAAAATATAAAATGTAGGGAGAAAGAAGAGGTAGAAGTTATGTTTTGAAGTATTTATTATCTTTCAGCACTGGGTCTCATATTTCTCCCCTCTGACAGCAGATAGTCAGTTAAGAGGGCAGGTGTTACCTGCAATACCACAGAGTGTCTAAAAATTCTCCTGAAGTGTGTTTTAACAATCTGTATGGGATTTTGCTGAATGGGTTTGTGTGGAATGACAAGCACTCTGTCTTAGCTGTTATTTAACTTTGTGGCAAGCATGGTGTTGGTGTTGCCTTATATAACACTGGAAAAACACATGTGCGAGCAAGCGTGTTTGTGAGTGTATAATAACCTTTCAGGGAACTGTCAGTAGGCCATAGCTGTGAGGTCATCTTTTCTTCGTGCTAAAAAATAGGGGGTGCATCCTTTTAGAAGAGGGGACCACTTTTCACTGTCTACAATAGTTAACAATTTTGACCCAATGGTTTGAGCATGTTGCTTGTAACAACTATAAGTGAATATTTTCATGTACCTCATTCATTTAATCAGCAAATTAAGAATGTGCCAAGGATATGGAAGGTGCCAGAAATACACACAGTCCCTTTCCCCAAAGAATCAGAATGTGGAATCAGATATGCAAAGGCATACATCCATCCGTCTCACAGTTCACACTTGCTTAAGTTTTGTTTCCCCAAAAGCAGGCCCCTAAGTGAAGGATTTGTGAGAGTTGTGCTCATTCTCTCCCCTATTCTCTCTCAGGGGAGGAAAGCTCATTTCAGGAAGCACTGTGAGGAACAGGGAGCAGAAGCAAAGCCACCGAAGGAAACATGGAAGAGAGGTTACTGATAGGGCTACCTATGAAGGTCCCTAATTCCTTATGAAAGATAGCATGAGCCATACCTCAGGATTGTCTCTTTGACAGGAGAGCTGAAGCAGAGGCATTTATCCACCAGTTTCTGGTGTAAACACCTGGCCCTTCTGAAATGCTCTATACTCCATGCTCCTGTTCCTTCCAGAGAGCATCGCCAAAAGCTCTGTGTGTGCAGGAATTATCTGCATGTGCCCTCTGGGTCCCCAGGGGCAATGGACAGTGCAGTGACAGCTTCAGCTCACAGCAGAGAGCAGCAGCTCATTACTTTTAATAGCCAGATTAAATGTCATGGAGTCTCATTCTGCCTATCACAAATAATATCATTCTCTCCCAGGTGATCTCCTTCCTGGGGTTTCTCCAAGAACTCTGGCAGTGTCCACTCTGCCCCAGGACTTAGGCTTTATATGGAAAACTTCTATAGACAGATCTTGCTCAGTCTACCCACAGTCTTCTCTTTTTTTAGAGAGTTGCTGCCTTTATGCTGTTCAAACAATGATGACATTGGTGCCACTCCCGCCATCGCTGGAAATTCTGAAGTGATGTGGCAAAGGAAATGCACCAAAGCTCAATAGCCAGGCAGCCTAAGGTGAAGTCAAGTCCCTAAAGAAGATCTAGTGTCACAGATTTTATCAATGGTCCTGTGTTAGAGTTGAAAAGTCTTCATCTTCAGTTGTTTTGCTCACAGTTATCCCAAGCCTCCCAAGAACTGCCCTCTAAAATCTGGAACCTGGAACCATTCAGACTCTTATTTGGGGCACTAATATTCTGAATTTAGTTTTAAGAGTGAATCTGGCTGTTTGTCTTACCCATTGAATTATTTTAAATCTTTTCATGTGGAAGAAGGAGATGGAGAAGGTGAGCTATTGTACTGCCATACATCCTAGATCCAAGAACTTATGCTGTTGCTATTCCTACCCAGAAGATTTTAGTTGTCTTCTTTTGCCTGCCTACATTCATTCACTCAACAGCTCCTTCTTGAGAACATGTCATATGTGAAACTCTGGGGTTATAAACAAAGTTTTATTGGTCTCTGTAACAACAATTGCCATTCTAATAGCAGACCAAAAAGAATGTTGATGTCAAATTGTCAAAAAGTGCAGTATGTGGAAGAATCACCTAGGAGTTGTACATTTGATTGGCTTCACCTTCCGAGTATCCTTTCTGGCAAAATTATATAAGATGATCATCACATTATTGTGTTACTTTTGTGGAAAGATATTTTTATTAAAAAAAAAATGTGGTTTGCACCTTTAGCTTGAAAGCATGACCCACTTTCTTAGGGAGTTGTAGTGGACATGCTGAGTTCAAGTTCTAACAAATACCCTCCTCTTCAATATTACTTCATTTGTCCCAAATACAAGAGTACAGAAAGTTTTTCCAGACAATGTTTTCAAACCACACTTGAGCGTGATAATCCAATTGCAAAATGGCCTCTGGGTATGGGCTGTTGCTGTTTCTTAACCAACTTATAAAAGTGCTGATTGATAAAAAATAATACTAAGATTAATTTTTTCTTCAAATTGAAAAAAGATCTGTGCATTTATTAAAGTCATTATGTTGACATGATTTAGGGATAGCTGTGGAACCTCAGAGTTAGATATATATGACATGTCTAAAAACATCTTTTGGCAGACTGGATGAAGCCATCAAAGCAGCATTGATCATTAGCTATCTGACTATACACCAGACACCTTCAGAAGAATTGCTCATAGTTTTCATAAATCATTTTGCTACCAGAATGCTTTTGAGCTGGAAGGAACTAAATACTGACTTCCATAACTCTAGAATCGAGTTCTCATCTCCTAAGGGACATTCACAATATTTCCCATCATGTTTCATCCCTGTTTATTGCAGGTCCTCTATAAGTCCCAGTCTCTTTTCCATCATTACCTGGACTCTTCTGTGCAAATCATTGTATCTAATTTCTCTACTGTCTCCAAAGTTCTTCCTCTTTCCTAGTTTAACTTTTGCCTTGTAAATTCTCACCTCCTCAAGTCCTGTTATCCACTTGACATCCTAACATCTCAGTTCCTTGACCTCATCACATACAAACTTCTTACATATTCATAGCCTAAATTCTTTTTTCCTAGACATTGTACCAAATTAAAATACCCAGTTTTAGTATCTCATCCTTTGGCCATTCCCATCTTTACCCAAGTCTCACTGGTGCATCTACCCTATTACCACAGGTCTTCAAAACCATCATGACCTCCACTTCAGCGTTACCAACACTTTCTCAGAAGTGGTCATTTCCTTTGTGTGTTTCTTCATTCTGTGCTCTCTCCATCTCATAGATCATCTCTCTAATGGGTAGCAAATGTATTTAAGTCCTTTGCCACTCTCTGTCACATCAAATTTGCAATGATCTCCATTGAGGGGGGAAATCATGGGGACAATATTTAACGACTCCCAGTCATTTCCCTAATATAAAAAACTATCTTTTGAAAACAGTAACTTCTATTTCATTAAGCATATCCTTTATTTTATAGTTGATAATATCCTTCTTACATTACTGAGAAATCAGAAGTTACTGAACAGAATTCTGAAATCTCACGGTAGAATCTAAACACCAGTTTTCACCTGTACCTGTTTTCTCTTCTTCCCTTGCATTATTAATTTTTAAATTCACTAGATTAGAAAAGATGTGGGATCTTTACCTTTAGAAAGAGTGCAGGATCTTCTTCACTAGATATCACATCCTTTCTCTCCTGCACCATCCACCTCTTCTAAACTATAGGTTTTTAAAAATCTAGAGCCAGTGAGTATAATAACTGTAATGAAAAATTTGCTGGGTAGATTTGCTGGGTAGCAGAAGATGGTAAAAGAGCAAATTAGTGAATTTAAGTATTCATTCTGGAGAACATAAGGAAAACAGATTGAAGAAAAATGAACATAGCCTTGGAAGATTATATTATATCAAATGATCTAATATGTGTGTAATTGGAATTCAAGAAAGAGAAGAGCACATATGGTTGGAAAAAATTGAAATACAGTTCTAAATTTCTCAAATTTGATGAAAAAAAGTCAACTTAGATATTGAAGATACCCCAAGGGATCCCCAGGCAGAATAAACACAAAGAAGACCATATTTGAAGCACATTAAATCATGGTCAAACTGATGAAATCCAAAGATAAAAGCATTCTTTTCAAAGTTGCCAGAGAACATATAATGATATAAATGATGACTGGTCTCTCTACAATAGAGATCAAAGACAATGAAATGACTTCTTGAAAGTGAGAAAAAAAGGAAACTTCTCTACGATATATTCGATATAGATCTCAATAGTAAATAAATTTTTAAACTATATGAAATGAAGGTGGAATAAAGACAGTGTTAGCTAATTGAGAGGCAAGCCAGGAAACCTCTACCATAAGAAAAGTTAAATGCTGCAGGCTGAAGCAAAATAAAAACATGGATACTTTGATCTTTAGAAAGGAACAAGAAGCACTATAAGTGGTAAATGTGTAAATATAAAAGAGTATGATACTCCATCTAATTTTCTTGAAAGACATTTGATTCTTCAAAGCAAATGAGAAAACATTTTATGGCCGAGTTTGGAATGGAATTTGGATGAATGTAGAAGGAACAAGGACATAAAGAAGGGGCAGGCAAATAGGAGACTTAGAATGGCTTAGCTCTGTAAGTGGAAGTAGGACTGTGAAGCATCAGGTATGAACTGCGAAAAGTGAAGTGGGAATACAAAGAAAAGGGTGAACTACCTATCAGAGGTGAAACATGAACTGATACCAGATGAATTTAATAGGCAGGCAAAGTTGAAAAGCGCTGTTCTTTAAGTTTCTGGGGTTTTATTTTTTTGCACAAAAGAACTGGGGTGTGGCCCTCCCTGGTGGCGCAGCGGGTTAAAGCACAGCACAAAGAAGCTTAAACCACTTCCACATGAGTTCGATCCCCGCCTGCCCTGGAGGAGATCCACATGGCGTGGCAGACCTCTCCTGACCCGCCCGCTGCTCCCCTCAGCAGTGTACTTCATCGATCTGCCTGTTCTGTACCCCACTCTGTCTGGTGAATCCTCTCACCCTCCGCATCTCTGGCCTGTACCCCAGTTCTGTACGAATAAATAAATCTTTAAAAAAAAAAAAAAGAACTGGGGTGTAAGCCAGAGGTACAGGGCATAGGGGTGGATGTATGAAGGATGAGAGACCAAGTGGGGAGCAGAACAGGTAAACAAACTGCTCCTTTAGGAAAAGGAGCAGTGGGAGAGACAGGAGGGGTCTGTTGCACCATGTGGGGCAGCTCCTGGCAGGGATCTGACTCAGGCCATAGTGGTGACAGTGCTGACACTTAACCCCTAGCCCACCTGGGAGGTCCCATTATTCTAAGTTATCACCCAGATGGTTTGATCTATTTTCAAAGCTTTGAAAGTCACCTCTGTGTTGTCATATTTCAAATTTCTAACTTGACTTCATGATCAGCTCTACATTCATATTTTTCATTTGTGCACTTGACATAGTATGTAGTTCAATGGCATTTCAAACAAAAACAAACTAAAATAGAATTCTGGATTAACTTCTTTTCTCCAATCCGTTTCTTCAATCCCTTTTAACCTCGCTAATGATACCACCACCTACTTAGTTCGAACCAGTAAAGAGGAATCTTGTGGATTCCTCCTCTACCCTCTTTACAAGCCTGTTTCTAGCTCTAAATGTATTTTCCTCTACACCTATGCAGGGCAACCCCCATATAAGCCTCTCCCAGTCACCTCACTTCTATTCTTGTACCCATTGTGTGAATAATCTTAATGCCACCAGAAGCCTGACACATCTTTGCTGAAGTCACCTCAATGACTTTCCATGGTCCGGGTATGAAAGCCATACTTCTGCAATGACTTGCATGATTTGGCCCGTGCTCTGCGCTCCTATTCTCTGCTCTCTCACTGGATCCATTCAAACTGCCTTTCTTTTGTGTCTCCCTCCCAGAAGTTAAACTACTGTGCAGTGAATTATTCACAATATATCAAAAATTTGAAGACAGTATCAATAACAGTGTGATGTCAAGCTGCACTGGAGCTGGAGGCAAAAGGAAATGTCAGAAACTTTATTTAAATGTTGATACTCAAATTTCAAAATTAATTTTGATTGTGAGGATTTTGCACTAAGATATTCTTTATCTTGCTCACTGAGGCTTTTGAAACTACCGGGAATTCTGCAACCCTAGCTAAGTATATAGCCTTAGTCCTCACCCAGCTCAAAGCACATTTATTCCTGCTTCTAATCTTTATAGTTTTTCTCCCTCTGCATGAAACCTGCCTCCTACCATGAGCCCACCTGGTGTCTTTCCTGTCCTTTAGTTCTCCCTCTAAATGCACCTCCTTAGAGGATGTGTAAGTCCTGTCTCAAGGCTACTTCCACACTATTTTTTTCTTAAAAGGGTTTTTCACAAACTATAATTTACTTGGTTTATTTACCTGCTTACCTGTCTTTTATGTCTCCCCCACTTGCAAATACTCCACAGGAGGTGAGGAGTCTAGCTTTATACTCAACTCATAGGAGGCAATTCATATGTATCTTTTAAGAGAATTAATGGCCTGAGTCGCATGGTAATATATTGCCCTTTTCTTTCTGGCCATTGCTTTTCCCTCTACTATAATCTTTCTCTATAGCCAATTAAAGAATGAGATCTTCCTAGGAAAAAAAACAAAACACCAAATAAACAAGCAAACAAAAAACCTCTTGGAGTTTACTCTGAAAACAAAACAAAACACAAAAAAGGTTACATAGAAACAAAACCAAACCCAGTTGGGGAGGGGGCAGTGGGAGTGGAGGTGGATGATCCTCTTAGGTCTGCCTCAGATTTTTATTTGTTTGGGATTTATGAATTAGTAATTATTTCCATGATTGCACAAAGGCTTCCAGCTATAAGTGTTGAATCCAATTAACTGCTGAGATTCTTTGGTACATTCAATTTTTTTTTAATTCAACCATATAAAGAAACTTATTAAAATTTCAGCTTATAGAATCTGGCTTCTAGGTTTTCTCTTTATGTTTCTAAGATAATAAATCTAGCAATGGTTTATTCACTCAATAAATATTTATTGAATGACTACTGCGCATCAGGGAATGCCCTCAGGTTCTGAGCATATAGCATTGACCAAGTCAAAGGCTTTGCTTTATGGAGTTTATCTTTCAGTACAGGAGACAAAGCAAGTAAAGTATCCAAAGCAGATATTGCTTGGAGGAAAACTTTAACAGAAGGAGAACGAAGAGGGGTGGAGAGGGTGTGAGTGATCAGAGGCACTATTTTAAGGGGAGGTGTTAGCAAAGGCCTCTCTAAGGATGTGACATTGCACAGAGGCCTTTCGGGGCTATGCCTTATAGTCTGCTTTGTTGTATTTCCACAAAATCACCATTGGATCCTTTGGAAGCAGGTGCTGAAACATTTTTGTGTGCATACTGACAATTAGGAAATGAGACCTATGGAAAGAGAGGCAAAAGAAGGACTGAACTGAGGGAGATAATGAATTGAAGGACCTTGCTTAGCCTGTGTCTATCACACAGGTCTTATAAAAAGCATTTGTGTGTGTGTGTGTGTGTGTGATAGTTTTGTCAAAAGCTCAATTAATAAGTGAGTCACTGAATAAATATTTAATAGAGATCAACTATATACTAAGCACTCTGAGGTGGGCCTGGATGAGGAGAAGCAAGTGCTTTGCCCTTATCAAGCCCCCACATTGGGAGTGAAAAGCTTGCATGTGAATAATTTCAATTCATTGTAGTAATTGTATTTGAAAGGGGATCATGGAGTGCTTCATGAAGCACAGTTAAATTATTTATCTGAAAATATACTTTGTAACTAACTGACCTGGCAGGCTCATTGGTATGCAGCCTTTCTCAAAAAATGAAGTATTCTACTGGCGCGTTATTAAAGTTACAGTTTGGAAGAGGCAGAAAGTTGATAAACCTTGCCCTCAGAAATCTCTCAGATCTAGAACATCTTCTCCGTGCTTTATCATTCAGGACTCTGGGGTTTCAGCTGATTAGTTTGAACAGATAATATATAAATAAACTCTTCTTTCAGGTAAGAAAATAGGTCCTATATTGTTTTCCCACTTAAGCCCTCATAATTATAACTACATACAATGCATATGTAATTTCCGTACTCCCAAGACATTTCTGTGCAAGGAACAATATTTGGATGCTTGGAAGATATTTGTATTTTACAACACAGTATATTTGTATAGTCTACTTGCTCTCAACTAATATCTAAAAGTTCTGTTAGAGACTGAAATAGATAGCCCTTCCAATAAAAAGAAATCTGGAAATTCTGAAGACATGATGAAAGTAAGCCAGAAAGCTGAACAGAAAATGAACCTACTAAAGGGTACTGAGTGAAATTCATGGTTAGGAACTTCCAGAAGCTTTATTTTAGAAAGAGAATATATCAACAGTTACCATGACTATTTCCTAAACATTCATAGTTCTTTGTGCAAATAATGTACTCCTTGAAGTCTAGACATATTTGAACAATATAAATATTGTTGATATTATTACAAATAATTGCCACTCTTATTTCTATCATATTTTTCCATTTAATTAATTTTTTTTATGTGAATATGTAACCAAGAGGTGAAAGAAGAACAAGTTCTAGAACAGAAGAATCAAAAAGAAGCGGAGAAGTTTTCTTTGGTAGCTATGAGTCTCAAGGGTGATTTGGCTATGAAGTTCTTAAATTTTGATATTCCAGCTCAATGCACATGAATCTATGTTTGGTATTTAATCCTACAGGAGAGACTTTATTTATATCAGAAAAGGGCAGAGTGAATGCATGTACCAAGAACAACTGCATTAATCTAAGTGTAACTATACTAATCAATACAAGTATAGAGGCAGTTAGGGAACAAATACCTGTTATTGGAATTATCTTCTAATCCCGTCTTCTTGAGGTGCCTTCCTGACACAGGCATGCCCTTATTGAGAATACCATTGTGTTAACTATTACCCTGGAAGCTTGAGGCAAATCATTATCTGAGAATTTTTCCTTAGCCAATGGGCATAGTACTTTAATCTCAGAATACACAATTTTAGGCTTGATAAATGGGGCATGTTAGAAGCACATCTACTGAATGGGTTCCTGTGGCTTGAAACCATTATTAAAGAAGAAAGTTTTGACTTGCAAGTCTGTTTGACTGTCAACTCTTTAATACACTTGGAAAGGATCCTAAAACTGTATTTTATATCTGTGCCCTTCCTGGGATTACATAGTTGATATGCTATTTTTGCTTGAAGAACTGAAAAACACAGACATTAAAAAGGATTTCCAGGCCCTCCCTGGTGGCGCAGCGGGTTAAAGCACAGCACTGAGAATCTGAAGCCACTTCCGCATGAGTTCGATTCCCGCCTGCCTCCTGCCCCGGAGGAGACCACATGGCGAGCCAGACCTCTCCTGACCCGCCCGCTGCTCCCCTCAGCAGTGTACTTCGTCAATCTGCCTGTTCTGCTCCCCACTCTGTCTCTGGTGAAGCCTCTCACCGTCCCTGAGCCTCTGGCCTGTACCCCAGTTCTGTATGAATAAATAAATAAATCTTTAAAAAAAAAAAAAAAAAAGGATTTCCAAGTGGATGTTACCTGGTAACGTCAGAATTCAATCTGAGACCTTAGCAGGAGACTGTAACAAGATCACTTTGTAATGTGCTAAATGAAAATCTCACAGAGCTACAAAGCTGTTTTATTTTTTCTCATTTACAATGTTTAAGTTCAGAAAATCACTTTTCTTGGCAAGAATTTACCTAGCTAATCTCTTTCCTGTAGGCATTATTGTTTGCTGTTGCAGCCAAAGATAGCCACAAAGGGAATCAGCATATAGTCGGTTGTGTTCACTTTGTCCATTATGAAAAATAGAAAGTTTACCAATGTCAAATTTTTATTGTTTTAAAACAATGTGATGTGAACCAAAAAATTAATAAAATGGTAAGTATTTGCTTAAAAATAAAACTAGATTGTGGGCCCTCTCTGGTGGCACAGAGGGTTAAAGCACAGCACTAAGAAGCTAAAGCCACTTCAGCATGAGTTCAATCCCCGCCCCTGAGGTGATCCACATGGCACAGCAGACCTCTCCTGATCCGCCCACTGCTCCCCTCAGCAGTGTACTTCATCAATCTGCCTTTTCTGCTCCCCACTCTGTCTTGGGTAAAGTCTCTCACCGCCTCTGCATGTCTGGCCTGTACCCCAGTTCTGTATGAATAAATAAATCTTTTTAAAAAATAAACTAGATTGTTTAAGCACAGCCACTGGCCTTTTGGGAGCACATTAAAAAGAGCACAACAGGTCCTGAAATAACATGGTTTCGGTCCACATCATCGTAATGCTATTGAGATAAAAGAAATCTCACTCACTATTAAACAAAACCATGTGATTGTCATTTCACTTAATGTCACAGCAACAACCTGTTGACATCATTAAGTGACAAATCACCGAACCAGTTCTTGGGAAATGGTCACAGAAATCAAAGACTCTGAAGTACCTTTTGGTCTCGCTATACTTGAGCATGTAAAGCACTCATAGAAAGGAAGCTCTTTTGTATTACCCAAGAAAGGAGGTTCTTTTTTTATTACCCACTTAAAGTTGGATAGACACTATCTCTTTAGAGTAATAGGATTATATTTATGCTGAAAACAAAAAAATCTTGTCTGATTTCCACTGCCTTCTACTTAATTAGGAGTTTTCAAGATTTTACAAGCCTAGAGGATTAGCAATTAATATATAGGTTACTTTCTAGTCTTAAAATGCTGCTCCCAGAGGAGTGGAGGTTGGGTCTAAATCTCACTGAATGCCTGGCATCATCTCCCCACATATACAAGAACACATGCACAGCAACTGGTCTTTACAGCCTCACTTTCTGACTTACCTCAGGAAACATGAAAAATGTTTCTCTTCATCCCTACTCTTCATTATCTATTGCTACAGACATAAATGGACAGCTCATAATAGAAAAGTAGTATGGGTTGAAAAGTATTTTTTTATGCTGCATGCCAAAATTTGATTTTGGGATATTCACCACACAGTACAAATATAAAGGAAAGTCAAAAGCTGATAGTATTTTCCTCTTTGTTCCTGAACACATTGAACTTGAACTAGGTCAGTGCTTGCAGTATTCAGTTTTTAAGTTTAAAGCAAGTTACATTTGTGTTCCTGCTATAAGAAAAAAAAGTCCTGGGACAGACTGTTGATTTTATGTTTTCAGATGGTTCAGATGTCAAAGGATATCAAGCATTTTAGTGGTGCATTTATTTGCTTGCCAACCTTCTGAGTGAACGTTCAGGATTTTGATTTAATGGTACATCAAATGATTTAAAAAATGAGATGATCAGAAGAGGCAACACTTCATTGCCATGAATTCGAGAACCAAACTAGAGTAGACTCAAGATATTTATTCTGGAATTATCAACTTTGAGAATATAAATGCCATTCAGCCCGACACTCAGGCTGAAATATGTTTTCCCCATGCACATCCTTGCCTGCATAACGATGCCTACACTTCAGGCTACAGAATGCCCACCCATTAAGAAAGCAGTATCAGGGTCCCGCCAAGTGCAGGCACTGCTCTACACACTTAGGGGAACAGCACTAACTTAATGCGACAGTAGACCTTGTGTCGATAATAGGATTTGCGTCTTTCAGTCTGGGGGAAAAAGTTTAATATCATCAATGTTTTACCTCCTGCTTCAACTTTGCTTAAGGAGAAACAGATCTCCTTTTTTACTCTAAGATCTGAAGAGAGAATCTGCTTCACTGTCAGACCCAGATGGAGGCCTGGGATTATGTCAGATATAGCTGGTTGTTTACATGATCCTTGCTAACAGAAGCCTATATGGGTGGAAATATGCTCAGAGAAAGGGGGCTCCTTTGGAACACCAGTCCTTTTGTTTTTGTAAATAAGATAAGCATATATCCCAGTTTTCCTGATACTATATTTTTAATGTGTATTGTCCTGGTAAAATGTTTAACAGTGCCCCCTTTTTGCTTTCAAAAAATTTTCATTAGATCAACAAATTATAGGGTCTTCCTACAAGTGTGAGAGAAATCACTGCTCTAACTTCCTCCCTATGTCAGGACCTGAGGCAATCATTTCAAGATTATGAGGATAAGAGCTAAGAGGAAAGTGAAGGAATCAGATCTGGAACTAATTCTGGGTCTGCTATGCCCCTGGATAGTGAAAGTAAAAATTTATTTTCCTTCGTCAAGACACTCAAGGAGATATTCTGTTATGTGCAGGGAAGAGTATTAAAGAAAGAAGAAAACAGGTGAGGACTTTCCATGGAAAGAATTTTGTATAGTTTGGGGTAAGATTTCTGAGCTATCTTCTCCATTCCCTTTACGGATTCTGGAAATTGCATCTGGTTGAGAGGGAATGATGGAAAATGGAACAATAGTCTATTGCTCAGTGAGGAGGGGTGGAAATTCCAAAGTAGTAATTGTTTTTCTCACCCTCATTGGTGGGTCCCTCTTGAGAGCAGTGGAAATGGGTGGCAATACAAAGGAGGATAAATGTTCTCACTTTACATGACTAAGCCACCATCACCCCTGCCTCAAATAGCACCAGTTAGCTCTTCAGAGTTTGCATTTTCTTTACAGATATGACATTCCTTGTGTATTGTCTCAGAATATTTATTTAAAAAAGCTATAAAGCCTATTCTTGATTCTTTGAAAAATGTGAAAGACTAAACCAACTTTCATTTACTTCCATAACTTTAGGAAAATGGTGACTAAAACACAAAATTCCATTTGGTGTTGATTAAAAAATGACTTATGTTCATGTAATGCAAAGTAAGAGTCCATTTAGATATTGTTTTTATATTGTTGCCAGCTACTAAATTGTTCAGGTCTCCTCCAGTGTATATATAGATAAATGTTTATCATAGCTTATAAAGCAAAAGTATTGCTTGACAAGGAAGAAGATCCAGGGAGAGGACCAGTACAGATACAGTCTACAAGACTTCTCATTGTTCCAAGGGTATTTCCTTTCTTTATGCCGTACTGTGTTATTAAATAATATGTGACTCTATGGAGGGTTGATTTGGTCAGACTGGACACTTACAGGATAGCTTACTTTGCTTTTCTTTAGACAACACATTCTTAATTTTTACTCTTAAAGAGACAGTGTTCTTTTTAATTTTTCCTTCTCCAGAAGTCAATACAAGATTCTTTGCTTATTGTCAACTGAAAAGGAGAAAATCAGTCTTTGTTAAATTTCTTTAGACAAAATTCCCATCGTTAAATATCTGTAAAAACTACAGAATCCCTCTTCCCAACACAATTTCCTATCTCTCTTAGGTTGGGTCTTATGACCGCTTTGACCTTAATTCTGTGGCAGGACAGACATCATGACTGACAGTTCTAGTTCAAGTGATACTGAACATGGTAAAGGGAATGTCTAATGCTTATACTGCCCCCGGTATCTTGAAACATGCTCATTTCACTGCCCACTTGTAAAAAAACTGCAAGGTTTTGGATATTGGACATTGGTTTTAGGTATCCGATGGCAAATTTTTAATAAAAACAACGTGGTATCTGGATGGCTTTACTCATAGCAGGAGTATAAAGAACCAGAGGAGAAAATAATAATGATAATAACCAACAATATACCAGAGACATTTTATGGGAATGGAATGGGGAATGGGATCAAAAATAGAGGCCCTCCCTGGTGGCGCAGCGGGTTAAAGCACAGCACTGAGAAGGTAAAGCCACTTCTGCATGAGTTCGATTCCCGCCTGCCCCGGAGGTGACCACATGGCGTGGCAGACCTCTCCTGACCCGCCCGCTGCTCCCCTCAGCAGTGTACTTCATAGATCTGCCTGTTCTGCTCCCCACTCTGTCTCTGGTGAAGCCTCTCGCCACCCCTGAGCCTCTGGCCTGTACCCCAGTTCTGTATGAACAAATAAATAAATCTTTAAAAAAAATATAAATAGGGAGGTGAGGGGAGTGCAGTGGACTATGGTGATGGCACATCGGTGAATTGGTGATGGGAAGCCCATGGGGAATACAACTGAGATGGAAAAAGGCACAAAATGATGTAAAAAATAAACTATTATATTATTTAAAAGAAAAAAAACAACCTGATATTATCATTTTCCCAAAATTCATTGAAATTGAATTTTATTTATTTTTACTTTCATATTTTCTATTACATTTATTAAAGTGCTATTGGTTTACAATACTATATGCTTTAGGGTTATAGGTTTTAAATTTATTTTTTTAATCACCACAGAGTATGTATTTTTGCTAGTCTCTTTTTTCTAATTGAATTGCTTGTTTCTGTCTTCTATTTTAATTTTAATTTTTTTCTTGACATAACATTGGTTTATAACATTACATGGGTTTGGGATGTATACCTTTATAAATCAACATCTGTATATAATATGTGTTTACATGGTATATATGTATATCGTATATTATATTACATTCATCATTAACATTCTAGTTTACCAAGAAAATGCTCAATAAACTTTTCTCACTGGAGAAATAAAAAAAAAAGAACAAATTCAAAAGCCAGTAAAACAGAAATTATAAAAATCAAAGAAGAATAAAGTGAAATAGAAATTAAAAAGAACAGATAATCAATGAAACCAAAAGCTAACTCTTTGAAAAAAATAAGCAAAACAGACAAGTCTATAGTAATACTGAAAAAGGGAGAAATGTCAAATGGAGTAAAAATATAAAGAAGACAAAACAGATGCTGCAGAAATTCAGAGGATAATTAGAGGCTACTATGAACATCTATGTGCTAACAAATTCAATAACCTAGAAGACATGGAAAAATTCTTAGAATTATACAATCATAATAGGGAATAGGGAAGAAGTAGAAACCTTGAACAGACCAATCACGAGCAAAAACAAAAAACAAAAGTTCCCTCCCTCCCCAGAGACCATGACCACATGGATTCACAATAAAGTTTTACAAAACCTTCAGAAATATGTAACTACCCTTTTTGCTTAAATACTTCTGAAAAACTAAAAAGGGAGTATTTCCAAATTACTTTTATGAGGTCAACATTACTCTACTAGCTAAACCAAACAATGACAACACACACACAAATTATCTCCCTAATGAAAACAGACACAAAAACCATTAGCAGAATCCTAGCAAATAAAATTCATCAATGCATTAAAAGGATCATACACCATGGCCAATTAGAATTCATACAAGGGACAAAAGATGGTTCAACAACTGAAAATCAATCAAGGTAATTCACCACATCAACAAAAAGAAAAGCATAATCACATCAGTAGATACAGAGAAAGCATTTGATAAGATCCAATTTCCACTCATGTTGAAAACCCTAAAAAACCAAGGAGAAATGGAACATATCTTAACATGATAAAAGCCATTTACAAGAATGAAATACCATGGCTCATACTGAAAAGACCAGAGAAAAAAAGTGCTGGTGAGGATGTGGAGAAATGGGAACTCTCCTATACTCCTAGTGGGAATGAAAACTGATCCAACCCTCTTGGAAAGCAGTATGAAGGAGTCTCAAAACATTAAAAATGGATCTGCCATTTGACCCAGTAATTCTATGCCTAGGCATCTATAAGCCCAAATTTAAAAACACTAATTAAAAAGAAAATTTGCACTGCTGTGTTTATTGCAGTGCTATTTATTATAGCTAAGTTACTGAAACAACCCAAATGGCCCAGGAAAGATAAAAATGTTATACATAAACACAATAGAATAGTACTCAGCAGTCAAAAAGGTAAACTCATTCTATTAGCAGCAATGTGTCTGAAGCTTGAAAGGATAATCCTAAATGAAGTAAGTCAAAAGGAGAAAGATAAATACAGGATGGTGTCACTAATATGTGGGATAAAGACTAATGAAATCAATAGTCAGAGACAAGCTGAAAAAAATAACCCTTTATTGTTGATTACAGAACTGAATCACCAAAGCACGGGTGAGGGGTTAAGAACAGAGCGGAAAAGAAGCATAATGGTCCATGATGGTAGAATATGGGTGAGTGGGTGGTTGGTGCCTTATGGTGGTAATACCTGGTGGGATATCCCAATATTAACTCTTTAAAAATAATTTTTAAGAGTCTATATTCATTTTTTTAAAGAGTTATTTATTCATACATAACTGGGGTAAAAAGCCCAAGGTTCAGGGGCAGTGAGAGACTTCACCAGAGACAGAGTGGGGAGCAGAACAGGCAAATTGATGAATTACACTGCTGAGGGGAGCAGCGGGCGGGTCAGGAGAGGTCTGCCTCACCATTCAGATCACTGCCAGGGCTGGGGATCGAACTCGCACTAAAGCAGCTGCGGCTAGCTTGCAGTGCTGCCTCCTAACATACTGCGCCACCAGGGAGGGCCCTAAAAGGCTAGTTTCTATCCTTCACACACAATAGAGCACTCTTTAACAAAACATATTTTCTCTTTCTACCTTGAATTCCTTGTAATAAGCAAAATCTTATGTTTGTGTATGTACTAAAGATAGTAGTCCAAAGTTGGGCTTAGATTTCAGGGTGTAATGTCAGTCATTTACTCTACTTCCCTGTCAATACGCCTCATGGATGAAATGAAAGCCAGATATTAATATTTTGAGGACTATTCTGGTGCTCCAACGAATCAGTCCCCACCTGTCATTCCACTATACTGAGTGCCTACTGCTCTAGGCAGCTTTTTGTGCTCTGGAATCATAGCTGCAGAAATGCCACTCTGCTGCATGGAGTTTATACTGCAGCAGAGTAAACATCAGTACAGAGCAACCAACAATAGATACGTAATACAAATTTCAACTGTTGTAAGAACTTGAAGAAAACAGCATGGTAAAAGATAAAAATGTGACAGCAGTGGGGCTATTTGCTTCACCCTAAATGATTACCCTGCCTTGGGGACAAAGAAGGAAGAGTTGCCATTTCCTTCTTCCCTTGCATCCTCCTCCTGCAACTTGAGGTAAGACAGATAAGGCAGACTCAGTGTGGATATCTAGGCTTCTATTTTCTTTTTCGACATGGAGAAGTTTATTTCTGGGGAGTACTTTATTATCACATCCAAGGAGATAATTCAACCTTGGTGAAACTGTCTTATACTTAAAATGAATAAATTATCTTTCAGGTCCCATCAGCCCTCTGTCTTCATTGCCCAATTCCCAAAGGTGACTGAGGTTTGCACTGAGACTTATATGACCTCAGAGCTCTTGCATTAACACACTCAGCTAATGAGCCTTTTCTTGGCCTGTGTATATTGGCTCATCTCCATTTTTGAATAGATGTGTAATTAATTTTCAAGTGCTCTTCTTGATTCAGTCACATAGCTAATGATGTTGAAGATAAAAATATTTCTTCCAGAATGAAATTCATGCCAGTTCACGTCTGTCCAGCAGCTCTTCACCATCAGACTTCTTACAACTTGTTTTAAATGAAGCTGTTAAAATCTCCTTACCCAGGAGTCAGGCTTAAAGGAGCAATTTTAGAGGAATACTTTTATACTGACCCTAACTTATCTTACTGGTTAAGTTTAAAGCATTCAACCTATTGGACTCTATTATTATATCTTTACAGACATTCATGTTCTCAACAACTCCTTGACCCTTAACTGTTAAAAAGGAAAGTGTATGTGGGGGGTGCAGAGGACTATGGTACAGGACTCTGGGATCCTTGGTGGTGACTGTGTGGTGTTGACATGCATCTGAGGGCATGCCTCTGAATCACAGTGTTCCAAATGAGTGGTGCCGTGATTAAAAAGTAAATAAAAAGGAGGCACAAGAAATGGAATCACTTGTGCTAAGGCTATATTGCCAAGCTGAGACTTAATACCTTAGGTAATGGCAGTTTCAGCCTCTGGAATTACCTGGTCAGCACTAGTGATGTAATCTGCCTGCCAGACCCCTGCTGTTCCCCATAGGAAGGTGACCTTGCCACAAACAATCTACTTTTTGCTAGCAGCTTACTTTTCCTGTCTACTTCTGCCTATAAGAACTATTCATTTTATACAGCTCTCCAGAGCTCCTTTCTGTCTCCAAGATGGGACACTGCTGGATTCAGCTAGCATTGGGTAATGAAAAGATCTGTAAGTTCATTTAGTTTAACTTCTTTTTTTTAAAGAGATTTTTCTTTTAAAGATAAAGCAAGACTTTCTTGAGATTGCTGCACCTAGTATCTGAGCATTTATCTTAGCTTTTCAATATTAAAAGTCAATTCATACTACTAACACTGAAAATATGACTGGCACACTAATCCTATTGTCTTCTTACTGCAGAGTAGAGAATAGGAGAAAAAGGTAACAAATATAAAGATGTTTATTTGGCTGCTTATGTATTTATTTACTAGCAATATAGGAGCATCAGGGTCAGATTAGCCTGCAGCAATGAGGTCAAATAAAAGTGGTGTTTCTCAATTCCTTTCTGTGCAAGAAAATTTTATACCAAGTATTGTTGCCATTTACACTTTATGTTACTATTTACATTCAAACCTTGATTACCAATGCAAATGGTGGCAGATAATTTAAGAGTGTGCCTAATCCAAAAATAACTTAAATTTAGCTTTGAAATTAATTTTAATTTGGGATAATTAAGACTCATAATATTTCATACAACATGGTTTATCTAGTTCAATTATTTAAGGAAGTAAGCTGGATAGGGAGTGATTACGTGCCAAGACTATGTACAACACCAAGCACATCTGGTTTACAGCAAGGTTCTGCCCCTAGTGGGATGGATGACCCCAGCCAGCTGTTAACTTCATGGGACATTTGAAAGAATAAAAAGAGGTAAACAGATGTAATCACAAAGCTCCCTAATGTTTATTATTATTATTATTGTTATTAGGATTAGTGTTAATTACTAGAAACACATATTGGATTTTCAGAAGGCCTTAGACTATGTTTCATGTAAAATCTTAAAAATATGTATGTTATACAGACTTTTGAAAATATTAAGGATAAGCTATCAGACAAATGCTGGGAAATGTAAACTAAGAATTAAAAATAAGTACTTCTCTGGGCCAGCAAGGCTACCTGTGCATTGAAGGTGATACAGGAGCTGATGCTGGGCTTATGCATTTTAAAGTGTTTTGTAATCATTTTGAATGCAGGAGTGCACACTGATATGGTCAATCTTGCAAACAGAATCAAGAAAATCTAGGAATCCCTAGTAGCATTTGTTTTAAAAGTTAATGGAAAGGTCTGAGTATCCTGAAAATAAGATAGGCCCGAGTTTCAATGTGGAAAATACAAATGATGCAATTTTCAACATACATGAAAGGTAAGGTAACAGCTTTGATCCAGCCTAGCCAGGCTGGCAATTACCTTCCTTAAAGCTACCCCCCCCCCAAAAAAAAAAGGCTGGGCATTAGAGGATGGATGCTCAGGCAAGGCAGGGCTCCCCCACCTCCCCTAGTGGCGACACACATTGAAATCTCAGCAAAGACAAAATGAATGCAGAGCAGGTCCAAAGAAGTCTACTGAAAGCTCAGGAAGACAGAAAGATTTGTATAAAAATAAACTCCAAATTTGAGCTTCTATCAACAGAACTAAAGCTTTACAACTCCTGACTCTGGAAATATGAATATGTGAGAACATACCAAACACAGAGGCAAAATGATGAAATGTGAAAGTGGACTTCTTGATTAAATTTTGGTCTACCAGGATGAGTAAGATACCCCTTGAGGGTGAAGAGAGATTATTTGATACAGAGAAGGAACTGTCTTTATAGCAAGAGTAGTTAGTTATATAATACTTGTTAAATCAAATAATAAAAATGATGTACTTTCAAGAAGGTAATAATGGCCCATTAGACTACAGATTCAGAACAAGTTATATGAACAAAAGTTTAAGTTAATGGTGACACCACCCTAGCAACCTCCACCCTTATCTCTGTTTCATCTTAAGAAAGACTGAATTATCCATTAGGCTGGTCTATTCAGGTACTATTTTATTTGAAGTGTAAGATGCATATAAAATGCATGAATCAAAGCAACATTTTAATGAATTAGTACAAAGTTAACAGACTCATGTAACTACTCCTAGGTAGAGAAATAGAACATTCTAGCATCTCAGTGGGGCCCCTTCCAATTACTACCTCCTTCTTTGCTGGCAAAGGTGACCACAGAACCTCAACATTATATTGGGTTGTTGGAATAGTCATGTCATAGTTTTTCTAGCAAAAATGTATCATGACTTTTCTGACAACCCAAAAGATTAGGGTTTGTTTTGAGCTTTTAATATGAGCAATCATACAGTACATATTCTCTTTCTGATTTCTTGACTAAAGTGATATTATATTTGTGCAGCTGACTCATACTGCTACATACAAGGGTAGTGCATTTATTTTTATTGCCGATTATTTGCTTACATGAATACACCATAATTTATTAATCATGGACACTTGATTTTTTCAAAAAAAAAAAAAAAAAGGGGGAGGTCCTTACGTATGAAGTTTCTAATGCTATTTTATACCTGCACATATGGATGATGGCCCACTGTGTATGTATCTAGAAATTGAAAATCTTGGGCTTAGGTCAAACTGAATTTTAGAATAACAGGAACATTGTGCAAGCCCGTTACCCAAAACCAGCTCCTTGATGTCTCCTACATGAAGGAATTTGGAACTTTCTTGCCAAATGAAGAAAGAAGTCAACTGCCACTCCTGGGTCAATACTAAAGGGAGGAACACATGTTCTAAAATTGCTAGATGTGCCACGTTGAGCAATTTCAGACGCTTAGAACTGATTAACTCTATGGATCTCCTGCTGTTGTCATGACACCTGCCTTCCTCGGGCCGCATGATCTGGTTTTACACTTAGATAAACCTACTTCTCTTTAGCAGCTTTAGATAACATTTTCATTTATCTGGAATATTTAATGTCTAGAAGTGGGTGTCAACATTTTCCTTTGCTAATAGGCACTATTTTATGACGATGAATTTCAAATATCTGAGACTTGAGGTAGGGTGACTTAATACTAGATGATTGGACTTCTAGAAATAGTACTTCACCCTGTACCCAGGAGGAAGTCAAGGGTTTGGAGTCAGACGTAGGGTGCCATTTGTTACTGTTTGAAAGCAATTGAAGTGCTGTTTTTAAGATAGTGACTATGTTTAAAAGGTTGGCACCCCCTAGCTCAAGATCTCTGATGCCCAAGACTGGTGTGTCTTGGGAACACCCCAGAGAATTTATTTAGCTTCATCATGCTATGTGTTTAAGGTATAGAAACATCACCAAGTTTAATTTTACATTTGAATTTTTTAGTATTTACTATGTGCTTTCTATATATTATCTCATTTAACTTTCCCAAAAGCTCTCTGAGTTAGGTTACTATTACACCTGCTTTTTATGATGGGCCAAGGGAGACTTATCCTTTCCAGTGATATTGCAGCGGTAACAGTTGGTGCTGTAGAATAAGAACTCACATCCGAGTTTCAAATTGAGTGTGTTGTCTTCCTGCTTGTGGCTCCTTACTATGCTGTTTTGGGCTTTTACTTGTGACAAATCTACTCTTGGTTCTTGGCTAATGACTGGCAGCATTTACATCTCTTTCCCATAGAATCTTCATTTACCACATTTATCATTCATACCTTCTGTTGGGTACTGCCTCAAAATTATTTCAGCAAGCACGTGGACATTCTACTGTTGCAATTCCATCAGATTATAGTCTGGCAGTTTTGCAAAGACATAGCTAGTACATTGACTTGTTTCTGATTATCGGTCGATAGCATTAAGACTGAAGTCCATTCAGAAATGATGCCACAGATCACATCACATTAGTAATTTGCAATGAAAGTTACTTTATGTACATGTTACTACATGAGAATTATTTATTACATTAAGTTTAAAAAATAATACCAAATAAAGCAAAAGTGGTTTGTATCAGCTAATTCCAACATAGATTGTGTGCCTGCACTTTAAGATTGGAAAATAATTTGTACAAGTCTGTATTAATCATTCACTATACTTAATCATTCACTATGTTCTTTGTTGTGATAAACTGCTTTAAGGTAGTAGAATTAGTAAATAATATATTGACTTGTAAAAGTGATGTAAAAATAACTGAAGGAGAACATAAAGCAAGGATCATCAGTAGGAATTAGACTAAATTTTAGGGCTGTCATGTTTTATAGTTAATAAAATATATTAGTATAAATTTCCTTATTTAAATATCATGATAACATGAATAGGGAACAGATACTATCAGCTCCATTTTACAGATGAAGAATTTAAGGTTTAGGTCAGCAGGGATGGGACAAGATTTATACCCCTTTTCCTGACTCTAGGCTTCATGTTCCTGTCAAATCACATTGTTTTCCTTTCACAAGAAGGCAGGAATACTAGTCTTAATTTACAAGGCAATAAGCACTTGGCACTGTTATTTGCTGTGCACTAAAATCTAAATCCAAATCAGCATTTCCAAAATACAGATTCAATGCAATCCTACTAAAGATTTCAATGGCATTTTTCAAAGAAATGGAACAAATATTACAGAAATTAATAGGAACCACAAAAGACCCTGAATAGCCAAAGGAACACTGACAAAAAGAATGGTATATTCACAGACTTCAAACTATATTACAAAGTTATAATAAGTAAAACTCTTAGTATTGCAATAAAATAGACACATGAACCAATGGAATAAAACTGAGAACCCAGGAATAAACCCATACATATACAGACATTTAACCTGTGAAAAAGGAACCAAAAATAGATATTGAAACAAGGAAGACTCTTCAATAAGTAGGTTCAGCAAACTAGACAGCTACATGGAAAAAATGAAACTAGAATACTGTATTACAACATACACAAAAGTAAACTCAAAATAGATAAACACCAGGATGTAAGGACTGAAAACAAAGATATAGAATAAAATAAGTAAGATACTCCATGGCATAAGCTTCATGAGTCTTTGTGAATTCCTCTCAAGCAGCAAGGAAAACAAAAAATAAACAATTGGGTCTACATCAAACTTAAAAGTTTCCATACAGAGAAATGAAACCATTACTAACATGAAAAATACCCTACATCTGACTGAGGACTGACATCAAAGATTACAAAGAGCTCATTCAACTCAACAAAAAGAAAACAACTCAAACAAAAAATGGGCAGAAGAGCTAAATAGGCACTTCTCCAAAGATGACAAATAGTTGGCCAACATGCAAATGAGAAAATGTTCATCACCACTCCTTGTCAGGAATTGCAAATAAAAACCATGATGAGATACCATCCCACATTTGTGAGGATGACCCATTGCAAAAGGACCAAAATCCATAAGTGCTGGTGGGGGAGTGGAGAAAAAGGAGCTTTCTTATACTGTTGTATGGGAATATAGAATGTTGGGTGGAAAACTGCATGGAAGTTTCTCAGAGGTTTAAAAATGGGATTTGCAATATGACCCAGTAATTCTACACCTAAATATCTACCCAAAGAACACAAAAATACTAATTCAAATGGAAACTTCCATTTCCATTATTTATTGCAAAACTATTTAAAATAGCCCAAAATAGGTGATGGATCAAGTTGTGGTGTGTGTTTGTATACATACAATGAAATACTACTGAGTGAAAAAAAGACAAATTCATGTCATTTGCAGCAACATGGATAGAGTTGGAAGGGATTATGCCAAGCAAAATAAGTGCATTATGTCACTTATATGTAGTACATAGAGAAACCAAGCAAAAGGTCAGATAAAATTAGCTTTAAGACTAACCCTTGAAAGGTCAGATAAAATTAGCTTTAAGACTAACCCTGACCACAGAACTGGAGCATCCAGAGTGGACCAAGAAGGGGCAGAACAAAGTGGAGAGGTCACAGTGGACTATGGTGGTCCAATACTTCCCAAAACACTAACAATAATGTAAAACAATGCTTCTTCAATAAATTTTCACACACACCAAAAAAAACCCAGTTATGTTTCTAAGATTCATTTTATTTTATATCATGAGAAAACAGAATTTAGGAAATTGGTTTCACATAATATAAGAGTCTTAAAAGCTAACCAGGGAAGAGATTGTCATTCCCAAATCCTGTATGAAGTAGGAAACTGAGGAGAAAATATTCCCTAGTAGAAAGGAACAGAGACACACAGATTTTTTTTTCTATCTTCCTCTCTCCTTTCTTTCCTCCTAGCCTCACCCATTGGCCTTAGCCAGAAACCATCTTACCTGGAACTCTGGGAAACAGAGCAGAGTGGAGGGAGGGAGGTAATCCATCTCACACAAACAGGTCTAGCAGTCAGTCAAAATATATGTGGGATAGATACATGGAGAGGAGTTGCAAAACCTTCCTCACCTTGCTATGGCAGATATGGCTATTTTTGTGCAAGTCATCTACTAGGCTTGGCAGTACTCCTTGAAATCTGCTGACTAAGCTTCATTGATTAGGCTGCTTTAAGTGAAAGGGCTATGACTGTCCTTTTCAGGCTTGTCCAAGGTTGTGAAAATGTGGCACAAGGGTAGACAGTGCAGATGGAAGACCCAGAGAACAGCTCAACGACTAAACTCCTGATCTTAACTGAACAATACAATAAGGTTATTTATGGAAACAAGCCTGGCTTATTGGTTTGGCAAGGTAAAAAATAGGTTGTGTTTTGGGCCTCCCTGGTGGCTCAAGGGGTTAACTTTCAGCACTATGAAGATATCAGCAACTATTAAAGCACACATTCGATCCCTGGCCAGGGAGCTGATCCACATGTCAGTGATGAGAAAAAGAAGCAGAAAAAAAAAAAAAAAAGAAGAAGAAGAAGCAGAAGAGGGCAAGGCAATTTTAAGAAAAAAGGTAATGAGATAGTATTAAATAGAAGGGCTATAATAACAAATGAGAGCTACTCAAGAGAAAGGGGAAGAGGAGGTTACAGAGAGGCAGATGAAGTCTGAAGGGATCTTTGGTTTAGGTCAGGTGTTAAACCAGACATTTAAAATTTTGATTCCATTGATTTTCAGTTTCTATAACTATAGTCCCTTTGACCTGTAATCTGCAAACCACTCCTTACATTTAACCAGGATGAACCAGTTTAGTGGTAGCAACAATTAAAATGCTGAGTGAACAATCAATTTCAGCCTTGATTCAGACCCAACCCCTTACACTCTGAAGCCTCAGCTCCCTCTTCAGGGAGCTGAACCAGCTCCTGAACCAAATCATCCAACAGCCAAAGAAGTTCAGGTCCCTACATCCAGAGCACCATGCTGACTGAGGAGCTTTTTGAATATCATCCTGTGTTAGCAGATTGTTATTCTCTGGTTTCAGATTATTCTCTGGTTTCAGATGTACCAATTAGAAGGTTTAAAAGAAACTAAAATATGGAAGAAACATGATCGGAAGGTCAGTCATTCTCTGACTGATCAAAATGAAAATATACATGCACCTCTATATTTATTGTAGCACTACTTACAATAGGTAAATCCTGGAAACAACTCAAATGCCCAAAACTAGATGATTGTATCAAGAAGATGTGATGTACACATACACACACACACACACAATGAAATACTATTCAGCAATCAAAAAGATAAACTCATGCCATTCGCAGCAACATGGATGGAGCTGAAAGGGATTATGCTTAGTGAAATAAGTCAGAAGGAAAAAGAAAAATATCAGATGGCTTTACTTATAGGAGGAATATAAGAGAACCAAATAAGACAAGGGAGGAAGAAAGCTTATTATTATAATACAAAACACAACACAACAATAGAAAAACAGACAATTATAAACCAGAGAGCTCCTACGGGGGGTGTGGGGCACAGAGAGGGAACAGAAAGACGGAAAAATGTGGCGGGCTATGGTGATATTGGAGAGGGAGTGGGGAAGTAACCATTGTTATAAAATGAACAATAATGTAAATAAATATATAAAAATTTAAAAAACAAAATGAGTCAATAATTAAGATAATTCTCAAATTTTAGTTGGACTTTAGAGTTCAGTAAGTTCAGTAAATAGTCTTTTGGATATCCTGCCAGCCAAAGAACTGAGGACAGGAAAAATACTTCAGTCGAGCACTGAATTTGGACAGTGTTATATTTAAATAGTTCCCCAACCCCACTTTATCTGATGATTTGTCTCCTTAAAAGATTCAAGCTATTGAGCAAATCCCTTAATCAGAAATTTACCCAGCAGAGTTCTAGATCTGAGAAGCGGTACATTGAGAGTTAGATCAAAGCTTTGGTGCTTCAAAAGCCAAACTTAGGCTTCCACTGATGTGTGTGTTTTGTTTTGTGCAGTTACCCTTTCTGCGGCTAGCCTCGTATCATCAGTAAAACTGACAGTGACCAGAATTTCTGTAGAAATCATAGCCCCTCACTTGATAGTCACTCCTCCCTGGCACTAGGATGTTTGGGGCCTTGCATTTGTTCTTTGAACCCTTTCTACCCACTGTTTTACATGACTGCCCCAATTCACTGTAAGTATAAAATTTAAGCACTGAAAAATAGCTGAGAGTATTTGGGCATTTTTATTTATTTGCTACTTCCTTTTTCTTCAAGGAACCATCTATTCCTCTGGTCAGGCAGTTATGCTTTCTCTGTGCTAAAGTAGGAGGAGGGAAATCTTCCACTATATATTCTCAAAAAAAAAAGGGACTCCCATATTGGGGTGGGAGCTGAAATTGACCTTTTCACCCCAGTATATCAACAGCCCTTATAGCTCTCTGGGTGTTAATACTTTTTCTGGGAATTCTTAGCAGGAGCAGCAGTTAGAGATCTCTCCCACTGACTGCTGTGTGGGTTACATTTGCACCAGTGAAAAAAGAACTTCCAAGAGCACAGTTTATTCATAGCTATGCTGCTTCCAGGCTATTTACTTGAGGACCTTCTTTTTGGCATCCACTAGCCAATCTTTCTGCTCATCCGCCCCTTGAAGAATGAGCTGGCTGAAAGGTCACCTTGTTCTGATATCCTAAAATGAGAATGTTGGAGAGAAAATTGAGGGACATTCAACTACAAACTTAAACTGCTCTACCAGCTGAGCTGGACTTCTGCACTGTTCCTTCCGGGAGAAGCAGGAGTGTAGAGGGACTCTGCAGTCTGCTAACGACAGCACACCCAGAGTCGCCAGGAGACCCACTGTGGAAATGGTTGTGTTTAGCTGTCATGTCTCAGATGAGCAGGTTTTGGTGGCTTCTATGAGGCCTGGGCTTTCTGCAGAGGAGTCCCTGCTGAGAGAACAGCTGAAGTGTGCCCCCAAGATTAGTGTGCAGGCTTGTTTAGGTTAAAGTTTCAAAGTACTAGCTTTTATTACATTTTAATGATCAGGGTCATATTTTATTCATAGAGCTCAAGCTGAGCACCCTGGAGTTAGTAAAACACAAGGTTCCCATTTTACATTCAGGTCAGCCCACAACACAGTTTGGAATAGAGGGGAAATTTTGGGTTTGGAAATCCTCATTAAAATGCACATAAAGGATCTGCTGAACCCTACCAAGAAAACATGTAGGGTAACAGACTTCTTATGAGGCCTTCGATGCTTCATGTTGACTATGTCAATGAGGTCCATATTTGCTTAGAGACTTAACCTCTCTTGAACTTGTATTTTCAGACCTTCTCAATAGACTGCTGATATTTAGAAACAGAGCTCTCCCTGGAATTCCTTCCTGACTTTGAAAGTTTTATAACAGACTGTGTCTTACCTTGTTATTTTAGAAAAGGAGGGAAGGGGAGAATTGGGTCATTTTCCATTTCTATACTATATGTAATGTAAAGAAGATTGAAAGAAGTTTGAATTAATTTTGTAGGGAAAAAAATGAAGAGTAGTTTAATTTCCCTTTTACCCTGCTGTTCAATGCAAGTAATGATAGGGGGTGATTAACTTTTATGTTACTGAAGCACCATTTTCACATGAAAGTCATTTTCAAAGAAACAGCAAGTAATCCTGGCATTTGACAAAACTTTGAGGTACTTTCAAAGTGACCTCTGTAGTTTGGGGGAGATTAGGGCAATACCCATGGGGGGATAAGACTCAGATATATATTAAATCTTTCTGACTGTGAAAGATTTATCTATAAATCTACCTAGAACTCTGTGGCCCAATGACACAGTCCTACAGGTAGCCAATGTTGACTTTTCTCTTTTACACTTTTATTTAAAGATCAAAGGACACCTCCAGGAGAACTTCTAGAAGGAAAATGGGAAGTTATTGGTGATAACAGATGTTCTACATCAATTCAGCATCATCAGTTTCCATTGATCTGCCTTAATTTGGGGTCCAAATCCTGTGTATTTAGCAGGTTCCCCATAATTATGAAAAAATGACTGAGTAGGAGAGAAAGGACTATAAATGATATATACTGTAATAGCAGATAATCCAAAAGCCATTTTCTTGGACATTGCAAAGCATTATGTGATTTTCTTTCTGTTGTAGATTTACTTCCTTAATTACATTTTGCTTGGGCTAGTACTAAAACTCATGTTATTTTAGTATTTTCATACTAATTATGTGAATTTACAAGCCTACAGGGTGCTGAAAAGCAAGGAGACATCAAGAGTAAACTAAAAATGTTTCAGTGATGATTCCTAAGTGGGTAATGCAGTTAATTTTTCTAAATGCCAGTGTATGTTACTCATGTGTTTCACTGACTCCTGTTAGCTTCTAAATATTTGGAACTTGAGTGCAAAGATCTCACACATATGTGTAGCTTGCACATTGTCAGTGCTTTGTCTGAAATAAACAGTTTAATTTCACATGTTTTCAAACTTTTTAAAACCCCTGTAGTGTGGAGGGTCATTTAGCTATGTGGCAATAGGTCCCATTATAGCTATTCAGTTTTCTTACTTGTGAAGTGGAATGAAACACATTGAGGGAGATAATCTACATCAAGAGGTTTGGCCAGTTTTTGGCTCACTATAAATGCCTGACACTATTGGGTTTCTTCATTATTATTGCTGTTACATACCTTGTGGACTAAATGAGAGTCACTTTGGCTTTCCTATGAAACAATTAGTGGCTGGGACATCATCGATTCAAGCACCCAGGCTAGTGGCTTGCAAACTTTTTACCATTAAATCTCTCTCCTTGCTTTGCAGCACACTCAAAAAGCACCTTTTATCAGATAATTTCAAAGTTAGAGATTACTCTGATGTAGCTGTTAGCCTTGGCCATGCTGCTTCTGGTGAGATCTAGTGCCCTACAAGATGAACTGAAAAGCTGGTGAGGAAGACAATGCCTTAGGAAGCCTCAGTCATGATAGTGCCCTAGACTAACACTCATCTGATACTCTTGGGATTTCAAGTGTAAACTTTTTGAAGAGGAAAAAGTTCTGAGGAGTAGATTTTTCCTGCCTGCTTTTCTAGGTCAAACAGGAGCTGGATGCTATCCAATCTGAGGTTAAGTTGTGAAACACAGAAAACTTTTAAGATACAGTGCTTGAAAGGCAATGCAGACTCACAGTAATCTGATAGCATTCTCCATCAAAGTTTCCATGACTATAAACTGCAGTTTACATGAGTATAAACCTGTGGCCAGGATCTATTGGGGGTACTTTCAAAGCCCTGTGGGAGTAGCACTCTATGGATACCAATAGCCCATCTCACAGTAAGTGTGAATTTTTTTTTAAAGATTTATTTATTTATGCATACAAGAATTTGGGTACAGAGGTGCAGATGATAAGAGGCTTCACCAGAGACAGAGTAGGGGGCAGAACAGGCAGACTGACTGAAGTACACTGCTGAGGGGAGCAGTGGGTAAGAAAGGAGCAGTGTGCCATGTGGGTCACCTCCCTGGCCAGGGATCAAACTTTTGCTGCAGTGGTTGTGGATAGTCTTCTAGTGCTTTGCTTTAACTAGCTGTACCACCAGGGAGGGCCCAAATGTGAGTCTGAAATGAAAGTTTACCATGATAGAACTGTAGCATAGTTCTGTGAGACAGCTTGTTGAGACCACACAGATACAAGGCATAATAAGCATGTTTATGCTCCAGAGGTGCATCTTAAGAGGAGGAATACATTCTTAGAATGATATTAATTACCATTTTGAAGCTGGTACTTGAAATTCTTTTCTGTTTCATTGAGGATACTCTGAAGTATAATACCCTTAGTCTGTGATGTTGATTGCAGTTCGCTGTGAACTCAACTATTTTTGCTATATTGGAATTCTGGTTACCTTATGTAGTTAGGGGATGAAAAAATGAAGCCATACATATTTTTGTTACCTCAGTTATCCAAAAAGTAAAAATACTTATCAATTAGTGCTTCTGTTTGTCTTGGCATAAATACTGCGCTACCGAGTCATAGTTTTAGCTGTTTACACTTTGAAAACTATGACTTATATTTCTCTAGGGAAAATTCCTGGACAGAAAGGGGTATAGCAATAAGTAGTTTAAAAGATGAGAAAACTGAGACCTAAAGTGGTCATGTGGGCTCCAAAATTAAAGCCAGAGCTAGCACTAGGAGCAGGTCTTCTCTTTCACTCTACTTTCCCCATGTAGTACATGGAATGTTTACATAACTAAATCATCCTTAGATATCTTAGCATGTTTTTTACTCAGAAGTTGGAATATTAAGGGCCTCTGATTATAATGATGACAATAGTCAGCAATTACTGGCTAGTGTCTTTGTATCAGTCACAATGCTAACTCTTCACAGGTATAATTTCATTAAATAGTCATAACACCTTTATACAATAGGTACACTGTAATTGTTTTACACTTGGGAAGGTAAGGCTCAGGAAGGTCAAGGACACAGATCATAAATTGTGAGCCAGGATACTCAGGGAGGTAGCCATGACTCTTGAATAGTCTATGTCCTTCTCTTGGACCATTCCGCTGGACTGTCTCTACACAGTTGATCACTGCATCAAAGAGATGATAAACAATGTTTGGCATCTATGGTTGTTTATTGAGGCATTTAGGACAACTATGTAACAGGAGAGAAAGCCGTAGATTCCATATTGTAGAAGCCAAGACCCTTTTCCTATTCCATGTTCATAGTCTACATTCTAAGACCAGGCCACTTGTCTTGTTAAGTGTAGTCTTGCTCAATGGGAGGAAGAATATTGTTTCATCCATGAAAACAATTTGATTTTTGATTATTTAACATTCTAAGACCAGGCCACTTGTCTTGTTAAGTGTAGTCTTGCTCAATGGGAGGAAGAATATTGTTTCATCCATGAAAACAATTTGATTTTTGATTATTTAACTGTCAAATTATACTTTTCAGGAGCCAAGGAGAGGGGCTAAGAATATAAATCTGTCCAAATGACAATCATAAAGCCCATGTCTAAATAAAGTCCCTCTTTATTTAAAAGAGTCCCACAAAATACTTTATTTTTGCAGACACATTCCCTTCATGAATTGCTTTTGCATGTTCTTTGCCCATTTTGTACTTGAGTGGTATTCAAATTGGTTTGTAGAAACTCTTTATATACTAAATCTATTCATTCTTAGACTGTGATAAATGAAGTTATTTTTTTCTCTGTTAATTGGTTTATAATTTTATTCATTCTTTATATGTATAGTTGTTATAGCTTAATGTAGTAAAATCAACCCTTTTATTTCTGCCTTGAGCATGATAGAAAGTATATCCCCATTCAAGAATATATTAATATTCACCTATGTTATCTATTTTATAGAGGCTCTTTGCACTTTGAAAACCTTATTAAAATTGGAATTACTTTTTGAAGTTTTATATAAAATAAAATATATTATTTTGCCCCAACATTGGTTTTTTAACTAACCCATTTGGTGGCTAATCTTATTCTATTTTAAGTATTCTAGTTTCTGATATCTGTACTTTCTATGGTTTTTCATCAATACATTTTTTAAAAATCAGAACTATTCTAATTCTAGCTATTGTGTATTCACTTATTTCACACATAATTATTTTAATACTGGAATGGGTTTCTTGTATCCTGGCCCTTAACAAATTATAAGAACTTCAAGGTTCTCAAAGGGAGCACGAACACATGAAGGAATGGTTATAATTAGCAAAGCATGACTAGAAAGATGTTGAACACACAAGAAGTAGTCATGAAAACTTGTAATTTGAAATTAGCTATATACATAAAAAAATCTTCAAAAATCTAAATTTTTGAGTGGTAAGTGGTAGGTAGTCATAAAGAACTCAGGTTTTAAAAATAAATATTCACATATTCATAGACTCAGTGAGTCTCTTGCACTGAATTGGGTCATGGTGAAATATGGAGAAAATTCAGATACTGTTCTGCCAGCTGCATGTTAGGTAATAGATTTCAGTCCCTGCTTATGATCTGAGTTTAGAAGAAATGAAATGGAATAAATATTCAAATCAGCTCACAAAACAGTTAAATCAGTTATTTGGCAAGTGTTTATTTTTCTCTTTGGAAAACTCTGGTGGGAACATTCAAATTCTGCATAAAGCACAGAATGCCTAACTACCTACACTAGGTTATTTTAACCTTGCGTACAACTAGGATAGCTGGGATCCTGAATAAATAAGTCAGCTTTGACATATCCATAACAACTATTCTACCTTTTCTATTTTTTTTTCCTCATTCTCTCCCCTAATGCAAGGCCTAAGAACAGTAGGAATTAGGAGGTTCACATTTGCCTTGTTCAATTTTTATTACTTGCAGGAAAATTTTGTGATAATCTGAGAAAACTGAGTTCAACTGTTGTGTGAAGAGAAGGAAGCTAACTACATCCAGTTTTATAATTCTATTTTAAAATAAAATAGCTTTCATTCTAGAAATCAAATAGGTCAGTTTGATGAGTTTGACGAATATATATCTACACAACCAACATTCAAATCAAGACAGAGAACCTTTCTTGCCAACTCAGAAAATTCCCTTATGCCCTTTTCAGTCAACACTACCGGACTAGGCATTCTTCCGATTTTCTAACATCTGTAGATCCAATTTTGTAATTCCTATAAATGACATCATATTCTACCTGTATATAATTTTGGGGGGATCTGGCTTATCTTAGTCAGCAAGGTATTTCTGATAGATACTCATGTAATTGCATGTGTTAATAGCTTGTTCCTGTTTATCATTGAGTAGTATTTCACTGTATGTAAAATGACATATTTGCATTACATGCATACTCCTATAGACTAAGTTATCTTTAGATAACTATACACATAGTTGTTATTCTAGATTGTTTAGAAAATAATGTCAAGGACAAAAAAAAAGTCTATACATGTTCAGTACAGATGTTCAGGCCAACCATTTTTGGCCTAACTACATAGCATGGGTTTTCCATCCATGGCTGAATCTATGGATGCAGAACACATGCATACAAAGGGCCCACTATGTCACCATTGTCTTATCCATTCATATGCTGGTGCACATTTGGGCTGTTGCTAGATTTTGAGTATCATTAATAAAGCTCCTATGAATGTGCTTATCATGGTTTTTGTTTTTGTTTTTTTTACATGTTTTATGTCTTATTTCTCTTGGGTAAATGTCAGAGTGTAAGTTCTAGGTCAAAGTGCAGATGTGTGTTGAACTTAATTTGCCATTATGATTTTCTATAGTGCTTGTACCATTCTGATATAGGAAGGTATGAGAGTTGATGTTATGAGAGTTGATGTTATGACTTGTTTTCCCAATATCTGATTTTATGAAATCTAGTTTAATTTTACCCATTCTAATATTTGAAGTAGTATTTCATGTTTTATTTTTTATTTTTTTTTTTAAATAACTAGTGATGTTGAGTACACTGTCAGTTGCTTATTGGTTACTTTATGCTTTTATTTGCCCTTTTTTTTTTTTCTATTTCAGGGTGGTGCAGATATTCTTTGCTTTCTAAAAGTTTTTGTTTAATTTTTACAACTAGATGTATGTTCAGCCTCAGATTGATATGGCATCAGTTAGAGATCCAAAAGTTTGACTCTTTACTCATAGGTACGTACTGCCAGCAGCATTGAATGAGTTAGTTGACATTGCCACTTTGGTGTCTAATAGACATTTCAGCAACTCTCCCATATGAACAAACTCCATCTTCAAACCTATTCTACACAAGTCATCCCCATCTCTGTTTATCATAATTCCAGTCTTAATCATTTAGGTCCTGAATCAGCACTCTTGCACTCTACTTTCAAAATATATTCAGAACTTGTGTACTTCTCTAGTCACCACCATTATTACCTACTTGGATTGCAATACTGAGCACTATTATCCCCCTGTCCTCCTAGAGTTTACTTTTAAACATTTCAAGAACTTTTGAAAATGCAAGTTACTTAGCTGCTCAAAACACCTACTTTGTAGAAGATAAACTAAGGTCCTGAAGAGGTTCTGCTATTAACTCCAAACTCTTTCTGGCCTTCGGCCTTCCTTTCCTCTTATTTATCAAGTCTCTCTATCCCATTGCTGCTCCTTAATTGCAGGTACTTAGGGGCTTTATAGCTATTATTTCTGCTGCTTTGCATGTTCTTCCCACATAACTCTACATGGTTAGCTCCCCTATTTTCTCCAAGTCTATGGTCAAATGGCCCCAAACGCATGAGGGTTTGCCTATCTATTTAAAGGTATAATCCTCCCCTTGCCACTATAACCTTTTATATGCCATAAAACTTACTTTTGTTTATTGCCTGAGTGTTATCTTCAATCAGATAGAAAACTGCATGAGAACAGGAACTTTTTGGGTCCATTTTGTATCCTGTTAACTTATATGGCATCTAGAGCAGTCCCTAGACCAGAGCAGACACCAAGTAATGATTTGTTAAATGGACCAATTAATTCCTACCCTCCTATAATTGCAAGGAATTTGTGGGTATGAAAATGATACAGATTGAAACAAATTTGGTATTAGTCTTGAGACTCTTAGAATCACTTTGGGGTCTAATTTTTAAAAACACACAGCAATTGAAAATCCAGGGATTAAAGTACAACATCCTCCCCACAGAGCCCCCGGGCTCCATTCCATTTTCACTTTGTGGAATTAAGAAGAAAAAGAAATACATGAAACGCATTTTTAAAATATTTTCAACTAAAACAAAAAGGAAATTTACAGTTTTAATGCAGAATTAGGTTTCAGTTACTTGGAAAATGCATTCCAAGTATTCTACAAAACAAGGAGTTATTATATACATTATCAATATGGTTTTGTAGCTGCTAATATTGAAGCTCTTGCCAGATGTCTGGCAATATGCACAGGACTTTAGATACATGATCTTATTTAATCCTCACAATAATACCAAAAGATAGATAATGTTGTTATAATTATGCACATTTTAGAGTTGAGAACTTGAAGCTTAAAGAGGTTGAGTAATTTAACAGCTCTGTCCATACATTTCCACAGAAACACCACATTGAAAATAAACTTTCACTGAATTCTCATGCTAACTACTATCAAGAAAGCTCATCAAGCCTCCTGTCCCAAAAGTTAGAATATGGCCAGACCCAAGCTAATTAAGGCTGTTGTCAGAGACTTACTATTTACTGGCAAATTTGTGACCCCAAGTTGAGAAAATGTTGAATAGTAAAAAGTTTAGAATGACCCTGCTACTATCCAGCTACTTCAGAAGGAAAATACCCTCAAACACTGGAGACCACACGAAGAGTCATTTCCTCCTACACATCTCCAGACTATGTATGATTGAGAAAAATGCATGTATTTCAAGAAAGAGGAAAAAATTCAAGACGTGATTCTAGACAGTTATGCACCTTTATGATTCACAGTAAAGACTCTGCACCACCTCCAACCCTCACAGCACCCCAAATACACAGAAGCAGAATGTTAAGCTGCAGGTCAGTCTGGTAAATTCTTGGAGTTACAAGGGAGAATGGGGGGAGGGGGGCTGTGAAATGTGTTAATCTCATTTGCTCTTAAAAACTCTTGCACACCCCTGAAAGTTTCAGTGCTGGGGTGCTCTATTTGGTTCCCTGATGTTATTGTTTTCTGATCTTGGCAGAATTGAGGTATTTCATGTGCATGTACAGGTAGCCCTCTCTTCAGAATTTATAAATTTCAGGTTCCCCACACACAAAAATAGAAATCTCTGCAGCTGGTTCACTGACTTCTGTGATCATAAGTTTCGTCCTAAAGTCCCAGAAATAGGCTCATACTTTATTTCTCTCTCATGCACATTCTGTAATGTTTAATAATAAATTAAACACAATTTTAATCCTTTTCCCATCAGTTTCTTCCCTTCTTCATGCTCCCCATCCCTCTAAGGTTCCTTGCTGAAGCTCAGCCTCTGTGGCGGCTCCTTCATGCTCCCAGCATGCACTCTGTTGTCCAGCAGCAAGCTGTTCCATCACACACCCATTCAATTATGACACATGTGCAGGATGTGGGAGGCCCCACATCAAGGCCACCACATGGCCATGGCCTTGAGGTGGAACTTAACAGTCTGCAACTCTCTCAGAGAGCCCAAAGAATATACTCACTATCTAGCAGTGTGATGATTTTATGCTGGGGAACAGAAGTTTGATGGGGGCTGGGCTTAACTTCAGAGAGTCTCAGAAGTTAAACTAAGCAGTTTTGTATTTGATAAAATTGGTAGAAATTGGGAACACTTGTGCAAGGGTGGCGAAAGCAAAATTTTTAAAAGATCAATTTTGGCTCTTATGGTGTGCTGAATGAATTGGAGGCAGAAAAACTTCATTTACAAAGGTTTTAAAGCATAAAAAGAATATAAAGCCACAGACCAGGTTTATGAAAATGAACAGGAGGCAAAGCCAAGGAATTATTTGAAGGCAGAACAAATAAGAAAGGATGACAGACAGCATTTATATTCAAAATGCTAACCAACTGGAGGGAATAGAGATGTGTAGCTGAATAGAATATCCAGATGTTCTCCAATATATATTCAAGTCTTAATGTTAGATGAGTCATCCATGCATATTTTAAAATGATTTGTTTTCTGTTTTCTGATGGTTGGTGGCTATTTTGCACACACAAACTTGCTATGTGTAGTCACAGTCAACAATGTTCAAGAGCAAACTATGAATTTTGACTAGATTTGGAACTAGTTAATAGTGACGCTACCTTATAAAAATAGTTTGGATAGAGGTTGAAATAAACCCTTAGTAATTAAAGATAGTGATTTTGTAAAGTCTTTATCATGAACAGTCATGGAATCCCTTGCCCCTGCTTGCCTGGCAATACATAGGTGGGCTATTAATACGTGAATTTTATTTTCACTACTGTCATAGAAAAAAGAGTGAGCGTAGGTCTTGAAGGATCATATGTCTCTTGATAAGATGGAATTTGTTTACAGACAGAATGATATAGTGCAGAGTAGACAAAATAGTTATTTAGAAGTCAGGTTGACTTGTGCACTAATTTCATCTCTGCTATTTAGCAGGTATGTAATTTGGACAAAAACACTCCACCTGTCAGGCAGTAGATTTCTTATTTGCAAAATAGGGATAATAGTAAGTAATTCATGAGATGATTTGCAACACAAAGGAGTTAACATAATACTAAGGAAAGTTGCATGGAAGGGAGGGAGGAAATACTAGTTTCCTTGCCTTGAAAAATCTCATGAGGGCCCTCCCTGGTGGTGCAGCATGTTAAAGTACAGCACTGTGAAGCTGGCATTGGCCACCTCAGCCACCTTGGCGTGACTTGGATTCCCGCCACAGAGGTGACCCACATGGCATGGCAGACCTCTCCTGTCCCACCCACTGCTCCCCTCCGCTGTGTATTTCACATGGATCTGCCTGTTCTGCTCCTCACTTTGTCTCTGGTGAATCCTCTCACTGCCCCTGCATCTGGCCTGCACCCCAGTTCTGTAAGTTTAAATAAATAAATCTTTAAAAAGAATTGTTCTAGGCTGTTGACTCAAGTAGTCAAGCAAGGGAAAAGAGGTGGTGTGAAAAGCCACCTTTTTTTAAGATTTATTTATTTGTTCATACAGAACTGGAGTACAGGCCAGAGGCTCAAGGGCGGGGAGAGGTTTCACCAGAGACAGAGTGGGGAGCAGAACAGGCAGATCGACGAAGTACACTGCTGAGGGGAGCAGCGGGCGGGTCAGGAGAGGTCTGCCGCACCATGTGGTCACCTCCGGGGCAGGTGGGAATCAAACTCATGCGGAAGTGGCTTTAGCTTCTCAGTGCTGTGCTTTAACATGCTGTACCACCAGAGAGGGCCAACCCATAATCTACTCTTAAAGAAAAATGAGAAACTAATCAAGAAAGTCAGCCTAAGGAATAAATTATAATTCCATCCCCATTTTGGGTAGATTTATTTTCAGTTTTGAAAGAAAATAATTGTATCAATGAATAGATAGAAGGGTCAATGACACAAAGATGAAGAAGGGAGCAAGTCATAGTAATAGGGCTATATATTCAGAGTGTCTGAGGAAGACAAAAGCTCAAACATAAAAATCAACAAAAGTAATAAGTCTGACTTTGTTTTCAGAGGCATATGCTATGGAGGACAGTGTGAAAGAATGTGCCTTTTGCTGCACAGGCAATGCTGATTTAGTATTTGGGCATTTTTTATTAAGAAATTTGATCTAAATGTGGTGGAAAACAATGATTAACAATCAAACTGAAGGATGAAAAGGGGACAACACAAGTTTGAATAAAGGAAGAAAAATGAGGCAGAAACTTACTTAGGGAAGCCAGGCTAAATTATGTCCTTCAAGCCTGCATAAGTAGCTCCAACAAAAATGGCAATTAGCGAAGTAATGACCTAGTGTTTAGAAAAACTATAACTTTTCTTCTATGATTATTCTGGATGTAGGTATACCACCACTATGATATAAAATAATTACTTGTTAAAACTGAGTTAACAAAACAAAGACAAGCCAAATAGTGTATATAGGTGAGTGTGGGTTGAGTCTTTTACTTTGCTCATGAACCCAGCTTGAGAGAAGGAGAAGCAGCAGCAACACTAAATGATTATGCAAAGTTTGTAGAATGAAAGCCGCAGTCCAGTTCAAACTGTAAAGAGACTTAAGAGGGAATGACTCTTTGAAGACATTTTAAAACTAAAAAGAGATTCTCTTACTTCATGCAGATCAAGGAGGATAAGATCACTCTTTAAGAATAGCAAATGAGAGCCAAGGAATGGAAGAGAATGATTTTTGAGGACAGATTTATAGAATATTGTCCAATTCTGTGCCCCTTGAGAGTGAGGATCATGGACATTTAACAAGTATCAGAGTTCAGCATTGTTTGGGGTACTCAGTGCTATGTAAGTGATACTAACTCTAGAAATTGAAAACATAAAGGAGATATATGTAATGTTCTTCATGATGCCAATTAAGAAATTAAACCAAGTCTTAGCCAACTATCTGATATTCTAGAAACTTGCCATACTATTGGTATATTTTTCTTTCTATTAGAAACTTGCCATACTATTTGGTATATTTTTCTTTCTACTTGAGAATGAAAATCAACAGGAGGCCCACTATGTAGATTTCGTCCACAAATACGGTATCACATCTGTGACAAGTTTAAAATACATTTGTGGCAGGAGACTTCAATATTCCTTTCTCAAAAATGGATAGATTGATTAGACAGAAAATAAATAGGGACTTAACAGTCTTAAACAAATGATGGAGGAAAGAATGCAGGAGAGGCATCACAAGACTGGGGTGGGTAAAAGGGGCAAATGCAGCAGTTGACACAGCCATAAAATCAGGGCACCAAAGCCGGGATGCCTGGCGCCCAGGTAAAGAAAAGGACATGGATATGGAGATGAAGCTCACTAGGGAATCTCTGTCCTCTCAGATTCTATTCAAAGTCAACAAACCTGGGCTCACAAGGAGTGAGCCCCTCCCAAAGAGAAGCTGTCTATATCTGGGCAGTCTCTCCACCAGTGCAGGGGTGGGCCGGCAGCTCCATTGTCCACCTGTGCCTATGCAGGTGCTTCTTTCCGCCCACTCTCCCTCTGCAAGGAAGCAGCCAGCCTGCCCGCCTGCCCGCCTGCCCGCAACCATGCTGGTCTCTTTCCCTGCAAACTTGTCCCTTTTGGGGCAGCTCTTCCTGCCCACTTGCACCTAACCAAGTACCTTTCCCTCTCCCATCCCCTTCTAATAAACTTCCTCTTTAAATATAACTAAGTCTCTTTCTCCTCAAGAATCTCGCCGTGTGCCACTGAAAGCGGAGCTCTGGTGAAACCTTTCCCAGAGTGAACCCAAGAACCCTGAACTCAAAAGACAACATCACAAAGAATTAGATAACATAGGCCTAGTAGACATTTATAGGGCACTGTACCCCCCCAAAAGCTGAATATACATTCCTCAAGTATACACGAGGGAACAACTCTTTGTTCCACATATTGGGTGCTGAAGCAAGTTATCAATGAATTCATGAAGATCTAAATCATACCAAGCATCTTTTCTGACCGTAAAGGTATCAAACTAGAAATATCAATTATAAAAAGCAAGGAAAACCTCCTGGACATACAGACGGAACAAAATACTACTGGGTTGTTGAGGAAATCAAAGTAGCAATCCCAAAATGCTACAAGGGCACACTTTTCAGAACTTATGGGACAAAGAAAAAAACAATACTAAGAGGAAGAATATAGCAACACAGGCTTAAACCAAGAAACAAGAAATAAATCAACTTTCTCTACTTCTCAAGGAAGCAGTAAAAGAAAAAAACCAAAAGTCAATAATAGAAAATAATAAAAATCCGAGTAGAAATAAGATGGAAATCAACAAATCTAGAAGATTGATAACAAAAGCCAGTCCTCTGAAAACATAAAATAGACAAACCTCTGGCTAGGGTCACACAGTTTTAGAATTTAAACGTGCAAGTCATAGATGGGAAACTGGTAAAGACTAAGCAGTTCATCGAAATAATATTTAGTGAGTATTGAGTAAATATGTGTCTATATCTGCTCAGCAGCTGAGGGGCGGGACCCGAGTCAGACATCCACACTGGCCTCCAGACCCTGCCTGCTCACCTTCCTCCCCAGCTAGCCTTTGATGTTTGATGGCTGACCTGAGGCAGGAGAGAAGCTGTGGGTAACCAAAAGTAAACTCCTCTCAAGTAATGGAGAATTGACTTTAGCTATCAGAGCCAATTTCTAGCTCACAAAGTTTATGGATATTAACCTAGTTTGCGAGAAAGCCTCAAAAGAACTTCACTGAAATCTTCTCATAAATCTTTTAAGATAAGTTTGGAAGCCGGGCCTGAAGAGGTTTCATGATGAACGATAAAACACAGGCGCCTGCATTGCATGCCCTGGAGGAAAGCAAGTGAAAGATGTGGAATGAGAACCCAGTGCTGTGTGTACTTAAAGGGTAACAACCAGCACCCCACATACTCCCGCACTTGTTGCTACTTTTAATGGTTTATTTATGGCGTTACAGAGCCAGTCATGTTTACTCGGCCCCACAGTTAGTTATGGTTATGTACAGAAACTCAGCAAATGGATTCTTCCCAGTGAAGAAGCAAACTTCCTTGCTATAATGGGGTAGTAGTTTTGCTTGTCATCAGGTTACTGAAACCAATCATTATTTTCAGGGACTGTTGAAATTATTTAGGAATCCCCTGTCCCCAGGCAGATAGACCCAAAGTTTTCAGCTGACCTTCACTGCTTCTGCCATTAGAGCTGTAAATTTCCCTTGAAGGCAGACAGCACTTGGGTAATTTCAGAGAGGGCAAAGGAGCAGAATTATAGGTTGTCTAGGGAGGGTTGAAAGATTATACCTCTGGAGGGAAAAAATGAAATGAATCATCTTGAAGGGCAACTACTACTTAGGGTCAAAGTTTAAATGTCTGTAACTAGTGTTTTAGTTTGACTTGCTGCTGGGATAATTAATACCTCAGGTCTTGGAATAATTAAGAATAAAACATTACATTTACCACAGATGAATTCAAGAAACAAGATATTCATTAAAAATTAAAAAAAAAAAAAAAACCAAACCTGCCTATCAGTCACTGAAAACGTGAAGACAAATACAAATGATCTAACTTCACTTTTCTGAAATGAATAATAATATCCTTTAAAAAAAAGACTTTAAAAAGGAGATAAAAGATGACTTGAGAACAAGAGTGGTAGAATAATATTAGGGAAGACGTTTAATGTCTTATTTAAATACCTCTCTGGCATATAACTTAATTTGTATCTTCTTTATAACTTTCATTTGAAGAGCCACAGCAGACTGTAGAAGGAGGGAGAGGCTTCTGATCCCATTCTCTAGGAAGACAGCTGCTGACCCCAAACTTAAAACCACCTTTTGCATTTGAGTCAGGTGTTGTCTGGTACACCTGTGGCTTAATTAACCAAGGTGAGCCTTAAATTTTCTTTTCTTCTCAATTGTGTGCAGATTATTTAGAAATCTACCTAGATATTAAAATTTTCTAATTTTTAAGAAAAAATAATGTACTGGCTGAAAAATGGAGAATGTAAAATATATCAAACCATGGCCCTCCCTGGTGGCATAGCGGGTTAAAGCACAGCACTAAGAAGCTAAAGTCACTTCAGCATGAGTTCAATCCCCACCCACCTCAGAAGTGATCCACAAGGCGAGGCAGACCTCTCCTGACCCACCCACTGCTCTCCTCAGCAGTGTACTTCAAGTCAGTTGGCCTGTTCTGCTTCCCACTCTCTCTGGTGAATCCTCTCACCGCCCCTGCACCTCTGGCCTGTACCCCAGTTCTGTATGAATAAATCTTTAAAAACTAAAAAATATATATCAAACCAAAACCAGATTTTTCTGCCCAGTGCCAGTAATATATGTATTTGGATCTTACTCTGAGTTACACCAGATAGGTAGAATTAACTTGCAAGAGAAACTAAAAGTTAGAATCTTCCAGATATTACTCCATTTAGATTCTCTAAATATTTGTCATCATTTTGATAACAAAGACATAAAAAGTGTGAAGTAGAAATCTATGACAACAGAAGACATCAATAAGTCATAGAGAGACCAACTTTGGTCATTATTTTTAGGTGTTTGCTGAAAAATTAGTTTAAGGAACAATGAACATCTCTGTGGAGGGGCTAATCCCAAATACTTCTGCTGACTAGGAGAGTTGACTGTTTTGATTTTTGGAAAAGAATTCTTCAAATTGGCCTCAGTTTCCCCATCATTCAACTTCTCAGAGCTGTTATAAATTTCAGTGATCATGTTGAAGATTAACGGAAGTTTAAATCCCTTGTAAAACACACACACACACACACACACACAAACAGCCCTCACCAATGCTGTGATTGTTGCTGCTCATCAAGAATATCTGAGGTAAGGTGTGCCCTTGGTCATGGTCAAGCTAGCTACTGCTACACCAACCTTGAGTTCTAGTGAGACCCCTCTGGACCCTGACAAGTAGCCCACATGTCTGCTCTGTCACCAGCAAGTGCTGACAAATGGAACCAGAAGCAATTACGAGAAAGTTAAAAGAAAAAGAAAATAAACAAATCACATAACACCTCTCATTTATGTGTAATTTCCTCAGATATTACATCAAAAGAAAACAGTTTTTTAAAAAGCATTTTCTCCATTGTTACCTCATTTTTACTCTATTCATGAAAATAATCCTCGTGACATCTACATCATTAAGTGCTAGCAATCAAAATGGAGTTTTGTGGAGGCCAACAGTAACTTTCCCTGTGTGCAGATCAAATCTGGGGTAAGACACGATCAACAACCCACCCAAAACATGCTATAAAGAAACATCCATGGGGGTCTTTTTGGTAGCACAAGGGGTTAAAGTGCAGCACTATAAAGCTACCTGTAGCCACTGCAGCATGAATTCAATCCTCAGCCTGGGAGGTGATCCACATGGCTCAGCAGACCTCTACTGTCTTGCCCACTGCTCCCCTTAGCAGTGTATTTCAGTATAGCTGCATATTCCACTCCTCACTCTGTCTCTGGTGAATCCTCTCCCTCACCCTCTGTACCTCTGGCCTGTACCCCAGTTCTTGTATGCATAAATAAATCTATAAAAATAATAAACAGCCATGACAATGGTACTAGTCCAGCCACAGGCTGAACTCATTGCTTAGATGTGTACAGTTGGCAGAACTTAATACAATTCTGTAGGTTGGGGTTCCAAGTGTGTTTCTTGTTCTTCATCTTGTTATTAGAATAGTCTTCCAAGAGACCTTCTGAGAATCTAACAGATCTCCAAAGCTATGTGACTTGATCAGCTTAACTTGCAAGTTATGTTTGCTTGAAGCTTGCAGAGTTAAGCTTTCTATGCTCATTAGAGCTAATTGTACACAGATACCTACTGTGTGTGATGCCCAATGCCCCATGCCAGGCATGAGATGGTATTTAAATCCTCTGATAATATGATTATTGAGGATTAAAAAGTAATTAAAATGAATGCCCGTGACAATCAGTTCATCAACACCACTGAAGGACACCTGCTTTCTTAAAGGCATAAACTGCATGGCAAGAAATTATTTCCCTCTGATCTTTAAAAAAAAATTGCTGGAATAGATAAAACTCCCACCCTTCCCAGATTGGTGGGTAATGTCACTTGGCTAGTTGGGGGTCTTTAATTATGATGAGATTGCTGATTGCCCTCAATGGCCTTACTGCTTGCTCTTCCCCATTAATTTTGAAGTTGTAACCCAAGTCCAGAGCTATTTCATTGTGACCTTGAGGTTACTTGAGTTTCCCATTTGTGTTTAAGTAAATAATTGTGATCAGTAATTTCCCCCTGGAACCCTCCGAGTATGGCAATTACATGAAATGTGCTTGGCTCTTTCATGCCCAGAGTTAGAAATAAGTGCATAAGGCATTTGGAATGATAATTCCCAAGATATGCCTGAGTCCATCAATAGCTCAGTGTTCCCTTGCTGGCTCATCAATATTCCCATTGTCACTTTTAACTGCACAAATTCAAAGAGATAAGGCAAACAGAGGTTATATTTTAAGCCACAGAGCAGAAATGGTTTCTATTTTCTCCCACTAAACAGAAACCATATATTTGCTCCAAGTATAAAAGCCAGCACTTGGGGCAATATTTTCTTGTTTGACATTTTTTTAGGCTGAAAAAAATATATTGATATTTCTAAAGTAAACGATGCTGTAACTGGTGAGCAGACAGCTCGGGTTTGGGAAATGAATTAAATAAAGTGTTATGTCTGAGTACCCATTTAGAAGAGTAGTCACATTCTCAACAGCTCTGAAGGAAAGGCAATACATAATCAATAATGATGTACTGATTGTTTTTTCTAAAAACCAAACTCTCTGTATAGTGGATACAGTTTTCTGAGAAATCAATGGACATTAATTTTAGCGAACCACAAGTCAGATTTATATTAAGTAGAGAGAAATAAACATCTTGATACATCAACTTTATAGAAATTGGGTAAGTGCCTAGTTAGGCAGCTTATTTTTACTATCTTGAAGGAATTCTAGGTCTTGAGTTCTAAAATATAAATAGCATGAGGCTTTTATGATGATCAAACAATAAAATGTAAAAAAATCCAAAACTTGATAAAGTGAATAAACAATAAAGTAGAAATGTTCCACATTTGTAATAAGGAAAAAACAAAAACTCAGGTCTCCACCAGGCAACTTCGTAACAATTAGACATTGAGCAAGTCTCTTAATATCCTTAAACTTCAGGTTTTTCACTTAAAAAAAAAATGACTTCTGGTCCCTCCCTGGTGGCGCAGCGGGTTAAAGCACTGCACTAAGAAGCCGAAACCACTTCCGCATGAGCTTGATTCCCGCCTGCCCCGGAGGTGACCACATGGCGTGGCAGACCTCTCCTGACCCGCCCGCTGCTCCCCTCAGCAGTGTACTTCTTTGATCTGCCTGTTCTGCTCCCCACTCTGTCTCTGGTGAAGTCTTTCGCCACCCCTGAGTCTCTGGCCTGTACCCCAGTTCTGTATGCACAAATAAATAAATCTTTAAAAAAAAAATGACTTCAATATTTTACTCAGATCACAGGGTTACTATGAAGACAAACGAAATAAGTGTGATAGTGTATTACAAACCACAATGTGTAATGCCAACATTATTTAATATGTGGCTAAAGTCCTTCAAGGATTACAACCTTTATTTCTATGAAGATAGCTTATTCAAGGGCTCTCTAAAGTGCTGGTCTTGGAAGCTTACATTTTAAATTTTCCTTAAAGATATTAATCCTATTATTTGTACCAATGTTCCAGCATGATAGAATGGTGACTAATCATTTAAATAGCTGAGTTTCTCATAGATGTGGATAATATAGTGCTCATCAATAAATTTTTCCACACCCTGTTTGACCATGAATCAAAATGGAAAACTATTAATTAGCCAACGTAGCTACAGCTCAACTAGGCACAGTGGAAAAACCAGCACAGAAAATAGTAAAGAAGCTAATGATGTCTTTCCTACTCTGACATTAACTTGCTGTGTCATTTCTTCTAAATCCCTTTGATTCATAGTTCCCTGTGAAGCTTGGTGAAGACAGGAGATCACATCACAGCTGCATGAAGATGTGCTCTTCAGGAAAAATTTAGGGAGGGTGTAAAAGCACCCAAGTCAGCTAGGATGGGGCCCAAGTTTCTGGATAAACACTTGGTGGAGGTATGGATGGTGGGGGTGGGGGGGAGGGAGGGGAAGACTTATGGGGGGAGGGAGGAGGGGACTGGGGCATCGTCACATAGCAGAATGCTGACCACTCACAGCAGCTGGGATGACTTGCCCCCCAGCCAGTAAAGGGCATGGAGATGGGGCAGCAGACCACATCCACGACAACTGGCCACAAACTTTATGGTAAAGAGCTTCCTCTCTAACAGAAAGTCAGGTAAAGGTGTATCATAAACATAGTATTCCTGAAAGTTATTTTCCAATCTTTGTCTTCAACTTGGGTAAAGTATGCCTTAAACTCTGGTAAGTAGGTTTATCTTCCTTACACACATCCACCCCACAGCTACCGTGCCTTTCAGGGTAGCTTCCAAGAAAAATGTTAAGTTGATTTAAATGGCTTTGACAGCTAAGATATCGCTTCTCCCATGTTACTTTTCCTTTACCCATTTCCATAAGTATCACATTTACTCTCTATCTGTGGCAAACAGGGCAAAAAGCTGTCACAAAAAAAAAACTAGATATTAGGTAATAAAACTAGATATTTGGTATATTAATTTCAGACCAAAGTATGTAACCAAGAAAAATTTAAGTCAATTTAAGAAAAAATTAAGAGTGCTCTTTAAGAGGGCTCTTTACTCTCTAAAAAATTTCCAGAAACAATGATTTCTGCAGTTTAATACATATGTAGTACGGACCATGCTGCCTGTTTTATTCTCATGTGACCTGAGAATTTCACCATAAGCACTTGTCATTAAGTCAGTTGTTTGTTTGCCTCAATTTAGCTGTAAGTACTCCAAGGTGGGGGACTATTGTTGTCATCCTTGCACCTCCAAAGCCTGACCCAGAACAAGGCTTGTCATGAGTATTTGTTTAAAAAAAAAATATTACAAGCCTCATATATTATAGCTTTGAAAATTCCTGGAGCATGAAGCCGGCGTAGTAAATGTGTTAATCCAGTGTTTCTCAAATTAATTAAGGCACCAGCCTTCCCCACCCTGCCCCCTTCAGTGCCTTAGAATACATTTTGGAAAATACTATCTTAGAGTGAGAAAAGACAGTTTAATAGGGGCTGGCATTTGGTGTTGGTCTAGATAGTGCTTGTGCTGGTCATTCCCACTCTGCCCTTCTCCAAACCCACTCCCCACCCCCTCCATCCTGACATCTACAGGCTATATTATCTGGCGCTATTGACATCTGGTTTCTGGCTCAATTTGGCTAACAGGAGGCAATGCAAGTGATCAAAGGGCAAGAGAAGAGAGAGGTCAGAGGATTTCTTCCCCATTCTCTTCTGTACTGTCTTTGCTTGCATCCCTGCAGGCCAATTTTCCTCCCCTGGGGACATACTGCCACTGTCGCAGCCTATCAGGTGCTGGCATGATCTCTTCCTCCTCCATTAGGCATCAGGGTGACATGACTTTACCTTGGGATATCTTTGAGCAACTCAACTTGCCCTGATCCCACCCAAGCTCTCTAGTCATTTGGTTATCTCTCCAGAACCCCACTGGAACATGCCATCTGTTGTCTGCAGGCCCCTGAATATTGCAGTAACAGCCTCTTCAGTCTGAAAAGGCCTGCAAGAGGAAATCCATCCCCTAACTGGAAGAGTCAGAGTTTCACAGCATGGGTTTGTTACTTTGAAATTTTATGAATTCCCAGAATTCCATCCACACCTGTACAAGTTAGTAAAAAAAAAAAAAAAAAAAAAAAAATCCCAGAACCAAAGAAAAGCACTCTTTCAGTCATTTATATTTCTAGCTCACAGTTGGGAGATGAACTTGGTACTAGATGGTTTTAATCTATTCCTTACACAGATTCACACAAATTCGGAGCTTCAAAGAAAATAGGAACTTATTCCTTGGGGCCATCACTCCTCATTTTTAATATAGTTCAAGACACAGTGGGCACTCATTGCACATTAATTTAATTCATATATTCATTTAGATGATGGCCACAGCTGCTGAGAGCAGACGAAGTGAAGGCATTACCCATTAGCTGCTCACTAAAGGATAGCGTTTGGCAGCACCGTGAACAAAGGCAAAGAGAGACACATTTGTGTAAAGACGCCAATTCCCCAGGTGCGATGTTTAGCATCTTTTATGTGATATGAAGATTGAACTAATAAACTTAGTGCTTATTATAACAGACTTGGCATTAATTAGGATCTTTCCAGGAATGGTAGGATAATAAGAGTCTTTTGGGCCTAACAGCATATGCTCTGTAGATAGAGGTGATCTGATTATGTTTCTATAAATTGTTGGTTTTATGACTTGCTTTCATAGGTATTTTTGCCTTGGAAATCAATAGATATGGACACAGCAAGTCAAATAATGTCTAAAAGTAAAGTTCCCTAAAAAGTGTGCAGTGTGAAGAGAAAGCTTCCCATTCTGATGAAGGGACTATAGTAATTCTATGCCGTGTCGTTGCTACTGGATCTCAGGAGAGATGTAGGGGGTTATGACAAGGGAAGGGTAGTCATCAACAAGGCCTCCCCAAATAAGTGCCTTAGAGCTCATTAGGGGGTTACCTGCTATTTGGTACCCCAGGATACTCCTAACAATATCGGTATCAATACTTCACCTTCAATTGGAAAGGGTCTTTTCCATCAAAGATTTTGTGAGGTACAAACCTAACATAACCACTACCTCTCTTTTGAACTCATTTTCTCAGCCCCTCATCTTAGACCTTAGCCCATTTCTTCTTAGCATGGTTTTCACGACCCTTTAAGTTATTTTGGAGGATAAAATGGTTGATTTCTAGTTGTGTGTTTCCCATCTGTGTAACTGGTTTGCAGGGTTTCAGGCTAAACCTGTTTGCACAGCTAAAGTTATGATGAAAATACTGATAACCCTGTTCTCCCATTGTATTATTATCTTAATAATCATTTGTTAATATTCTTATCTCCTTCTCAAAGTATTGGTTCCTTGAAAGCCTATCTCTTTTGCTTTTATCTTGTCCTGGGAGTCGACTTTTCCCAAGAGGAGTGAGAGCAAAATCTTAGAATCTTCAGCCCTCCCCCACCTCAGGGAAAGCCCAACCCTGACTTTTATCTCCACCAGACAAATGGTATCAGAACCAACAAATATGTTCCCCAAAGTTTGAGTCATTCAGTCTTGACACCATCTTAGGACATCAACAGTTAATGGAAGCTTTATCCAGCCTGGCCCAAAGCTGGCTCCCATTGCTCCTCCAGGGAGGTGAGGCTCCCACTGGACCTGCTCCTGCTTCACACTGAGATGCAGACCTGGCTGTCTATGTGTTCTCTGCTTCTGACATTGGTAACATTTTTTTTTTTAACCGTTTGGGACATAAACTATATATTAGATGATTTTAATCTATTCCTTACCTAGCATGTGAGCCAAAGAATTCAACCCCCTTATTTTTAGTCATGATATGTTATCAGTTACATGACTCTGGACAATTTTGGTGGTTTTCCCAGAACAGAATGGGTCCAAATAAAGTGGCTCCAAATCTCCAGTCTTGCCAGTTGAACAAAACTATTTCATTTTTACGATTTTCAATGAAATTTTAAAGACCATGTACAAAAGCACCAGTGGCAGTGTAAGCCCAGCTCCTCCTAAATGTTTCCTGTGCTGGTTTCTGCCTTCGGTATGCCAGTTTAATGCTTGAAAAATCCAGGCTGGTCCTGGTAAGTTACTGTACTATAAACTTACTCAGGGTGTAGCCTCAGTCACACTAGATACTGGATAGTCACCTTTACTAGAACACATAAAATCTCTCAAATTTGGTCTGTAACTAGTACTAACGTAATTTAGTACTTAAATTTTTCAGGCTGCATCAGGTAGCAGGAATCAAAAGCAGTTTCCATTCACCTGGGCGGGCAGCTGATTCAGTGTCCCTCCTGGAGGCTAAGTTACTGCTAAACTTTCTCAGAATAGAATCCAAAAGATGTTTAGTAATCTTGATATTGCATACGCTGCCCAAGTACTTTAGGCTTCTTATGTAGTAGTTTAGCAGGCACAGAAAGGATTTACTGGGCCCTCCCTGATGGCGCAACAGGTTGAAGAACAGCACTGTAAGGCTGTCGCAGCTGCTGCAGCACGAGTTCCATCCTGGCCAAGGAGGTGACCCACATGGCATGGCAGACCTCTCCTGACCTGCCTGCTGCTCCCCTCAGCAGTGTGTTTCAGTACATCTGCCTGTTGTGCTCCCCACTCTGCCTTTCGCCCTCCACACCTCTGGCCTATACTCCAGTTCCTTGCACATAAGTAAATAAATCTTAAAAAACATATAAGAATTTGCAATGTTACTGACACTAGCTTTGAGGGGATAGGATTACTGATACTGCCTAAGGGCTGGGAGAAGCACATGAAAAATACAAGAGGATCACAGGGGAAGCTTGTCTACCTCATGAGACGGTGAAAACAGTCCCTCCCACTGGGCACCCAAGTTCCCTTACAACCCTGCAGTTTCTACTGCAAGAACTGCTGCTTTCAGCTGATTGGTTCTCCAGCTGAAACCATCTGTGCCTGGGGCAAGCCAGATTGCCAGATCTCAACCAATGATGGGCAGGAGTTGGTGAAAAATACCCTGGCTGCCTCTTCCCTAGGAGGAGATCAAAAATTGCTGTTGACAGGCAACTGCTGAGGAAATGTAGAGAATAACCACAATGGGCTCCATAGAATCATGGAAGAGATGGAACTGGAAATCCTACAAGAATCATCAGATTTGGAACAGAGACAAAGAGAAGGGAGGGCATTAGATAGAAGGAATAGCATGGACAAAGATCTAAGAATGTAATGATTTTATTTTAGTCCAAGTATACTATATTAATATTTATATTTCTTACACTCCCTTAAATGTACCAAGGGCTGATAACTTATCCACCTACTCTATGAAGGTAATAAAAGTAAAATTATTTGAGACAAAGTATTTTCAGTAAATGAGCATTCAAGCATATTAAGAACAGGCCTAACGATGTGAATACTAGCAACCAGAGTTTGAGGGTGTTTGAACAGTGGGGTCATACAGCAATGTGGAAATGAATTAGATTATCATGAATAGCAGGGATTGGAGTAAAGTGATATGGGAGGTTGGAAGACTGGCTGAGATCTTTGAAATAAGCCAGATGAGATATGACATGACATGGACTTCACTGGGTAAAAGGCCATTTGGAATGGAGAAGAATATTCAGACATGAGGCTGCCACAGATGTGCATTAGGGAAGAAAGAGAAAGCTTCTTCTGGTGGTGAGAAGGTGGTGAGGGTGGAGAGATGTCAAATGACAGTGAAGGAGTGGGTAATCTGGAAAAAAATGAGTAACTTGTTTTATCACAACCTTTTTCGACAAAATCTTGCTACTTGTAATCTCTGAAATACAGTACAGTATCATACTGAGTTTTTGTGCACTGCTGAAGAGAGGAACTGTTGAAGCAGATTCTAAGCCTCCCCAAGCCCCAGCCTTTTGTAGTCTTTATATATCATAATTTAATGGAAGGGAACCATACTCTCTAATTCCCCTTCCAATTTGCTGTCCTCACAGAGAATCTTATTTTCACAACACCAGGGTTATAGATATTTTAAATTTGGAATTTCCCAACTCCCATCAGTATAAGTCATACCTTTAATGTTTCTTAAATACAGTGTTTGGGCACTTAATTATATTATGTAAAATTAGTAAACAGCTATTTCGAGACACAGCTGATTAAAATGAACCTGAAAGGGGTGGTATTTATTAGTATTTTATTTTTAGAACCAAGGGATCCAACATTCTAGTGCTTGAAGTTGAAAGATTAGTGGTGCCCAGAAAATGACAGAACTGGGAAGATGGCTGGTAGTAGTTTTGATCATTTCTTATGGAATGGATAAGTCCTCTGAGAGGCTGGCAGAGAGAGGCACAGAGACAGACAGACATCGATTGACCTGGACTCTTTTTCCATCATTCACACAAGTCCGTGAATATCCCTCATGTATTCTAGGCGTTCTGCTCTTTCTCACACTGTTAGATGTCAAGTCAGTTGAAAGAGCTGCTGATCAGGGAGAATCTCAGCTCTATAGCTGCTGCAGATGAAGATGACTACAGCTATGGGAATGGTGGGTTCCGGAGGAAAGAAGGTGGAAATCTTGAAAATCAGATAGATCTTTCTGTTGTTCTTTAGCTAAAGCTACAATACCCTGTCTCACGTACTTACATCCCAACAGAGGCTACGGCTGCTGAATGCCTTAAGAAGTCCCACACGTGTTGAATTAGGTTGTGCAGGTTTCCTTGTGAAAATAAGATGCCAGTTGCGATATATTCTAAAATCTCTCTCCCACCCTCTGGATGACCTTTCTTAGTTTCAAGGGATTCTGAAGTGAAAACACTTACATGCTTGCTGTGGGATGGTTTATGGTCTATGAAATCTGTCTTGATTCCAGAAACGGAGCTGTAACAGGACTCCATAAAAAGCCTGTTGTTCCAGAGACTAGCTGATGAGAGAGCAACAGGGCCTGATTCAGACCTTTTAGTAAGATTCAGCCAGACTATGTCTCCAGATCATCATCAACATGTAGATTCTGTCTTTCTGACTTTGGTCTTTCTGGTTAAGGCATGCAAAATACTTCTGTCACTTTGTTCATCTATAGATCCTTGGCAGCCTGTTTCCTGGCACTGTTGGCCTATTTCCCTTGCCCAGAACACCTATGACTATTTTAAAATATGGACTCCCTGCATAGAAATTTAATTTTCAGGAAATAGAGGACAAACCTAAGACTTGTGACTATCTTGTGATTTCTTTCCCCCATGGATGACAAATTATTCTTGGGAAAACAGCCTTCGTTTTCCCTTGGGGCTGACTGGAATGACATTAACTTGGGTTTAATGTCCCAGGGCCTCAACTCTGGGCATCATTTTTTTTTTTTTTTAAGATTTATTTATTTATTCATACAGAACTGGGGTACAGGCCAGAGGCTCAGGGACGGTGAGAGGCTTCACCAGAGACAGAGTGGGGAGCAGAACAGGCAGATTGATGAAGTACACTGCTGAGGGGAGCAGCGGGCGGGTCAGGAGAGGTCTGGCTCGCCATGTGGTCTCCTCCGGGGCAGGCGGCAGGCAGGAATCGAACTCATGCGGAAGTGGCTTCAGATTCTCAGTGCTGTGCTTTAACCCGCTGCGCCACCAGGGAGGGCCTGGGCATCATTTTTATAGTTTCCAGAAACCATGTGTTGGGCAACTACATTGGTTCCAGACAAATTTACATTGTCTAAACTATATTTTCAACTATGTGATTGACTTAGGTGTGGACATGTGACCTTAGCCAAGTCAGTCACAGTCCTCTTCTCTGGGAGTTTTGTGAGAGCTTTCAAGGAAAGTGGTTCTCTGTTATACTTGGAGACTGCTAGTGGCAAGGGCAGTCGGATAAGAGTAAGACTATGTTTGCCACAACATGGGGGATTCTACCTGGGAATGAAGTCAGCACAGAGTAAAGAAAGCCAACCCAGGGAGAGAGGAGGGGCTATTCTGATCCTTAAGACATGCCTGAACCCCAGGCTCCCAGACAGTAAACTTCAGCACATGGGTCAATAGATTCCCTATACTGAATAAATTCATTAGAGTTGGGTGTCTGTAAGAGCAACTGAAAGATTTCACTTAAAACAAACATGAAACACTAGTGAGAAATCAAGGAATGTTGCCTAAACAAGAAAAAACTCTCACCAGCCTGTGACTATCAGTCACATATGTAAGATCATGAATTATGAATGAGAAGTTAGATTCTTGTCACCCAGAAAGTAGGGACAAGAAGTCATAATGTTCCAAGTTATATTAGGTCCTGCAGAGTACTCTCTCACCAGAGCTCGGAAATGGATCCCTCAAAGAAGTCCCTAACATTCTACTGACACTTTTCTTAAAGCCTTAGGCTTTGTCTCCTCAGTTCACTGCATCAAACATCAGTCTGGCTGTGTGAGGTGGGATGGGCTGCTCTTCCCTTTATCATTCCTTCTCAAATCTGAGAGAAGCTCCTGTTTGGGGCTAGGATCTAACTGCAAGCAAAGTACAACTTAATGACTATATGGAGACTGGTTTCTACTCACAGCTCACAGACGCACGTGCTTCCTGTGTGCTCCCAGGCTGACTATGAGGCCAGAGGACAGGCAGGTTCTCCAAGCATGATCAGCTCTCAGACCCAAGGTCCAGAGAAAAGATGCAATTCCCAGCTTCTCCAGTCTAAGGCTCACCTCTCAAAACCTTATTTCCAATTCCCAAAGCAGCCTACATCCAGACAATGTAGGATGACAATGGAAATGTCCTCTCCATGTAAGGAAAGCCCACCCCTTTCAAGAAAGTATGTGCTCGCTGGCCCAGCAGGATATGACTCAGGATATATTGGTCAGCACAAGAGTTTTCAGTCTTCAGTGACACCTTGTGTGGGCTAGAGCACTAGTTTAGTCCAGTCCTATTGAATTGCTTCTTCTAGTGATGCTCTTCCAGCAAGAGATGAAGATAAAAACAGGCCACTTAATGCTTCCTAGTTAAACATACCACATGACACCGTCTAGAATTAAGTTCAAATTATGACTGAGTTGTTAAGTGGCAATATAACATTTTGAAAGTAATGTCCTTGAGCCTCATTTCCTTTAAGTGTAGAATGGAGTCAAAGATTGTAACCTCCTCACAGCCATGCCTAAGGCATAACTGAGAAATAGATATCGGGTTCTTAGCCCAGTATCTGACAACAGTAGCCTGTGCTGTTTTGCTTTCTTACCATCTTCATCCCTGTGAACTTATAATTACAAACAAATGTACCACACTTCCCAAGGATGAGACAATGGCAGGCAAAGCTATATAATGTCCACATGATAACCATTTTCAGACCCATAAATAGGGGAGAGCAAGAATACTGGCAAAGACATGGTTTGCTTTGAGTACTCCCAATGGTTCAGATCACCTCGAACATTTAAATATCTGTGTATAGGTCAATGATGACAACAACTTTCAGTGAAGAACATTTGGTAGGATTGTCTTATGTGAAAATAAGGGGCTCTTCTACTAGCTTTCTCAAAGCAAGAAAACTACCTTCCTCTCAAATTAAAGTGCTCTTCTAGCTCTTAAGAAACAGAAATTGTCTTGTAATATTTCAGATAATTTCCCCCACCCCAGTTTCAAACATCCTTGTTAGAGTACTCTGTTCCATTATGTTTCAATCAAATTGTTATTGGTATGAAAACAATAAAGTCATTTTTTTGTTGTTGAAGGGTGGGGGTTGTTGATAAGAGGAGCTTGTTTATTATGCATCTACTATATGCCTGACAGGATGTGAAGAAGAGGGTTTCGTTGGGGAATAAAGCAGACATCATCCCTGGCCTCATGAAGCATCCAGTCTGATGCATGAGCAAATAAATGACTCTGCACATCTAAAGTGCTGTGAAATTAACAGCCAGGAGAGTGGTAGAGAGTAAAGGCAATGTGTGTGGAGGAGTCACTTAAGATGATCTGTAAAGGATTAGGAGCCAGGAAGAGAAAAACAGCGTGTTTCCCAGATGTACAAAAGACGACCCTTTCAAGGAAATAAAGAAGCCAAGTATAGGAGAATGGCAGGGATTTAGGCAGAAATCAAGTCATCCGAACAGCTTGTACAGATTTGAATTTTATTCTAAATGCAATGAGAAGCCACTAAAGAGTTCCATACAAGAAAGTACTTAAGCTTTGTATTTTTAAAAGACTAGTTTGGTTTCTTCATGGAGAATAGATTAGAGCAGGCAAGATTGTAAAGAAAGGAACCAACTCAAAAGCTTTTGGGGTGGTTTACGTGACAGATGGCGTGACTGGTTAGAGTGGTGAAGTGTAGAAATGGAGCGATGGAGACTGATTTGAGATATATTTTAAAGATAAAACAGGCAGTTTTATTGATCAGTATGTTGTAAGGAGTGTTGGACAGAGGCATCAAGATAAAGTGTTTTTCAAATGTTAGTGGACAGTGCATGTAAACCCTCTGGGAGTTTTTGAAATGACAGATTTGGATTCAGCAGGTATGGGCTACAAACTGAGAGACTGCATTCTAACAATTTTGTGATGTTGATATTGCTGCTGCAAAGACCACCTTGAGGAATAAGAGCAGAGCAAAAAGATTTTTTTTTTTAAGACTTATTCATGCTTATATATTTGTGGTGGGTGACAGGATTCACCGGAGACAGAGTGGGGAACAGAATAGGCAGGTAGACAAAGTGCACTTCTGAGGGGAGCAGCAGGTGGTCAGAAGAGGTCTGCCTTGCCATGTGGGTCAGCTCCCTGGCTGGGGGTTGAACTCAATGCTTCAGTGGCTTCTGAGAGCTTGTTAATGCAGTGCTTTAACCCGTTGCACCACCAGGGAGAGAGATTTGCTTTTAAAGAAATGACATTTTTTTCTGGTGTAGTAGAATGGAGACTAGAGAAGATAGGTGAGGGGGTGCTACACAATAATTTCTACTTTTGGGGTGAATTATGTGAGAGAGAGAAAAATTCACTAGGAAATTGTAGAAGAGAGCAGAGGGTACTAAAGCCATCTGAGAGTGGAAAAATAAGCCCCAAAGAAATATCATTAGATTTGTGGATGGAGTTGAAGGTACAGTTGAGGTTTACAACTATGAGCTTAATGTGAAAGCTGTCTAGGGCATCTAATAAGTTGTGGGTGTGCCGCAGGGAAAGGTTGGTGGCTGGATATCCCTATTGTGAGCCTAGCGTAGGGGGTGAGAGAAGAGAAGTCTTCAAAACTAATTGTTTTGGAGGGGGTGGGGATTGAGGCAGGTAGGGTATGATTTGGTGGACAGTGGAGATAATTTCATTTATTTTTAATTTTATTGTTTTCAAATACTAGAAAAACAAATTAATTTCTTCCCAGTTTGTGAAGGCTTGAAGAAACAAAACAAAAAAATCTGAATTGTAATGATGAACATGGAGTCTAAGCTGGACACAAATGGAAGTAGACTTATTGTTCCTGCCAAATGGGTGTCAGTTGAGACAGCAACATTAATTGCTGTGAAGAGACATGTCAAGGTTATTCTGGAAAAATATACTGGCTAATTATGAGTGTATGCATCTCACTTGTACCTTATATAAGCAGATTCTAATCAGGAGGTGTGGGATTGCCGTGGTTTCTGTGATTCCTGTGTACTAGTTAAGAATGCATTTAGCTGTAAGAAAACATCACTCAACAAGTAGTAGGCTAAATAGCATCTAACGTAATGAGAAATCTAGAGGTGGAACCGTCGCTGTACTTTTCATTGCTCAGCAATCCTAGTTTGGATGCAATCTCTATGTAGACTTGTTACCCTCAAAGTCATTGACTCCTGCTCACAGATGCTGCTGCTACTTCTGACAGATTTTCTGTGTTCAAGTCAGGAAGAAAAGAGAGGCTGATGCCTGCAACGATTGACCCTTTTTATCAGGAATGCAAAAGCTTTCCCAAAACTCCTCAGCAGACTTCCACTTACATCACATTGGTCAGAATCTCATCACATACCCACTCTGCAAGAGAAGTGGGTAAAACAAATACTGAACTTCCCTTTTCTCCAGCTTGAGGATGACAAGGGACAAAGGGGCTGGGAAAAGGTGTTGCTCAGACAACCTACACTGTTTGTGTCACTCGAGACAGGCTAGAGAGATGGTCTAAGTTCTAGATTTGTTTTAGAGTAATCAGTCTACCAATAATATCCTATGTTAACTGTACTGCTTGGTAACAAAAAGCTGTCTTCCATTGATCCCTCTTCTAGTCTGAGCTAGTTTGAAGGTCTGTGTTTGAGAAGAAATATAGAATCACTGAGATCTATTAAATTCTAGGCTTGTGATCTTTCTTCTGTGGCTCATGTTCCTAAGCTAATTCAGTTGTTTAGGGAAAAGACAATGTGAAGAGAACAACTATGTTTAATTCTAGGGAGCAGGAAGTTCTTGATTGTCTACAGTAGATGATTAAGGATTTTCTTTATTGGGAAGGAAAAACTCCTTCTTTTAACTAAATCCTGTATTTTCAATTTCAACAGTTAATTCACAAGGGTTCTCAGAAGAATATAGGGAGTCCTAATCACATTCAGCTAGATTATTCAAAGTTTTAATCTGTAATTTAGTGGAAGGGCTTCATCCAAGGTCATGAATGAGTGAGAAGCTGTGAAGAAATCACCACAGACGTTAAATTCATAAACCCCAGCAGTATTGGGGAAAAGCCTTACAGCATGTGACTTTATGCCACTGCAGGGAGCAGGACAATACTGCTGAACACATCCAGCTGCACCAGAACATCAGTGACCTCCACTCTGCCAACAGGTTGCCATTCACGTAACTCTTGATTTTGCCTAACTCACCAATTGCCTTTGTTTCTCTCCCCTGCTGTTCACTAGAGATGTACTTCTGCTTTGCAAGACCAGATCTTTTAGAAAGGCTATCAGCCTTACCACAGAGTTCTCTGCTCCCCATCCCTCTTCTCACAGGCACCCTGCACCCAGATGTTCTGGGGAAAAGTTGTATCTGGGTAGGTACATGAAGGCCTTAACCCCTACCCAGAATCAAAGTGTCATTTCCTCTCACGCAGTTGGCCATATGTGACATGCTTCTCCCCTTCAAGTGATTTTTCTCCAAAGGTCCACTTTCCATTTCCTATAGCTTGCTTCTTTTTAGCTCAGCCAATGGAACACTAATGTCTGAGACCTAATTATGCATAAGATTCAAGTTCTTTGACATGGCTCTCTGGGGTTCTATTAAAATCAAAGGAAAATTAGTGGGCATCTGCTCTAAATATCAAGTATTCTAGGCTAATTAAGAAAATCACCAAACATCGACAATAGGCAGCTTTCTAGACAGAAAGCACAACAGATTTTTAGGGAGTGGTGTTAATCCCACAGTCTACTCAGTTTCACACCCAGAAACAAGACAAGCCAGACAAGATACCAAGTAACATCTGGAAGGGATAACACTTTTTAAGCTGACACATGTAACATCAGTGAGTTTATTTGTCAGGCAAAAGGCCATGGTTAGGCCTGCTGGAGGCCCGGTGACCCAGTAAGTGACACAATGCAGAAAGCATTGATGCTGCAAGCTACCCCTACCACGGGACTAGATCGGCACTCACACGTGTACCGGGTGCAGCCCAGAACATTGCTGAGCCTCCTGCAGATCCAAGTCCCTCAACACAGTAGGCTCCTCACTGCCGTTGATGTCACACAAGAAAACACTCCCTTTGCCCTTTGATATTATTTGTACTTCTACTTTTTTTTTTTTTAAAAGATTTATTTATGCATACAAGAACTGGAGTACAGGCCAGAGGTACGGGGGTGAAAGACTTTACCAGAGTGGGGAGCAGAACACACTGCTGTGGGGAGAAGCGGATGGGTCGGGAGAGGTCTGCTGTGCCATGTGGGTCACCTCCCCTGATTGGGGATGGGACTCGTGGTGCAGTGGCTGAGATAGCTTCGCAGTGTTGTGCTTTAACCCTCTGTACCACCAGTGAAGGCCCCTATTTGTGCTTTTTTGTTTGCTGATTTGGTAGGAAAGAGAAGAGACAACCAGCTACCACTGAGGCAGATTTATTATTCTTGCCCAGCTTTAAAATTAGCTCAGGCCTTCTGGTGTGATCTGGCTTTGTTGTTTCTTGTTGGCTTCAGTCAAATCATCAAAGCTCTGTGGTGCATTTTGATGAGTGGAAGAGATCATACATATTCAGATACTTGGATACTTCCAAGCAGGCCAGAGCTCAGGGTTCAGGACAAAGTAGTGGAAAACCACAGGACTTGGAGAGCACAAGTCCCCAATCTCACAATGTGTCATGAAAGTGATTTAACAAAATAGAATCTGCCATTCTTCCAATGCATTTTAGGTTTCAGACAACTGACGGTAAAGGAAGGGCTCTTGATGTGCTTTGCAAAATGTACACAAATGTAAGGATTATCGGGGGGCATAGTCAGTACAAAAGAAGGAAGTTGGAGAAAGGATTCATGGCATCAATAACACTAATTGGAGGCATTAATGAGCAACTTTGACTACTTTTCAATATTAACCATGACTCACAATTTGGGGGAAGTGTTGGCAACACTAGTAGTGAAATGAGTGTGGGTCACAATTGAGCCTTATTCGTTATAAGTATGAGCAAACTAATCCCTCTAACCCTGCGTTTTTTCACTGATTAAAAATATATACTTCAGAGGTTACATGGGGCTTGAGGAATATAAGAGAAATCCCTGGATCTTCTCTTCAGTTTTGCTGTGCACTTAAAACTTCTCAAAACAACAACAACAATAATAATAATAAGGTCTTGGGCTTCCCTGGTGATACAAGGGGTTTAGTGTAGGGTCTCAGCAATAGGAAGTAATCTGCAGCCACTGAAGCAAGAGTTTGATTCTCAGCCAGGGAGCTCACCCACATGGTGCACCAGACCTCTCATCTCACCCGCTGCCCGCCACTCCCAGCAGTATATTACAGTAGATCTGCCTGTTCTGCTCTCCATTCTGTCTCTGATGAATCCTCTTCACTCCCCTCCACCTCTGGCCTGTCCCCAAGCTCTTGTATGCACAAATAAGTAAACCTTTAACAAAAAAAGTTCTTAAAACACCTACCTGGTAGGGTTATTGATATTGATGCCATCAAGTTTGTAGTAAATAATATGTATTCAACACGTAATTAGGGGGAAAGTGCCATCATCACCATTTCTTACATAAACATTGTTGACAGTCTTTTAAGTTCCAAAAGGAAGGCTGAAAAATCTATGACCAGAAACTACTCTTTTGCAGAAAATAAAAGCATCCCAGAGACATCTCCATAGAAAGGGGAATTACCATGTTCCTGTCTCACCTAATGAGGAGAGAAGCTGAGTGGCCAGGAGAAGCATTATAGCATGGAAGGCAGCTGGGCTCAAAGGAGACATGAGAGAGACACAGAAGAGTTAGAAATGGAGAAGGGCTCCCTTGTATCTTGGCTTTTGACTTGGGGGAGACATGAAGAGAAGCATGTAGAGACACTCAAGAGAAGCTGACAATGGCAGATGTTACCTTGCTTTGTATTTAGATTTTGCTCCTTTTGCCTGGCCTTTCTTTCCTTTCCTCTAGCTCCCTGCCAGAAGGTGCCTTAGACTTGTGGGCTTAACTTAGACCTTTCAGGGCTTAACTGCCTCATTTCCAGCCAACCTTGTTTGGTGGGCATTTACCTATGAGATAGTTTATTTTGTATGCTTTATTGGAAAACTATTATCTTTTTGTCTCCTCTCTATGGCCACTAATCCTATTAAAGTTCCTTTTCACTAAATATGCTTTGCTTTTGTGCACATACATGGCCAGACCCTTGTGGGTTTGGGAGTCTCATGTACCACTCATGCTGCACATTTAGAAAAGTATACCAATAAACCCCAGATAGTGAACATAAAGCAAGTATGCTGAAAGCACAGATTCAGGCCAGACTGCTTGTATTTAAACCTCACTTTGCAACCTACTAGATACGCAACTTTGGGCAAATCATTTAGCCTATATGTGCCTCAGTTTTCTCATCTGTAAATTGGAAATAATGTCCTTCCTAGTACGCAGTTTAGATGACTGAATGATTGAGTATATATATATATATATATATATATATATATATATATATATATATATATATATATATACACACACACACAACTTAGAGAAATGCCTGGCACAAACTAAATGCTCCCCACCTGCTTGATATCTCTGAGGCTACTATTCATGTTTTTTAGTGGCTACAAAGTCCTTGGACATCAGAACCATTCAAAAAATGTCTGTAACAAAGAAATGGAAGCATGACCCCTGCTCATGGACTGGAAGGATTAACATTATTAATATGGCCGTCCTACTGAAAGCAATTTACAGATTTAATGCAATCCTGATAAAAATCTAAGTGACATTCTTCAAAGAAATAGAATAGTGATGAAATTCATATGGAGCCAAACAAAAAAACCTCAAATAGCCAATGCATTCCTGCTAAAAAGGAGAATGGAGCTATCACTTACAAGTATACTACAAAATAATAATAATTAAAACAGTATGATGCTGGAACAAAAACAGACACAGATCAATAGAACTGTGTAGAAAGCCAAGAAATAAAGCCACACATATATGGACAACTAATCTTTGACAAAGGAGCAAAGAATGGAACAAGGACAGTTTGTTCAATAAATGGTGCTGGGAAAACTGGAACACCACAGGCAAAAGAATGAAACTTGACTACTACCTTACACTATGCACAAAAATCAACTCAAAATGGATAAAAAAAATTGCCCATATGACCTGAAACTATAAAATATATAGAAGAAAATATAGGCAAAACACTGCACAACATATATCTCAGTAACATCTTTAAAGACTCATTATCCAAAAGTGAAGAAAGTGAAGGAAAAGATAAACAGCAGGGAGAACATCAAACTAAAAACCTTCTACTCAGCCAAAGAGACATTAACCAAAACAAAGAGACACCCTACTGATTAGGAGGACATTTTTGCATTCCATACACTGCTAAAGGAATGATCACAAAGATATACAAAGAATTCACATGAATCAACAAAAACAAAGCAAACAATCTAGTCAAAATAGGTAGAAGGGCTAAAAAGACACTTCTCCAAAGAGGAAATGCACACGGCCAACAGGTATATGGAAAATTTTTTTTCAATATTCCTTATAATTAGGGAAATGAAAATCAAAACCACAATAACATACCACATTATGCCAGTGAGAATGGCACATATTAAAAAAACAAACAAACAAAAAAAAACAAAACTAACAACAAATGTTGGTGAGGATGTAGAGAAAAAGAAACTCTCCTAAACTGCTATTGGGAATGCAAACTGATCCAGCCACTATGGAAAGCTGTATGGAGTTTCCTCAAACTACTGATAATAGTGCTACCATATGACCCAGCAATTTCACTCTTAGGAATCTACCCAAAGGACACAAAAACATTAATTCAAAAGGACACCTTCACTCCTGTGTTTATTGCAGCACTATTTACAATAGGTAAGATATGGGATCACAAAGATGTGGTATACATATACAATGGAATACTATCCAGCAATCAAAAAGATAAAACATGTCTTTTGCAGTATCATGGAAGGTGCTGGGTGGGATTATGTTCAGTGAAATAAGTTAGAAGAAAAATGAAAAATATTGGATAGTTTCACTTATAGGAGCAATACAGGGAACCTAGTAAAGGATTATGTTAAGAAATAATAATAAATTAATTAACAGGCAATATATAACAAGAGACTTTCTGCAGGGGAGATGGAGGGATCAAAATGGGAGGAAAGAGCACTGGAACTATGGCTATGGTGCACGAGTGACTTGGTGGTGGGAATTCTAGGGGACTACACATGAGAGGACAAAGGAAATATTGTACAAAAAATGAACAATGATGCAACACATAAAAATTATATAAAAATTTTAAGTAACAACATCTGTAAAGTGTTTTTATGATAAGTACAATAGAAAGGCAGATAAGAGCCCTGGTAGGTATTAAAAAAGTGATGCTACGTTTGCCACATCTTCTTTATCCATCCTCTGCCGAAGGGCACTTTGTTGTTTCTAGTGCTTGGCTGTTGTGACTAGTGCTGCAAGGAAGGCGGTAGTGCATGTATCTCTTTAGATAATTGTTTCCATATTCTTTGGTTAAATAAGCAGTCGGATAACTGGAACGTAGGGTATTTCTGTTTCTTTTTTAAAGGGTTTGCCATACTGTTTTCCATTTAAATCAGATGGAGAAAGAAATACCCTATGACTTACTTTACTTGCATGTGGTAAGCAAATGAACAAAAACCAAAAAACTTTTCAACTGCAGGAACAAAACAGTAGTCCCCAGAAGGGAAGGGGAAGTAGGGTGGGTAAATTCTGTGAAAGGAGATTATATGGTGATGGATGGAAACAAGACTTTAGTACAGTATAATATATTCAGATGTAGATGCAAGTATGTATACCTGAAACCTATGTAATGTTAAAAAAAACTAATGTTATTTCAACCATAAAATACTAGTTTTTAGTCCAGGAAATCAAAGTGAATTACGTTAAGTGAATTATACATTAGTATTAAGAGAATGTCTTCTTGCCCTCTCATTTAGATGATAGCCATCTGTATTCAAAGACATTACATCCTATGTGGTCACTCGCTGTAACTCTAAGGCCGTCTAGAACAGGGATGTTCATGTCTTTAAGCCTTATGTGGGCTGCTATGGTGGGGCCAGAAGTCCTAATGGCAAGACCCTTGACATAGCCAGTGCAGCTCCCAGTCAGGCGCTCTCTACATTGTGGTTTCACTGCTGCACAAGTTGTTTAATCCCTACCCTAGATGAATCGAGACAAGAGAATATGTAGCTGTCTTTTTGAGATCTCCAGTTCAGTCAACCCAGACCTAGCCCATCATGCCACTTAGATCTGAATAGAGTGATGTGTGACTTGCTTTCCAAGTTGAAAACCAAGCAAAGAATAAGCTTAACTAAACACCCTTCTTCTACCCTTCTTCTTATCCTCTCTTCACTTTTTGTTTCTTACTGTCCTTTTGTGTACTAGTTAATGTGTTTTCTTTTTATGTTTTTATGACTGCTGGGTTGCTTTCAGAGGGATACCATAAGACAGGAGAGAAATTAATGCATGAAGGACCTCAAGCAGAAAAATCCATCTGACCTGGTGACAGTTGGTAAGCATTAGAGAAAATCTCATTTATTTGAAAACCATAAGTTTGGCAATTTCATTTCGGCTTACTTCACTGCCCTTCCCAAAGCTCTGGTTCAATCAAAGAGGGAGGAAGAAAAAGCAACTTCACTGAATTTGGTCAGAAAGAGAACTTTGAAGCCCACAGCAATGCTGTTTAGAGGAAAGGAACTGTAAGAAAAATATCTCATTGTTGTTGGTCCAAAACCGCCTTCCTGATGCCCTATTGCATTTTAATGAAAACTTTAAGCCTTGTCCCAGATTTTCCTTTTCAGCTGATGGATGAGGAGTATTGCTCCATAAGAAGGCACGCATTCTTTCTGCCTTTTTCTACTTCCAGCTGCTTTATTGAGTGCTTTATCTCAACCACTTACAATTGTTTTATGATGAAGGCTGCATTCCAGCCCATCTTGAAATGGAATGTACTCTTCCACGGGGGTAGGGCTCAGGAAGAATGTCTTTCTCAAGAGAAGAAAAGTGGAATTTGTCAGTGATACAAACCAGACAGGAAGGGTAGGTAGGAAACTGGTTATTCACAGAAGGATACTGAGACAATGAAAACGAAGCCCAGACAGATTCAGTCAGCAACTGAGGTCATCAGCCTGCAATTTGGTGATCTCCTCTCTAATCACAGAACAGATTGGGACAGGGGACTGTGCCAGGCTGTGTACACTGCTGTGCTCTGAAAGCAGTGACAGACACTAAGGGTTTCATCAGACTGATGAAGCCTGTCACTTGGGATGACCTTTGACCTAGGTCTCACTATCTTTAGTCTTCCACCTGTCCTAAATTTAACTATTCCAAAAAGGCTTGAGAATGGCTCAACCCTGCTTAATCTGGTCAGTCTAATTTAGGAAGACAAATTAGAACCAAGATTCCATTTCTATGTGAAAGTTCACATTAGTTTTGCCTCCTGCCAGTTCACCTTCTCTCTGGGGTCCTCCCCTGATAAACGTTTACTAAATGGGAATTTTAAAAGAGAAAAAAATAGATCTCACACCAAATCATCTAGTATTTTATAGTCCCTCTAGGCTATATTGAATTTTGAAGGGGGAAGTGATGGAAAAAATAGTTTTATTTTTCACGTGTGGTTTTAATATAAGTGTCAATGACTGATTATATAATTGTGTAGCTATTACATACTTAGACCTATTTTAGTTATGGTATGCCAACGAATTTTAATTTTTGTTCACAAGAGTTTAAAAAACTAAGTTGGGGAAAACAAGCAGTTAGTGAAAAGACAAAGTGCTAATTAACTATGTTTTGTACTGATGAAATAAAATGCTAAAGGATCAAGTATAGAGAACAGAGCTGAGTAGAATGAGGTATTAATTGCCTACTATCGATTAAAAAGAAAGCAGTTAAAAGACACAACTGTGGTACAGCCTTGCCAGAAAATTCTTGGAGAAACAGCTCTTTGACAGCATTTTCATAAAACTTTTGCGTGTGTATGTTGCATTGCTCTGAGATTAGTATATGATTCTGGATTTCAGATTCTCTTATTTACCCTAATTCTGAAAGAAAAGGAATAGACCAATACATCTGTAATACATTGGACTGAATTTGAGTGTTACTGGGAAGGTTTGTCAAAGTAAAGAGGTCCAGGTTAAGCTTTTTGCAGATAGCTTTTATCCCACTGACTAACCTCATTCTTCTCTCTTATCAATGTTTTCTAGCTTTTCCTAAAATGTCCAACAATGTTCATAAGGACTAATGCTAGTGGGCTTGTAAAAAGAGTTTGATTTTATTACAAGATTTCATTCTCATCAACTAGATCAACTGTGTTATGCATTAAGTGGTGTAAATCTGGACTCTTCATCTCACTTTCTCAAAGCCCCGAGGCATGTTAACTTATCCATTAGAGTAATAAGGATTCATCTTCAGTTGTTTTGTACTCTGTAGAGGGAAAACTGAAAGCAACAAAGGGAAATCTGATTGACATAACTTCAGATGACTCTGGAGACTGCAGAACCTCAGAGGGAAGTGAATCGGTGCCTGGGAAACTAGAAACTAAGCTGCACAGACTTGGGTGTGCCTGCAGCTTCCCTCAGCTGAGCTTGGTGAGGGTGTGCAGGGCTGTTTGAACAACTGGATGCATTACTAACCCTTTCTTTATACCCTTAAATGCCCATGAAATAACTTCACCCCAATTTGTGTCCCCCATTTTTCCTAGGTGACATAAACCCAGAGGGTTATTTTGAAATTCAAAAGCAGCAATGAAGGCCTGATAATCAAACTTCTCATCAGCCTTGAAGGAGTGTTGGAAGGAGTTTTATTTATTAAAATTAACAGAAACATTATTGCATTCTAGAAGCTATGGGATCTGTTAGAAAACTTCAAAAGACCATCACTGAAAAAAGATCTACTTCTGTTGAGATTTGGGTATTTTATTCTGTATGAGAATTGGACATTTTAACAAAAGAAAAAACCAATTAGAAATTACCTAAGTGAGGCCTCCCTGGTGGTGCAAGGGGTTAAGTGAGAGGTAATAACACTATGAAGCTATCAGCAGCCACTGAGTCATAAGTTCAATCCTGGGCCAGGGAGCTGACTCACCTGGTGCAGCAGACCTCTCCTGTCTCCCCCACTCAGAAGTGTATCTTAGTAGACCTACCTCTGGTGAATCCTCTCATCCTCCTCCCCTGGGCCTGGCCCTGCCCCTCTAGCCTACACCCCAGCTCTTTTATGCACAAATAGATATTTTTAAAAATTACCAAAGTGATATCCTACTTAGTAAAGTGGAAATGGAAAAAGAAAGTTGTTAAATGCTACTGGATACAATTTCAGTTATCACTGTTTCTAAGGCAAGGTGATTACTAACAGTCAATCCTTTTCTGAAACATCAGTAAATTGCATAATTCTAAAAACCTGTAGAGGTCCTGCACACTGTCGTGGCCTTCTCACGTATCAAACATACAGTATACCTCCCTAATACGAAGTTTTGCTTTTTGCAGTTTCAGTTACCATGATGGGTCAACCAAGGTCTGAAGGTATTAATTAGAAAATTCCAGAAAGAATTCATGAGTTTAAAATTGCCTGCCATGCGGAGCAGCAAGATGAAATATTGAGTCATCCTATCTCATCCCCTAAGGGTGAGAATGGCCCTTTTGTTTAAAGATCCACAGGGTATAGTCACCCATGTTTGCCACTTAGTAGCGACCTCAGTAATTACATCCACTGTCACAGTATCACAGTGTTTGTGTTCAAGTATTTACTTAAAAGTAGCCCAAAAGGGGAGGGAAATACACTGGACTATGGTGATGGCACATGGGGTGATTTGGCGATGGGAAGCCCAAGGGGATTGCAAATGAGATGGAAAAATGCACAAAATGATGTAAAAATAAATGATTATATATATATATATATATATATATAAAGTCATTTATATATATATATATGTATATATATATATATATAAAGTGGCCCGAAAGCATAGTAGTCAGTAGTGTCCAGACTCTACATCGCAATGCCTATTCCATCCACCGCATCCCATCTCGTCACAAAAGCAATTATATCAGAGCAATTATCATATCATAGCAACATGAGAATGGAGTTCAGTAGACTGTGATATTTTGAGAGAGGAAGAACAATATAACATTCTCATATCTTTTATTATGTTATTAGAATTATTCTGTTATTATTGTTAATGTTTCTGTGTCTAACGGATAAACTTTATTTTAGTTTGTAAGTCTGAGAAAAACACAAGGTATATAGTTTTGTGCTATCCTTGGTTTCAGGCTTTGACTGGGGATCTTGGAATGTATCTCCCATGGATAAGTAGGAGTCAACTGTATGAAAATGAAGGGACAATGTACATTTAACTGAATGCATACAGAAACACAAGAATTAAGCTGGTATTATGGGCTCCTATGACACATTTTTAGGTGTAAAAACATTAGTTTTAGTTTTGTGATTTTTCTTTGATATATAGAACCAATCAAGTATCCAGTAAAATGCAACAAAGCTAAGATGCTAGGTTAACCTCCTACATATATTCTCAACTAAGTTGCAGCCGAACAATGTCAATCACCACTGGAAGATAAGTGGATGATTATAGTGTTAGGAGCAATGGTCTGGCAGAAAAGGGTAGGAAATACATTCATTAAACTGGGTTTGCAGTTATATTGAGGCTGTAAATCTTATTAAGAGGGAGGGTCAGCTGTCTTACAGAGCCTGCCTATAACTGTTGACTCAGTGGCACATTCCCACATTGGGGAATTTGAAAACCTGGGACTAACTGTGTAAGGGGGTGCACAGAATTGATATATATATAAGAGCACACACTATTGAAAACATAGGAGTAGGGTTGCAGTGGGCTGATTATTCACTTAAGCCCGAGTCTCCCAATATAGAACAGCTGGAGCCTGAACTCCAAGGAGAGCCAGGTGAGCCAGGTCAGTCACCTGTGTCTTCTCACAGAAGCTAGAATGTGTAGCCCCAGACTGTGAGATTTGAAGCATCTGCCACCACCCCCATTCAGGCCCAAACCGAGAGACAACTGAATATCATCACTAAGCAGAATTTAAGCACATGGGTTTGTAACAGCAGGAGCAAGGACCCAAGGTAAGACTCTGCGCTGGAAAAGCAAAGAGAACAGCTTCCCACTAGAGATTCTGTCTCTGCTATAATCCAAACCCATCACCGCATTTAGTGCTCACATACAGCCTAGTGGTTGAAGCTGGCACAAGACTACCCGAGGCAATTAAGCCAAGAAATTGACCTAAGGGAGAGGATCGCTGTGAACCCACCAACAACTCTGGTACTGAGCACAGTTGGAAGTTGTGTCCCTGACATTCAAGGGAGGTGACCCTCGGTGTGCTACTGCCCTGGATCCTGTCTACCTGTTACCTCTTGCCAGTATCAGTGGCCACCTGAACAGGCATATTTGGAACCAGCCAAGGGGTCTTTTTCCACATTTCAAATGTGACTACAGGCCCTTGGAAAGCTTTAAGGCTCCAGGTGATTGTATCTGTAGTACCTAATGGATAGAAGGACTTGCCCAGCTAGAGAGTGGGGATTAGACGGATGCCTGCTGTAGCAACTGTCCTCCTGCCTCTCATAAAAACAGCAGTGTCTACAAGGTAGGTGACCTTAAGCCCGTGTCAAATAGTATCACTTCATATAATACAACTCTTTCCTTTCCATATTTCATTTTAGTGGTGGGAAAGCAAGCAATTTTGCCACTAAAATGTCTATAAGTCTGAAAAAATTTTTATAATAGTATAAATAAATTGAATCAGTGGCTTTAATGGTTTCCAAATGCAAAGGCATTGTGATCTGATCAGGTGTATTTTAGGAGGCTATTAAACGTCTCCTTTTTACTTGGCAGTATAGGGTATTTGGAGCAGAGAAGCTAGCAAGAATACTGGACATGGTGAGAGAAAAATTAACTTTGTTTAGCTTCCCTACTAAAGAATTGTGTTTCTCTGTATTTCTTGCCACAGGTAGCTTAGTTTTATGTGTGATATAATAAATGGCTTGGAGTAGACAGGTATTTTCTACACTTTAGTCATTTATAAAGTCATGATTTTTGCCAGTCATATGATATCGTGCCACTTATTTCATAATACTTTCGTTCATGTAAATACCTTTTATTTGAAAATGTACTTGAGCAGAATTTTGCCTTCCTAGTCAGGATTTACCCACTCACCTGAAACAGATATTTCTCTGAAATACGTAACAGCTTTACTTCTCACCTGAAACCATGAAATATATAAACAAAACACAGGTTTTCCCTGTTTGCCAAAAGCCATGTCCTTGTGAACCCTTTAGTAGCCAAAGCAGTATGACAAAAAGACAATACTATGAAAAGACTTTTGAGCATAACCAGACTCTACAAATAACCTACAAAATCATATAGAGTAAGACATAAATCCTAAAATAACACCAACATATAGTTAAAACAAGAGTATGATAAACACACCATTGTATAAAGTAGAAAGAATATACATTCAAGTAGTTCCACTTACCAGAACCAGGAAGACACTGAAGACTGAGGTGGTGATGATGGCGAGTTAAGCTGGTTCCTTGGAGTTTGGGTGGTGGGAGATACAGGAAACTGAGGTATAGAAATGAGAGCAAGAGGGCTATTATTAACATAAGAGTCTGAATCCACTATGGCAGGAAGGTCACTAATGCTGCCACTTTCTCCTGTCTGTCTCATCATTAAAGTCTCTCACTTTGTAGTGGCCCATGGGACTGGAAATATGACAGAGGGCTTGACTGCTTGTGCTTGCATGTTTTCATCACACAATTCTTTGTAGGCAAATATCTTGCAAATCTACCCTAAATCTGTGTGACCTTTTGAAATTAAAGTATTTTTCTGCAATCATTGCAGCCTGATCAACGTAGGGAAGCTTTTACCCAGGGCTTCCAGTTCAGTTCACCACCATGGAAGAAATGCAAGCATTTTTACACTAAGTATAACACCCTTACAAGTTCTCTTAGGGTTTTCTGATACCTTAGTACACATTTGCTAACAGAGGCATAAAACAAATCGAGACAAAGCACAAATACTCACAGAGTTCAAAGTCATGCAACCCCAGGAAGGAGCTTGGCGTTTCTGCTCTCTCTGCGGGTGTTCGTTCAAAAACAAGTGCCTAAGCCTCTGTACTTTTAGCTTTCTATCCCAAAAGTGAAATCCTCTTCTAATTTCTTTCCCTTAGCAAAATCAGGGACTAAGCTATGTCTTTTGCAACAGTGAGTGGCTTCCAACCGCAGCGGCGCCATAACGTGAGGCGTTTCCCAGGCAGTTATGCACACTGGATACCAAGCAAAAATGACCAGTGACTCCTCAGAGAAGAAGCAAATGCGGTGACCCACGCGGTTCTTCAACTTAGTGTCTGGGAAGAGCTTTTCTGAGTGGTGCAGGGATGGAGAGACCCCGCCACAGGCCACAGTCACCCAGAGTTGAATGGAGAATGGCACCAGGGCAGCCTAAATACTAAATACTGGAGGGGAAACAGCTGTACAGAGAGAAAACTCCAGATTGCTGAAGGTTCCCTTTTGTACTCAGGTGAATAGGATCAGTGCACACACGTGAGAAAAAGGGGCAAAGCTCGGGAAAGGAGCACCTGAACTCACTAGAGGGCACAATCAGCAGGGATCATGGAGGGCAGGGGAGAGGCCAGGAGTCCAGCCTCCAGCCCTCCAGGTACTAAGGCCACGGAAAGGAAATGCCTCAGGAGTGGGAGGAATTAACCCCAGACTAAGTTCTGCTCTGGTCTCATGTAGCAAAGCTGATAGGATCAAACTATTTCCAAGTAACAATTATACCCCAGAAAAAAGTTCAAGAATCTTTATTTAGAAACCTCAGGTATCCAGCACCAAAATAAAACCCCAAATTGCAGTATCCAATCAAAATTGCAAGATGCAAAAAAATATAAAAAGGAAAAAAAAAATCAGTTTGATGTAGTCCCAGCTGTTTATGTTCTCTTCCTGGGTGTTGGAGATATATCTGCAAAATTATCACAGAATCCTATGTGGTGAAATGCTTTGCCTTTGTTTTTTATGTTTTTTTTTTATGTATGTATTTTATGGCTTCAGGCCTTATGTCCAAATCTTTTATCCATTTTGAGTTAACTTTTGTGCATGGGTTGAGATAGTGATTTAGCTTCATTCTTTTGCAAGTGGCCGTCCAGTTAAGAAAACTAATTTAAATATAAATATAAAGACACAGGTTAATAGTAAAAGGGTGGAAAAAATATGTCATTTAAATGAAAAATGAGGACTTGTAAACACTATAAGTACTAGGCCTGCTGCACAGGAATCACAAGGGAATTTTTAAAAACCACTAATTCCTGCGTCCTCCCTGGTGGGGCAAAGGGTTAGGATGCAGCACTGCAAGCTAGCTGCAGCCACTTCAGCATGAGTTTGATCCTTCAGCCCCAGAGGTGATCCACAGAGTGTGGCAGACCTCTCCTAACCTGCCCGCTGCTCCCCTCAGCAGTGTACTTCATCGATCTGCCTGTTCTGCTCCCCACTGTCTCTGGTGAATCTTCTTACCACCCCTGCACCTCTAGCTTGTACCCCAGTTGTAAATGCATAAATAATAAATAAATCTTAAAAAAAAAACAAACCACTAATTCCTAAATCCTAACCCACATGTAGGGAATCAAAATTTCTCTTTCAGATGTGAGAACCTTGTATTTTAAACAAAGAGATAATAGGAATGTCCTAAGATTGGAAGGAACAGTGTCCCCCTGTAACAGGCTGGTCCCCAGGAAACGGGGAGGTTCTAAATCCCTGCCCTCCCAGAAGGAGGTGGAGCTGAGCAGAGAGGAGAAAATTCTGGAGAGGAGACATGTGAAGAAAGTGTGCTTGCTTCTTGGTCCTAAACTGGTTAAAAAGATGTGGGTGAGAAACCTGTGAAGAGGTTGTCTAGGGCAGTGTTTATCTTGATTTTGCTCTTTTCCTCCCAGAAGTTGCTTTAGACTTGTGGCAGGCTTTTAGGCCTTGCTTTGGGCCAATCCCTTTGGGTGGATTTTTACCCACAAGGGGATGGGTAACTTTGGGTGTTTGATTTAGAAACTTTATTCTTTATGTTTGCTGTATTGCACACTGATTGTATTCAAGTTCCTTTCCTTTAAAGATCTTACATGTCTTGTCTTGATGCAGTTGATGGTAGAACCTATTCAGAGAAGGCAGGTTTAGGGTTCAGCTGTGTCCTTATTTCCCTGCCCTGTAACACCTCTAAGTGGCATTTGGTCCAGTGACATGACTTCTGCATCAGAAAAGCAAGGAAGGCTTAGTCCTGGACAGCAGGACTCTCAACTTTAGTGAGACTCTTGGCTCCCTGTAACTCAAGTAAGCACTCAACATGGACCATTAAAGAGTCTGAATAATGAGGATACCAATATAACCAACATGGATGAATGATAGAGATCTTCCATGTGTCTTACACTATTATAGAGGCCTTGGAGATTTACTGCCCCTTTCTAGGTAGGTTAAGGAATCTGATTATGACCAGGATTGGATTTTCAAATTTTCTAGCCAGAGGGAACTCAGGATGTGATTTAATATGTTTCATTTTCATTTCTATTTCTAAACCATACTTTATTTAGTTATAAATGCCTTTATTTATCTCTTGAACTATGCCCCAAATTTATGTTGACATCTTTTCAGACTATTCTCTAAAATGAATTTCACTGGGAATAAAATATTCTTCCAAGTCTTTGGTTTTGTTAGTTGTTCATTAAGAAGTTAATCCTGGGCCCTCCCTGGTGGCGCAGCGGGTTAAAGCACTGCACTGAGAAGCTAAAGCCACTTCCGCATGAGTTCGATTCCCACCTGCCCCGGAGGAGACCACATGGTGTGGCAGACCTCTCCTGACCCGCCCGCTGCTCCCCTCAGCAGTGTACTTCGTAGATCTGCCTGTTCTGCTCCCCACTCTGTCTCTGGTGAATCCTCTCACCCTCCGCATCTCTGGCCTGTACCCCAGTTCTATATGAATAAATAAATAAATCTTTAAAAAAATAAAATAAAATAAGAAGTTAATCCTTCCTGAACATTGGAATTTTGATTTGCAGGCTCATTATGAAATCCCTTCTAGTTTTTTTTCTCACCCTGACAGTTTGGTATTGGTCTCTACTTAGCTCAGTCTTCCTATTCCTAAAGCCGAATTGAGTTTGGGAAATATTTCTTGCTCCTCCCCGCTGGGACCTTGAGAGATATGGCAGCTTCTTTCAGAGTGGAGGAAATTGGCTCAGTTCCTGGAGTAGTATTTTTTCTTTGTCCCCCTAGGCTCACAGCTTCATCTGAGGCATACTCCCTACGGAGTGGAGAGTCCTGTCTGCCTCTGGCATCAAACAGAAGGCCTGCTCTACTCCAAGTCCCACTCACATTTAGAACTTCTTGTCTCAACAGGGACCAAACTCCCAGTCACCACTGCCTATTTATGGAGCCCAGACAATGCACAAGTTATGTTTTCTCTGTGTCTGGTCCACAGAGATATTTAATTTATAGCAGAGTCTGGTTGGGTTTCCCTGGTTTTCTTTTTCCCCCTCTCTCCCTGCCTTCCTCCCTCCCTGCCTTCCTTCCTTTCTCCTCCTCTCTCTCTCTTTGCCTTTATAAGTATTTCATCTGCTTGCTTTGCATTTAGGCAGAAAGATAAACTCACTGTCTTTGGATCATTATTCTAAATGAATGCCCTTGAAAATGCTAAATAAGTGTCATTTCTAATTCCACATTTTTTTAAATTTTATTTATGTATTTATTTATGCATATAGAACGGGGGTACAGTCCAGAGGTGCAGAGATGGTGAGAGGCTTTATCAGAGACAGAGTAGGGAGCAAAACAGGCCAACAAGTGAAGTACATTGCTGAGGGGAGCAGTGGGTGGGTCAGGAGAGGTCTGCCAGGCCATGTGGGTCATCTCGGGGTGGGAGTTGAACTCCCACCCCCATGCTGAAGTGACTTTAGATTCTTAGTGCTGTGCTTTAACCTGCTGCACCACCAGGGAGGGCCCTAATTCCACATTTTTTGAGTAAGGCCTCACTAATAATGAAGGATAAGGATAGAAAAACTGAAAAGGAAGCACCACAAAACCAGAAAACTGGCTCATACAATGCCAAGAACTGGAGGTGGGGGCAGAGGAATTAACATTACCATTAACCCAGCTATAGGACCTGGATCCTAGGCGCCAGTACCTAGGTCACAAAGCACAAGGCTCTAACAGACAGCTGTATGGGTGTCAAGAGCACAGCCCTGGAGGTGAAGCTATGGAGATTGAGGGCCATTGTAGAAATCCGCTCCCTTTCTTGAATTCTACATCTTTTATTCAAAGTCCCCAACAAACAAACCACTCCCAGAAGGAGTGAGCTCCTCCCAGAAAGAAGAAGGCATTATCAGTGCAATCCCTGCAGTGACAGAGGTAGCAGACCTCTGCCTACTTGTACTTCTTTTGGCCAACTCTGTCCCTCCACAGGGCAGCAGGCTCCTGCTTGCCTGCAAAGACCAGTACCATTCCCGGGCTTCTCCTCACTGACCTCCCTCAACAGAGGCAGCTCTCTTCAAAGCTACCAGCCTATCGCAGCAAACCTGTCCCTTTGGGGGCAGCAATTCCACCTGTTTGTGTCTACACAAGTGCCCTTAATTTTTCTCTCCCTTTTATAATAAACCTGCCCATTTGGATATAACTAACATTACTGTGTTGTGGAGAAACTCTCTGGTGCTGGTGAAGGGGAGCCATTGTGAAACTTTTTCCAGAGAACTCAAAGACCCCACTCTCTAAACCCAACAACTCCAAAAACAACAATCACTACCATGGTGGATTTATGATTATTTCTCCACTACAGTCTGAATATTTATTTCTTCTATTAATATTTGTAGCTTTTATACAAGTTGGTGCTCACTGTTTTGTTATAAATGATATGTATGTGCATATCCTTTTTTCCCCAGGTAATCTGCTTAGAAATTAAAAGCAGAGACCATGACTTGGCATTAATGTATTCCCCAAGGGACATTCTTCTATAGCCACACACAGACTTCTCAATAAATATCAATTACCAGATTGATGTACCTGACACACTTCAAATTTCCTTAATTCCTCCATCAAATGCACTATGCTGCATAATAAAAATAATTATTTATCCAGAGGTAATGCAGAAATACAAATTTGATGCATTTTACACCATATACAATATATGTACATATTTAACATTTTCAGGACTTTTTTGTTTTCTTACTACAAGCTTTGAAAGCTAATGCCTACTGACCTTTCAACTTGGAAAACATTTTAAGTTGTCTACAGTCCTTTTCCTAGTGATAGAGAGAGAGAGAAATCTCCAGAGAAGGGCCTCCAGCAGTGCCCATCAGGAAGTCAGCTACCTGTGACCAGGGAGTGAAGTACATTCTTTCTCAGAGCAGGTGTTAACCTACCCCAGCTCACTAAGTGCCTGCAGGCCTCTACATTGGGGAGATAAAGCTGCAGCCTGTGTGGGGTCCCTTCCCCTCCCCCACAGAGCCATTTGTTACTGGGGATACACCCCCTCCAGGAATCTTTCAATGCTTTTCAAAAGGTGGGCATGCACAATGCACCTGACCTTGTTCAAAGACAGGGGCTGCACTGCCTCAGGCAAAGAATGAAGAAATACAGAAAATTACATCTCTTTCCAGACTTTTTTACTCCATTGCATGGAAAGACTCCCGTGTTTGTCAACCAAAAACACGGATTAATTCTTTTTTTTTTTCTTTTCACTCTAGTAAATGAACTAATACACACGGCAGTTGTTAATGATTCAGCAATAAAAAGCTTCCTTTTGATAAGATGCAGCCGGTGGGAAAAAATGTAAAACTTTTGTGTCCTCTGTGCTTTAGATCATTTATTTACCTCTGAGAAAAATGTTCTTTGTGGCCCCCTTGTTGAATCAGTGCTGGGCTTTGTGCAAAGCATGTTTTATCCTGTAGAAGGGCTCTTCGGAGAGCATTTACTCAGAGGAACAAATGTCTCAGTGTGCTCACTGAGGTGGGAGTGCTGCTTCCAAGGTGTGACATCTGCAGAAGAAACAGTCAAGCACTTTAGCCAACTAGTCCTTCTCACTACAGGGTTCACTCACAAAGTAAAGTAGAAATTTCGCTCCTACTCAGACCTGTACGGCCCAATGCTAACTGCATTTTAATTATAAAATGGCGAAAGGGAAATGTGAAATCAGTGTGAGGTCACCACTGCCACCTGCCTCCGCCCCCTCCCCACAACTTTGTAGTGACTGGCACAGAGGCGCAGACTATAACTGGAGACATCTCTAAGACATGCGTGTCCAGATAACTCTGTGAGAAAATGAGGGATACTCATCAATAGCAATTTGCTCGATGACGAAAGGTTACCCTTTCACAAGGTTTCCGTTCAAGTTTCAGCTTAAAGGCAAACTGTAAAGTCACTGTATTTCTAAATCTCTGTAAAACTGATTTAAAATTGATGGGCAGATATAACACACATGCAAGTTAGGAGCAGGACATTGGGAATTTCCAGTGAGTTCGAAAGGTGACAAATGTAAACGTGAGATCTGTCTTCGAAAAAAGTACCATCGACTATACTTGCTGGAAGATTTAGTTGTAAACATTAAGACTTGAGAGGCAGGGGTCAGTGCTGCTTGATTTGGCAGAGCCTAGTGCTGGGAGAAGGTGTCCTCAATGAACTCAACAAAATCATGTTTTATAGACTTCACCCCAACCGTAGGCCAAGAGACCCAAGACAAGGCACCGAGGACTGCAAATCCCACAAAGTCATCACCACCTAAGGGTGACTTGCTGGGAATAAGGAGTAGAGTTAAACAGCCAGGCTTGGTATATAACCAGACATGTGGGCCTTGGGGGTGATTGGGTTTTCGTAGGTATTCAGTATGCTCTTGGGGGTTCAAGCTCAGGGGAACTGGTAGGATGCATTCATCAATATGTATTTCTCTTTTGGCCCAGGTTATTTTTCTTCATTTCCCCTTTTTGTAAATAAACCCTTTATTAATCTTTTTGTGTGTGCCTGCAGTAGAGTCTCATTTGTAAGTCCCTTTTTTTTTTTCTTAAAGATTTTTTTATTCATGTATACCAGAACTGGAGTACAGGCCAGAGATGGGAGGTGAGAGAAGTCACAAGAGACAGAGTCGGGAGCAGAACAGGCCAAAAAAAGAAAAAAAAAAACAAAAAACACTGCTGAAGGGAGCAGCAGGCCAGATAGGACAGGTCTGCCACACCATGTGTGTCACTTCCCGGGCAGGCGGGATTGAACTCATGCTGAAGTGGCTTTAGCTTCTCAGTGCTGCGCTTTAATCTGCTGCACCACCAGGGAGGGCCCCAGAAATTTAAAACATATTAAAAGGATCAGAGAAAAAGGTTGAAGAAATTAGAACAGAGAGAAGAAGAAAATAAAAGAAATATAAAAATGAGAAGGCTTAGGAGGTCTTGTGGGCATATTGTAAGGTAAGTGAATTAGTCAGGCTCATAGGCTTATATGCTGCTAGCTATCACCTGCGGCAGAGAATGCAGAATGGGCTTGGGAACATGGGCCTGGGGCACGCAGGCCTGGCTGTGGACACCTGAAGTATGATGTGGGCAGGCATACGTGTGCACACCTGAGCCTGGAGGCTGAGCCTATGAGGGTGATGGAATGGGGGAGACAGACCATGGAACAATGCCAGGGAGAGCCCAAAGAGAGAATGAAGATCCTCTGGGGGCTGGGAAGCCAGCCAGCGGCCTGGCCCTCAACCCGCCACCTCCCTGCCTTGCCAGCCTGCAGGATTGTCTCATAATAACTGGCATAGGAAGATCATTAAAGCCCGAAAAAAGCCACTGAGGGCTCAGGACTCTCCTTTACCGGTATATATCTGAATCGATAGAGATGTGTCCTGTCCTTGCTGGCACAATACATATCATTTCAAAAACACTTAGACAAAAAAGAATAAGAAAGTTTCAAATCAATAAATTTTTCTCCAAACTGATGAACACGAATTTCCAGACTGACCTCTCAACATCACCCTATGTACAACAAACCACAGCAGGACAAAGTGAAAAAAGATGACTAACAAGGCATCATTGTGGTGCCTTTAAAACATGTTTAGAAAGTCAGACACATTCTCCATCCAAAAGTGGAACTTAGTGACTTGCTTGCACCAGTAAATTTTGACAAAAGGATGCTTTCCGACTTCTAAAGCTCAGTCGTGAAAGGCATTATGTCACAGAGGACTTCCACCTGGCTCTCTCCAGATGTACCCACTCAAGCAGTGGCTTCCATCTCATGAGGAAGTCAAGCAGCCCCTCAATGCAGGTGTCGGTACTTCAGACCCAGCTAAGGCGACAGAGGGGATGGGACAGCCAGCAGCCGCTGAGCAGACATGCACATGAGCACACCTTCTGAGGACTCCAGGCACCAGCTGCCTCAGCTGATGCCAAGATGTGCAGAGACAAGCTGTCACTGCTTTGTCCTGCACTGTTTTCAATTTATTTTTGTGTAAAGTGCAAGCAAAAATGTGAAGAGGGGGCCTCCCTGGTGGCTCAAGGAGTTAAAACACAGCACTATGAAGCTATCTGCAGCCCCTATCGCATGAGTTTGATCTCCAGCCTGGGAACTGACTCACATGGCGCATCAGACCTCTCCTGTCTGGCCTGCTGCTCCCCTCAGCGGTGTATTTCAGTCAGTTGGCTTGTTCTGCTCCCCACCCTGTCTTCTGGTGATTCCTCTCACCGCCCCTGCACTTCTGGCCTATACTCCAATTTTCTTTTCTAAATAAGTAAATCTTTTTAAAAATGTGAAGTGAACAGGAGGTACCATTGAATGGGTTATTTCATAGAAAGACCTGGGATATATGCAAATTTGCTTTAGTGGCCTCTATAGGTAACTTTGGGTTCCTGTATGGTGACTTAAAGAGCTTTTTAAGACAAAGCTGTCTCTTTGTCCAATATGTCAGTTGGATATTTTCTAGGAATTGATGATTTAATTTCTGGATTTTTATAGGCTTTCTTGGATTTTTATAGGTTTTATCATGCTTTTTTTATCCATCTGGCACTTTAATATTTCTTTATTATCTCCTTGGAATGCAAATTATTATCATATAAGGTTTCTTTACTTCTTCAAGGTCTTTACTTCTTAAGGTTTTTCCTTGAATTTATAAAAATAATTTAATCTTTTGGATAACTTAGAGAAAAAGATATAGTAAGCACAGTTCATTTTCTCTATACGCCTCTCAAATTACAATTTATTTTTTTATATTTTTATTTTATTTATATATACAGAACTGGGGTACAGGCCAGAGATGCAGGTGTGGTGAGAGGATTCACCAGAGACAGAGTGGGAGCAGAACAGGAAAATTGAGGAAGTACACTGCTGAGGGGAACAGTGGGCGAGGAGAGGTCTGCTGTGCCATGTGGACGGAGCGGGGCAGGGAGCCAACAGTCACTGAAGCGGCTATGACTAGCTTATAGTGCTGAGTCCTAACCCGATACACCACCAGGGAGGGCCTCAGAGTACAATTTTTAAAATACATTCAATGCCAAATTCCTTGGCTCCTACCAGCCTCATAGATTTAGGTAAACCTTGATCTAAACCCTAGTTCTCAGAATATGCTATTTCTGAAAAAATTAACTTCACCTTAGTGAGCTCTGCTGACTTTTTGGATGAATGATTGAGGAAGCCAACTGTAACCAGTAGGATATTTATTAATTTAGTTTTTTATTATAAAACTTTGTATATAGCAAATATACAATAATATGATACATTTTCTCTCTCCAGCATGTAGTCATCACCTCACTTCACTGGAGAACTAGAATAATAAGTGAAAATAAAGACTGGCATGCTGAAAGCAAGTGGTTAAGTGAAAATCTTGATTTTTTTTTTAAAGATTTATTTATTTATTCATACAGAACTGGGGTACAGGCCAGAGGTGCAGAGGCAGTGAGAGGCTTCACCAGAGACAGAGCGGGGAGCAGAACAGGCAGATAGACAAAGTACACTGCTGAGGGGAGCAGCTGGTGGGGTCAGGAGAGGTCTACCGTGCCATGTGGTCACCTCCAGGGCAGACGGGGATTGAACTCATGCGGAAATGGCTTTAGCTTCTTAGTGCTGTGCTTTAACCCGCTGTGCCACCAGGGAGGGCCGAAAATCTTGATTTTAATGCTTAGAAATAAGAAATGGATTAAAAGTAGAGGACTGTGGTACCAATCAGTCCCTGTTACTCACGGGACTGCTATGTCTCCTCCCTCTAAGAAATACCACAAAAATTAACAAAACTTATAAATAAGGGGGAAAGTGGGCAATATAACCTTTCAGTGCCAACCAAGGTCAATATCACCCCAACACTGTAAAGGAGGATGTACTTGATTACACAGTATTTATAATGATCCTGTGTTAACTGTGGCTTTTTGTCTGCTAAAAATGAGAATAATTGGAAAAATATAACCCCAAGTTTTATGGTTTATGGACAAGTTTTGTACCAAACCATCTTATGCTAATTAACACATATATACTCCCACTTCTCAAAGGCTCTTTGGGTTACTTTTATATTTTAGTTTTCCCTTATCAAATAGTGAGTTGAATGAGATTTTTAAAGCACATCTGTCTTCTATTTTCAAGAGATTCGTGTTACTGAACTCTGAGAATTATACCTGCAGTGATTGAGCCAACGAGAGCATCTGTGACCTACCAAGGTTTCCAAGTTTGTTGGCTACAAGGATTTTGAGAATTGAACATCTTCCTTTCAAGGGGTTTCAGGGTAAGAGTGGAAAGAAAAACAGGGTCACAGCGTCACTGTCATGAAAGGGTTAAATCTTCCACACATAGAACCAGGGGTCAATAAAGTGAAATTTCCAACCCCCTATACTAACTCACTTGTGAACTAGTTGATTCTTCAGTAGGAAACTTTGTACACAACCATCAAAGCTTTGTGATTTTTTTCTGGGGTTACCAGTTATATATATAGTGGCCTTATCCATAACTTCACCCACACTCACACACACAAGGATACTTTGATCATCTCCGAGGCTGCTTGTTACTCTTCCCCACATACAAAAGTGTCACATGAAAGCTTTCATGGAGGAGAGGAAATGGCTCTTGAACAGTGGGGTCTAGTCCCTTCACTCTACAGCCTCTTCCACAGAAGTAACAATAGCTCCAAGAAGAGCTAAACCTAAAAATCTGGCAAATAACTTTCCATTACATCTAAGAATTGAGATAGAATGTTTATTTTAAGACAGAAATAGCCATTTGAGATGGAAGGGCCAGATGCAAGATAAGGGGAAAGGAATGTGGCCAGCCACTGTGACTGAGGGCAAAGAGGATGGCTGGGAAATAAGACTCAGAGAACATGGCCAGAGAAGGCCTCCAATTAAGAGTTTTGGGGCTTTGATGAGAATTTCCCTGTCCCCAGGGCCACCTGGGTGTCCCCAGTGCCACACCAATACCCAATGGAGTCTTCATTATGTCTTTCTGGGAGAGACACATATGTAGCCCGTTTACAGGAGAGTCTTGTGGAGATTTTAGGTAGCTTCTCTGTTTCTTCCTTTTAAATTTTAAATTAATGTTAGTAAAGGGACTATAAGTAAAGAGAATCTTGGTTGCTTATTTTTTTCATATTTCCTAATATGAAAAATGATGATGTTTGCTGTAGGACAAAGGTTTTCCTTTTAAATGATTAAAAGAAATTGTTAGCTTGAAGGGAACACATTTCACATTTTTTTTTAATGGGTCTTTGTAGAGACCATCTTTTAGGATGATTCAGCTCATTCTCCTAAAGTACCATTAGGTCGGTTGGAAATGCTGTTTATAGGTTGGAAATGTGGTTTATAAAATTAGCCACAGTTAACAACTCTAGCATGTTAATTACTAAATGAATCTGTTCTTAATTTGTAGCTGGGGGCTTCAGTTGTTGGCTCTTAGCTGTCAGAGCCCCCACCTTTGCTTCAGGGTTCCTCATGATTGCTTTAGGAGCATGGCAGTTGCCACTCCCAGCGCCAAAACACACACACACACACACACACACACACACACACACAGACGTCCAAACGTTCTTTTTCCCAGGAGCTATGCTGAAATACTCTATCAGCAACACTCTCAGATGAATGTTCTAGGTCCGTGATTATAAACTGTTCCTGCTTTCAAGTCTTGGGACTAACACATAAATGCATGTATAGGTGCTTTGCTTTTAAAACATTTCTCATATCTTTTGTCTTATTTAATCATTACAACCACTCTGCAAAGTAGCCACTGTTATTAGTACCATTTTAGAAAGTGTCTAGCTGGGAGAGTTGGAGGCTTGTGCTAAGACTTCTCTTCTGGTAGTGATGACCTCTGTGCCCTAAACACACTAAACAGAATCACTCCAGGTTAGCCCTGGAACAGGTCCTGTTGCTTTTTTTTTTTTTTTTTTTTTTTAAGGAATATTTTTATTTGTTAAAGAACTGGGGTGTAAGCTAGAGGTACAGGGGTGGTTAAGAGGATTCACCAGAGACAGAGTGGGGAGCAGAACAGGCAGATCAACAAAGTACATTGCTGAGGGGGAGCAGTGGCAAGAGAGGTCTGCTGCACCATGTGGGTCAGCTCCCCAGCCACGGGTTTGAACTGGCATTGAAACGGCTGCAGTTAGCTTTGGCAGTACTGTGCTTTAACCCGTTGCACCACAGGGAGGACCTCTTGGTCTGAGGCACTGCTGTCTCTTTTGGGCTCAATCCACTCTTACTGTTTATTACATAGCGGTGTTCCCAAAGAACTGTTTAGCTGTTTCTTTCTGTCTTGTAGCTCAAATCTACTCCATCTATTTTAGCCATCACTCCTTTAGCTAATCTAAACCTTTATTTTTTTCTGATAGAATTAACTCTTTACAAAGTAATTTTTTTTTTAAGATTTATTTATTTGTGCACACAGAACTGGGGTGCAGGCCAGAGGCTCAGGGGCAGTGAGAGGCTTCACCAGAGACAGAGTGGGGAGCAGAACAGGCAGACTGACAAAGTACACTGCTGAGGGGAGCAGCGGACAGGTCAGGAGAGGTCTGCCACGCCATGTGGTCACCTCCAGAGCAGGCGGGAATCAAACTCATGATTCTAGATTCTAGATTCTCAGTGCTGTGCTTTAACCCGCTGCGCCACCAGGGAGGGCCTTTACAAAGTAATTTTAAAAGCAGGATATTAATTACCAGGACTTGTTCACTTGGTAAGTAATTTAACTTCTCTAAACCTTATCTATGTCTATTGACATAGTTATTATTAAATATTCTTATTTTATTCAACTGGCTATAACCTTTTACTATTATTTATTTTAGTATTCAAATTGTCCCACATTTGGTGGCAGCTTTATAAAGCCAACTCATATGTCCTGTAGCAGCTCCCCATAATTATTTGAGTATTTCTTTCACAATATGCTATTCCAGGTTATCTTGTATTTTTCATGCTCCAGCTCAAGAATCAGCCATTTCTCTAAAGAGCCCTGGGCAATTTTGTGTAGAGTGGAATTTAGAAACTAAATCCAGGGATGGCAGGCTCCTTTTACTGGGGTGTGATTGTTTCTAGACCTTCTTGGTAAACAGAACTACTGTGAAGTCTATCTATATTTTGATGTTTATCTGCATCTATGTATAGAAAAAAATAGAAACACACACACACCATTTTTACATCTAAATTTAAAAATGCATTCATTTTGATTCTAATTCGTTACCTCAGGAACCATTTTATTCTTCCCAATTTCCAACTTAGTAATTCCTATCTTCAAGAATGAGAAACCTGGCAAATAAGTTACTACATTGTGGTTAATGTTTTCTGTCCCTCAGGGATCACTGACCTTTACTGTCTGATGTTCAGTATCTTGCAAATCATTGTTTCATTCAGATATTGTCCACTTTTGTTGTTATATCTTGTGGGAGGGTAAATTTGGTCGCTATTATTCTACGTTAGCTAGAAGAAGAGATCTACTACTGCTTTTTTGATGAACTTTTTAATGTCTTGTCATGAATACCTTCTGCACAGGCAGACGATATAGTAAGTTTGGTGCTTAATCTCTCAAGCATACCTGTAAGACCTCCCAGATTCCCAGGTTAACATGATTATATTTTATGTTTCTTTGTCAGATTATTTTATCAATGACTGCATCCCTTACTTGACTGAAAGATGAATAAGATATGGCATCCGTTATGTTTTTATTTTGTTCATCATTGTCTTTCCAGCTACTGGTATGTACTTTTTGTTGAATAGCTATTCATTAGCTATTATTCATTTCATAAATGAATAAATTTAATCTGTCAACAAGCACACTGTTATTCTTTTTAACGCAATATTCTAGGGAACTTTAACACTTCCCCGTTTAATTATTCTGCTTTCACAGCATCAATCCTATAACCAGTCTATCATTCATGAAAAATGTTGGTAAAGAGGCATTTGTTACAGTACATGGGAGTCAGTTTTATGGAGCTGCCACCAATTCTAGGACAATTTGAACACTAAAATAAATAATAGCAGCAAAAGGTGACAGCCAGTTGAATAAAATAAGAATAAATAATAATTGATATGTTTGTCAAACTTGCAAAAGTTTGCTTTATGTCTCTTGGCCAAAAAGGAAGGACTGGCTGCTGGCATCCTGATACCTTGGCCCCATTACCTGGGACATTCAAGGACCTCTGAAGGCACAACAGTAAGGCACTGCACAGAGGGCACTGAATGGAGATGTGTTGTCAGAGACTGTCTGATCTTAGATAAGTGGAGGTAATCTCCCACTGGGGAAAAGAGAAACACACAGTCATGCCGATGTCCTTGTGTTCAGGTTATAGGTTGTTCATTGTTGACTTGTCAAAAGAGCAGAAGAAAAACCAAGATTAAGCAAAGCTAGATTTATTAGATTTAATGTAATAATGGACAGTACTTCTTGGGAAGAGCCTTAGTCATAGACTTAAAATTGTAAAGTTAGGAAAGAGTATGAGAGACTGAACACACAAATGGATCATAGCCAGACTACATATAAGAGCAGAGCTCTGAGCCCCAACTCCTGCAGCAACCAGCCCAGGAAGCCAAATCACAATCTCAGAAATAATTAGCCCCAAGTCTACAAGCTCCCCTGATTTGGGGGAACACGCATACACACACACACACACTCAATATTCATTCAACTAACCAACCAAGACCAAATAAAGCAAAACGTGCTCCCCAAACTAAGTTCATAGGATACCCAGCTTCTATGTAGCCCACCTGTGGTAGTTCCATTATGCCCTCCAAACATCAGGCTATAGAAAGCCTGCTTTTATTTTTTTTTAATCTGAAGCTGTCCCACTCCTACTTGCTAAGTGCAAGTGTTGGTAGTCAACTCCTTTGCCATAGCAGGCTTTGAATAAATATACTTGTTCTCATCTGGGTTCCCTTCATTTATTTCCACAGGTATTTATGAAGTTTTTAAGAGTCTGGGCTGGGATTTCAAGGCAAGTCTTGAAAAGCAGGGACTGGTTGGAGTGGGCCAAGTTTATGACATAATAGTTTTGGAAGGCACAGTAAGGTGAGCGTCTTCAAGTACTCAGTTGATGAGAAGTTGTTAACCTTGAAATGCAAGCAGTTTAATAAGCTCATGGTCTTATTTTACCAAGAGTAGGTAACCCCTGGAGCAAAGAGCTAGGCCACTTTTGTTTGGTGTCAGTAATACTTAATATAGGGAGATTAAAAAAAGGTCCAAGAGAAAGTTAGCACTTAGGTCTGGGCATTATGTTGGCTTAAGTTCCTGGGATTGAGGAGAAGAAAACTTCATTATAATGTCCATCTTTGTCTTTTCTTCATTCACCCTAGATAACATAGTCACTTAAATAATATCTCAAAAACATAAATAATATCCACCCTTCGATACTGCTGTACTAACCCAGAGCGCTAAACCTGGATTAATCCTACAGTTTGTGTATTGTTTTTATCTCTTATTCTAAGAACTATCTTCTGTAGGTGGTAGTTACAGGAGCAGTAAACTCAGAAATGGCTGAAACAAGTTGGGGATGAGAAGGAACAAGCACATAACTGGTTTACAATGTCTGCTACGGGGACCAATGGAGAATGGTGAGACTTTAAAATTTACATTTAGATCTCAAAAATGTATCTTTTGAGTCTTGGATCTACATATCCAACTTCCTGCATAGCAACCCCTACAAGGATGTTCTACAAGCCTCCTCCATCTGCACATAAAAACTGAAATCACCAAGTTTGCTACTACATCTATCATACTGGCCTCGTGATTGCAGTCAGCACATTTTCCAGGCAGCTGTGACCACGGTTCAGATTAACATTCAATCCAAGATAAACCTCTTTGTCATCTGGCTAAGGTAATTTGCTCATAGTGTGGGACCCAGGACCTGAGCAATGGGGATAAGAAAAGTTGATAGGATGAAAACATAAATCTCTTGAAATCTTACCTGTCCTGGGTACAGAAGTATTATCAGTGGACAAAATTTGGCTAGTATTGATCATCTCAAGTATGGTTACAGCAACTAGGAAAAACAAAGGTAAGAAAATTTCAGACCTGAAGGTTTTCATTTTCTTAACATGCTACTTAGCATATATATACTTATACATATATCTATTCATCTTTCTCTAGGCTTTGTCTCCTTAATTCCATTATTTTCAGTTATTTTACGATAATCTGGAAACAACCTTAATTATGTGAAGAATTAAAACAATAATTCCATGATGGATGGTAACTGTATTTATGCACACACACACAGATATTTCCTGATGGAAACAAGATATAAAACTGATTGATGTCTTAAAGCACTGAGGGGTCTCAATTGGCAGCCAGGATTACTGCTTCCTAATAGGAAAAACTGATAGAGAAAATTTAGTTCTTATAATATATTCCATAACAGCAGCTTAGCTGTGAATGAATTTTTAAAAGTCACTTGACTGTGCAAACTGGTTAGGGCAGAAATATTTTAATGATATTTTAAGAGCTTAATGTCAACCATCAGTGTCCAATAAATGAAAATTACTTTTAGTGATACATCTGGAAATATGATGGTTTTTTTTTTAACCAAAATCTCTCAAGATTTGCATAAAATCTGGACTTTTATTTTCACTGTGTGCTTGTTATATAAACATTTGATATTTGTTGTAGAGGGAAAGAAGATAAATTAAACCCTACTTGGAATATTGAAAAATGAGTAAATGTTAAGCTATATTAAATTTACTGTTTACTCATCAAGAGACAGAAAGCAAGCAAATAATTTATTTAAATTTTAAAAAAATATTTAAAGAAAGGGCAATATTTTAATAAGTCAAAAAGAGAAAGGGAATATACATTGAAATAGGTAGCATCACTGGAATGAAAAAGAAGCTATTTTAAAGGGAAAAACACTCATCTGAAAGGAAAAGTTTGTTACATTCCTATGAAATTCCAACTTGCTTTTCATTCTTATCTGTTTGTAAGACATTGGGTGATATTTAGTGACTAAGACATAGAATCTTTTTTTCATGAAGGTTACACTTAGTGGAATTTTCATTAATTAATTCATGTACTCATTATATTACAGAAAATTAGGTTTAATTCTGTGACAGGAAACAGAAGATAATAAAGTTTTAAACAAGTGGCTAATGCAAATATGTATCATTGAGATCTCAACTTGAGACTGCACCATTATGAAAAAGCTCAAGTTCTTTTATCTTGCAGCTCTGCTACTCATAACCAGTGAATGTATTTAGCTCGTGAGTCTTTCTTTCCTTATTGTTTGTATCTACTATTCCCCTCTTTATTGTTGGGTTGTACTTCATTCAATGAATGTACTACAGTTTATCCTCCAAATGAGGGTCTTTTGGAGTTTCAGGATTTTAGTGATGAAAAGGCTATAAATATTTAATGAGTTTTTGTGGACACAGATCTTTCCATTTCACATGGGTAAATGTTCAGGTCTGGAAATATTGCTTCATATAGTTAAGTGTGTATTCAACTTTATAAAAGCTGTGAAACTATTTTTAGAGAAGTGGGACCATTTTGCATTCTCATCAACAAGTTCTGAGAGTTCCAGCAGCATTTTGTCCTCATGAACACATTGTATTGTCATTTTTTTAAAAGCCATTCTATTAAGTGGATCGTAGTAACTCATTGTGGTTTTTTTTTTTTTTAAAGATTTATTTATTTATTTGTGTACACAGAGCTGGGGTACAGGCCAGAGGTGCAGGGGCGGTGGATTCACAAGAGACAGAGTGGGGAGCAGAACAGGCAGTTCAATGAAGTACACGGCTGAGGGGAGCAGCGGGTGGGTCAGGAAAGGTCTGCCACTCCATGTGGGTCACCTCTGGGGCGGGGATCGAACTCATGCTGAGGTGGCTGTAGCTTCTTAGTGCTGTGCTTTAACCCGCTGCGCCACCAGGGAGGGCCCTCTCGTTGTGGTTTTAATTAGTTTTTCATTAATGACTGATGATATTGAACATCTTTTCATGTGTTCTTTGTCACTTATATATCTCCTTTGGTAAAATGTCTGTTCAAATCTTTTGCCCATTAAAAAAAAAATTGGTTGTTCCAGTGGCATACTGTCCAGTTACTAAAAAAAAGATTAACTCTTGCCATTTGCAACTACATGGGTGGAACTTGAGAGGATTATGCTAAGTGAAGTAAGTCAGAAAGAGAAAGACAAAAACTGTATGATTTCACCCATTTGTGGATGATAAAGAAAACAAAAGGAAACTGTTAGACTGACAATAAAATGGTGGTTACTAGAGGAGAAGGAGTGAGGGAAAGAAGAGGTAGAAGGTGCTGATTGGTTGCGGTGGGCTGTGAATGCACATTTGGTGAAAGGTGTGGTGAGAAAATGTAATCTTGGAATCTATACAGCAGCATTGTAAACTAAGTTACCTCAATTTATAAGAAAATCATTTTTTCTTGTTGTTTTGAGAGTTCCTTATATATAACTGAAAGTCCTATGTCAAATATATGATCTACAAATGTTTTTCCAGTCTTTTCACTGTCAATATTATTTGCAGAGCAAATGTTTACAATTTTGATAAATCCAGTTTATTAAGCATATCTGGATTGTGGTTTGTATCTTAAAATTGGATGTTTTACAATGTTAATAGCCAAACTTACAAAAAAAAAAAGAAGAATAAATTCCTCCTGACAACAGATTATTTAGTGGTACAATCGCAATGTGACACACAAAAAGAAGAAATTAATTTATGTTGGGAGAATCAAATGAGAGTTATGAAAGATGAACTTTGACCCATTAATATTATTTTGAAAACATGAACTGAAGTCTTAGATTTTGCATGATAATATCATGGAAGTGCTTGAAATAAAATGTTTCCTGGAAATTTCACATACCTATTTATATATTCACTCATTTGTTTATTTTAAAAATTTTACTGAGTGCCTACTACAAGCCAGGCACTGAGTTTAGATGTGGGTACAGAAATGAACATGATATGAGTCAGAACTTTGAACAAATAAATCAATAGATTAAAACACAATGTGGTGAGAACTATGGTTGGCATGTTTTCAAAGTAAACCATGCTTCTTTTTTGCACATGGAGTGGCTTCATCACACTTATCTCAGTTTGCAGTTATTTATTTGTGCGACTTGATTTAAAGTTTGTCTCTCTTGTGATGTGCTCCAGGAGTATAAATCTGATATACATTTTTTTAAATTGTGGCTGGCACATAATAGGATCTGGATTAACAGTTGTTGAATAAATATAGCACTTGCAATAGAAGTACAAAGAGGAGGAGTTGCTAATTCTGCCCCTGGCAGGTTTGAAGACTTCATAAAAAAGGTGACATTTGAAGTAAATCTTAAAACTGAGGCAAGAACTTGCTATTGGGGATGGGGGGTGGCACTAGAGAAAAATAGGAGGACAGCATTCATCAGCACTGCACAGTCTGAATTATGGACATGTGAAGTCACATAATACATGAGGGCAGACAAAACAGCACAAAACATAACACATGTGGGCAGGTTCATCCTGCATAAGGAAGGGTGGGAGTAGGGGATGAGGTGAATAAGGAATGCTGGTATCACATATGAAGGAACGATCTTGGCTATATTTGAACTGCATTGCAATGGAGTTGGGTGATTGAAGGATATCAAGCTTTAAGTAACATGATCACCTTTTTCATTATTTAAAAAAATAAATTATTATTGATGTGTCATTGGTTTATAACATTATGTAAGATGTGCAGCAGTATAATTGATGTCTGTATACACTACACCATGATTACCACCTAAGTTAGTTTCCACCCATCATGTCACAATTGCACCTTTGCAATCCTTCAAGAGAGATGGCAGAGCGGCAGCAGGTTGGACAGTGGAGTTGTGTTAAGCCTGCTGCTGGGAACTTTGCAAGAGATGACAAGGGTGTGGTGGAGGCAGAAGAGATGTTGAAGAAAGACAGATCTGAAAGCTATTCTGAGAGACAGAATTTATGGGACTTGGTGATTGATAAGATACCAAGGGTAAGCAGGAGAATTTAATATTTTAGCTATTTTGATGTATGTTGGGAGTTAACATTTAATTTCTCCCCACCCCAACTAATATGTACAGCATGTTGTCTAGGAAATAGGCTAAAAAGAAAAACAAAAAAAGCATCTGTTATCCAGGACACAGAAATAACCACTGCAACATTACAAGTGAATAGTTATTCTTTTACAATACATTTTGAAAAGTGATCCTAAGAATTTGATTTCTACCAAGCACTCGGAATATCATAAATTGCACTTTTTTGTTTGTTTAAAGATTTATTTTTTTATTTATGTATGCAAGCACAGGCCAGAGGCGGTCTGTGTGTGTGTATGTGTGTGTGTGAGAGAGAGAGAGAGAGAGAGTGAGGATTCACCAGAAACAGAGTGGAGAGCATAACAGGCAGATCTACTGAAATATATTGCTGAGGGGAGCAGATGGCTAGACAGGAGAGGTCTGCCATGCCATGTGGGCCAATTCCCTTGTCTGGGATGGAATTTGTGCTGCAGTGGCCGTGGGTATTTTCATAGTGCTGCGTCTTAACCCGTTGCTCCACCAGGGAGGCCGTGTGAGCTTCATTTTGAAGAAAATTTTCAGTTTTGACTAAATTATGAACTTGAGTCAATTAAAGAAATAAACTAGGTATATGGATAGCAAGAGGAGGATTCCCCCCTCCCCCCTGGAAATTAAATAAACGGCAATGCTGATGCCCAGAACATGTGCTCATTAGTACCAGATTCCAGCTGGCAGATGTAGCCTGCCCAGTGTTCAGGTTGGGTGTGATTAATTCATGTTCGGTTCATTCGGACATGCTGAGCCCTGCAGGAAGACAGCCACGCACACTGATTTTCTTCGGTGTTCTGAAGGAGTGCTAATTATTTTTGCCCACTTGAACCTTGAGCTTGTGTAAACCCGTGTACATAAATAACAAAAACCTTGAGATCCAGAAACTGTTATTCAAAAATAACCATCCAAACAGAACAGGGAGGGAAATTTTAAAGTGTGGGTGAGAGGAGGATATTTTTTCCGTTGTGAGGGAGTAGATTATAAGGAAAAGTAAAGGCAGGAAGATTCAGAAGAGCACAGTCCGTAAAGAAGTTCTAAGAATAATAAATCCAAGGTGGAGAGAGGAATCACAAGGGCTAGAGACGATTGTAGCGATTGGGGCTGCTGGTTTCAGTTAACAGACCCTCAGGCTAGTCATTCCGCCTAAGTAGTGTGAATGGTCTGGAGACCCCGGCTCCCTCCGAGAGAAGCCATGAACTGTCTCCAGTAAACCTGCTGGGAACTTACCCCACACCGCCCGAGATACTCAGATTCGGAGAAAGGTGGGCGGTGATCCGGTTCCACACTGAGGTTCCGGATTGGTAATGAAAAATCCAGGAAAGTCCAACGTGATTTACTACAAGCAAGTCAAAGCAGCATCTCCTGCAAGGTTGGTGGCTTTACCTCAGGGAAGGCTATGGCAGAGGATGAACTATGACCCCACCCCCACCCCGCACCCCCTCCACGACTCCCACTTTCTTATTGAAGACCCGCCTTCCACTCTCTCTCGCTTCCCTGCCTTCTCCCGGGTCGTTCGCCCCGCAGTCTCCGTCGATTGCAAACTGTGAATGGTCTAGGTCTATGCGGAGGTCGATTTGCCTTTTAAGCCCCGGTTTTTCGGAGCAGCGGGTTTCGCGAGGCTCTGGGGGCGGCAGGGATTAAGATTTGTCTGGGACCATTTCACACTGCCAGGCTTCCCACCATCACTCAGTGGCTAGCCTGGCTGAGGCGAGCGGCGTAGGGGGTCGCTCACAGGAAGGAATCAGTGCAACCTGAGCAAACACAGCACGTTTTGAAAGCTTGCTGGGAACCAGATTCAGGGGAGGTCTCAAATCCTCCCGGTTCTGCCTGCCCGCCGACTCACCCTGCCAGCCCCACAGCGGAATCAGGGGCCCACCTGCGTGGGGCCATCTGCCCCCGTGGGTCAGAGTTTGCAGACTTGGCTCTCAGGCTGACTCTTCCTAGTTGGGGTCGTGAGCGCGGGGCCAATGAGAGCGCCCAGAGCAGGGTTCGGCTCCCTCGCCCCTTCCCAAGCCTGCGAGCGCTGATTGGTCCCGCGGCCAGGGCGACCAGGCTGGCCGGCAGGCTGTAGGCGGCGGCGAGTGCCCGGCGCGAGTGGGAGTGGCGCGCGCCCCCAGCCACCCCCCGCCCCTTCCCGCCGCGCTCCCTCCCTTTCTCCTTACTCCTCCCTCTCTCGCTCCCTCCCTTGCATTCCCCGGCTCCAGCCGCGCGCTGGCGGGGCTCCGCATTGCACACTCTGGGGGCGCCGCAGTGTTCGTGGGATGGGGCAGCGGGCTGCCGCTGGCGGCCGGAATCCGCGCGCAGCCCGGGTGAGTAGAGGCGGACTTCCCGGGAGAGCACAAAAGCAGACGGGTTTGGTGCCAGAGGCCGGAGCTAACGCGAGGCCTGTGCCGAGCAGGGAGTAGGCAGAGTCCCTGGGAACTACCCAGTGGTAGGACAGATGTCCTGCCTGGGGCCAGCGGGGCTGGGAACCTCACCTCTGCATCCCACTCAGGGATTTATCCCCGAGTGGGCAGCCCGCGCCACGCGCAGCCTGGGCAGTCCAGAGGGGCGTGTGTTTGTGTGTGTGTAGTGTTGGCGCGCAGAGGGTGAGATGGAGATGTCAGGGGCTGCCAAGTTCAACGCTGAAAGAATCTTTCCCAAGAGTAAGCACCTTCCCAAGGCCAAGCGTGCGTCCACCTGGAACTCCAGCTGGAGGCAGTTCCTGGGCAGCGAAGTGGCAGTGCCCCACATGTTGCTGAGGGAGGGCAGAAATAGGGGTGGGTGGCAGTGGTGGTGGTGGCCCGCTGCTACCAACGGGAGCTGCTGCCTAAGGTTCCTTGAGCTGAGGCACCTCCAGTCATCGAGAATGCGCCAGGCACTGACCACCCACCCAGGGGCAAGGGGGCCCTCCACCCACAGAGCCTGAATTTCGCCTGGACTTGACTTGCCTACTTGGTAATAGCAGTTAGGTTAATTAACTTTTTGCTAAATAGTCGATTTTATTCTAAAGTTCTCCATCAGACACCCCCCTCCCCCCAAGGTCTCACCAGCTCTCTCCTCCTCCCCACCCCACCCCACTACTCTTTCTGGTTCAGTACTTGGTGTTTGAACATGACTGTGTCTGGCCTGGTCCCTGATTTCTTAAGTGTCACCAATCACTTGGCATTTCTTAGGGGACTCCAAGGACTTGTTATAATGGGGGGAGGGCAGGGAGGGCAAGTTAAGGGAAGCCTTTCTTTGGTAGAGATTTGTTAGTACAATAGCATTGACCTCCCAGAGTATATAACAAAAAGAATGTTAAACTTCTCCCACTGGTAACCTACCCAAGGTGTGACCTCCAAAATTCAATTTTCTTTGTGGGAGGCTAGGGAGTTTAGATTCTCCTGGGGGAAGCTTATTTCTTGTTAAAATGACTTATAGTGACATATACTTTGTTCTGCTCTGCTCTGGCCAGCCATTGCAGATGCCATGATATTATTAGAGCAATTCCTTTAAAGCTATTACATTTTCTTTAGAGTGAGAGAAACTTGAGGTATCCACTTAAAATTTTGGATCTGTACCTTATTTCTCTAGAAGACAGTAATAGTTACTGTATATGTGCTCACGTGTTACCAAGTTTGCAAAAGATATTTGTGCAATCGTCCATGAAATGGCTTAATGCACATTTATGTTAAACCCATTTAAATGTAAAACATCTATCTGTTTTCAATTTTAGTTTCCACCTTGACCAAAGGCACCAACTGAAACAGGACTTTAAAAAGGCTTCCTTGTTTAAACAGAGGTTTTACACAACTCTAGCCCTGAGAGCGCACAGTAAGCTTTCTGGACTTGCAGGCAAAAGGTGTTAAATATCGTGAATTGGTTCCCTGGGTTAGAAAGATCTGAAATGCTTTCAGACAAATAAAAGGTAAATACGATTCATCGGTCGACATTTTGAAGCTGTTGACAATCTTTGTAAGATGAATATTTATAGCACAGAATGCATAAATGGGTCTGATTATAGCAAACAATGCCAAGTGAAAAACATATAGTGCATCTTGCACTACAGTTTACATGGCACATTGAAATCTACTATGAAAGTGCCTGGAGGAAGTCATGTTTTTATCACCCCCGTTTTAAAGGTGGTGCAATTGAGGTTCTCAGAGATTAAGCGGCTTTTCCAAGGTGAATAGCAGAGTTCGAGCAAGTGGTTTCCCAATTTCTTACCCCCTTGCTCTTTCTTCCTTCCTTCATGCTGGGCTACATTTCCTACTTCTAATATCTGCATCTTTGTTTACTATTGTACTCAGCTTTGGGACCTGGATGTACTCTTCCCAATTGGCTTTGCTCTCTACCAAATATCATTTAGCTCTCAGCAGGGTGTGGGCTGATAAAATTTAAGGAGAAAGCTAATAATGGTGTTAAGGAACTAACCTTTCAAAGAAGTATTTTCCTTCAAAAATGTACAAATAATCAAAACCCTAGAGAATAATCTTATGGTAGTGTTTTAGGAAAGCCAAGGGTCCAGTAGTGACAAAGATGTTTGAGGAATATGAAGTTTCCCTTCATAAATAGAAACTGCTAATATATGCTGCAGACGATTACAATAAAATCCTGATAAATTTTATTAGTGTCATTCTTATTTTTAAAAGAACTGACCAAAAATATGAATTGTATAAATAAAACCAGAACCTGGAAAAAAGACAGCCACTTATCAAAAGTCCAGAAATCTTCATAATCTGGTGTGCAAATACAGCAGAAGACATTTATTAAAAAGAAATCATTTCTTTTTTACTTGCATAGTTAGTAGTAAGGAGCTTAAAGATATCTCCTATCTGATTATTTACTAAAAGCATATAATTTTAAGATCTTTACTTGCTCACAATACTGATTTGTGATATTGAATGACATTCTCCAAGATATAGAGAATTAATTTTGTCTGTAAAAATGTAGGTAGGTATTGGGTTTACTACTAATAAATCCTGGTTATAAAAAGACCTTAGGGTTCAAGTCCTGTCTTCACATATTCTAACTGTGGAAATTCAGAAAGTGATTGAACCTCTCTGTGCTCCAGTTTTATGTGTAAAGCTTTTATTAGGCAGATACCATGTATAGGTTTTCACAATTTTTAGTGAGTACCTACTTTGTAGCAAAACTAGGGATACACGGAAAAATTCCCTGCCAATGAAATTTACAGTCTATTATCAAAAATTAATGACATGAAGTATATAAATTGATTAGCATGGATCATGACACCTAGTCAGTGCTCTATGATGGTTAGCAGTTGGTATCCTAAATTCATTAGGGAAATGTTCACTGAATGCCTTACAGAGGCGATGCAGTTGAAACATATTATGTTGACTGACTAGCATATTGATATATATGCTGATAATAAACCATGGTTATGAAAAGGCCTTGGGACTTGAATCTTGGGATTTGATTCAAGTCCAAGGCCTAAACTGTGGAACTTCAGAAAGTGATTGAACCTCTAACAGGAGAGGGACCCCTGCAAAAGGCATCAAGTAAATAATCAGTTGTCTAAAAGGGAATATTAGGGGAAACAATAGATAGAAATATTAAAAAAAAAATTCACGGGAGTGGGGGGTGTATGAATGGCCCTATGGAAACCCAATGGTCTTGTACACAAGCTCTTTGTAATACTAAATATATAGGGAAAAAAATAAAGACTCTTCTTTAGATACATGTAATGAGAAAAGAATATTTGAAAGGTCTGGTTGTTAAACTGAGCTCATAAAGGGCAAAAGATTCCAGGCACACTAGAAATGAGATAGCCAAAACTGAATTTGAAAAAAAATCTTGCAGTGGATTCCCAAAACAATAATAAAAGACTCTTAAATACTGTGAAATGAGAATTGAGGAAGTGCTTGGCTTTCAATGTACTGAACATCGATAAAAAGAGAACACAGCGTAAAGGAATTCTTTGCTTCTGCTTTGGCTGGGTAATATTCCTCTACCTGGGTTTTCTCAAGCAGTAAACACATTGAAGGTAATGGATGAGGAAATGGCAAGTGCTCAGGATATTCTGGATCTAATTAACAGACTAGATCCTAAGTCACCAAGACCAGGTGGCCATTACCCAAACGTGTTGGAGAGCTTTAGTGTGGTAAGTGACAGCTTTCTAGGGCATTAATTGGTGGAACTGGGGCCTCTTACTAGGGGTAGAGCCTCAGGCAGGGTTCTAGAGCTGTCAAACCAGATCCATGTTTTATGGATCTTTGTCCTAGCTGGAGTTAAGTATTAAAAACCACCACAGGTTACAACAAATGCAATTTGTTTTTCAGAAAGAGAATAATGTTTTAGAATCAAAGGAGGAAATGTATTTGTGCTAATGTGTTGCAGAAACTGTAGTATTTTTAACTTTCAAAAAACCTGACCAGGTTTCAAATCCCAGTACTCTCCCTATTCATGACCTTTTATTTAACCAAGAAACAGAGAGTGGAGATAAACAGATTACCTTTCTGAATGGACAGATAGGCAGGTTTCGGAAGTAGTTTGGGGATGGTTTCATGAAATGTTCACACATGTTTACAGATGGCCTGCAGTTCTTATGACTAAGTAAAAGCCAATCTGATAATCCCGACCTAAAGGAATAACTTAAAGAACAACCTAAATGAAAAGAAAAATAATAGAAGATTGAAGTCAAAATCCCTGGTGATGCATGAGGTTGAAGTGCAGCACTATGGAGCTATCCACAGCTACTGTAGCCACAAATTTGAACCACCCCCCCCCCAAGGGGGTGACCCACGTGGTACAGCAGACCTCTCCTGTCTGGCCTGCTGCTCCCCTCAGCAGTGTATTCAGTCAATCTGTCTGTTCTACACCCTACTTTGTCTCTGGTGAATCCCCTTACCTTCTTCACCATCCCCCCCAAACCTCTGGCCTGTACCCCAGTTCTTGTATGCATAAATGAATAAATCTTATAAAAAAAAATAGTCAAAATGGAAGGTTGACAGTGAGTATCTTAGAAAAAGCTATCCCAGCTGCATTTGTAGGATGTGGTTATACATTCTACCGCTATTGGCAGTTAACATAACTGGACAACATTCTTTCAGCTCTGTGAAAAATCAGTAATTCCACAAAGTTAGTCTTATTACTAAAAGGATATTGAACTCTGAGTGTGATACCTTTAAGAAAAAATGGGTGCTATGTAAGTTTATACAAATCTCTCTGTTCATCTCTTTATATGAAAAGAAATGCATCAACATATTAGCAGTGACCATCTCTGGGTATTATGGGATTGTAAATGATTTTATTGTTTCCTTTTACTTAACTATTTACCAAATTTTCTAAATGAACATGTTCTGCTGTTATTAGGAAAGCTGCTATGAAAATAAGGTACCGTATTAGAACCTCAATTTCATATAATCTTACTGTAAGAAAGGTCCATTTGATTATCATTTCTATGTCTACAAATCTGTAGTTAAAAAACCACCTGCCTTTGCCTTTGAATTTGCTGTATATAAAAGGAAACATATTATAAATGGTTTTTTTTTTTTTGGTATTGTGATTGGGAATGTAATGTGGCTGAAAATCAACATTTGTGCTTTCCTTTATTAGTGAAAACTGGAAAATCGATAAGGACTCCTTTTTTTTTTTGCCTAACTATCAGGAAATGGAGAACCTCTAGTATATAAGCACTATGGGGATGAGGACCAAGGATGTGTCTTTCTCCTCTAATTCTACAAAGCTTGCCTTGATACCTGAGAGCAGAATATGAAGAACTCTACTTTGAAAGATTAAAGGTTAAGAAGTAGGACCCTCTTTAGAAGTGGTGAGGCTTTCTGCAGTGCCTGCTAGAAGACCTTAGAGTCAATGAATGAAGTCCAGAACTGTCGTTGGAGACCCATGGCACCAGAAGGCTGTGGGACATGGGTGTCTCTTTGTGGGACTTGTGACTAGTTGTGCAGCATAACTCAGGTGTGAGCAGATGAGAGCCATGTTGGATAGACATGCAGGCCATCCTGGTTTAGAGGCCTATCTTTCCTGTAGGTTTCATAAACCATTTCCAGGATCACATAAATGAAGTGCAGGTTTCCAGAATCATGGCTCGCGGAGACACTCCAAATATGATGGCCCTATCACAAGTAATTTGTTTTCTCTCCGTCTACCAGAGACCAAGAGGGTCATTATTGTAACTGGTGACTAGTTACCAAACTAGTATGCCAGGTGACATTCCTACCAATTCATTCTTAGTCTCTCTTTTGCCAAGAGATGAAGATTAAATGAAAAGTAGCTTAAAAGCACTTAGCATGTACCTATGTGATGACCATATAATGAGTTTTTAGGCAAAAGTTTTAGAGATGAAATCTTCATGTTTTGATAGACATTTTAGAAGCCATAGATGGAAGAATTCTTAAACATAGGATTGTCTTATTGTCTTTGCCACTTTTTGAAAAACAGTAGATACTTGAATTATCACAACAAGTACTTTAAGTATTGCAAATGATTAAATAACAACATAGTTAATGTATTTGAGTGGTAGGATTTTTGGTGACTATTTAAAAAATATATTACTTAATACTTTCGATTGCCTATTCTCATCACATTTCCCCCCTTTTTAGCACCAAACAGCATAACAAATTAGCACATGTACACATTATTTGTTTCCATCAAGTCATCTAGAAATTTTTCTGTGCCACTGAAGCAATTTAGATAATGTATATACTTACATGCACTTATCCTAATAGCATTCATTACCCTCTTATTTTTATTTTCTGGCTTTTTGTCTACTGGAACCCATGTGCTGGTGAGAGATTCTGTTCATTTTCCTTTGGCAGAGAGGCAGTGGGAGGTTACAGCCTGGATTTCCCACCTTATTCTTCTGACTTCACATATTTCCAGCTCTGTGTTTTTGGGCAAATTATTTAGTTTCCTCCAGTTTAACTAGTTACCACTACTAGCTGACTGACCTTTAGCAAGTCAGTCACTCACTGTCTGGGCTTTATTTGCTTCGATTATAAAATCAAGGGCTGCACTAATTAAACTTTGAATTTCCAGATAAGTAGGAACCAACACTTTTTTGACATTTAAAACTACCCATTAATGCTGATCTAATAAAATAGTTTTGAGCTGCTGAAAGTGTCACATAAAGTTGGCATTTAGACCAAACTAAGTCAGAGAGTTGTTCCTTTCCAAGAGTAGAGATCTATAATAATTTAAACAGTCTGCCACATCTCTTGAATTTGTTATTTTCCTTGCTGTCTAGATCTTCACTATTCTTTCATTTGATTATCCATGCAGAAGACATTGCCTAGCTTAGAAATTTTCTATCTTAAAGAGAAAATAATTCACTTTCAAGTCTTCTAAAAATATTACTACTGAAAAATACTGACTTAATAGAAGTAATATCCTGCATTATGTGGTTGGTGTCTTTTCATGCAAGATCAAAAGAATGGTATTAGAAGTAGAAGGTTTTTCTTTTAAGTATAACTTCATAGAAGACTTTTCTTTTACAGATTTTTTTTCAATTCATATTCCCAGTCACCAACAGAGTGAATTCATAGAAACTTTTGCAGTAAAGTCCTTCGATCCATTATTTCCTGGTTGACAATCTCTTTAATCAATCAAGGGCTTGTTCAAATATGGTTTTCCTAAAGAAGCCTTTTCTCCTGATTGTGCCATTGATGTAAAATTTACTCTTTACTTCTGCCTATATTTTGTATGGTATGTTTTTATTACTATTTTTTTAGATTCTGTTTTTTACATTCTCACAGCATATTACCTAGTGTTTTATTTCTGTTGGATGTTAGTATAAGCCTGTCTTGCACATTTTAAGCATTTCAATAAATATGTTGAATAGTATTATAACTTTCATGTTAAAAAAGATGTCAAGACCAGTTGGGGGGGGGCAGGAATTCCCAAAAGATTGGTTTAGACAGAAGGGACACATCTTGTATTTTATGATAACTGCCATCGAGTTTTAGTCCTTGGTGTCCAAGAACACCAGAGTTGTAATCATGTTCCCCAGAGACAATTCCTTGCCTTTCTATGGTAGGAATAGCTCCCAGTACTGAGGTTCTTCATGGGACAGACATTTAGTTGCTTATCACCAGAATGTTAGCTGGTTGCTTTATACTTTCATACTAACCGATACGGCCTTTTTAAAAGCATAGAGGTAATTTCTATTAAACTCAAAGCAACTGAAAATTTCACAGAAAATGATCTTTTCCATTACTCAGATTTAAATATTCAGATACATTTTCTCATTACCTCAGTAGTATTTTTTCCCTCTGGGTTACATGGTGGCTACTGAGTTATATCCTGATAGAGTGAAATAGGGGACAGTAATACATCAAACCTGCTGTCTTGGGACAAGATATACTTTTGGAAAAGTCTTTCATCTACCATCTCATAGAAGAGAATAATCCATATAGTTAAGGCTGGCACTTTTTGAAAGAACTAGACAAGATCTGTTTAAATCTCTGATAATCAATGCTCTTCTTCCTGTTCCATTGTCTTCAAATACTGTTTTAAGGAGCACCAGGTGAGCTGTGGCTGGATTAGCTTTAACTCCACCCACTTCTGAGAAACAACTCGGGGGTTCTTGTACTTCGGCCATTGTTGTTTTTCTTTGGTATAAGCAAACCAGGCAAGTGGAAATCAACAGAAATCAAAAGATATTTTTCCCATAGAAGCTCTTTAGAAGTTTAGCTTTGTCACTGAAGGACAATAGATATTGTAGTAGAATGGTGTTTTAAAGAAAGATGCTGTTTGTAATTGTTCTTCTCAGCCATGGGACCCTCTAGGAGAGACCTTTGCTAGAAGGTTGATTTCCAGCTTTCAGGCAAATTCAAGAGCGGTAGAGTGCTATAGCACCTAGAAGACACACAGACAAACAGGTAAAATCACTTCCTAGAGCTTCTGGATAGTTCAGTGCTAATTTGCAGGAGGCTTTTAGACCCCTCCAAGAGAAGATGAATATGGAAAATGCAAAGGAAAAGGATGCAGTGAGGAAAGAACTAATAAGCAAATTATAATCAGGAGAGGATGTTATAATCAATTAAAAAAAAACTTCATTCCTATCTGATTGTGGTTTCTTGTGGGGGAATTCCTAAAATAAACTGAAATAAGTGGAGAACACAAAGCTGTATGTGCCTTAAATTATCCTCTGTATTCCTGATGTGACTTCTGCAATGCCACCAAGCATAGGATAGGTTCACTTATGATTTGGGCAGGCTTTCGCAGGAGAGTCCCGGAGCCCATGGTAGATTTTTGAGGCTTTAATGCTCTCTCAGGGAGCCAGATGCACAGGCTTACCAAATAGGGAGGCTGGCCTGCAAGGAGGTAGGCATAGACCAGGTAGAAAAGGCTGGGAGGGAAGGCAGGCAACCCGGCCTCCCAATCCATCATGAATCTTTATGCTCTTTCGCTGGTTTCTCTCTGGCATCCTCTTTCACCACGTCTTGTGGTCTCCCCTCTTCTATAATCATGCTGCTTGTCCTCTTGTGGCGGTCTATGCTGCTGCTTCTAGCCCTGTCTCCAGGCGCAATGTGCACACTTGGACGTACACGCACACCCACATTCCAGGTGTCCCCAGCCAGGCATGCTCTGCCCTGAGCCTCATGCTCCCACGCGCCTCCTGTGTTAAACAGTCAAGGCCACAGGTGATAGTCACAGAGGCGAGTCGCATAAGAAGCCTGATTGACTCACTTACCCTACAACCTCCATTAACATCATTCTGATGATAAATCTTTTTCTCAATTCTGGAATCTGAAAGATGCTGTTAAAAGGTTTCCCCCAGGGGTAGGGCATGCTCACAAATGAATGAATCCTAGTTGGTTCACAGCTGCACATTGGTCAAGTATGTGAGTAAAGTTGAAAAATATGAAAGTCCAAGGGGGCTGACCCACAATCACAGAAGAGGCAACTGTTTAGTGGTGAGGAATAAGTGGAAAGGGAAGATGTTGGGATCTTTGCTTATTTTCCACTTTTTTTTTTAACATTTATTTATTTGTGTATGTATTTATTTGTGTACCTCTGGGGTACAGGCCAGAGTTGCAGGGGGCGGGTGTGAGAGGCTCCACCAGAGACAGAGTAGGACATAGAACAGGCAGGTTGACTAAAGTTCACTGTTGAGGGGAGCAGCAGGGAGACAGGAGAGGTTTGCTGTGCCATGTGGGCACATGTGTCACCCCCCTGGCCAGGGATCAAACTGCAGAGGCTACGGCCAGCTTCATAGTGCTGTGCTTTAACCCCTAGTGCCACCAGGGAGGCCCCTTATTTCCCACTTTTAATCTAAACTCTCATCATGCTGCCTACTGAATTAGCAACCATCAATTACTTTCCAGATTTTGGTCAAACCGGTTAACTTATTTGAACGTCAGTTTCTTCATTTATGAAGTGATTGTACAAGATCAGCACTTCCAGAGCAGGATCTTCAAGACAGGACTCTGGCTCTGTGGGATGCTGAAGGATGAAAAAGATGGTTAAATTTGTTTAGTTAAGAGATGATACTTTCTTTTTTCTTTTTCTTTTTTAAAGATTTATTTATTTATGCTTACAGAGTGTGGTGCAGGCCAGAGGTGGGGGTGGTAAGAGGATTCACCAGAGACAGTGGGGGAACAGAACAGGCAGATCAACTGAAATATACTGCCGAGAGGAGCAGTGGGCGGGTCAGGAGAGGTCTGCTGCACCATGTGGGCCACGTCCATGGCTGGGAATCAAACTCCTGTTGCAGTGGCTGTGGAGGATTGCTTCTTAGAGCTATGCTTTAACCCTCTGTGCCACCAGGAAGAGCCTGGAATGATTTCTTAATTGCAACATGTTTGAATTTTAGTAACTGAATTCACTCCAAGTATCTGAAAAGAGCTGTCTTAGTCAGTGAACCCGGGACCACTGACAATGGAATCCATTTTGCAGGCTCATCTGGATGGTGCTCTGTATAGCACCAAATATTGGAATAACTGATGTCTAAGTTCCTCTGGTCTTAAATTTCACGGGTCTATGATCATGTACTTAGTCTTCCTTGCTGTTTCTTTTTTTAGATAGCCCCTTGCCCTTTACTCAGTGTTGTGGTGTATATAAATTTTTTGATCCAAATATGGTCTGTTAGAAAAATCCCTGTATCTACTATAAGAGATGATCATGTTGAAATAGTGCAAACCTGCAAGCACTGCATTTTCTCCTTTCTTTTTGTATTGTAGATCACATCAAGTCACAGGCAGTCAAACACAGATAATGAATCCCCTAAACACACACACACACATACATATGTGTGCACACACACACACACACACTAACAAAAATATGGAACATTTTATATTAGTAGAGGGGATACTATCTTGGAAAATAACAATTTATAAAAGGCCCAGACTTTATTCAGACAGAAGCATTTCTGAGCTAAACTGTGCAATTATTCACAGAGCAGTGGCATAAAAATGACAAGATTAATACTGAACACATACAAGATGAGCAATTTACCCCTTCATTTTTGGGATGTTTATTCCTTCTTGCCCCACCAGCAAAATCTTGGACTTTCTTTTTGACTCCTGCCCACATCACCCTTTGCTGGATGGGGAGCTGGTAAAAGCTGGATGTTCTGGGGAGGGAGTGAGGGTGTGGACATCTAGGACAACCTGGCTTTTCGCTCTTCCTACTGAAATAGCACCCTCTCTGCTGCTGTTGGAGTTGTGAGGGTACAAAATGGTCATCTATAACTCCTTGAGTAAGAAAGAGAGAGAGAATGGCCCTCCCTGGTGGCATAGCCGGTTAAAGCACAAGACTAAGAAGCTAAAGCCACCTCCATATGAGTTCGATTCCCGCCTGCCCAGAGGTGACCACATGGCGCGGCAGACCTCTCCTGACCCGCCCACTGCTCTCCTCAGCAGTGTACTTCGTCGATCTGCCTGTTCTGCTCCCCACTCTGTCTCTCTGGTGAAGCCTCTCACCGCCCCTGAGCCTCTGGTCTGTATCCCAGTTCTGTATGTATAAATAAATAAATCTTAAAAAAAAAAAAAAAGAAAGAGAAATTGATTGACACTGGCTGTTTTTCCATAGCATACTGGCACTTGGTGAATTCTCTGACACAGAGTTATCTAAATCGCTGTAAGTAATTTACAGGTAAGCTGCAGCAGACAATTTCCAGTGTGCCTTGAGTTTGGTTTTACTTCTATGCTTTTTATTTATTAGGTAATAATAAGATACAAAAGTCAAAATCTGATTATAGCCCCCCTTTTTTCAGTTAAATTAAATTTTACATCTTTTCTAAGATTTGTTTATCCTCCATCCTTAACATTTTTAAGGGTCATTGTCAAGGAATCATTACTTGAATTCAAGCTTTTGCCTGATAAAACATCAATCTTTTTAGTTTTTCTTGTGTTGTTAAAACATTGGAATTAATTGTATACATGTAATTTTTCTTTATTATTGTTTTTAAAGATTTATTTTTAGTTATGCGTGTAAGAACCGGGGTGTGGGCAGAAGTGCAGGAGGTGAAAGGATTCACCAGAGACAGAGTGGAAAGCAGTATAGGCAGGTATGTTGGAATATACTTCTGAGGGGAGCAGCAGGGAGACAGAAGTCTGCTGTGCCAGGTGGGTCATCTCCCTGGCTGGGGATCCAAATCAGGCGGTAGCTGTGATAGCACTGAGATTTAACCCCTGTGCTGGCAGGGAGACCCCAATGTAATTATATTTTAAATGATAAATTACATTTTGAAATTTGATGAATAATAATAACTGTTTTTCCACAAGGGATAAAAGACGTTATACAACTGGCTTGATTCAGAGATCTTGTGGTTCCTCACCTCTAATTTACCTTGGTAAGGATTTCACTAGGGTTTTCATTTTTAGAGGTCAATTTTTTCTATTCCCTTAAGCATATGAATGATGCTTCAGTTTTCCCTCATTGTAAGCCCTGCTACAGAGTAGAAGCTCAATAGATATTTTGTTAGTAGGAACTCTCCTTATTCAATCAGTGTTTGTTGAATAAATGAACAGATGTAACCATTACCTGACATACAACACTAGTTTTCTTAACAGTTAAAATTTTTATAACCCACAGAAGATAGTAAGTGGTGTTTAGGTATAGTTTTTGTTTTTAAAGAGACATAGACAATGTTAAGAGGTTTCTACTGAAATATTTTTGTCAAGACTTCACTAAACAGAACAGATGTACAGATGTATGCTTATGCTTGATTCTATACTGTAACAGCTCAAGGGACTTTGGAAAGACCTGAGTGCTCTGACGCAGGACTCAGATGGTCCCTATGGAACTGAACCTCAGTGATGTAAAACCACAGGTAGAGTTTGTTTTTGCATGTCACAGCAGTTCCCTTTGGTCTGCTCAATCATTTTATGTATGAAGGATTTCCATGATGTTTTCTGCATAGCCTTCAAAACAGCTTATGTGAAAAAGATCCTAACTTGCTTTTGGTTTGTACTTGATTGTTGATGTTTTACGGCCAGTGCCCTGAATCGCAGAAAGAGTGCGTCTTCCCAGCCATGTCTCAGGTTTACTGATAGTACATCACTCCTTTTAAAGACTAGTTGCTTGGGAGATGACAGGCTGTATATACCCTTTTCCTTTCAGATAGGGGAAGGAAAAGCCTTCCCCTTTCTTTGTTGCATTCTTCCAATTTCCATAATTCCTGGACAGTTTCTCTAGGTCATTATCAACATCGTCACTTAGCAAAGTGGAGTTGACTTATTAAAAAGCACCAGTGCATTTTAATAGTCCACCTAATGACAACCGAACCTAAGAGACTTGTTTTCAGAGTTGGCATTGAAATTCATTTTATTTGTTGTAATTTGCCCGTTAAATAACAGTATTTAGGTTTCCTTTCCCATCATTCTTGGGCAGGTATTTGTGTCATATTTTTGGCAGCACTTATAAAACTGTCTTTTATTGGTGACTTTGAGAATTGTTCATACTTGAGTAGAGATTATGAGCTTAAGTTTAGATAGCTTTGAAATTTTTATAAAAATAATTACATCCTTTAATATTGAGTTAACACTGTCTGCATTTTACGTGCCCAACATTTGGAATGACCTAACATTTGATACTTGCCAATGCAAACAGCAGTGACCATACAAGTAATTTTCTTTTGGTCCTTACCCCTATTTAGGGACATAGAAAGGAAGTGTGAGATGTGCTAACTGTCCTCATGGGTTTGGAACTGACTTTTTTTTCTCTGTCTCTTTAACATGTTTCTTTAAATGGTGAAGACCATTTCATTCCAATCATAGCTGTAGGTGGAAACATAATAGTAAATGAAGTCCCTGGTGGTGTAGCAGAGACTAAGATTTGCAGAAATCCCTGTCCTCATAGAGTTTACATTTTAGAGGTGGAGATGGAAATTAAGGAGATAAGTAAGAAAATATGTATCAGATTAGATGGTGATAAATGCTACAAAGACACCAAAGTGGGAAAGAGGAAATGGGAATGTCGGAAGTGGGTGGTGGGGGGAGGGGAGACAACCAATAACTTTAAATATGTTGGTCTTGGGAGACCACACTGTGAAGGTCTGACATGAGCTCCTGGACTAGGTAAGGGAGACAGCCAGGGGACTTGTACAAGCATTATAAGCAGAATACAAGGGTCCTGCATTTGTATCATGCCTTTCTTGGTCTCAAAACAGCAGATGCCAGTGGTAGAAGTAAAGTAATCAAGGAGCAGACACAGATGTTAGGGGTAGATGGTCCAACATGCAGGCCTTAGAGGTTATATCAAAGATATTGGTGTTCATTTATCTTACAGCCCTTTTGCCCCCTGTCTGCCTGCCTGTCTCTTTCTCTTTCCTTCCATTTGAGTAAGTTGGGAAGTAAACTGAATTTGTACTGAAGAATGATCTGATTAAAAACATGTATAATTTAAAAGATAACTAGCTAATGTGATAGTATGTAATAGGAGGGAGGGCAAAGTGGGAAGAAGTTTGCAATAATCCAGATGATGTTGACTTAGATCCAAGTGGTTGCAGTGGAAGTAGTAGAAAGAGGCATGCTTTGCCTCTAGGGAAGAACGGAGGTGAAAGGATTTATGGCAGGGCAGCAGTTCTGGCATGGAAAAAGCAGTGTCGAAGTTGGCGCCAAAGCACTGATGACTAGAAAGGTAGGGTGGCCATTTTATGGGGTGGGAAGATTAAGGGCAGATTTGGAAGAGAACCAGATCAGCTGTAGACACCTTGCATTCAAGATGCATACCAGGATTCTGAATGGAGAAATCAAGTATGTGGTTGGGAATATGATTATATGTTTAGGGAAGATATAATTTGGGGAGCTTCACTTTCTTGGTAAAAGCTGTGAGACAGGAACAGATCCAGAGGCATGAGTAGCAGATTATCATGTCAAGCTGAGGGAGGACACTGAAGTTGCAGTTGTGTGAGCCTTTGTAAGTTGCTGTAGTTGCAGAGAGAAGTAGGAATTTGTGGATTAGAAGGCATGAAGCAACGTTCATGGAAAATGTGAGAATTGAACTTGACCTTTTAGATGAGTAATAGTCAGAGGGATGAGTATTTTGACTAAAAGATACCAAAATTAAGCATACTGGAGTCCCTTAGCAGAAAGGAAAGGCATATCAAAATCATAGAATTTTCTCACACTTGGAAAAGGGGTAAGACTTCCAATCTTCGTTAAGTCCATTTCCTACAATCACAATATGTGAATGGTAAGGAGACTTGAGCCTCATTAAAATCTTGAACATTTCCCTACACTTCAATAACAGCTTTCCTCCTTATCTTTGCAGCTGGTGCCGCCTTATATTTTGTAGTAACTTGAAACTGACATGTGGGGAATTTTAATACATATGTTATCAAAACAGATGTTTCACAGGCTTTATAGACTATCAGGAGGTCATCTCATCTTTCAGAAAGCAGCCTGGAATTTGAATTTAGTTCCTCTCATAATTTTATATCCTCCAAAGTAACACTATGAGGAATTTTAAATTTATTAGCAATTTCCTTTTGATCTTGATTTTAGAAAGATGGAAATTTCAGTGAACCTAAAAAAGGAAATTATATAATATCCTACCTAAAGGCAGCTTTACTTGCTTGGTGATAAATTTAAGGTATGTAAGTATTTTAACACTTTCCTTGACACTATGGAGTCATTTTTGGTAAAGAGAAAAAACTATTTGTTGGTTGCAAAGTGATAATCAAAGCAAAAATGAACTTCATACAATAATACAAAGGAATCCCACTTTAGAACCAATGGGTGGAGATGTGGCCTCTACCTCTTACCAGAATCTAGAAAAGAACCACTTCTTGTTTTTATTCTGTTTGAAAGTTTCTCACAGAGTTTGAAAAGTTGAGGGTTCTGTCAGACACACTCCAGGTAAGATCAAATGATGTACTCCTTTGTTCACTCTATTTAAAGACCTTGCTCTAACAAGGTGTGGCCCTTCTGTATTCCCAGTTTTTCTTGGGATTTCAAGGCGGTGCACAGTTCAGTTCCAGGAAGCCTTGCCAGTATATCAGTCAAGCTTCCTACATGTTGCCTGGAGAGAAGTAACTGGCAATCGGCGAGCAGACGGTGGGCCTCTAACACTGTCTATTCTGTGGTGATAAAAATTTTCAACATTTCTACTGGGTGATATGATAGACACTTGCACAGTGGCTACTGAGTTCTTAACATGTGGCTAGTGCAGATTCTTAATTGTATTTCATTTTAATTCATTTAAATTTGAGAAACCATGTATGGGTAGTGTCTGCTGTGTTGCACAGCAAGACCTAAGTGGATGACTCATTTGGAGCGTTCTGAAGTTTGATACACTAGCCAGCAAACACAGATCCTGCGTCAGAGAAGTCCCCTTTGAATTTGCACTATTTAAACACTACTTCAGAACAGTGTTTAAAAGATTTGTTGATTGGCATTTCCATGGTCATTCTGCTGCTCTTATAAAAGTAAATGAAGTTTATGTGCAAGGGACTATACTTCACTGGCCATCTAAATGAGAGGGGAAAATATGTCCATGGAAAAAGAAAACAATGAAAAACTGAGATTGTTCCCAAATGAGAAGTACAGGTAGCAAATGCCACATCCCACAGTTGCCTCCAAATCCATAACGGGCTGCCAGGTGGAAGAGGCATTACCCTCTGGGCAGAAGGCAAAATGTGTGATAGTTTCTTTTATTAGCCAGAGGGTTTTTTTTTTTCCTTCCCACACAATTTTTTTTTTCATTCTTTCTTTTTAAATTATTTATGCATTGGGGTACATGCATTGGGGTTAGTGAGAGGGCTCACCAGAGAGTAGGACACAGAACAGGCAGATGGACTGAAATTCACTGCTGAGGGGAGCAGCCGGCGACACAGGAGAGGTCTGCTGTGCCATGCGGGTCACCTCCGGGGTCAGGGGATCAAACTTGCACTGAAACACTGCCGCTAGCTTGCAGTGCTGCATTTTTACCTCTTGTACCACCAGGAAGACCCTTAGACAAAGAATTTCTGGACATAATCTGCTTGTGCACTCTAGAGAGAGAGAGTGACTTAGGACAGGTTACAGTGTGCCAAGACGGAGTTGTATTGCTGGCTGTGAGCCATTAGGGGCTTCCTTTCAGTCAGTAGACTGGAAGCTTTAGCAGTAGAGGCAGCTGGGAGGAGTTCAGCCACTTACTGCAGTTCATACTACCGTGGCTGTGTCCTCACAAGGCAGCCTGGACACTTGACTGGGGAGAAAGGCTCGTTCGTGTGCATGAAGCAGGGCCAGAGGATTACCCACTGTGGGTCAAATCTGGCTTTCAGCCACCTTTCACAAATACGGTTGTATCAGAACCCAGCCGGGCCCCTTTAAGTATTCTGCATAGCTGCTTCCCCCAAAGTACAGGTGAGTAGTTGGGAGGAGACCCAGTACCAATAGGTACTGGTTGGCCCTTGCAGAAAAAGTTTTCAGGGGCCTAAGGAAGATTGCATCCTTTCATATGGAAGAGCTATTCTAAGGCTCTGTAATGAAGGGATTCAGGAAAGAAACAAGTTTCCGAGGAGCAGCCTGCAGGAGGGGGATTGAGGGACACTCGATTGTGGCAGAGATGGTCATTCCACATGGACACTTGGGCAGGTCTTGGGTGTCAAGGTCAGCGTTCCATGGATGCACCTTACTCACTCCAACATTTATTCATTTCTTCGTTCATTCATTCTTTGCGCCCTCAGCATCTCACTAGCCAATGTCAACAGTAATTTACAACACCTTTCTGTCTGCTCTTGGTAAAGGGAGCAAAAATTCTGGCATGAGCTGTTGGCATTTTGATAATAACTTTGCTGGTATGGAAATGCTCAATAAGTTCAATGTTATAATTGAGTTTTATGGAGTTATTTTATTTTAAGTATAATGGTCTCACCTAGACACAACTTAGAATTTATTCATGTGTTTGGCTTAATTGTAGGATGTACAAAATGATTATTCCAAAATGCAAACCTCACTGTATTTGCAGGAGATACAACTCGCAATGTTAAGGATAGTATGCACATTACTATTCATGCCTTTTTAATTGATTAGCCTTTAAGGCTTCTGAAAGCCTTTAAAAGTTGTTTTGTCAACATTAGACCAGCTGCTGTGTAATTATGGTAGCTCTTCGTGCAGTTAAATTCTTTTAATAACGTGTTCAATCTGCCGATGCCAAAGTGCTTTGAACCTGTGATATATACTAGAGAGAGCTTTTGTTTTTACTTACAGATGGTTGGTGCCATTTTCTGGGCAACTTTGTAGAATTTTCACAGAAATTTTAAAGATGAATTACTTCAAAATGGGAGGCAAATGAATTTGAACATCAGGTTACTCTTCCCTCTATAAAAATTGTTCATATGTGACTTGAATTTTGAACTTGACTCACAACAATCTAAATATACTCATTAAAACAAACATCTCCACTTTGAAGTTTTTCTGAGGCTCTGGTCTCTGGTTCTCCAGGTTGTAAATCAAAATCTAAAGGTTCTTTTTTTTTTAAGATTTATTTATTTACATACAGAACTGTGGTACAGGCTAGAGTACCCCAGGGGCCGTGAGAGGATTCACCAGAGACAGAGCGGGGAGCAGAACAGGCAGATTGGTGAAGTACACTGCTGAGGGGAGCAGTAGGCAGACAGGAGAGGTCTGCTGAGCCATGTGGTTCACCTCCAGGATCAGGGATTGAATTCGTACTGAAGCAGCAGCCCCTAGCTTGTAGTGCTGTGCCCTAATCTGTTGGGCCACCAGGGAGGGCTGTAAATAAAAACTTTCTTGCACCAGTCAGGTGATGTACAGTAAACACCATGGGGTGTGAGATGGAGATTACTGCTAAATGAGGAAGCAGGTACTATGGTCCTTCTGCTCAAGGGGCTGAAGTTTTCCCCCAGAAAACCCACTACAGCTTTAACAGTGCATTTTGCTATTTTGGGGAAAGATTTCTGTCCTGAGGTCTGGTGTGAGAAGGTTAATGAGGGGTAGGGATTGATGTGAGGAAGATGTAAACAGAAGACCCTGTGTTGCTTTCTCAGTCCACCCCCACTGTGAAGCATTTCTATGGAATGGTTGGATTGGAGCTGAAGACAGGGTAAGGGATGATTGTCGTGGAGGTTGCTCCTGATAGCTCGGACCATGTAGCTAACTTTCCTATGGCATTTCAGAGAAAAAGAAAGTGTATGAGGGTTCCTTTAACTCCACATCCTCACTAACACTTGTTGTTTCTGGCCCATTTGATACAGGTCATTTTCACAGATGTGGTGTGTGGGTGGTCTTTCTTTGTGGTTTTGAGTTGCATTTCCCTGGTGACAAGTGATGATGATCTGTATGTTTTCTTTGAAGAAGGGTCTGTTTAGCTATTCAACCCATTTTTTTGATTAGGTTGTTTTCTTTTCATTGAGTTGTATGAGTTATGAATCTTGGATATTAGCCTCTTGTTGGATGTATGAAGTAAAAATATAGTCTCACATTTGGTGGGGTGTTTTCATTTTAGTGATAGTTGCCTTTACTTTGGTTTGATGTTGTCCCACTTGTTTATTTTGCTGTTTCTGTTAGTATTGGAGTTGAGTCCCCAAAGAAATCATTGAAGCTAACGTCATATAATTTCTTGCCTGTGTTTTCATACACTATAGATGGGAATCTACACTGATCCAATCCCTATGGAAAACAGTATGGAAATTTCTCAAAATATTAAAAGTAGATCTACCACATGGTCCAGCAATTCCACTACTAGGTATGGTCCCAGAGAATGCAAAAACAGTAATGCAAAAGGATAGAGAACTTTTACGTTTATCACAGCACTATTTACAATACCTGAATTAGAATCAACCTAACTGACCAGGCAAGATGAGTGTCTTAAAAATCTGTGACATAGGGCCCTCCCTGGCAGTGCAGTGGGTTAAAGCACAACACTAAGAAGCCAAAACCACTTCAGCATGAGTTCAATCCCCACCTCAGAGGTAACCCACATGGCGCGGCAGACCTCTCCTGACTGCACTCTGCTCCCATCAGCAGTGTGTAATTGTCAATCGGCCTCTTTTACTCTTCACTCTGTCTCTGGTGAGTCCTCTCACCACCCCTGCACCTCTGGCCTGTACCCCAGTTCTGTATGCATAAATAAGTAAATCTTTAAAAAAGCAAACAAACAAAAAAACCTGTGACATATATGCCACTCAGCTATTCTGAAAGAAAATCTTGCCATTTGCAACAACACAGATGGAAGTATAGAGGATTATGCTAAGCAAAATAAGTTAGAAGGAGAAAGACAGATCCTGGGTGATAGCACTCGTACATGGGACAGAGAGAAGTAAAACAAAGGAATAGACAAACCCAAACCCAAACAAATCTTAGAAATGTGCCTGTAGAATTGAGGTTACCAGGTTGGGGAGATAGTTGAAGTGTGGAGTTAAGTGTGGAATGGGTCGAGTGGATTGTGGTTGGAAACTCTGGGTACCTTGGTGGGTGTGATGTGGTAATCTACATCTGAAGAGGTGTGAACCTAGCCTCTGAATAGTGTACATTGTTGTATACCAACAGTACCCAAATAAAAAGTAATACAACTAAAGAAAGAGCAAGAGAGAGAACGGCAAAGCCATTTAAACTAAAATCACAGATTTTCAAGACCTGGAGAAATAAGAGATTAGGCAGGGCTGTGGCTGGCTCGCTCTGACTCTTTTGTCTACTTAGTTCTAAGGAATACGTCTATGTTTGTGTTGTTGGAGAAACCATAAGGTGAGTTTATCAACCACTGATACTTAGCTTTCTGCACTTCGTGGTGTAAGGAGACAGCTCAGAGTTCACCCTTTATGAAAAAAACAATCTCTTCAAGTTTGGATAAAATTCAGGAATATTAATAGTTTTCAGACCCTCCCTGGTGGCGCAATGGGTTAGGACACAGCACTGCAAGCTGGCCACAGCCACTTCAATGTGAGTTCCATCTCCATCCCGGAGGTGACCCACATGGTGTAGCAGACCTTGCTTGTCTCACCTGCTGCTCCCTTCAGCAGTGTATTTTGTCGATCTGCCTGTTCTGCTCCCTATTCTTTCTCTGGTGAATCCTCTCACTGCCCCTGTTCCTCTGGCCTGTACCCCAATTCTGTCTTGATGGTATTGGCTTATATAAATTGCAAGAGCTTTGAAAAATTATGTCTCTTGTATTTTTTCATTTAAGACATGCAGATTTTTTGGGTTTGGGAGCTTTTGAACCCTGAGAATTGAGAATTTTGGAGGTTGGAGGAAACACTGATGTGTAGGCATGGAATACTTGCATGCAATGAAGTAGCCTTTGGGACATTGTTGTGAAGACAACTAGAATTTGTTTAATTAAAAGTTGCCTGAATTAATTACATTTTTTTCCTGTGAGACAAAATTCATTCCTAGTAAATGGCTTAATCTTTTTAAAGTTATAATTCAGAATGTTTTTAGTATTCTTTACTGGTAGAAAAGTCTACCCTGATGTGACCAAGAAAACTAGCATGAATCTTAATGTTCTATTTCTAAATATCAAAACACAAATGTCATTTTATGGTTTTTGATATCATCATCTCTCGCTAAGGTACATTGTTTACACTGATAGGATAGGAATTGAATCTGCCTTCAGGTATCAGTTCTAATTATTTTCATGAGACCTGGTCTTCTAGTCAATCTTATCACATTTTGTAGCTATTATAATGCTAATCGCATTAGCATTTTGTGTGCTTCTTGAAAGTTTTATATACAGCTTTAGAAAGGTAAAACTTTTAAACCTTCGCTGAGCATTGCATAATTGTTTGTTATCTTCCCACAATTACTTCATATTATCTTGAGATTGCATTCAGTCAAGGAGCGGTGATATTGACCTTAACCTTTGGTGCTAAGACCTGAGTCATAAACCTACATACATATATGTACATACTTGCAACATATATATGAGTAATCAGTTCCCAAATAGCCCCACTATCATGACAAAAAACTTATGCATATTAGCTGGTTGACTATCATGAAGGTCTGTGCTTTTCTAACAATCATCTAAGTTGTTAGATAAAAGTATTCAGCCTTAGAGGGTTTTTTTTATTATTATTTTATCAAGTATTTAGACTCTCATTTGTAAGCAGCAAACACCCAACTCCTATTAAGTGAGGAAAAATTATTCTAAGGGATTATCTCATGCATAGAGCAGTATGGATCTTTCTTGTGCCCTTAATGTATTCTCTTTGGACTCTGTAAGGATTGACCTGGGACTGTGTGTTTAATTAAGAGCAAACTTTTCTGGTGATGAAATACACTACTGCTCTCTTGCATTATTAAGTTGAGGATGATTGAAAGAAGTGTCAGACAATGAAATTGCTGAAAGAGGGGGGCCGTGGCTAGTGCTCACCAGCAGGTACTTTTTTTTTTTTTAAAGATTTATTTATTTGTACATACAGAACTGGGGTACAGGCCAGAGGCTCAGGGGTGGTGAGAGGCTTCACCAGAGACAGAGTGGGGAGCAGAACAGGTAGATCAACGAAGTACACTGCTGAGGGGAGCAGCGGGCGGGCCAGGAGAGGTCTGCCACGCCATGTGGTCTCCGGGGCAGGCAGGAATTGAACTCATGCGGAAGTGGCTTTTTAGCTTCTCAGTGCAGTGCTTTAACCCGCTGCGCCACCAGGGAGGGCCACCAGCAGGTACTTTAATGCATCTACTGCTGTCTCCCATCTCTTGATTTTTCTCAGCTTTAGGTCTTACCTTTTATTATTGTAGACCGGAGGCAGTCAAGGTGGGGAAAATGACAGCTAATGCCCCCATGAGACTGACTCCTGCTCTGGTACCAGGGTCAGGAGTCCTGGGAAGGAGAACTGATTGACCCAGCCCAGTCAGATATCAACTTGGACTTCTCAGTGGTGGCTGGCTGCAGGACCACACTGTATTGAATACTAAATGGAGAATGGAGAAACATGACAGATGAGATATTTCCCTTCCCCCTAAATGGACACTTTATCTCTCTCTTCCTAACCATGACTACCAGGCCTTTTCCAGATACTTTATGTTTTTCCCATCTCTTTGATTTTGTTTGCCAATGCTTCCCATGGTTTAATAAAGATGTTGGAGGCTAGATATAATGTACACAGGATGCAAGTTCCTGGTGATTTAGAGCAGTTTTCCTTTGGTCTTTTTCCTTGAGCCCCAGGGATATTCATCTCCCTTTTCTAATGCTTGGAGAAGTGGTTGCTCAGAAAAGGCAAATGAAAAGGTCAGATGGTGAAGCTTGCAGTCTGCTGCTGGCCCAGGAGATACTGCCTTTTTCTAAAGGCTAAATGTTATCTCAAGGTGAACAGATCAGTCATGACTCAAGAATTTCATGACTACTTTAGGAGATATTTGATTCTTTATATATGTGTAATATATGTGAGGTAGTTGGAGAAAAATGTACTTTTTGCTCTTTTTGTATTCACTTGCACATACTTTTAAGACTACAGAAGTTTACCAAACCCATTTAACATGTAACTTCAAGAATTTACTGTGTTCATTTAAATAGGAGTCATTCTTTTTTCTCCCAAGTTAATGGTGCTAACACACTTATGTTCTGCATCTGACAGCCATTCATTGGTAATACATTCCCAAAGGAGTTGCAGTGGATTTCTGAATCTTGTATTTTCAGCTGCTGTCTAGTTATCCCACCCTGATTGGCATTTAACCATTGAATTAGATTTTTCTTCTACTACATAGAGCTTTATGAACTTTAACTTCAATTGCCTGTGTTACAGACTATGTTTGCATTATAATTGACACTGAGTAAGCATCTTTGCTGGAAAAGGCATTGTCTCCTAGGGTAGAGGGAAACTTTGGATGCACAGTTACGTGACACTCTTTTTCAGAGTTCATCTTAGTGTGCTTCTGGGTGACTCCATAGGTGAACAAATTAATAATAGTCTCACCTGGCATATGTTAACATGCTTACTTCTTTCTGCCATCAGCGGCTCATATTCCCTGGGAACTGTTTCTCTGGACTTGCTGACTGATATGAGCATAAATATATCCCTGAAGGGTAATGCCATAGCTGTTTCAGTGCTGGTGGAACAGAAATAAATGTCCTCTAGTTTAGTATTACAAATTATAATCTCACTGTGCATGAAATTTAAGGTGGTCATAATTCTATTTCTACTCTACTTTTTTCTTTTTGATGTGATGGTAAATAGAATTTAAAAAATTAATCAAATAATTTTTGCTGATCACATTGTATGCAGGGTTTGCCCTTCCCCCTACCCCCCGACATCACGGAGTATATTACTTTTCAAAAATAGCACCAGCTTTAGAAGTTTCTGCCTTTAATTATTGGCAATAAATTTTTTCCCCTAGATTTAAAAATGAATTTTGAAGAAAGAAGTATATCTTTGCCTCAGAAAGAACAAATAATATACAGGTTGTTTCTTCTGTTATATTCAATCATTCAGTCAGTCAGTCAAGAAACATTCATTATATACTTGGCCTATTATACTCCTGGAAACTTAAAACTTAACAGGAAGATATTAGTAGTCACATATACACAACACATTTACAACAAAGAGTTATAGAAATCATGATAGAAAGAAAGTGGATACAGAGGAAGCAGTGGTTAATTCAGATCAGGGAAGGCTTTAGCTAGATGATGACAGCTGAAGTGACCCAGCTGACAAACATGGGTGTATCTGTGGAGAACAAGGTGGAGGAAAGAAGAATGTGAACCAAAACACAGAGCATATAGCAGCATGACTCATTGGGGGAAGTCATGGATTTGAGGAATGCTAGGGTGAAGGATGTGTGTAGCTAGAAATGGGACACAATAAAGGTGGGATAAAAGTTAACTATGCAACTTCTAGTTGGATACTAATGCCACAAATGCATACATGCTAAACTTCGTTGGATACATAAACCATACATGCATATACATGTAGGAACGCATGTCTGCACATTGTGTGTGCCCAGTGAAAGTATGTGTATTTTATTTTAAATTTATTATTTCTAGCCTTTTTGTTATCTGTTTCTAACTTTAAAAGGAGGCTAACTACACCTAGGATTTTCAACCTGGGAAGATAGAAGAATCTTATGGGATGGGGGAGGATGTGTATGAATAATTTAAAAAACCCACAAGATGATTACACTAAGTCCCTGTGTCAGTGAAAGTCACTGAAGAGTTTCAAGTGGGGACTTATATGATCTTTAACATCACTGACCTCATTAGAGTACTATCCCAGTTTACTATTTAAAAAAAAAAAATGAAAAAGTTAGTCCTTGCCACTTCAATCTCTAGGTTCTCATGACCCCCAGGAAACTCTCCAGTACCCAATAAGAAAACTCATTTGTTGAGCCATTCACACACACAAACTCTAAAGACTGACAATTTCGAGACAGAACATAAAACAGAAGGCGGAACAGAAAAATGGAAGCTATCGTTTATAAGTTCCCATCTGATTTTCAAGACCCAGGTCTCTTCTAGGAACCTCTGTGTCCAGGCCAAGTGGAAGAAGCGTGGCAGGCACTCCTGCTCCACAGTAGGCATGCAAGTCCCCAAGCGCCTTTTCCTCTCATTTCAAATGCCAGCTTTTTTTTTTTTTTTTTAAATCAAGACCATCAGATTTTCTGTTAGTGACTAAATTTAAGAGTGATTGAGAGAAATAGTTGAGACTGAGAAGAAAATAATGGCCAAGATATTAACCCCAACTAATATTAGAATGAAAGAGAATTTAATGATTATCTGAAACCCCGACTCCTCACCTGACAGATGGGGAAACCAGGGTCCCAAGACACTAAATAATTTGGCCAAAGTCACAAAGCTAACAAATGTCAGAAAGGAACCAGAGATTAGCTCCTCTGACTCCAAGTCAGAACTTTTGAGCTTCTTAAATGTGAAATGATTGTTTCTGCCTGCTTTCCTTTTTTTTTTTAATGTACTTTATTTATCCATACAAGAACTGGGGTATAAGTCAGAGGTGTGGGGAGGTGAGAAGATTAATCAGAGACAGAGTGGGGAGCAGAACAGGAAGATGTACTGAAACTCACTGCTCAGGGGAGCAGCAGGCAGGTCAGGAAAGGTCTGCTGGGCCATGTGGGTCACCTCGCTAGCCAGGGATGGAACTCCTGCTGCAGTGGCTACAGATAGTTTCATAGTGCTGAGGCTTACCCCCTTATGCCACCAGGGAGGCCCTGTTTTCCTTTTTTTTTTTTTTTTTTTTTGCTAACTTTGAGATTCAGCCCCCTTAAAGATTCTAATTAACATGTCTGAAACAGCTTCCTCTATAAACTGCCCTCTCTTTCTGATTTCTGGATCACTTCGCCGAGCTGTTATTTCAGCATCATTTCTGTCTCCCTCTTGGATTCAGGCAGTCATTTGATTCTGTTGGTTTCATTTCGGAAATGTGTTTCAAATCCATCTTTGTGTTTACTTCCTGGATTTCTCCCTTTATTTATTCTTTCTTTCCTTTTTTATCTGGACTATTCAAGTAGCTTTGAAATTGGATTCTGCTTTCCTCAATCCAGTCTCCTCACTGTCCTTGGAGTTTTCTTTGTAAAAATAAATCTGAAATACGTAATGAACAGTCTTCAATGATTCCCATTCTGTGAAGTCCCTCTCCCTCACTGTGGCCCTTTGCGATATGGCCTTACTTTACTTCCTCAGCATTTTCTTCTGTCCATTTCCCCCTCTATTCACATTTCAGACTGCAACCACACCAGCCCACTCAATACTTCTAACTTTTTCATGTGCCTTCCTGATGTCCACATCACCGCGGATTTAAGCTCATGTCAATGCCTAGTTCTTCCAATATATTACTTTCATGATGCCTTCTCTGCCTTTCTTGGCTGAGATAAACATTTGATAGGGCACTTTGTTTAAACTTCTCTTCTAACCACCAGTGACGTAGGTGGATGTACACTGGATTTTCTTTTCTACTGTTTTATTCAGTAGTCTGTGAACTCCTTGAGCTTAGTTGTTGTGTCAAATTCACAGTGTATCCTTGGCACCCATAAGGCACTGAATAATGGCCACCTAAAGAGGTGTGTGTCCTAATCCCTGGAACTGTGAATGTTACTTTGTTGGAAAAAGATTTTTGTAGATACGATGAAGTTTGGGGTCCTGAGAAGGGCAGTTTTCCTGGTGTGCTCAATATAACTACAGGGCTCTTTTTAATGGGATACAGAGGATTCAGGAGCAGAGAGCATGGTGTAATGAGGAAAGCAGGGAGGGAAAAAGGCTCATCAACACGAGCAGTGGTTGGAATGATGTGCTTTGAAGATAGAGGAAGTCAGGAGCTGCATGGCCACTAGAAACTTTTAGAAAATAGGGTTTCAGAAGGAGCATAACTCTAATGATGGTTTTTCTAATAGGTTTTCAGAGTCTTCAGAAGGAGCATGACTCTAATGATGAATTAAGCCCCATAAGTTCCATATCAGACTTCAGAATTGTGAAATCATATATTTTGTCATTTTAAGATACTAAGTCTGTGGTAAGTCATCCCAGCATCCATAGGAAGCTAAAACAGTAGCTTGCTTCCCTGTACCTGCAATGCAGAAGGACTCAGGATGTCCGTGTCTTTTTTCTCTTTTTAATTTTATAATTCTTTTTTGTTTTTTTAAAGATTTATTTATTTATGATACAGAACTGGGGTGCAAGCCAGAGGTGCAGGGGCAGTGAGAGGATTCACCAGAGACAAAGTGGGGAGCAGAACAGGCAGACCAATGAAGTACACTGCTGAGGGGAGCAGTGGGCGGGTCAAAAGATGTCTGCCATGCCATGTGGATCACCTTCCGGGCCGGGGATCGAACTCGACTTGCACTGAAGCAGCTGGCTTGCTTGCAGTGCTGCACTTTAACCCACTGCACCATCAGGAAGGGCCAATGTCTGCATCTTAAGATGATTTTCCTGATCCTCAGTTGATGCCAGTCCTGATTATGATAGCTAACATTTTTTTAAACTTGTGCTTTGTGCCAGTCACTGCACTTAGCATGTTTTAAAGATCTTCATAATCACCTTACTAAGTGAAATTGCAGTACAGGGTATTTTCATAGTTTTCCCAAATCTCACTACCCAGCGCTGGTGGCAGTCAGACTTCAGGTGAGCTCCTGGGTCTCACTTCCAGGTCTTATAGTTCATGGCTCAATTTTGTCTAATCGTGTACTTCTGTATATACAACATGAATTTGCATGCATGTGCAGTATGACGTGGTATGAAGAAAACTGCAAGAGCTAGATTTGAGTATTGATGTCTTCTGTAATCAATTAGCTCTGCAAGCCACTATCCTAGATCTGTGTGCCTGTCTTTATCAATCCTTTCTTTTTCTATTGAACATATGGGGTTCACGTGAGAATTGAATGATAAATGATTTGTGAAAGTGCTTTGAGAGGTAGTGGGCACTGTGCATATGCTATTTATCATTATATATTCTGTTGCTTGTACAGCAGGAACTTGAATAACTGTCATTTCGCAGGAACTTGAATAACTGTCATTTCATTCAGCACTGTTTTGTTATAAAGTTGATGAGGAAAAAAACTATCCTGTCTGAACCAAACAACGTTCTTCAAGAACCTACTTTCATTATATGGTGTTTCACTTAAAGTTGCAATTTTCAAGAATCGGTTGGTAACATTAATTGACGATTCACTGTATGTTGTCTGGAGATCCCCTTGTACCGGGGAGACCTGGCAGATAAGCTATGATCCTGACTCATTTGATCAGTAGGTACTTGATAAATACATTTGCTAGAAATGTTCTTTTACTCTTTTGGTTATCATTTTTGTATTCCAGATCATTGATATTAAAGACACAGAGAGGTCACCAGTTAGTCACCTACATAAAACTTCAGCTTTTTTCTCTTTAAATGAATTCTCCTCATGGTACCCCTGAAGGAATATATGTGCCTTGCAGACCCACAAGAAGGTGGGGCTTATAGGAAACTTGCAGTGATTTAGCAACTTTTTAGTGGGATTTTTCAAAATAATGGAACATTTAATCCCTTGAAAGTCATTGTCATTTGCTGGAAAATCTTAGGCTAGTGTTATTTGAAAATCCTGGGGAGTCTTGAATCAAGAACATGAGGAATTTAAAAGCAAAGCCAGTGAAGTCAATTTTTATTCTTCCTCCCTGAGACCTCAACATTGCTAAGGCCTTTCAGATGCTTTAATTGTTAATTGTCTTCTGTTTGTTTCTGAGATTAGTTGAGATCACCAGGATGATGGGAGGCTGAGACCTGACCTGGCCAGACCTGAACCAATTGGCAGGTTCTCAACTTTCTGAAATATTAGTTATTGCCAGTTTTGGTTGAGACTTTTTATAGCACCTTATTTTGATTGGTTTCTTTTTTTTGCCTGTCAAATATTCCCATCTGTAACATATGGTCTCAGAGCACAAGTGTTCTGTGCATGTTCAAATCTAGTCAAACTGTTCTCAGTGGTATAACATCCAAGCATAAAGTGAATTGTGATCGGCGTGCTTATGTATGCATTTTGTTCCTGTTTGATGATTGCCTTGGGATGGGTTTTTTAGATACAGAATGATTCAAAAAGGGTCTGGACTTAAAACCAGATTAAAATTAAAACTGAACAAACCCCAAAAATAGTGATACATATTCACAGATTGCTTCTCCGAAGACAGTACTAATTACACTCCCACCAGGAACTTAGGAGAGTGCTTATCTCACTGCCACTTGTCAGTGCTCACTTTTTCAATAAATTGTTATGGAGTTCCCACAGTTTTCCAAGTTCAGATATATTTCAAAAGTTTTCAAAAGTGCCCCAGGTGATTGGAGGTACTCAGTTGAGAACCTCTAGCTTTGTTCATGGGAGAATGATGAGGGAGGTTTTCTCTCACCACCTCCTTGTGGTCTGAATCTCTCACTAGGCCTTTAGAAAAGAATAGTTAAGTTTCATTAGGTTATTCTTAGATTTTGTGTGGTTATGTATATATTTGTTGTTGATGTTGTTGTTAAAATAGGACATCTTGATATACCTAGTGAGCAGTTTCTTCATGCTCAGTCCATTATCTTGAACAATTCTAGAATTCTGTGTAATTCACTCTGGACATATTAACTCAACCCCTGTGGCTGCAGCACTTGCCAGCATTCTGTGACCCTGAAGGGTGGTGTTAACTTTCAACTATGCAACATCTTGTTTTTGCAAAGCACTTCCCTAATATTGACTCATTTGCCTGCCCCAATAACCTCATGAGCCTGTATTTCCATTCTTTTTTTACAGAAAAGGGAAAAAAACACAAAGAATAAATAGCTGTTCTTCAAGGTGGCATGACTAGTGATCATGTGTTAAAAGCTGATTCAATATAGGTTTTCTGACTGTAAGGTCAGAGTTTCTAAAACTATGTCATAACCTGCCTTTGGGATTTCCAGAGTTCTGCTCCCATTTTAATACACAGGTGGATCAAGTTATTATTGTTATTAGGGTTATTTCATCAAGAGTCTGCAGGCATTACCATGCCTTTCTTATGAGCATTCTCTTTCCTATATGCTCATCTAGAATTCTAAACATTAGTGTTGCTCAATTTCTTTTTTCATTATTCCTCCTCCTCCAGGAAAGAAATTAATTTAAATTCCTCCTAATTAAATAAAGAGAGAAATTAAATATTAAGGAATAAGATATGGTTGAATAGTATGAAAGTTTAGGGGGGTACACAAACTATTATGTCTCCGATTATATTTTTGCCCCCAACAACTAATTTTTATTTCCTTGGGGGCTCAAAAATCTGTCCATTTAGATGAACTTAAAGCTCTGGTTTTCAGGGCAGAATGGTGGCCTGCAGACCTAAAGATGGTATTTTCTTATGTGCGCCTATGTGTAGTTTTTGGGACACATGAAACTGATGCTTTTTAGATGAGGCTGTTTAGAGAGTTACAAAATATCTAATGACTTTCCCACAAGCAGCATTTGGTGTGGATTGCTAATTATGAAAATATGCATTCCATACACTCAAGCCAACTGAAATTTCAAAGTTGCCATTATTTCCCCCATATACAATATAGATGATATAGGTTCCCCAACTACTACATGCTTTTTTAATGAGCTTTTGATATGGATCCTTGTCACAGTTTTGTACTAAACATTGGGATTTATTAGTTTTATTAGATTTGTGGTAGTTCCATATGTTTCCATTTATGACATTGGAGAAATAAATACTGACTTGTTCCAACAGGAACACACTGCATTGGTAGATAAGAGCTGTCCCATGCTGAGTTTGACTGACTGCCACCAACTCAGAAGATCTCTGACCCTTGGCAGGGAAAGAATGTTAATGAATGGGAACCAAGGACGCCAGGTAGCTTCTATTTGTTTTCAGAGAGTCAGATCCAAGTGAGTTGAAAAAATGCAAGATTTTATAAATGCAGAGCCAAAGAACAGAACATGGAGGTCAGGGAGGGACTCAACACTGGGGGAGATATATAGTTGTGGGGGGCAGAAGAAGGGGTAGAAATGAAGCTTCATTAATTTCTTTGGATGGGATCTTTAAGATTAACGTGGTAATTTCTTCATGAAGTCAACCGAGATTTTAAGCCATTTATCAGAACCCATACAGTGTCTATTTATAGAAGTCAGAATAAAAGTAAATGAACCATGAATGCTAACATGCATCTAGCAAATTTAATAAGACTTAAAAGTTAAATAAACCAGTGGAGCCTGCAGTTCCCTCCAGAGAGACTTTACAAGTTTTAACCAAGTTTTTCTCCATCATTTTACAGTATCTTGTGTGGATTCTTTTAGCTTTTAGAAAACCAAAATGATTTAAAAGTTTGTTTAACATTCAGATGATGTTTATTCAAGTTGCTGAAAAATGAATGTTTTTTCCTCCCCAGGTAGCTAGGTTTTTCAAGAGGAATAAAGGAAGTGGTATTAGTTATCTTTCATTGCAATGGGCATGGGTGGCTTAAACCAACAAATAGTTGTTATCTCAGATTTCCTTTGGTGTATGATTTGGATGGGTTTTTGTTTCAGGGCCTCTGATAAGGTTGTAGTCAGTTGTTAGCCAGAGCCAGGATCTTATCTGAAGGTTCAAATGGGGAAGATTCACTTCTAATCTCACATGGGCTGCTGCACAATTCAATATCTTTTAAGGCTTTGCACTCAATTCCTAAGTTCTTTGGAGGCCTCCCTTAGTTCCTTATTAGCTGGGCCTCTTCAAATGTGTGCCTGTTTCCTCAAACACAGCAAGAGCTATAGTCTGTTTTAAATCATCCCTTTACCTTTACCATAATCTGTTGGTTAGAAAGAAGTCACACTAAAATTCAGGGGACCCCACAGGCATTAATTCTAGATCAGGGGCTAACTTAGGAGACTGTGCACAGAGATGCATGACTTCATTTCAGTTAGTCTAGGATCTGGGATTCTTTGAAGGAAGGAGACTTGTCTTCTCTGAGCTGAAATCTTTCCAGAGACTTCGCTAGGTGGTAGCCAGAACTTTCTACTGAACCAGGTTCTGCAATCTATGCCCACACTGGAATTGATGCAAGACTAACCTAGAAATGCATGGACATAGAAAATCACCTTGAGGCATGTCAAGTAAGAGAAAGAGAAAGAAAAAGAAAAAAAAAAAATCCAGAGCTCTATCAAAACAGTGGCAGAAAACACCCGCTCATCTTTTTCTTCTCTTTTTCAAGCTGTAACAGAATAAAGAGAATATATTTTGGTTCTAGAGATTTGCCATTTTTTCCCTTTTATTAATTTCCAGACATTTGAAGACTTCCTCAAGGAAGGGTGAAGTTATAATGAAGAATGGGTATAAGAGAGGGTTTATCAAGCATGACGTTGCCCACCAGAAGCGATCCTCAGGCACACTTAAGATGGCAACACCACTCTACTGTAAAGGCCTTTATCCCGACAAAGCCCCTTTCCTTCCGTGAGGACTATAATTATACACTTTGCTCACGCTGTCTCATTTTTGTCACTTTGAAGTCTTTCACTCTAGAGACTACTGTCTTTGACTAAGTTTGCCTTGCAGATTAGTTACCGAGATTGGCGCCAAGCCCATGAGTAGAGGTAGTAGCTCCTGTACTGTCTTAAACACTGAGGGACAATTGATGACACAGTTAATCTGGAGTGCTCTGTAGATTTCATTCTCACTTGTTAATTAACAAAGTCCTTTGGGAGTTGAGACTTGAGAGTGAAAACCTGAGACTTTAGGTGATTCTAAGATATTATTGTCTAAATCCGGTTTAGTCATTAATTTACAGGAGCATTTTAAGAGATTGGTTTAGTGAGAAAAAAAGTAATCTCTGTAAGTCAATGTATATGATGTTCAAGATCAGGCAAAACTAATCCATTGTAATAAATACCAGTGTTGCCTCTGGAGAGGGTGGAGATGGGGTAGGGTGTGAGCTGTCATGGGTACAGGAAATATTCTCTGTCAAGCTCTGGGTGGGAGCTACCCAGGCGCATACATGTGCAAAAATTCATACAACTAAACATCAGTTGAAAGGGAATAATATTCTCATGTAAGAGTTTAACATCATTCTCCAGGATCACAGACTTTGCCGGAGATTCTGTGTAAATCTTTGGAGGGTTTTAAAAATAGTATTTAGACGTACAGGAACAGACTTGTTCTTTGAAAAAATGCTCTCTGGTCGTTGCTGGAGAAAGAACAGGAGGGGGCAAGCATGAATGCAGTGATAGTGGCTGGGGGGTAGATACATGGATCCAGCAAAAGGCAGTGATTCCTTGGATTAGGTGGTGGGGACAAGGGGAGGAGGTAGAGGGATGAGCAGTGCGCAGGGGAAGGGTGTAGGAGATGGAGGCGTTGAGGATGACCCTCCAGCCTCCAGGCGCTACAGTAGTAGGGATGGGAGCTTGGAGAGCAACAGTTCAGTTGGAGACAAGTTAAATGTCTCCATGTCAAATGCCTGTGAGCCAGTCTTAGATGATAAATAGGTAATTAAATAAATGAGTCGGGAGTTAGAAAATAGGTCTGGGCTAAAGTTATAAAGTTGGGAGTTGCTAGCATGGGATTTAAAGCAGCGGGAATGCATGAGATCATTTTGGGTGAGAGCACAGAATTGAAAGAAAAGAGATTTCAGGACTCTGCTTCGGGAATAGCCTCACATAGAGGCTAAGTAGGAGTTGAAACAGGCGGCTAAAAAGGGGGGTGCAAGGTAAGTGGCAGGGCAGCAAGGCTTCACTACCAGTACATCGGAGGGAAGGTTGTTTCTAGAAGCAGGGGGTAGTCAAACCATAGCCAGTGCTATTAAAAGTCAAGTAAGTTAGGCAGAGGGAAAGAAAACCTTTCTCTTCTTCCCTTCTAGGTTCTTTGACTGGGCTAGTAGTTGAATGGATATAAAATAGACTAGCACGAGAAAAACCGATCCGTCTGTACGGGATCTCCGAAGACCCAAGGCTCAGTCAGGCAACTGAACTTACATATATGAACTAAGGAGAAAAGGGAGTCAGGGCGTCCAGGGCTTCAAAGAGAAGGAAGACAACTTGCAGGAAGGGAGAAGAATGAATGTGTGGTAAAACAAGGGTTTGCCATGCCAAGCAGATAAGTTTTTAATATTAAAAAAAAAAAAAAACTCTGTTGATAGCTCTCTTCCCGGCACAGATTTTATCTAAATTCTTTTAGGCAGTGGAGGGAAGGATAAAAAGCAAAACAATGCTCTTCCTGAAGACTGCTAGGACTTGATTGCCTTCAACTCAAAAAAGTACACAAGCCAAAGTGGCATATTTTGGTGTCAGATATTCTGCTCCCCTCAGTGACATGGGGTCATCGATCATCTCAGCAGGAATGACAGTGTGGAGGTGTGAGGTGGAAGACACATTAGAGTGAGGCAACGATATTAGAGTGCAGGATATTTGTTGTTTTACTGCACATTTGAAATATAAATCCTTTCTACAACTTAATTATAGCGACATTTAAATTGAAGTTAAATTCTGTAGCATAGTGTAAAAGGGATTAATGGGGTCTTAGTTTCATAGTTGTTTCAAAGAAACTGAACTTGGAAAATGCGAGGAATGATTTTCAAGTCCATATATTATTCAGTAGGACTTTTTAAAAGTTCCTTTTCATGGTCCATTCCTGCTCCCACACAAAATGAACAGTGTGATATTTGATTCATGTTGCTTTAAAGGGCACAGCATTGAGTGAACTTTCATGGGAAATTTAGAATTTCTCTAGCTGGCCTTGGGGCTAAGTATACCCCTAGGCTAAATGACCAATATCTTTTTAAAAAATCTGTTGCAGTAACACAGGGAATGGAGAAGCCAGGGCAGTGGTTTCTCATGTCACATTACTTTAGAAGTCAAACATACTGTTTTGTTGGCTTGGATACACAGACTAAGAAAAAAGAAACGATGTTCTCAAAATTATGCCAGGTCTGCTGTAGAAGGTGTTTTGCAAAAACAATGTATGTAGCTCTGGTAAAGAATGTTGAAAGATACAGAGTAGAAATGTGACTTTTCCAGCCTGGAGAGTGCTCCTTGGTCCTGGTCTTGGACCCCAAGTGCTCCACAATGCTTGGCAAGGAGGCTGATTTTATTTTTACCTTGAGCTCAGCAGGTAGGGTAGTAGATGCCCAAGGGATTTTGAATGTTGACTAATATGACACTGAATGGAAAATCTGTTCCTGATGTTCTCCTTTCTCTTGTTTGCTTTCTAAATCTCAGGCTCTCAAGAGAAATGATGTGCATTCTGTTCCTTACTTTTTCTCCACTTAGGACATTCAGCTAAGAATTGCAAGGGCAAATCTGTAGTGAGGTTCTTAGTGTCAAAGGGCAAATGGCTAACATCCTGCTTAATGGGAAAGTGAGATATATTAAGCTTTTTATGACAGATCATTAATATTTTTTAGGATAAAATTTAGTTTATAGTGTAGTTCTCTTTATTGTGTATATAATGTCTATGATACATATGTGTACACATATGATACATTATATATGTGTATTTGTTCTTTTTGCATGTGCTGGGATGACCAAGGAAAGAAAGTAGTAAAGATTTTAATTGCTTCTATACTATGCCAAGATTTCAGGAGAGGTTTGCTGTCTGTCTTGATCCAGGTGAACTCGACTCCTCAAAGATCGAGAGAGATATAGGGGAGTGTCCATGACCCATCAAAAGAGCTGTTTCACAGGCTTAGGGTTTAATTTAGATTGGAATCACAGGACCTTTGCACATCTTTCTTTGATGTGGATTTATTTTGCAGGTAGCTAAAAATAGGACTTACCTTGATATCTTGAGCATTTTTCAGGAGCCTGCTTACTTTGCAAATATGTGTATGGTGCTAATGATTTTTGACATATAGGTAGTATCAAACTAAACTGACTGGGCTTGGTGAGACTGTGTACTGTTGGAGGCAGATATGGGTGTGGTCAAGGGGGACTTGAGAGGTTTCTTTTCCTCTGAAGTTCTGTTGATCATGACAAGGGTGCCTACTGTTTTCTGATCACCTGCTAAAAAATGTGGTTCTATATTTTGGCACGATGAAAATAAATTCTTTGGCTCTGGGGTTCTAGTTATCTAAAACAATATTTAGAAATTATCTTTTCTAAACAGAGTCAGGACAGTGGAATTCTGCTATTAGCTTTTTTGGTATATACTCAGGTTTGCCTGCCTCTTCCACTGCGGTTACATGAAAGTTCATTGCTACAATGGAAACCAAGACATTTGAAATGTGTGTGCGGTGAGGGTTGTGAAGGAACTGTGAAGTGCCTTGAAGGGGCCATTTCGCTATCACTGTTGTTTTTGTTGTTAATCCAACAGGAGAATGTAGCTGGGGTGCAGGGAAACACTGGGACTGAAATAGCGAGAAAGCCATATAGGATATTTCTAGTAAGAACAACACATAAATATGCAAAAGCGGGCATCTAGTTCCCAAAAACCCAAAAACCACTTCCACTGCAAAATTGCAATAGCAATATTGTCTTAGTACATAAGCCAAGTGTTATTTTAGCCCACGAGGAGGCAGCTGAACTGGAGAGAGTGAGCACACCTAAACAAATGTGGCCCAGGATGGAGCTGCAAAAACACAAAGGGAGGCTTGCTGGCATGGAAACCGCCTCAGGGCTGAAACAACAGAAGCTGTACTTGAACAGTGTCTGCCTGGGATGTGTGGTTTGCCCCGGGTCTGTTTGGGAAGCTTGGGAAAACAGCCCTACAGATAAACTCTCCCATATTTGCAATCCAAAATCTGCACACAAAGGAGACCACTTTGACTTGGCAACATTGCAGAACTTTCTCGCTGTTCAATTCACGTCATTTGTATGCTCAGCCTTTCATCAAAATACTATTAAAGTAAATAGAGACAGTGGTCCCTCCTCCACTCCACACCAACCCCAGTGCTTTTTTCTCCATTGCCTCTGAACTCTTGTGTTTAGTATGCGGAGTCCTTTCCTTTGGACAAAAATCCCTAGAGGAACAATAACAAACAAAGGTTTCCATCAGATGAACCTGAACCCCCATCTGTAAAGTACTAGTGATAATTACTTTATAGGGTTGGAAGGAAAATGGAATGCAATTAGTTGTACTATTTAAATATAATGAAATGTGCCATGCATATGTAAAGGGTCTCATAGTAATATATTTCCAGGTGCTCATCCACTGTCTCCCAGTTTTATATGAGATATCTTATTTAGTTAGGATAAGCAACTTAAGCCACGGTCACATAGTTCATGAGGAGCAGAACTGAGATTAGAAATCCTTAGAATTGACAGCAGCGTCTCCATGTAACCCATTGCTACTGTCCCACATTTGGAATCTGTCATTTGATTAATGCAGTCTGACTAAATTCATTTAATTCAATAGAGAGCAGCCGAAAGCTTGTGTGTTCTCTCTTGTTTTGTAAAAACTTGTTTTGCACAGTGAGCTCCCAAAACACTGTGCTTTCCCATCTCCTCTCTCACATTGGTGCCAAGAGCCAGCATTAAATCAGGCCTCTACTGTCCATGGTTATGCATATATGAGCCGTCCACCATAGGATTCCACTGTCTTAACTGGTTTTGAGATCACTGCTGCTAAGAAAATTGATGGCCCCTGGTTTAGAACTTTGTCTGGCAAAAAAGATGGAGAGTCTGTTCTACTTTGATTTAGGCAAGTAATTTTTTTTTTTTCCATAGCAAAGTAAATGATTTTCTTTTCTTCCTTTTTTTTGAAATGTGCTGAATAATATGGTCTCTGAGTTTGGCAGGTTTTGATGCAAGGAGATTATGCAGGAATCTGCCTGCTTTGCTTAATGACTTTAGAAAACCACAATTGCTGAACAAGGTCCCAGGATGCCTGGGCATCATGCACCGCCACTGTTTTATCAGGCTTCATCCTGCTGCTGTGGGAGTAATTGCACTTCTCCAAGACACAGGCGCTAACCTTTTGGAGGTAGCATGAATGCCCGCCCAGTACAAATGGTAGATATAGAAAAGCAAAGCAAAGGACTCTGTGCTAGGGCCCCTCTGATCCTTTCAGTCATTACCATCATCTTTGTTTACTGGCTCCATCACGCTTCTTACCCTGGAGCCTCTCTCCTGCCTCTCTATTCTTTTCATCGCATTTGCTGTAAGTATTTCCCAAGTACTGGGCCTTGGATCGTGCCCACGGACCCAGGAAGATACAATTTATGTCTACATTTTGACTCTTTTTTTCTGTGTACCATCGAAAGCTGGTAATGCTTCGTGTTACCTATTCCTGGGAATGACTCTCCTAGTGATATTTGATTCATAGACTCAATGGTGCATCTATGAGCAAACTTCATAATAAAAGTCCTGACGGTTTATTTTAGTTCTCTCGCCTTGCAATGCTCAATTTAGCAGCATTATTTTAACTTAATTTAAATATTCATCCATTTATTAAAAAACATTTTTTGACGATCTGACAATATGGCTCCTGTTGTGATGAGTGTCTATCTTGATTTGCATAGATTTTTAAGAGTTTGCAGAATATGTAAGGGGAGTCAGAAGATTCTACTAGAGGCTATTAAGTATTTTAATGATCATCATGGGTTATTTGAAAAAGATATTCTTTCACTGGGTGGATGGTTTACCTGTTCTCCCAGACCTCCGGGGCCCTGTAAACCTGAGGGTGAGTGGGATTGAGCAGGTAGGAACCTGTGTCTCTGTGGTGGGGGTTCCCTTAACTTGAGGCATATCATCAGAGAGTAAATTTAGGCTGCAACTGATTTGGTGTAGCTGAGAAGCTGTCAAGTGGGAGCTCGGGGGAACTGGAGGACTTGAGCGTAAAAGGAAGGTGGGTGCAGCAGACCATCAGTCCACTGAGACCCGCAAAGCACCATCTGCTAGGCCCTTTGTACAAGACTGACAAGCCGTTGACAGCTTGATCTTTATGAATTTCTCACATGAAATGGCTAATGGTAAAATGATGGAAATGAGAACAATCTTACCAAAGGATACCAGTACCTGTTATAGTAGATTAGGCCTTTACTTCAAAATTGATATTTGAAAGAATTCTAGATCAGCCGCATAGTCAGGCTTTGCAAAAATTAGCAGCAAGGAAATTTATTTTTTTTGTGCTCTTTAAGATTTAGGTGTGCCAGGGTTCTCTTGGGATCGTTTGTGTCTTTTAAAAAACAGGAATGCTATTTTCTTAGCTACCTCAGAGTAAGAAGATTGACTAGAGAGGTGGGAAATTCTTTGTGGCTAACAGGTGTGTTTCTATATTTTAATTCATTAACTCAATAAATATTTATTAGTATATTTTGCTGTAGAACCTGCTAAGTGCCAGGCACTATTCTAAGTATCAATTATATAGCAGGGAACAGTTAGAATTCCAACCTTAGAAGCTTATGTTTTCAGGATGAGGGTAGACAGAGTAAGCATAATAAATCAGAAAATAATTTTGTATATGAGAGGGTAAAGGGTAAGTACTTTAGAGAAATCCTTAGAAATAAAGCAAAGTAGGGAGTTAGGGAGAGATACTCAGTTTTATATTATGTCGGAGAAGGCTTTACCAAAATCAGTGACTGTGCAAAAACTCAGGGGAAGTAAGGGAGCACAAATATGAATCTCTAAGGAAAGAGCATTCCTGAGAGAGGAAGGGGCAAGTTCAAATTCCCTGAGACAGACATCTGTTGGAAGGTTTGGGAAATACGAAGCTGTGGTGGACAGAGAGGAAATGGGACTGAATTATACTGTGTCATGGATACCTTCATGATACCTTGCATTTTTCTGAGTGAGAGAGAGCACGAGAGAAATAAAAATAGGAGGGTTCTAACAGAGGAAGGAGATCAACCAATGTTTTTTTGTTTTGTTTTGTTTTTTTTAAAGATTTAGTTACTTATGCATATAGAACTGGGGTACAGACCAGAGGTGCAGGGGCAGTGAGAGGATTCACCAGAGACAGAGTGGGGAGCAGAACAGGCAAATCCACCAAGTACACTGCTGAGGGGAGCAGTGGGTGAGAAAGGAGAGGTCTGCTGTGAAAGGAGAGGTCCAGGGACTGGGGATCGAACTCGCACTGAAGCCACTGCAGCTAGCTTGTAGTGTTACGTCCTAACCACTGCGCCACTAGGGAGGGCCCTAGTGTATCTTTTTAAAGAATCACTCCCTGCTGTCCTGAGGAGATTGTACAGGACGAGACCAGGTGGGGTGTTGTCATAATATTCTAGTTAAGAGGTAATAGTGGCAATGAGAGAAGTTGTGCTGAGAGGTAAGAGTCTGAGCATAACTTCAAGGTTTGTGGAAGGATAAGCTGTATATATAAGACCTGGAGTGGAGCCAAGGATACTCTAAGCATTTGGACCTGAACCTATGGAAAGGTGGATTTGTCATTAACTCAGTTTGGAACTCTGTGAGCATAACAGACATTTGGAGACAGAACACTAGTTCTGTGTTGGACATTTAAGTTTTCTGTGTCTTTAGACCTTCAATGGGAAGTGTTGGGTAGACAGTTGATACAGAAATATGCAGCTCAGTGAGGAAATGTTGCTGAAAATACATAGTTTTGAGTCATGAGTGATAGTGTAGTAAGTCCTGGCATCATATCAATAGACTCTGAAACGTACTATAATTAAATCAGATCCTCAAACAATGTCACTTTGTTCAGTGCTGGAATTCGTCCTTTATCTCATCCAAGTTATAATAAAATGGCATTGCTTCAACCCATCAGTCTGAAAGAGATTGCCGGATGTGTTCTAAGAAGGAGAAGAGGTTTAAGCACTGACCTTTGGGACATTCAGTACTACTTGTGTGGACATGAGAAATAAACCAAGTGAAAAAAAAAAGGAACTGTTGTAAAAGAAAAAATATACAGAGTGGTTTTACAGCAGCCATTAAAAAAAAAACGAGCTCATGAAGATGTGCTGAGTTGTGATAATTGCTGAGGATAGTTCAAGCACAGAGCCTGTTGAGAATTAGCCATTGCATTTAGTTCCTCCTCCCACTCCGGAGGTCAGACGAGAAGTCTTGATGCCACTGTTTTGTGGCATGGTAGGGCCAGTGCTTGTTTGGAGAGAGTTTTAAAAAAAGTGGGAGGAAAGCAACCAGTGACAAGAATGAACAATTTTTTCAGAATGTTGCTGCAAAGAGAAGAAAAGAAACAAGCGGTTAGTTCCTAGGGGAACTGGAATCTCAAGCTTTCCATTCCATTGATGTTTTGTTTATGTTTGACGGTAGATGGATATGACAATGGTGTGTTTGTTTACTAATCTGATAGCATACAAAACATAAACGATATTGAGGGGAGGATTGCTGGAGTGTTTCTTACTTGATGGGAGAGAGAAGATCTACTAAATTGGGTACCCTGATTTAGGAGCTCAGACATCTCATGAGTGCTGCAGGAGTGAGGCACAATATTTGGGCACAGATGCCGGCAGGTGAGTAGAATTGGTGGTGAGACTGTGGAAGTTCTTTTATGATTTCTTTATATTTCTCAGTAAAGTGAGAAAACAGGTCAGCAACTGAGAGCGACTATGCTATGAATGGTGAAGTTTTTTGTTATATTTTGCTTTCTTTTAAAAAGAGAAAAACTGTCTTAGTTTTGCAGTCAGATGTTAAGTTTATCATTGATTTGGCTTTGACTGATACATTTTTCTATATTCTACCTGTAAGTGAGGCCAGTTGGTATTTGTCTTTCTTTCTGACTTATTTTGTTTAGCATTATCCTCTCCATTTCTATCCATGTTATTGCAAATGGCAAGATATCTGAGTATCATTCCATCACATATATAGATATATATGTAAATACACACACACACACATAGACACACTCATACCACATTTTTCTGATATGCTTCTGTCTTTGGGCATTTAGGCTGTTTCCACTACTTTGCTATTGTAAATAGGACTGCACTGAGCATAGGAGTACATATATCCCTTTAAATTAGTATTTTTGTACTCATCATTTGGTAGCTCCATGTGAATATTCTGAGACACATCTATACTGCTGTCCATAGGAGCTGGATCAGTTTACATTTTCACCAGTGATATTTGAAGTTTCCTTTTTCTTCATACCCTCATTCAAAACATGTTGTTTCTTCTCTTTTAGATATCGTGGGGGGAAGGGTATGAAAGCATCCATTTTTTGATATTTGAACCTATAATCTCCAGAGCAGATACAAAAATGTAAAGCTACTTTATCTCAATAAATATAATTTGGGAAAAAAAAGAAAAAGATAAAAGTTTGAGGAGAAAGAAGATAGAGCATCTTCTTCCAGGGAATAGGGCCATAAATGGATTAATGTCTGATGCTGGTGGTTGTTTTTTAAATTACATTAATGTACCTGTGTCGGTGCTGTCTCATTCACCCAGGGCTCCCTCAAGTGCTGATTGTCTCAACAACCCTAGGAAGTGGCAATGAAAATCAGGTGTTTTAAAATCACACAGTTTGAAGTCAATGTGGAGCTCTCATCCAGGTCTTCTGAATTGCAGTCTAGACTTCTCTTTTTCCTATTAAGCTTTTCTTTTTTAATGAGTGCTAATTGATGACTTCCAACTGCGGTACTTCTTCACAGGATCTCTATTTATCCACCTATGTTTTATTGCTCTGAATAGTCCTAGAGAGAAAAGATCACATTAAATATTCTTTGTCCATGACTACTAAGTGTTGAGTTTCATCATCTTAGTCATAGTGCAGTGTATAGCAAGTTTAATGGTGAGAAAATTCTTGCGGAGCTTACGAATGAAATCTACTTAAATTAATAGGAAAAATATAGCCTTGTTAATGGAAATTCTGGTTGCTTTCCAGATCATAAATACATTTTTAGAAATACTTTTGTTAACATGGGAAGTTATAATTTCCTTCAGTGCAAAGTATTATTGTAAATAGGAATGAGGTCTGAAATATGAAATTATTCTTCTTATTCTGTAGCCACACTTTATATAATGCTGATTGTTCTATGCAACTACGTGGTCTTGGGGTAAAGTGTCTCATTTTTCCTTAGCTGTAATTAGAATTTCTAAAATTGAATGATTATTTTCCTATTATATTAGAAGTGTTTCTTTTTTCAATTTTAACTGCTACAGCACCTCCTCAAAACTTTTAAAATGAACTCTTTAATATGCTCTATCTTCTGAATATTTGCTCACATGCTTTTAGACTCTTTCAGACCTGATTCTATGGCCCTAAATCAGGTCTGTGAAACTCACATTGACATCACTCAGCATTTTACTGTGGTACAACTGATATAATACACATCACTGACATTTCTAAATCTTCAACAATGATTCAGATCTTGCATAAGATTAAATTAGTGTCACAACTGCTTAACTGTGCACAAATTTTGGTCATACTTAACAACTATAATAATCGAAATCTTTTCAAATGTTTGTAGAAAAGAGAAGATATTCACATAGATAGCTTGTTACCATGCTGTTAGTTTATTAATTTAATAGAAATTTGTGAAAATGTTGCACACTGACCCCCTCTAGAATTCTGTAATATAGATTAGGTTTTTTTATATAAACACTGCGCATATCATTTTTCCTGGCTACAAGGTAATAGATTTTAAAGTGAGTCTTTGATATCTTTTAAAATATTCTCTAAGGAAAATGGTTAGAATAAAAAATACTTGAGTGTCAATATCTGTTTCATAAGGAGTTTTCCAATGGGTGCTTTTTTGGAGTATTGTTTATTCTGGTAAAATATACATAAAATAAAATGGACTGTTCTAACCATTATGTAACCAAAGAAAACAATTCAGTGATATTAGTCACATCCACAATGTTGTACAACTGTTACTACTACTGTTCTTCCAAAACTTTTCATATACGCAAACCCAATAAATGCTTTTGAAATTGCCTGCAAATATTAAGACTTCTGTAGCAGTTGACTCACCTTGAATAATGCTTCATTTTTTAATAGGCCACTAAATGTGCTTTGGGTTAAAAACTATACAATATAGTGTTCATTTTGTAATTTGCTCATTTCTTAGGAGGCTGAGCTTAACCACATCTTTGGCCTCCTTGATCGTGCAGAAAGGTGGCTGCTTTCGTCAACCTTTTCTTAATCCTTTTATCAAAGTACCATAAAATTAAAGTCAACACCTGCTAGTTTAACATCAAAGAGATCTGATGGTCATGTGTGTTGCCACATGTACAGTCCAAAGATTAAAGTCAGTTCAGTTTAAAGACACACCAAGTAAGAGATGACTAAAGGAACTAGTACATGAAAACTAGAGTGAAAAAAATATTTGTCTTACTAAATCACTTTCCATGAACTTTGTAAATGGAAAAGTAATCAGTCTGTAATTAGAAAGTAATCAGCTTGGTAAATTATGATGAACCAAGTATATTTTATTCAAATTTATAAATTTCCAATTTAAAACATTGGTGCATTTGTGTTTAGGTAATATTGGTTATTATTTCCTAATAAATGATGATCGGTACCAGCCAAGTATAACTAAATTTCTCCATTTAATGGTGTACTTACTATGACCTACACGTCCTTGTCCACCTTTAATACAGATATTCACTCTTAAGGATCTAAATTTTTTTTAAATATTTATGTATTTATGCATACAGAATTGGGGTACAAGCCAGAGGTGGAGGGGCAGTGAGAGGATTCACCAGACATAGAGTGGGGAGCAGAACAGGCAGATCGACAAAGTGCACTGCTGAGGGGAGCAGCGGGCGGGCCAGGAAAGATCTGCCATGCCATGTGGATCACCTCTGGGCCAGGGGATCAAACTGGCACTGAAGCTGCTATAGCCAGCTTGCAGTGCTTTATCCTAACCCTTGTGCCACCAAGGAGGGCCCTAAGGATCTAAATTTAATGCTGTTTCTTTTGTGACATCTTCCCCATAAGCATAGGCAATCACTAGACCTTCCTTTGTGATCCAATAATACTCTGCAAAAAAAAAAGAAATCCATATTTTATCATATTATATTAATTTTTCTTTCTACACTCTCATCTTCTCAGAGTCAGGGACTTTGTTTATTCCTACTGCACATCCTAGTGCACAGTGAAAATCCATTAAATATGTGTTGACTGACTAACCGGATGTATAAGCTAATCAATCTAAATGTACTAGAATTTTTTTTGACAGCATCTCAGTTATTATAAGCTCAGATTTTATTTATTAGAGCAGTTGTGTGTCTGTGTTGGTTCAGTTTTATGTGTTGATGTAACTGACATTTCCACTTGTGATATACATTGATGACATAATATTATGATCATGATCTGCTGAACATGAGCTAACGACTCTAGAGAGCTCAAGATGGCATCTCCTATAGAAATTCTGGGTGACTGTGTTTGTCACAGGAGTGAGGAAGACACTGGCGGGGCATGTGTCTCCTTCAAGTCCTCCATGGCAGAATGTGAAATTTCCATCATCTGCTTTGTTCCTAAGAGACAAAGGGCTCAGTGCTGGTTAGGGAAACATCCAGCTGACATAGCTTTTGCCACAGTTGGGTGCTGGTGTTGGCATCACCACTGGTATCCCAGAGAAACTAGTGCAAAGGAAAGAGTCTGTCTGGAGGTGACACCATGGATCTCTGTGACTAGATAATGTGACATCTTCATTTCTTATTAGACATTGTCCAGGTACAAATACAGCAGCCTTTTGCCTTGAAGGAGCCTCCTGGAATATAATCCTTCATTTTCTCTCTCTTTCTGAGCTTCTTTCTTGATCCCTCATTTACTCTGAAGAAGAGTTTGTGAAGTTCTTGGTGGTAGGGTGAGAATGAGTGAGAATGGATATTCAGAAGCTCCTCATCTTAGTGAGTGGGCATAACCTCTACTCACTGGCCTCAGAGGCCCTTTCTGCAGGCAGCATCCAGAATAGACACAGCTGAGGGCACATTTCTTTCAATAAGCTCCTAAGTGGACAAACCCCTTATGGACATCTTGGATTTATCTGAACTTAACCCTGTTTATCGGATTTCTACCCTGCAGCATGTCTGTTTTACAGTATTACTCAGAGACAGGCCTTTGGTGTGCAGAAGAAACTAGCAATTTAAATAAAGAGCAAGAGTCTTACTACTGGTCATGTCTGCATCAGGCTGGTGACCTTTTGTTAGGAATTCAGGGACTTAACTGGTCTTTCTTAGCCATGCAACTGGGGAGATTTATTTTCTTGAGCTGGAATGACCAGAGGATTCAGTGAAGAGGATTCAGTGAAATTTTTCCTTTCCCATGATTACAAACAGAAATCAAGCTTTGTTTGTGCTCTTTCCAGAAAAAAGCACATGGGGAAGAGTTGACCTTACTTTGATACACACACACACACACACACACACACACACAGACAACAAACACCTAACTTGTCTTTACAGAGAGGAGTGTGTGGGGGCTGCGGGGAGAAGTGCCTGCTTTGGAGAGTAGGATCATGGATTGGGGCTCCCTTTCAGGCTTTGAACAAGCAAGGCGGCACTGGGTCTATAAATCGCCACTGTTCCCCAAGCCACAATTCGCTGGGTGGGGCTAACTAAATATATCTTGGCAAATGATCAAGAATTCCCCCCCCCAACCTGTAATTAACCATTATAATTGCCTATGTGTTCCAAAATAAAAAATGTCCTTAAAAACCTAAGCCATATATTTTAACCTATTGAATCTTCTGTAAAAAGATAAATAGCATGTGGAGGGAGTTATCCCTTCTTGAAGAATGAAGACTAACCTGAACTTAGTTATAATTACAAGGAAAGAAGAATCTTCAGAACAGTAATAGTAGGGTAATAGATTTTGCTTCCTATTGCACTTAATGTTAGAGTGTTTTGTTCCCATTATGGCTGCCGAGGAATTTCCCCCTTTGTTAGATGTGTTTCAGATATCTCATCTCCATGTACTTAAATTTTAATAATGATTGTTGACATGGAAAGTCCTGACTTTCTGCTTCTCCCAGATCCCTTCCTCTTGCTTTCTTCGGTTAGAAACTATACTCTCCAAAAGAAGCCTGATTGTAGGGCCCTCCCTGGTGGTGCAGGGGGTTAAAGCACAGCATCACAAAGCAGCACCACTGCAGCATGAGTTCAATCCTTGACCAGGGGAGTGACCCACATGGCACAGCAGACCTCTCCTGACCCTCCCGCTGCTTCCCTGGTGAATCCTTTCATGCCACCTCACCCTGCAGTTGTTATGGGTGAACCTCTGGCCTGTGCCCTGAACCTCTGGCCTGTGCCCCAGTTCTGAATGTATAAATAAATAAATCTTTAATCAAAAAAGGAAGCCTGACTGTAATGCTCAGCCTTTGGCAGTGAGATGGGAAGCAGGACCTTCCTTCGTAGACTCAGGGTGGGGACCCAAATATCTACTTCTCAAGTGGAAACTGCAGGCTGTGCTTATAAATGAGCTTCCAACTGTTGAAACCAGGAGGTGGTTAGTGTAGGATGATACTGGCAGTAAATAACATACCTCCTCATTTAGCAAAAAGCAACAACTCAGAAAATAAACATTTTGGAAAAAATCTGAAGGCTAACGAATTTTCAGAAGGGAGTGGATGAATATAAGCTACCAGTAGTCAGGACTGAGTAGAGCCCACGTTACTGTCACCTTTCTTGGTGGTAGCTTGCCGCTGGGTGGGGGATGGCTCATGGGGTCCTCATGACCATCAGCTACCTGCTGAGTAGAAGCAATGAATAAATTGAGAACATGGGCAGCTAAGTTTTATCAAGATCTGGTGTATCTTCCACTCACCTTTACAAGGCTTATCCACCAGTTTTCTGGCTTGCAGTTAGGAAGATCCAGCTTTCTATCCCTACCCCCATAACAACTGCAGGGCTGCATGTTGCCCAGCAAGGTTAGGGTCTGTGGTGGGAATGGCTGAAACCAAATGGAAAGATCTCAGTACACCCAGCGTGACAGAGACATTGTGCTGTCCAGTAACACTGAGTGTTCTTCATTGAGTTGTAAGGCAACTCCACACTTAGCTTGAGATTGTTTTTCATTAGCTCTCATTTGCCATAGGAACTTCTGAACAAAATATCTCTTCCAAATGAGTGCAATCAAGGACTGGTGTTGGGACTGAGGGTGGCTAGGAGGATAATGAAGAAAATATTTTTAATACTATGACTTCCATAAATTTAGTCCTCTTGATGTTTCTATCTAAAATCAAATCATTTTGAGTAATAGAGGTTGGGCTGCAGGTGGGAAGAAGCAAGCTGGCATTTAATTCCATTCCCTTTCTCACCTAGCCCTTTATTAAAGTAGCACTAAGTACGAGTTAATTTCACTGATTCATTCTTTTGTTTACTTAATAAATATTCACCTAAGTTTTACTGCATGAGAGGCACTGTGTTAAATGATTAAAGGTAAACAGGCAGGCTGCAGGAGCTCCCTTCTGGTAGTGGGTGGAAGCAGGCCTGTGGCAGGGCTATGGCCCTGAGCTAGAAGTGTGTGTTCAGGAAGCTGGGCAGATGTGAGCAACTCAGTGTAAAAGACTAGGAAGGAGTTCTCAAGGAGGAACCTGCTTGAGTTGAATTAGAAGAATTAAAGTTCAGCCTTCCTTGATGGTGCAGTGGGTCAAAGCACAGCACTGTGAAGCTAGGCACAGCCACTTCACTGTGAGTTCGATCCCCTGCCCTGGAGGTGACCCACATGGCACAGCAGGCCTCTCCTGTCTCACCCACTGCTCCCCTCAGTACTTTATCCATCTGCTTGTTCTGCCTCCTGCTCTGTCTTTGGTGAATCCTCTCACTGTCCTTGCACCTCTGGCCTGTACCCCAGTTCTGTATGCATAAATAAATAAATCCTTTCTTTTGTTGTTAAAAAGAAGAAGAAGAATGGGACCCTCCTGGTGGTGCAACGGGTTTTAGGACATAGCACTGCAAGCCAGCTGCAGCTGCTTCAGTGTAAGTTCAATCCCCAGCCCCAGAGGTGATCCATATGACACAGCAGACCTCTCCTGACCCACCTACCGCTCTCCTCAGCAGCATACATCGTTATTCTGCTCCCCACTCTGTCTCTGGTGAATTCTGTCACCACCCCTGCACCTCTGGCTTGTACCCCAGTTCTATAAATGAATGAATGAATGAATGAATATTTAAAAGAAAATTCACTGGGCAGATAATGAAGATGAAGGACCCCTCACCCAGCATGGGAACAGGTCAAATAGTAGTGGGCAGGTGAGAGAATGTAGTGAAATTAAGAAAATGCAAAGACATCCTTTATCAAGGTGTGGAATATGTTCCCAATGATCTTTGCATATAGTGCCCATCAGTCTAGATTGCAGGTGACCTTGGTGTTTCACCAAGGAGTTTGTATTCCTTCCAAGTATTTGATAGGGAACATTGAGCATTTGGAATTGGAAATCGCATGTCCATATTTTCATTTTGGCAAATGTAGGTAGAAGTGACTAACTCTAACTTATACTACCTCAAGTGAAAAAAGGATATTACCCTCTCCAACTAAGGAGTAGTCTGACTAAGGTTAAAGTTGTGTCATGAGGTTTATGTGCTATCTCTTTGTGTCTTACTCTTTCTTTACAAGTATTTCTCTGTGTCTGCTTTTCTCCCTACAAGTCTGTTTTTCTTCCTCTTGATCCTATTAGCACTCATTTGAGAGAAAATGAATTGGTTTGATTTTTAAGCCTTTGGGTGTTAATGAGGACAGCCATTAACTTCCTCCTATATATCTGTGTGTGTGCACATATATATATATATATATATATATATATAAGCTATATGTAAATAAATATATATCTTAATATAGATATAAGCTATATATAAATATATACACACACAATATAGAGGAAAGAGCTTTGAGGCATATGTGTGGAGTTTTCTGGTTGGCTTTGAACACATACCATCCCTGAACCAATCTTTGTAGCTAAAGAGATATGTATTCCATCTAGGTCTGGGTTAGATGCTATCTCTTTTAAGTGTTGGGGGAATTAAGCCCCCATCACTGAGAGTTGGTGTCCTTCTTAGCACATGGTTCAAAAAGGCAATAGGTAAGTAGTAAACATTCTGTAACAGGGTGGTCCCCAGGAAAAGGAGATATTCCAGGTTCCCTGCCCCACCCAGAAGGAGGGTGGAGCTGAGGAGAGAAGGAATCTGGGAGGAAGGCAGCAGGATGGAGAGCCAGAAAGAGACCTGAAATAGCCACATGGAGCAGCAAGCATGTGATGGAGAGCTTGTTTCTTGGCCCTGGACTGGCTGAAACAGATGTGGGTGAGAGACCCGTGGGGAGGTTCACTATGGTAGCATTTATATTGATTTTGATTTTGCTCTTTTACTCCCAGGCTTGTCTGGCCATTTCTGACCCTTTTCTATGGGTCCCGGCCAGAAGGTGCTTTCGTCTTGTGGCAGGCTTTCAGGCCTTGCTTTGGGCCATTCCCTTTAGGGTTGACTTTTGCCCACTAGGGGATGGGTAAATGTTGGGGGTGACCAAGTGTGGGCGATAACACAACAACTACTGGTGGGACTAGATATGGGCAATAATGAACTGGGCTTCACATCTGGGGGCACAGCGATGAGTCACCCCTTTAGAATCTGAACCTAGAATCTTATATAGAGGTCCTTTTCCCCTATAGGACTGGCAGTAGCTGCGGACCCCACCCTAGGGAGCTCCTTCTCAGCTGCTGCCTGGGAGCAATAAACTCTACATGCTCAGCCTTTCTGCCTCCTGTCTTTCTTCTTTGTGGCCAGTCACAGAAATTGAGACAAAACAGTAACTTCAGGTGCTTGATTTAGAAATTATATTCTTTGTCTTCTGTATTGTATACTCACTCTATTAAAGTTCCTTTTCATTAAAGTCTTATATGTTTTGTCTTGATGTGGCACATGACAGAAACTATTTAGAGCAGGCAGGTATGGGGGTTCAGTGTTGGCTCTCTCTCCCTGCTCTGTAACAATTCTAACCATCCCATGCCACTGTAGTATAGAGGAATGGAGGGTGAGTAGAGAGACCTCAGAGAAAAGAGGAAATTGAAATACTCTTTCTGTTAAATGTTCCTAGAGTGATTTCAATTTTATTTAAATAACTAGGTATGTCTAGCTGTTTTTCTCTCACCGTATTTTTTCCTAAAATTATTCTATGGAGACAAAGTGGACCAAAGGTTCTAGTGAATTTTTATGGAAATAGAGGCTAGTGTAAATTAATTCTTTTAGTGTACCACAGCATACAAAGCTACAGGAATAATCTGGCATAACTGCTGGAAGTGTTCATTTCACATGAATTTGGGAAACACGTTGTTTTATATGAATATATTATGAAATAGAACACAGTTGACATTTTCAAAAAATAAAACATGAAGCATTAAGGAAACTTTTAGTCTCTACTCTGGGCTGAGTATCAAGTACCTTTGAGCAAGCATTTGCTTTACTCTTGAAACTAAATAGTTTCTGCCGCATCAAGACAAAACATATAAGACTTTAATGAAAAGGAACTTTAACGAATAAGTGTACAATATGGAAGACAAAGAATATCATTTCTAATCAAACACCTGAAGTTACCCATCCCTTCATGGGCAAAAGTCAAACCAAAAGGGGTTGACCCAAAGAAAGGCCTGAAAGCCCACCACAGCAAGAAAGCACCTTCTGGCCAAGACCCATAGAAAAGGGTCAGAAATGGCCAGACAAGTCTGGGAGGAAAAAACAAAATCAAAATCAATATAAATGTTGCCATAGTGAACCTCCCCACGGGTCTCTCACCCACATCTGTCTCAACCAGTCCAGGTCCAAGAAACAAGCACGGTTTCTCCATCACATGCTTGCTGCTCCATGTGGCAATCTCAGGTCTCTTTCTGGCTCTCCATCCTGCTGCCTTCCTCCCAGATTCTTTCTCTTCTCTGATTTTTCTCACCTCAGCACTACCCTCCTTCTGGGTGGGGCAGGGAACCTGGAAATTCCCCTTTCCCTGGGGACCACCCTGTTACAGAAGTAGTTCAAGAAGTAGGTTGTAGAGTTCTGAGCTCCAACTTCCTGAATTAAGGAAGGCTACACACAATGAGGTCCTCAGGCAAAAATAGTGGGTTATGAGAACCTGTCTGGAAATTATTTAATTTTCACTGCTCAACATTGAGGGTGAGGCAATGGGCAGGTGGGTAAGTGAGGGGTGTGATGGCAGGGAGGAGAGCAGATGAGTCATGTGATTTTTGCCAGAACGTGTGGGTTTCTTTTTTATAAGATGATTGACCACTTTTGACATGTTTTCCAAATATTCTTGGCTCTGCTGAAGTAAATGGCTTTTTTATTTTATTTTTATTTTGTGAGATGATAAGCAAACCTGTTTTCAGTGACATTCATGTTAATGGTACTATGACTTACATTAAGTAGGAATTAAAATTTTTTAACAATCTGGTGAACTTAAGCTTTTCTAATGCTAGGTTTGTTATCTTTCCTCTTTGCTAAAAAGTCTGGGGAAGATCCAGAAAATTCCTTTCCCCAACAGAATGGGTTAGTACTGGCCTGACCCATTGATCAACCTTGTAGTGGGCATTGTCAGATCAAGTTACAGGATAGGACTTAAAGGTTAATTATGCCGTGCTTGTAGGAGGAGGGGAGAGTGACTGGAAAGGGAAAAAGATACCCTAAGCTTTTGCTTTTAAAGACTTATGAAATTGTAGTTGCTTTGTGACATCTGATCGATCACATTTCTTTCATTCTGATAACGATCTTCCTCACCTTTGCCTAGGAAGCTATTTAATGGCAAAAACACTATCTTGTATGTATTTGAGGACAGACCAGCTTATAGGGTGGGGGACAGTGAAGGTACCCTTGTGTTTCTGAGTGGATTTGCTAAGATTATCCTCCATTTGCTAAATCATGATACCTGAAAAAGTAAAATCTTAAGATTTAAGAATGTTAGGGTTACAACAGAGTATGGAACTGACTTCAGAGAGAATGACCGAGTTACACATTTAGAGGATGAAAACTAAATTAGAAATATGAAAATGAGAAACAGAGAAGCCAAAATGGCCCCATGCATTAATGAATGGCCTGAGGGAACATCTGTGCTAGTCTGCTTCTTGGCTTACAACCTGAATTCAGGCACATTTTCATCACAATGGCTGTATTTGAATAGCAGTTAAGGTCACTGGATTAAGGGTTTTGCCCTGTCACTGCAATGGGACTTTAGTTTGGTATCTTTATTTTTGGTCTGTAAAGTCTTTTGTTCATTGCAAAGTTGATCTCTCCCAAAGTCAGGCCCTAGCAGAGGTGGATCAGCTTCATGTTTCCAATTAATCCTTACCCCTTCTAGGACAGGAGCCCCAGTCCCTCTCTTTGAGCCTGCAGCTCAGGGATGGACTCCAGCCGGTACTGGATCAGTGCTTCTGTGTGGTTAACATGACATCTTGCTTCACTGGGAGCATGCTAACAGACCCCTGCCTATCTCTGGCTCTTAACCTTTTAGCGTTCAGCCTCCTGGCATTTTTGCAAATTGAGTAATATTTGTGTAAACACTTTGAAAAGCATTATATACTGCTTGCTAATTGAATGCAATTGATTATAATTGTTTTGAACTCCTCATCCAGATAGTTCACTTATATTTTGGAGTAATTTTTAAAATCCTCGATATTGAAGATCTAGAAGAAGCTATGGTCAGGTTTGAAAATCTGGCCTTGTGCAGCACCACTCTTTTATTTATGTATTTTTTAAGATTTCTTTATTTATGCATACAGAACTGGGGCCAGATGTGTGTGTGTGTGTGTGTGTGTGTGTTTGGGGGGGCTGCGGGGTGGGGGCAGAATTCACCAGAGACAGAGTGTTGAGCAGAACAGGCAGATGTACAGAAATACACTAATACACTGAGGGGAGCAGTGGATGGGTCAGGAGAAGTCTGCCATGCCATGTGGGTCACCTCCCTAACTGGGGATAGAACTTGTGCTGCAGTGGCTGCAGATAGCTTTGTAGTGCTGCGCTTTAACCTGTTGAGCCACCAGGGAGGGCCTGCAGCTCCACTCTTTATTCTGACTTTCTGGCACCTAACTACCAGCACCTTTTTACTTCAGCATCACACTGAGTAATCTCTTGTCTGTTCTGTAGAAAGGGAGGATACCTTTGTCCTTCCGGGGAGACACACACACATGTCTTAGCTGTGCAGCTACCAATGAGCTACTTCTCCCTTGTTTAGGAAGTTTAGGGAGGCCTGGCTTGGGTTGAATTCAGATCTACTGATACACCTCTTGTAGCTTCGTGCAGATTTTCTCGTGGCTTACTTTTACCTTGCTTTTTGGTCCTCTGCTCTACTTAGAGATAGTCTACATTTTTGACTTTGTGAAAAATGCTTTAGGACATTACTACTTGGAATTGTTGCAGTAGTGCCTGCCCCCCTCAGCTATGGAGGCCGATTCCCTACTGCTTGGCACAGGACAGGGTACATATCCTACTAATGCTTTAACCTCAGGATCTGAGCTCTTACAATAGCAATTCTGTCTTCCACACATTAAGAATATTTGATGTCCAGCATGAAATATTATAATCCATTAAGTCATAGAATAGTGTAGACAGTAATTAATTGCAAGTAGTACCAAATGGTGGATAGATGATAAATGGTTGTGACATGATGTAGTGAGTGTAACTGGATTCAGATATAGGATCTTCTTTGGTGATATTCATCAGTAATAACAATCTTCATATATTAAAATGCCTTATATAGGTTTCTTCTAAAACAGCAGCTATCCCCATTTTACAGGTGAAAGAATTGAGTCAATTGCCAAGAATGAGTGCAGAATTAGTGTCGTTATACAGGTGTGCCTCACTGCAATGTCAAAGCTTTACATTCTGCTGTGTTGTATACTCACACAAAAAGAATCCTGGAGAGGACCACTAGTAATGCCCTAGTCATTCTCTTGATTGTGCACTACTCAGTTCACTGGATGATGGAATGATTCTTTTCTTGCTGTGTGCCGGGCACTGAAATGGAGTGTAGAGCTTTAAAAGTGAGTAAACTTGGGCCTTGCCTCTGACACTCTCACAGTCTATCCAGAAAATCTTTTGTTCGATGTCACAATATCACAATTTAGTGTCTAGGGTAAAAAGCTCTTAAAACAGCTTATTCTGAACCTTCCCCTGCCCCCAACTCTGATTATAGGGAAAGTTTCTTGCCCCAGAATAACTTGATTTAGGGATGGCATGAGGCTATTATGGGTCTCAGTATTGGGGAATTTTTTTTTTTTTAACGTATCTTGTTATTGGAGCTGTTTCCAGCTCATTGCGTTGAAGTCAGATTCCATAAAGGGAGCTTAGATAGCATGATAATGTTTTATTTTATTTTTTAAAAAAGATTTATTTATTTATGCTTATAGAACTGGGGTACAGGCCAGAGGTGTGGTGGGTGAGAAGATTCACCAGAGACAGAGTGGGGAGCAGAACAGGCAGATCTACGAAGTACACTGCTGAGGGGAGCAGTGGACTGGTCAGGAGAGGTCTGCCTTACCTTGTGGGTCAGCTCCCTGGCCAGGGATTGAACTCGTGCTGCAGTGTCTTTGGAGAGCTTTATAATGTGTTTCTTTAACCCATCGCACCACCAGGAAGAGCCTTTATTTTACATTTTTATGGCCCCTCAAATCTATAAAATATTTCCCAGGTACAATGTTTAATTTGACTCTTATAAGGGCAGATATGTGTCCCTCTTTCCCAGCAATGACTCTCAGAGGCACTCAAAAGTATGTGATGATCTGGATGTGACCCTTTCTGGATATGTACAACCCTTTGAGTGGGAGGAAGAGCGGTTGCTGGTAGAAAGATTTCTGAAAATAGAGAGGTGCATTGACTAGAAGGAAATGTGGTTATAAATATCCTTACTTATTTGTGTGAAGCTGAGAACACAGAGTATGTATTCAGTGTGACAACTGAGTGAGAGAGTTGAGGAACTGAGCAGAGGAAAGCTGCGGCCTCCATCAACTTGAGTGATTATAAGGTACTATAGAAGCCTTTTTCTTAGCATTCTTGAGACTGGCAAGTCTGAGATCAAGAGACTAACTGATTCAGTCACTGATGTGAACTCTCTTCCTGGCTTCAGGTGGTCACCTTTTGCTGTGTCCTCAGAGGGGAAAGAGAGAGAGTTATAGTCTGTGGTGTCCCTTCTCAGGCTGCCATGTGCCTCATCCAAACTATATCATCTCTGGAGTCCCATCTCCAAATACCATCATATGGGGGATTAGGAATTCAAACTATAAATTTGGGGGAACACAGTTCAATCCATAACAGTGGGCATGAGGTCAGAATTTACAAAATCACTTGAGGACACTGGTCATGTGTGCACAGAGGAGTGGATGGGAAAGACTGTGAATGTGGTCAAGAAAGCAGCTCCTCTGTGGTTATCTACATTGCAAATAAGAGCAGGGTGGGATATGTGAAAGCTCAGTGCACCTCATCTTTTCTCTCTAGAACTCTTTGGGTGACTTCACAAGATCTCTGTGGAAAAGGGAAACTGATGCATGCTAGTCAATGTTTATAAGCAGGAGGCCGCCATATGGAGGTGTGAGGTCTTTAAAAAAAAAAAAATTATACAAAGGCATTTAATAGCTATTCTCTTGAATTCCTTTTGGTCCATACCTGACCTCTCTGTGAAAACACAAAGGATGTCACTTGATGTAGGACTTTACCAGAAAGAATAATTCATGCACATTGGCTCAGGTGTGTGATGAGAAGTGTATGATCTGCATTCTTACAAGATACCCAGGTGTAGCCTCATGAAAGTCCTTTCTTCACATGTTAGGATTCAGTGATACCTATAAAAATGCTTTTTCACAGTAATTATAATCAGAGTTCTGAATACATTTATGCATCAGTAGCTTTTCAGTTTTATACTGAAATAGATGCCATCAGAAGTGTTTTGAGGGCTGATTTAGCTTGAAGAGTTCCCCTTTAAAAACCATTCTTGTGATTCTGGCATTTTCAGCATCGAGTCAGTTTGGTCATAAATGACTATGGTGAGTGAGCAGATTAATTCAGAGCTCTTCACTATGTGAAGCTAGCAGTGCGATTTCCTCCTAACAACTCCAGAAGCATACATTTTCAAAATAAATAACCTCATACTTGCTCATTCAGGATATTAGAAAGTACTCAATCATGGTTAATCAAGAATTAAGGCTCACTGTGTTAATGGGCAGAGAATGGAGGGCAGGCGGGTTAGCCTCACCAGGAAGGGGTTAGAGCCAAGTTTGGCCCCAACTTTATGGGAGTGGCGGGGGGACTGGAGACCCAGTAGTGCCTGAGGAACCGCCTGTTTGGATGCGGCATTACTTGAACATCAGAAGGTATTATGAACAAATCTGAGGAAGATTAAGGGATCTGGGTTGCACTGTACTGTGAGAGAAGATGAGATTAGTTTTCCCCAACTAGAAAGACTGGATACATTTTAAAAAGTATTTTAACCAGAGCAATTTCTAAATTCTGCTGGAATCTATTACCATCTATTAACTCCTGGAGCTTTGAAGCACTGACTGCCAGAGGTAGGGCAGTAACAGGGTGATTTGCTTCCCTTTGTGGCAGGGTTTGAATACCAAGGTGCCAAATGAGGCTGAAAGCCTTCTCCAGACCTGATGATGGAGACAGGAGATACTCCACAAAGCATGCTTGCAAATCGGGTGGCTTGACAGGCTGGAATAAAAAGTGTGCTAATCAGCTTACACTGTCACGTTTCTCTCAGGGTGACAAGAGCACTTCAGACCGTCTGTTTGGAAAGTCAGAAGCAAATGTGTTTGCTTCAGTTTTTAATTTGCAATGATGTCATCTCTTCTCACTCTATAGTTGTATAAAGGAAATCAGCCATTATTCTTTTCCCTCTACGCAGAAGGTGGTTTTCAAGTCATTAGGATTCTATGTGCTTTCCACTCTGCTCCCCTGGGGTTATGCTTATGCTACAACTAGGCAGTTATCAATAGGTGACCTCTACAAGAAATCATCTGAATTTCATTCCTTTGTAATAACTACAAGTAATTGATGCACACCCTCCCACTTCACTCCCATTTTTCTCTTTATCTTCCCCTTCCCTCCCCTCCCATCTGCTCTCCCCCAACACACACATGTGTGCAAATAATTCTTGACAAATTAAACCACATTATACATATGTATTTCTTGTGGACACCTTTTAAAAATTACATTCTTTGTTCTTTCCCTCCCTTCACTCCACGACTCCTCCCTTAACTGTCAACCAGTGTTGAATCATTTAGTTTATGTTTCGCTACATTTCTCCCCATATTTATGTAGTCTCCTATAAATGTACACATTTTGTTTTGTTTTGTTTTGTTTTGTACGAAAAGACATTCTCCAAAGTAGTGTTAGTCGTGCAAAGAATACCTTTTGGCCACTATTCTAAATGGTAGTCAAGACAATCTCCAAATGGGAAGGATTATTATAAAAATGTTCTCTGCATATAACTGTCCTGACTCAGTACTGCTTCATGGACTTCCCAGCTTGAGATGCATAGAGCTATTTCACTCTCTTTAATGACCTCAGTAGGATGTGGGAGGGTCCGGTAACTAGTTTTTTCTCTCCATATGGATTGTCAGTTGTGCACATGCCACTAATCAGTGCTTTTTCCACAATGGAGCACAACATTTACTTGTACCCCTGGAAGCTTCTATGGAAACTGCCAGTGGTGGAGTGGGGTTCATTTCAGAATTCATACTGGCATCCATTTCTGGACCCTTTGTCTCTTATTTATTTCTTTGCCATGTTTTGAGTCTAGTGAATTTAACACTATACAGCCCTTATGTGATTATTTTTCAAAAATTTCTTACCAGTTTATGAATATTTAATTTTGTGTAAGCATATATTAAGTTGGCTTTTCATTAAATGTACCTATGGATTTATGAACTTATCTCTAATTTTTCTCTTCATTTTTGATGCCCTTGTCATGCTATTATATATTTTAAAAACTCTAAACTTTTCGAGCCTCATCAAACTCCTTCATTTGTTCTAAGTATTTTATATTTTTAAGTAGGAGTTAGAATTTCTAGGATTATGAACATGTCATCAGCAAGATGGAGAAATCTTATCTTCTCATTCACTTGTGTTATCCTTGACTTCCTTCTCTCACCTCCTGAAAATTGTAGTGGTAATTGCATGACACCCCTCCCCCCATTCCTCACGTTTGATTGGCATAATATTTTTACAATCAAGAAGCTACATTATATTTATATTTTATGTAGATCATTTTTAAAATGACTGATGAATTTTACTAAACACTTTTTTTTTTTTAAACCTATTGACACACCAACCACTTTCTCCTCCATGCATTTGTTACTATCATGAATGATAATAATGGATTGGATGGTGTGGAAATTGCCTTTCAGAGTAAATGCTACTGGATCATTGGCAATATTTATTCATCTGCTTTAGGGTTTTATTTACTAATGTTTTATTTAGAATTTTACAATATTTCATTTAGACTTTTTTTGCGGATATGTGTAAGTGGGTTGCTCTGTAGCTTTTTGTTGTTGTACTGCTTTTATCAGTTTTGGTTTTAAGGCTAAGCCAGTTTCACAAAACGGATTTAGGGGCTTTTGCTAGGTTTCCATGGTCTTGAATAATTTAAATGACATATTTGTATTTTTTGTAAGTTATATGGAACACACTATAAAATCATCTGTTTCTGTTATTTTTTTTTTTTATGGTAAAAATTTAACTGCTTTCCCAATCTCTCCTATGGTAATTGGGCTATTCAGTTTCCTGTGCGCATCAGTTTGGTTATTTATGTCTTGCAGAAATTCATATCAAGAATCTTAGAATGCTTTTCTTCTTTCTTTGGCGCCTGCCTCTAGCCTGGGTTTTTCCAACTCTGTTTTCTTTAGTCCTTGACACTTACTATACTCTTGCAGTTGGTCTCTTATTTTAGAAATCTTTTAACATTCAATTTACATGTTATTATGGTGTACAGGTATCCATTCAGATCTATTTGTAAGATGCACTTATCCCCACTGCTTTGCTTTTCTTTCCCTCTTCCTGTCTTGTGGTCTCTGCCCTGATGCTTTGTCACATTAGAGTTTTTCTCAATGTGTGTATTTATGAATCAGGAGGTTTATATATTTTAAATCTTTGCATTTCTCCAAGGATTTTTTCCACTAACTGTTGGAAGTTAATAATGAAATATCTTGCAAAGTCATTTAACTTCTGCGGGCTCAGTGTCATTATCTATAAAATAAGGCTACAAATGGTAGCTTGTTCACACAAATGTTTGAAGATAAAATGAGTGAGTATAAGCATTCTGTCTCTCTACTGCTAATGAACTACCCCAAAGCAAGGATCTAAATAGAAGTGTATTATTATGGTTGTGTGGGTTGGTTGGATTTTGTTTGGCACTTCTTATTTAGATTGTCATGTGTCTATAGCCAGAGAGCATCAGGGGCTGAACTCATCTGAAAGTTCTGAGGGGCCAGGTGTCCAAAATGGCTTTCTAGTTCACATGCCTCAGTTTCCTTCCATGCAGCCTTCCTTACAGGGAATCCAGGGTTTTCAGAGGCAGAGAATTACCAGTCTTCATAATGTCTCTACTTAGAACTGGTACAGTGACACTTCTGTCTGATTAATAAAGGAGTGTTAATGGTACCTGTGACTTTGTCACAAATAGAAATAAAAAAATATATATTTCTTGTTAACATTAGAGTGTGCAGATATGTTGAAATATCATTTTAGGCTCATTGTTGTTTGATATTGTAATCACTACTAGTATTACTTGGGCTCAATCCTTAATGTTCTAATAAAGAAGCACATATATTGCCACATCATGAGTTTGTATACTTTAGTATTTTGACGTTGTTGTTTAAAGTTAAGTGGTTTATTTTGTAATCCTACATATTTCACTTTGTGCATTTAAAATATTATTTTTGGAAAGGGCCCATAGGTTTTTGTGGCTGCTGAAGGGGTCCATGTCTCAAAAAAGGTCAAGGGTCTGTGAGATAGAGGTTGCACTGCTGAAGTGAACTAAAGACCTGTAAGATCAAGTGGAAAAAAATGTTTCCAAATACAAAGAATTAATAAGTGAATGAATCTATGAATGAATGAGTGATGAATGAATGAATGGTCAGTCATTGGAAGGACATGAAGAGACTCGGAGGAAAGTATACGACTTCCAAAGTAGGCAGAATAGAATCTTTCATCATAAAGGGACCAGACTCCCTAGTAAAGAGCAGTTAGTAAAATTCTGTCATGGCTTCTAGCTTTTGTTTTTGCTTCATTAATACGACCTTAAAACACACACACACACACACACACACACACACAACCATGGCAAAGCTTTATTGGACCACGGTTTCTGTGTTCAAGTTTTATCTGATTGATCCACAACCTACCTTCCCAACTTCCATCCCGAGTCTCAGATTCACTGATACAGGTCAGCCTGTTTTCTCAATAGAGAAGCCAGTGTGACTGTCTGAGGGGCCAGCTAGTCGAGGCAAGAGCCAGGATGGGAGCTGGCCCCTGATGCTCAGGTTCCTGGGTGCCTCACTTGAAGAGGTCCCTGATGCCACACAATGGCCTAATTCTGTTATACCTGAAAGAACATTTGACACTGCAGTCCTCCGCAGCAACACCTCAGCCTGAGAGCTTACTTATTCTGATTGTTTATTCCACCTCAAGGGGCTAACTGGTTCTTAACATTTGTACTGGGGTGACAAACAGATGTAAAAATGCTTCTGTGGTTTCCTGCTGATTGTGAATCTCAAACTCAGTTTATATGTAATAGCTGAGAATAACATCAGTGCATGAGCATGCTTATTGTCAAAAAACAACAAAAGCCTGTTGGGGTGTGTGTGTGTGTGTGACTGGTGTGTGAGAGTTCAGAGTTCTCTTTCTGAAAGATAAGAAAATCTTATTTAAACGAATTTTATGTAAGCCCTAGAATTACATATTCATGTTACCATTCTGGGTGGGAACAACAAATGTTATTGGCTATTGCAGTCTCATTTTATTAATGCTTATGTAAATATCGTGTTGAGCTTTCTGGTCATATAGTTGTTAATAGTGTCGGGACAGACTTAATTACATTTTCTGATAAAAGGGAAGAATTCAGAGAGTTTGCTTTTGAATATTAGCATTTGCTCTAGGACTTGGCCTTCACCTGAATTTTAATACATACAAATAGTAATGCATAAATAGTGCTATTTTTGTTCATGGTGTGGGTTTCTGTCTTTGAACATCTGGATGCATCCCCACTCTGCATTTAAGCCCCTCACTGAGGCTTGACTAAATAGAGATATACTTTTCTCAATAATAAGACTGGAATATTATTATGTCTGAGTTTTACTAGATGGCTGAAGGGACCCATGTCTCAAGAACGGTCAAGGAATATGGGTTAGAGGGACAGTCAGCTGAGGTGACAGCTCCCGGAGACTGGTCTTGTTCCCTCCATCCACTTCTCATCTCCTCAAAATGATGGCTATAGCACTGGGCTTTTTAATCTATATTTCAGGCAGCAAGAAAGGTGAAGGGTAAAAAAAGAAAAGCAAAAGCAAATGTGAGCCAATGTTTTTCTTCTAGACTTTCCTAGAAGCCCCCCCTGTGGCATCCACTTATATCTCATTCATGAGGAATGTGTCAGATGATCATTAGGGCGGGAGGGAATTCTGGGATGTGTATTTTGAGTCAGGCTGGATGACAGTCTGAATAAAATTGAACTTCTACTTCGAGTGAAGAGGAAATGATTGGGTTTTGGAGATGCATCAGTTGTCTAGCTGCTAGGATGCTCCCCCTTGCCTCTTTGACTTCATTCCAGCTGGCTCTTCTTCACTTGCCCTGTGACTTCTCCTTCAGGAAACCCCTCTGTAATACTCATGAGGTTACTTAATTAAGTAGCCATTTTTTCAAACACCGACGGTACCCATTAGCCATACAGATAACATAACACTTGTCTTATCCATATCACCTGAAAATATATTTTAAATAAATGCCACCTCATTGCACTTGTAAGTACTATTAAGCAGGATTGGTGTCCAATTTTTACTCCCAGCTTTTAAAGCAATACTTGGCATCAGTAGATTCTCAGTTAAAGTTTGGTTGAAATGAATTGCTGAAAACTAAAATGACAAATTCAGAGCAATTCTAATTTTTCTAAATTTTTTTTCCTTTAACTTCTTGTGAGATCAAGTGCATACATTTATAAGTGCATGTCTTGGATACATTTTTAATCTTGTAAAATACAGTAGTTGTTGATGCCCATGTGTGGTGTGTGTGTGTGCATATGAGAGAAAGATCTGTATCTGCCTGCAGCTGTCAAATATACCAATTATTACCTGTAGCAACCAAGTACTCCAACAGGAGTAAAACTCAGCGGGGGGCCCTCCCTGGTGGCACAGCGGGGTAAAGCACAGCACTGAGAAGCTAAAGCCACTTCAGCCTCAGTTCAATCATCACCTGGGAGGTGACCCACATGGCATGGCCGACCTCTCTTGACCCACCTGCTTCTCCCCTCAGTAGTGTACCTAGTTGTTCTGCTCCCCACTCTTCTCTGGTGAATCCCCTCACTGACCCTGCACCTCTGGCCTGTACCCCAGTTCTGTTTGCATAAATAAATGTTTTTTTTTTAAAAAAACAAACCAGCAGGGATTAGAGACATAGTATTTCAGAGCTGTGTGGAAAGTATAGCTTATTCCTCCTCCACCCAAAATGTTGGAAGACAAGTGAGGTTGTTTATCTGAAGTGTTTTGAACTCTTACCTCTCTAGAAGAAAGGTCTTACATTAATTTCTTGTACAGTTCATCCTCTATTCCACATGTCAATGGGGGGAGGGGGGAAGAGGGCAGATTATCTAAAGGTCATTGATTCTTGATTTTGGAATTGAGTTATAATGTATTTTGGAGGTTGGCAGGAGACCAGCCTCCAGTGTAGTTAAGATGAGGATATTGTTAATGTGAGTCAGTATTTCATGAATTTGCATTATCAGCTTCTGTCTCAACCCTATCAGGGACAAATGATGTGGAAAGCATTTGTCTTGAGAAGAGCCAAAGCATGTGCAATACATTTATATCTATGGCTGTTCTCAAGTTCCATCTTTGTACCTTAGGTCATCAGGAAGCTATACATTTGGCCTTCTATAGCTTCATAAATGCTGTCACTGGGTTACGTTTTGAGTTTTAGTGAAATGATTATGTGAATACTATCATTAGCAGAACTATGATGGAGTAGTTCATTGATCATTAAAAGTTAGTGAATAAGTATAGTCTTATCCCAGCAGTATCAACATTACCAAAAAACCAGACAGAAATGCAGAGTCAGAGGCCTGACCCAAACCACCTAACCAGAGACTGAAAAGGGAACTCTGGGGATCCTAACACAAGGTCATATTTGAGAGCCTAAGACTCTAAACCAAGATACTTTAAATTCTGAGAGGCATACTGCCTCTCAGAATTCAATACCAAGTGATAGAGTCCCCTTTGAATAATAGGCATGTCTGGATCTTCTCCAGACAATGCGAGTGATGTCAACTATCATGTTTCTGTTCCTGCCTTTTTCTTCAGTAAACTTAGAACTGGGCTTACTGCTCAGTCCCAGACCATATATTTGTCAGGGATGTTCATTTCTCCTTCCTTTCAATGAGTTTTATTTGCTTTTTATTTTTAACCACCTTACTATGTGTCTTTTATTACATGCCTTCTCAAATCGATTTGCTAGTAAGTGGAATGGCATTGTAGGTGGGATGTAATTTGAAATAAATTGATCTACTCAGATAGTGATTGACAGTGGAAATATTTGACTAAGAAAAGCACCAGATCATAAGAAAGCTAGTATGGAATTAAACATACATTACACAAAACACCATGCCTGTCCTTGAATACATGTACATGAATACATGTACATGAATACATGTACATGGTTAGAAAATGCAAACATACAGAAAGAGAAAATGAAAGCAGAATCTTCCCTTACTTCCCTTATTGAATACTTCCCAAAGTCAGTCATTTCCTTGGGTATCTTTTCAGAAAATGAAGGTTATTCATAGAGTCCATATGCATATAAATGAGTACATGTATATACAAACAAACAATAGGGTATATTTTCACATGCATCTTGCCTTTTTCTTTGCAGTATATCTTATTGATATTCTTTTCAAAAACTTTGTATGGTTGTACTTTATATTATAAACCCACCTCTTAATAATAGAAATGTAGGTGATTACAAATATTCTCACTTATACTACCTTGGTATACTTTTGAAATATATCTGTTAGATATATTGTTATAAATGCAATTTCTGGTAGCATTTTTTTTTAAGATTTATTTATTTATGATACAGAACTGGAATACAGGCCAGAGGTGCAGGGGTGGTGAGAGGCTTCACCAGAGATAGAGTGGGGAGCAGAACAGGCCATCTGATGAAGTATACTCCTGAGGGGAACAGTGGGCAGGTGAGGAGAGGTCTGCCATGTCATATGGGTCACTTCTGGGGCGGGAATCGAACTCATGCT